>NC_067139.1:60653949-61323949 GCF_903995435.1 Acomys russatus | reverse complement strand
ATAATATATATACATGTTCACATGTGTGTGCATATATTATGCAGACGTGTTCTTTCATATGTCCATGTGTGGTGCCCAGAAGTCAATGTCAGAAGTCTTTTTCTACCACTTTCACCACCTAATTTTTTGAAGCAGGCTCTCTCTCTCTCTCTGTGTACCTCGAATTCACCAATTTGACTAGACTGGATGGCCAATGAACTATAGCCTGACTTCACTCACACACACACATACACATACACACACATACACATACACACACACACACACACACACACACACACACAGGGGTTACATCTATATGGGACCATGTCTGGCTATATATGTGGGAGCTCACATCTCAGGCTTGTGCAGTCGATACTCCACTAGCTGGGAGAACTCTCTAGCCTCCTTATGTATGGCCTTTTCTTAATATTTGATTTTAAGGGCTGTGAAGGTAGAGAGCAAGGCAGCTGGGTTTATCAGAGTCCACAGGAAAGATATATGGAATTCATAGACCAATAAGAGAGATTTCATGGAGTCAAGTCACAGAGAATGGAGACATGGACAACTCATTTGGCTGCCAAGTGCCTCCTTGCAGTACTGCCGGGTGTCCTTCCCTGCTCCATAGGCCACCCCAGGGCTTTAACACACCTTTGAAATACACATCTTCAATTAATTAATCATCTCTTCCTTGCACCTGTTGCTGATTGCTGCTGAGGGCTTTGGGACAGTCAGAAAGTGATGCATCAAGGTGGCCTAAAGACTGAGTTTACAAACAGAGGGACACCCTGTCCAGTCCTTCAAGAAAGACAAGGAGTCCTTTCCTTCTCCGCCCCCCAGCCCCCGCCCCTCCCTCCCGTAAGCTACGCCAAGTGTTCCTTCCCCGCCATACAGACTGCAGTGGGAAGATGAATCTGGTATCTTACAGTCAATGTCCCTATGGCTGTTTTCCAGCTCTGGGCTTATCTTAACCTTTTGAGAGTCAGTTTTTCCATCTGAAAATGAGAAATCACTCCCATCCAGGAAGAAGTTACTTTATGAAATGGGAAGCGATCCCCCATCGTGGCAGCCAGCTTCCACCTGGCCGTGCCTGTGCTAATCCCAGCCTTATCTGAGTCATCCTATGTCCTCTTTTCTCCACTGCCCCGGGAGCACCTGCCTTGGCCCTCCTGCCTTTACTCTTTTAGTCGGGGAAATTGCTGAAAAAAGGAAAGAAGCAGAGTGGAGAGTGGATGGAAGGAAGGCTGCTCTCTCTTCTGTGCAGCGAAGAAGATGCCCTCGTGTCTGGCTAGAACCAGAACTGGCTCTGTCTTGTATCTGCGTTGGTTTCATGTCTACGATATGAGACAATTGCACAGCACACAGCGCACAGAGCACAGAACACAGCGTGTGCCATCCCTGTGCCGTATTTCACCCCTCACACAGCACTGATTGCTCTCTGGTGTCTGAAACGCCTGAACTTGCAATCCTTGAATAGGCTTTAAGCGCTGTGTTCAAGGTTGGCTTTCCTTCTGCTGTGCTCTTTTGGAAAGGTTTTCTAAAGAAAAATGAATCCATCAGTCAATTTAAAACCAGTCACACCTTACTACCTAATATAAACACCACTAATGTGTTCTTAGGTAACCTGTCTATATTTCACAGGAACTTATCACACACATCATTTTTTGTTTATGTGTGTGTTTTGTTTCTCTGTGTAACAGCCCTGGCTGACCTAGACTCACTTTATAGACTAGGATGGCCTCGAACTCAGAGATCCACCTGCCTCTGCCTTCCTAGTGCTGGGATTAAAGATATGCATCACCATGCCCAGCTAACACACATCATTTTACGGGGCGGGGAGGGGAGAGGAGAGATGGGAATACCTCCTTTTTCATTTAAAGCCATACTGCAAATATCTTCTTGCGTTATTAACCATCCTTGCACATGTTCTGACTGTTTCTACGAGTAGGCAGGATATATGTCCAACTGTTGTAACAGAGGCCATAATGATAGCTTAAACACAGCTGTTTATGTCCCTCTAAAGTGGATGTCAAGGGCACCATAGCTCTGCTGTGCCCCGTGAGAATGTCACATGACTCATAACCTCATTTCTCCACCATCCCTG
Organism: Acomys russatus; assembly: GCF_903995435.1. Lineage (NCBI taxonomy): Eukaryota > Metazoa > Chordata > Mammalia > Rodentia > Muridae > Acomys > Acomys russatus. The sequence goes on along the minus strand of NC_067139.1, from coordinate 61,321,866 downwards.
AGGCAAAGCCACTATCCGTATAGTCTAGGAGGTCACTCCCAGTTTGCATTCTAACCCTTGGGGAGATAGGAAAAGGGCCTCAAAAAACATAGCCATATTTAAAAGACACACCTTTCCAAGCCCTGGAGATGTGATCTCTGTTTTCATGCCATTAGTCACAACGATGACCATATCCTACTGGTAGGGAAGCTTAGATACTGTGCCAGGACATGCACATGCTCAGATAAAGATAGACAGACAGACAGATCAGCAGTCCAGATGAGAGCTGCTGAGCACACCCCTTCCCCAGCCCCCATCACACACACACACACACACACACACACACACACACACACACACACACACACACATACACACACACACACAGAGACAGAGACAGAGACAGACAGACAGAGAGAGAGAGAGAGAGAGAGAGAGAGAGAGAGAAAGAGAGAGAGAGGAGAGAGAGAGAGAGAGAGAGAGAGAGAGAGAGAGAGAGAGAGAGAGAGAGAGAGATGCTGTCTGGGGAGGGCCAGGAGTCAGCATTCACAAGGAGGCCAAAGGACTCTTAGTGGAGAGTTTGAAGGCTTTAGGAAAAACACAGGGTCAAAGAGATTCCCAAGACCGAATATCATAGAAGGTAAGAGCCCACCTAGGCCACTTCTCCTTTAGCAAAAGCAACCAGCAAACAGTACACAGTGGGCCTGTGAGCCCTCAGTGCCTTTCCTAGGACAAAGGGGCTGTTACCAGCAGATGGGGCTGTCTGCCTACAGTCCTAAAGACAGCTCCCTTGGTGCCCAGAGTTCTTGGGTAACTAGGCAGTAATGTAAACTCCACAAAATGTTAATTCAGAATAGCATCTAATGCCAAAGGAAATGTGTGTGTGTGTGTGTGTGTGTGTTGGGAGAGAGTGCAGTAATCTAGGCAACCTTATTCTGGGACACGGAGGCAGACAGTGATTTCTGCATCCCCAATGTTTTCACAGCTCCATGTGCCCAGGTGGGACCTAGAGAAAGACAGGAATCAACAAACAAACAACACTGCAATCAGGAAGTCAGGGAGTCACCCAGCCCAGAATCACACCCATCTGTTTCATCCATAACCACTAGCTGCCACTAGATGGCACCAAACTGCAAAAGGGAGCAATATATATCTTTTTTTAGGCAGAGGCCGCTTCAGGACAAGACAGCAGCAGGTTTATCTGGGCCCCGGGACAGTGAAGCTCAGAAAAATTGCACATGTCTGCTGACTGGAGAGGAGGGAAGGAGGGAGGGAGGAAAAGAGGGAGGGAGGGAGCTCACCATGCTATTTATTACAGCCCCAGAACTTACTGGTTCTGCATACAAAGGGGCTAACAAGCCCCATTTCACCCAACCCCCAGATTCTACCAACACCTACAGCACGGTCTGTGGTTGAGTGTGGCTTTTTTAAATACCAGAAGAAGCCAGCATACCTTCACAATACACAAGCACATCCTGGTGACCCTATTAACCTTGAGACCTGTAGTCTTCAGCCTCATTTCCTTACAATGACTAGAATAAACAGACTACATATAGCTGTAGTTTCATTTTCTCCATTCAATGAGCCATAATGAAAGTAGACAAAAAGATGACCTTCATAGACACCTCCAGGGCCAGGGCCAATGGTGAGGGACCAGGCAGAGTCCCTGGTGATAGAAGCCTCAAGATTCAGGTTTCATTAATTGTAATTCTGGCTGACTCTGCCCAGAAATCCCATCATTTATTCATTCCTTTGCCTTTGGCTCCGAGTCTGCCACCCTGGCCAGATAGCTGCCCTTCTAGTGAGCCACCAGGAGGAGCCCAGGGACACTGGAAATTTCCCAAGGGCCAGGTGCCTGGAGCTGTTGGCCATAGTCACAGAGGCTATAGACAACTTTTAGAGTAAAATCAGAAAGCTGACAAGCCATGTAAAAGGCACATCCCTTCTTTCATTTTTTCCCCTCGTTTTTATGGGTATAGTCAGTTAGTTGTTTCTGTCATCTATATTTCTCCTCTCTCTCTCTCTCTCTCTCTCTCTCTCTCTCTCTCTCTCTCTGCAAAATAGAGAGCCTTCTCATCCCCCCTTTTTTTGGTTGGGGTCTTCACAGTGTGTAAGAGTTCCTCATGCAAATACTATGCCACTGTATGTAAGGGACTTAAAGATCCATAGATTTTTGGCGGTTGTGAACATCTAGGTACCGACAGGTCCTAATGGGTAAATGTATGCAAATGAAACTACCATGCACTATCCCTGCAATCACCCAGCACATTGGTTTGCCTTCCCTTGTAGCCTCTTTTGTGATTTCTACACACTGTGGTGGCCCTGTTGTTTAGTGAGGGGAGGGCTGAAGGTGGGAGGCTTTTTTGGCATCTGCCATCTAGAGAGATTTGTGGAGGCTGTACCAGCTGCAGAAAAAAAGTGGCTGAACCCTGGAGAACTGTGGGCTGTGGGTGACAATGGGCTCAGAAATGTCACTCACAGCTGAGCCTAGAGAGCCCAAGTCCCAGAAGAAGAGTCAACCCCTATGTGTGGATTTTTCTGGCTCATGAAAGATTGGAGGAGGTGTAGGCAAGCAGAGGACCTACCCGACTCCTACTAACAGCCAAGGGGCTATGGCACATGCATCTACAAGCTGTGATCACATCCAAGGGATGGAGATACGTCTAAGTATCTGCCAGGGTACCTCTGACATGGGTGGTAGGAGCCTATAGAAGGCTGCTAATGAAACTGTCCCCTTTGTGTGGTTGGGTATTTACTATGGAATAAAGAAGCTTCTCTCTGGGTACATTGGTGGCTGGCAACCTAAGAACCTGTAGGCCAACGGGTCTGTCACTAAGTTCCACATACCTCCAGGCCCCACAGAAGGTAGGTGAGGCAGGTAAGCCATAGCAATAGAAGGACAGTGCTGGGGTGAGGACCAGGCATACCACTCCCACCCCAACCACCACCACCAGTTCCTGGATATATGCATGGAAATGACTGAGCTGAGGCTGTCAGCTCAGGAGTTATGCCTCCAGTAGGGCCCTGCAGGACACTGCTAGGAAACAGTGATGGAGCTAGCCTACGGGAAAGTGGGAAGGGGCTGAGCCAAGCTCCTTCTCTATTGGGTCCAAAAGCTACCATGCTCCGGACCTCCTGTACATGTGACCCTGCACCACCCTGCCCTCAATGCCCCTGGAAGAATTCTACTCTTTCCTAGACCAGCAACTCTCAGTTGGGAGAATTTGGTTGGCCAGTGAACACTCGACAGTCTGAGATGATTTTATGTCTCGTGTGGGGTAGGGAGGCAAAGACTGATGCCGGCATCTGGTAGCTAGGGGGCAAGGATGCTGCCAGGCAATGAAGAATCACTGTCCACCCACCTGATGGGAAACCTGGCAACAGGGCCATTCATTCCCGCACATTGCCTGGGTGCCAGCTCAGAGGTCCCCTCTGCTGCCTGCCTCCCCTGCCCCAGGTGCACACACAGAGTGGCTTCTCTCCCTTCTGATGGCCCCTCAACTGTCCGCTGAGCCGCTGCCCCCGCCCACATCATTTTCCTTACCACTGTTGATTCTTCCTTTGCTGGAGCTGAGGGTCACTTTCCCTTCTGTTCGCCCGACAGCACCTTGCTCCTCTGTGAGCACCGAGAGATGCAGTATTTCACACTCCATACTGGCGATCTGCTTGTCACCCAGAGACACAAAGGAATTTCCCTAAGACCAACAGCTGGTTGAAAGGGCTACATGGAAGCTCAAACACGAGACTTTTTGACCTTGTCCTCGATGTAGCAGGTCTCAGACATCACTGTCTTCACTTATTGGGTCCTAAGGACCTGAGATACAGTCTTCAAGTGGCATCTTAGGTTGGTTTGGGAACCAGAAAATCAGAGTGGCCTTAGTGGCTTAAGTGAAAAGCTCCCCCTAAGAACTGGTTGGACCTCCTTTGCACTCTGTCCCTTTAAATTTGCACGAGCAATGAAGGAGTATTAGCAAGAATGAAAGCCTGTCAGGTAGCCACACCGACAGAACTGGACGATTTTGTTTAGTGAAATAGGCCAGGCACAGAAAGCAAGCACTGCGTGTGCTCATCCGTCAGTGAAAGCCAAAAAAGTCTGATTCCACAGAAGCAGAGAGCAGAAAAGCTGTTACCTGAGGCTGGAAGGGAAGGACAGGCAGGAGCTGGGTGAACATGACTGCATTAGAGGAAGCTGTCCCAGTGCGTGGTGGGTGACCTGCGAGGGGACCTCAGCTCACGATTCACGGGGAAGCTTATAAAACATGTAGACAGGAAGAGCTCACAGCTTCCCAAGCAAAAGGGAAACATTACATACTCTGATTTGATCTGTACATTCTATGCACCAAGGAGCCACACTGTAATGCACAACTATGACAATTACCATGCATTAGTTAAATAAATAAGATAGAAAGGGACACATAAAAGGCCTTTAATAGCAGCCGGTCCTTCTCAAGGCAAACTGAACGGTGAGTGATGGTGTCCTGCCTCAGTGACGGAATGTGCACCTTGTCTTGGTGCATCAGTGATGCAGAAGACCTTCTTGTGCTGCCCAACATACCTCTTCCCAAGACAGAAACCCGGGAGTCAGCACTCCTGGACACAATTACTGATAAGTTCCTGTAGCATCAAGGAGCCCTGTCTCACTGTGTGACCTGTGTGCCTCAGTTTCCCCATCTGTACGATAACCAAGTGTGCCGGTTAGCTTTTGTGAACTTGATGCAGACTAGAGGCACCTGGGAAGAGAGCAGCTCAGATAGGGGAACCGCCTCCTCCATCAGATTAGCTTGTGAACCTGTCTTGAGTAGTCATGGGTGTGGGAGGGCCCAGCCCGAGATAGGCGGTGCCACCCCGGCCAGGTAGTTTTGACTTCTATAAGACACCAGGCTGGCTGAGCAAGCTGTGGAGAGCAAGCCACTAAACAGCATTCCTCCATGGTTCCGGCTTCAGTTCCTGCCTTGAGTCCTGGCCCCGACTTGTGTTAATGACAAACTGTACCTAGAAACCTACAAGAAGAACATTATGATGGGTGGATCTGGGCCCAGGGGTTCTGCTTAAGCTATGGCACCAACCAAGGACAATATTTGCAGTAAACATTGAACCCCTACCCAGATCTAGCCAATGGACAGGACATTCTCCACAGATGAGTGAAGAGTGGGGACTGACTTTCACATGAACACTGGTGCCCCATATTTGACCACGTCCCCTTGATGGGGAGGCCTAGTGGCACTCAGAGGAAGGATAGCAGGCTACCAAGAAGAGACTTGATACCCTATGAGCATATACAGGGGGAGGAGGTCCCCCTCAGTCACAGTCATAGGGGAGGGGAGTAGGGGGGAAGTGGGAGGGAGGGAGGAATGGGAAGACAGAAGGGATGGATTAACAGTTGAGATGTAATATGAATGAATAAATAATAAAAAATTAACTTATTAAAAAAGACACATAATTCAAAATATTTTAAATGTCATACACAGTTTACAGTCTACACATTTATGTAAGGTTTGTGATGTATTTTACACTTGTATACTGGGTTTTCACATTGCTGCTTATGTTGTATACGTATATACACATTTGGACACTTGTTCATGGTACCTTGTAATGATTGTGAAATAGGCAATAAATAGAGTTGATATCATAAAAAAAAAAAATGATGAACTGTAGCCCATGAACCAAATTAACCCTTTCCTCCCCAAGCCCCTTTTGGTTAGAGTGTTGTATCACAGCAACAGAGCACCAACGAGGGTGGCGATAATGATGCACACGCCTCATAGGCCTGTGGAGGGTACTAGACTCACGTGAGCTGGCAGAAACGGGCTAAATCTTTTGGCCCATGTCAGCTTTCCCAACAGCTAAATGTGTGCTGCTGTGAGAAGATACCAAAGTCCCTCTCTCTACTTTGGAAAAAGAAAAGAAGAAGAAGAGTCCAGCAACACCGGGCCCACAGCTTCTCTGGCATCTTATTTCCACTCTGAGATGTCAATCATTTCTGCCCCATCACTGCAGTGTTTATTGCATCCAAGATCTACTACTGATTTCATGTTTTTCTTCCTTCCATTGGTCATCAAACATTTATCTTAAATGACAGATGCTTTATAACAAGATTGTAAACTCAGTATCCATTAGTTCATATGGATAGACAGAAAATAAGCCCTTAAGTGATAGTCCAATGGCAGCGAGCACACAGGGTGATGCTTTGGAACACCTCCCCCAATGAATCAGGAGCCAGCCTGGCAAAGCTTATACAAGTTCAAAATTATTCTAGAATAAACAGTTTAAAATGAGGAGGGGAAAGGACATGGGGAAGAGGAGGAGACACGACGCCTTAGAGAAATGACTGATGGCTGATTCCAGCTAAGGCAGCAAAGTACACAAGAAGCCAGTGCCAGGAAGGAAGGCAGTGGCCCAAACCATGGGACACATCCAAGGCCACAGGGGCCAGCTCAGATCAGCCTTAGCCACAACTGGGTCTATCAGAACCTCAAAATAAAAACAACACCAATGGATTACAATCTCCCAAATGGTAAAAATGTTACAACTCCATTCTGATGTGAATAAATAAATAATAGGGCCAGCTCTTCCTTCCAGTAAATGCCAATAAATGGTGAATGCGAGTCAAAGGGTCCTTTGGCAGGCACCATGGCCATAATGGAGCTAGGAAAAAGCCATCAATGAAGGTTAAACTGTGGATAAAGTTTGATGAGGAACAAAATAGTCATTTATTCTCAAAAAAAATTTCTCCACATGTCACCTACTAAGCTCAGAGGAGACAAGAATGGCTGATGGCAAAGGAGCCCTGTGGAGTCCTACACAAGGCTCAACAGGAGCATCAGCAGTCCAGGGACAGAGGACACTAAACTGAAGGCATCATGCCAGGTCAGTTCATCCTGATGGCAAGGACGAGGTACAGCCTCATCCTGTGATGGGCACAGGGGTGAGGACCGTGGGTCCTCAGGTAGCCACAGGTAGCTGCAGACGGGTGACCAAGCTCAGTGCTGTGGTTTTAGGCAGACAGCAGAGCATCTGCAGAGGACAGCGCCAGTCCGAGTAGCCAGGGAAAGCTGACCATGGCCTTATCTCAGATGCTAGAGCTGCCTGTTCTTGAGGAAAATAGACAGTGCTGAAATGCCATGGTATGTCTGGTATGGAGCCTATGACTTACTCTGCAGGACTCAGGGGTGTAGGCCAGGGAGAGAGGAAGAAAGAAAGGAGCAAGAGAAGCCAGAGATGGAGAAGCAGGGAGGGGGAGGAGAGGAGAGACCTCCAAGAGAACGGTAAGGCAGAATCATCTGGCTCTTTTTTTTTTTTTTTAAGGGGGTATCTTTTGTTATTTTTTGACCATTTCATCCATGTGTACAATGTATCTTGAACATGTCTAAGCCCCATTTTTGCCTCCCCACTCCCCACACCCACACACACACACAAGCAGGGCTCCCTGCCTTCACATCATTTCTCTGTCCCTTTCTTCCTCTTAGCCTCCTTTATAGGGTTTTTTTTTTTTTTTTTTTTGCATTGAGTAATACCTTCTAATACAATATTTTAAGTTCATTAATGACTTTTCCACTGTGCCTCTGTCATTTTTTTCTTAGTGGTTGTTCCAGGCCTTAGAACACACACACAAACCAGAATCGACAGCAAACCTGAACTGTTTTAACAGTGACAGTATACAAGCACGTCACTTCCGTAAAGATCTGTCTCCTCTTCCACTTTTTATGATACTAGGGTTGGCTACATTTTATCTACTTATGTTAGAAACTCCTCCCTGATGCTCTAGCAAACATACTAAACATACATTGTATGTACTGGAGGGCAGCAACGCATCAGATACATGCTAATTTGTGCGGCTCCCCTTCAGAACAGTTTAGAGAGGAAAAGGCAAAGATGCAATGTATAGCGAGCGCTTCATACATTCATCTGCAGGTCTTCTCTGTGTGGCCTTGAATTGTCTCAGATGGGGGTCCCCTGCCTTCACCCCGGAGTGCCTCCTTTAGTTTTTCTTGCTAGATCTACTAACAACCTCTGCTCCGTTTTCTTTTCTGGGAAAGCCTATTTCGATTTCACAATAGGATAAAATCTTCCTGGACAAACGTTGGGTAGATCGTTGTTGTTTTCTAGAGTGCTGTCTTCCAGCCTTCACCACTTCTTTCCCCCAAGAAGTTAGTAGTATTCGTGTTACCGAAGGTGCCTTGTAAGTGGTTTGTTTAATTCACATTATTTAATTCACTTCTGTCTTGTCAACATGGTCTCACTGTGCAGCCCTGACAGGCTTGGCACTCGCTATCAGAGGAAACTAAACTGACCTGGGAGTCCTAATCCCCCCCCCCCCCATCTCACAGGTGCTGTAATTAAAGATGCACATACTGCATCTGCGGCCCCTTTCTTCCTCCTCCTCCTCCTCCTCCTCTTTTTTATTTGTTTTGTTTTGTTTTTGTTTTTTCAAGACAGGGGTTTTCTGTATAACCTTGGTTGTCCTGGACTCACTAGGTAGACAGGCTGGGCTTAAACTTCTAGAGATCTGCCTGCCTCTGCCTCCCTGTGCACTTGGATTACAGGCATGTGCTACAGCGCCTGGCTTCCTCTTCTTTTTTATAAGTGAAGACTTAGTCCAGGCCATAAGGGGAAAATACATCACCAATCCCAGGCCAACCCTGTTTAATGTTCAAACACTCTTGCTAAGTGTCTCAAGTTGATTCCAAACTTGGGATCCTCCTGCCTCAGCTTTCCAAATAGTTGGGATTACAGATATGCTATACCACGTGTGGATTTTCTTTACCCTAAACAAAAAAATTATGTGTGTGCTTGTGTGTGTACACATGTGTGAGTGGAGGACAGAAAGGGACATTGGGTCCCTGGGAGCTTGAGTTACATGCATCTGCAAGGATACCTGGCTTGTTAGATGGGTCCTGGGATCCAAAGCCTAGTCTTCACGGTTGTGGCACAAGCACGCCTTACTGCTCAGCCATCGAGACATCTCACCAGCCCGTGGGATGATCTCTTTATTACGTGATTAATACATTTCCTGGCTGTTTCCCACCCCCCACACTCCCTGCCAGGAAATCTAAGGAGTTTTCAGTCATTTCTTTAAATGTTTTTCTTTCATCTCTCGTTATTCCTACAAGCGCACTTTGGACACTTGTTTGACGGTGTGTGTCCTAATGGTGCCACAGTTTGGTAACTCTGATTTGCTTCCCATTTTCCTTTCTGTCTCTGGAGAGTATAACATTTGTCTACAAGTGGCAAAATCTTTCTTCCGTTGAGCCCTGACAGTGTTTTCTGATGTAGGGTCTCACTCTGTGGCTCAGGCCAGCCTTCACCTTGCCATGTGGCCTAAGATGGCTTTGAACTCCTGACCCCTTCACTCCTACTTCCTAAAGTACCAGGACTACGGGTGTGTGCTACCATGTCTGGCTCTTATGTGAATTTTAACCAATCTTTAACTTTCTGAATTTTCTCCCTACAGCCTGGAGCTAGAAATGAGAAAAGTGGGCAGCCCACCCCTCCCACTGAGAGAACTCACCCCCCCAACCGGAGTTGACGGGAAAGACTTGTTCTACCCACGTGGATTACATTCTAAGGGAAAACCTAAACAAACTCTTCAGCATCACCAACTCTTAACTGTCTTAAACATTACTAATTTGGCAAATCGGGGTGTCATACAGGTTCGCAACCCGGTGCTAGTCTCCAGCTAGCTTTGCAGCAGTTATTGCCTCTGCTGCCTGTGCCCTGGTTCTGCCTAAGTCACCGTGGGGGCACTTGAAGGCTGCTCTTGCTTTTGAAAACATTGCCTTATTCCCTGGGCTGGGAGGTGACTGACCAATGACGGAACAGAACGAGGGCACAGGTATCTGGCTTTATACTGGATCTGTCATCTCTTCAGCTCTGCATGTAGGCACGTTAGTCACTGAGACCATTTTAACCAAGACTGTAATAGTGTCCTTTACCCAAACTTGCCTTATCTCTTCCCACGTGAGGGCTAAAGACTCCACCAGCTGCCATGACCAGAAACACAAGACCAGGAAAGAAGAATAGCAGTGGAGTTCCTGGAGGGTCCCAACTTACTTTTCATTATTCTTATTAGCTCCTCCCTCTCTCTCCTTCATTCCTGCTGGGTGTCTGTAACCCACCCACAGAGCTGAGGAAAACTCCGGCTTTACCCTTTGGCCACTGAATAGTCTTTCTTTCTCCCTGGCTGTGGACTGTTGGGCACTAGTTTTCATATGGAAGAAGCTCTGAGTGCAGACACGACCCTGACAGCACCTAGTGTTCTGTCATCACACCGAGGAGGGGTAGTTCACATCAGACTCTGTTCTCACTAAGAACTGATGGATCTGCTTGCATGATATGCATTTTCTATATGCTCTAAAGACACTTTCCAAAGACGTTATGTGGCTTTGCTTGGGCAGAGTTAGCATCCCAGTTTCATGTTATGCTTGATTTTTGGCCAGTGCATCTGTGCATCACCCCCATGCCATCTCCCAACTGGCTGACACTTAAGAGAAGTTTTGATGTTGGAAGACTTGACTGTGTACGTCACCAAACTAGGAGAGACTGTTAAAGAAGAAAAATGTCGATACAAGCTGGAGAAACATTTAATGAAACCCAGCACTGGATTTAAAACTGGGAAGACTATTCCCTTAGCCCAATTTAACCATCTATTAGAAAACAGCATCAACTGGAGGTTTTACAGCTTCTCATCAAGGGCAAGAAAAAGAGATGCTAACCAGGGTGCCAACTGTGAGCATTTGTACTCCTTATCATAGAGTACAGATCTGAACAGCTCAAACAAAAGCTGATCTGAGGGTTACAGAACAATTTATAGGTCAGCATTATAAGGTCAGCAAAGTTACTAAATGGATATACCATCAGTTAGCAAAGCCAACTTACAGAGGACCAGGAGACGAGCCTTGGTAAATGAGAATGTGTCCTTTATTATGGGAAAATAGGGTCAGGACACAGTCTAAGTTTTACACAACTCTGTTACAAAATGGGAGATAAATTATAATTATTCTTTATAAACAGATAGGAAAGATAAGCAACTGTGACTTATTCAGAGATACATGGAACCCAGCATCATAAATAACCCTCAATAAGTCTGCACATTCTTAGTAATCACAAAATCGAAATGTGACAAGGTGATCCAATATATACAGAACAAAGAAAAGCCAAGACTTCTTCTATAATTTCTGACAACCAATTAGAAATCTACATGATTAAAAACGGCTTATTGGAGCTGGGTGTGGTGGTGCACACCTTTAATCCCAGCACTTGGGAGGCAGAGGCAGGTGGATCACTGTGAGTTTGAGGCCAGCCTGGTCTACAAAGTGAGTCCAGGAGACAAGGCCACACAGAGAAATTCTGTCTCACACTACCCACCCCCATCCCCCCAAAAAGGCTTATTGGTAAAGAAGAGTGGACAAAGTCTACAAAACATAGAGCCCAGAAACATCCCCATAATTATATGGACATGGGACATAATGGTGGTGTGGAAGCTTTATAAATGTAAACATCAGGAGTGAGTGATCTGTTTTCCAAATGTTAAGAAAATAGCTATGTCTATATAATTGTATCTAGTCATTTTCCTTATTGCTGACAAAAATGCCAAGACAAAAGAACCTAAGGAAAGAAGGGTTTATTTTTGGCTCACAGTTGCAGGTGATGCCGTCCCTCATGGCAGCTGCAGGAGGTCCACTGGGACACTGCATGGGCAGTCAGGAAGGAACAGAGAGGGAACAGAGAGTGAGGCTGGACTATGAACCTCAGGACTCATGCCCAGAGATCCACTTCCTTCAGCAAATCATTATGTCCGGGTTTTACACAATATTCCACGGAGTGTCTCCAGCTAGAGACCATGTGTTTAAAGACACGAGACTACAGATGGGACATTTCACATTTAAACCACATTGGTAACTAACAAGGGCATTTATGAGATTGCATTCATGAGCTTAGGTTAAGGAGTGGCGTATTAATAAGGAGGCAAAATGAAAAAACTAATGTAGATGCTTTAAAAGTAAAAGCTTCCCGGCGATAAGCAACACAAAGTTAACACAGGAATGTTCCAATTATCTAGATTTTTATGTGAAAGTAAGATTTTTAACCTCAAATTCATAAAACAGCTAGAACAAAGCTAGTTTAAAATGTGAAGACCCTTGTAAGGAATGTTATCCAAGCATATAAAAGAGTTAAATAAAATGAGGCCTATCATAATACTAATGGGAAAATTATACTAATTATGAAGCCTATTATCCTCCAATTAATGAACAAATTAATGCAATCCCAACCAGAAGAGCAAGACTTTAGTGGAACTTAATAAGCTAATTCTAGCATTTGCTTGGAACAGAAAATGCACAAAAATAAGACACAGAAGAGATTAAAAAAATAGACTTTCCTACAGGTGGCAGAACAGTGCAAAAACAAATGTCAGCGTGCAGCGTGTAAAGGAAAAAAAGACAGATATGGGGTCTGACGTCAAGCTGGGCAGCACAAACAGTGGGATGAGTCAAAGGCAGCATTTGGAACAGATGGGGATGGACTACTCATTCCATAATGGCCTTTCATTTTTCCCTACTTCATAATGGCCTTTCAGTTCTGTCTACAAAACTAGGGGAATATGATGCAAGCAGGCAAGGTACAGCAAAGACGTGCAGGTAAGCAGCAAACATGGAACTGTCTGGTGTTAAAGTAATCAGGGAAATTCAAGTTAAAATAAGGTTATTTTCAATCACAAAATTGACAGTCTACCAAGATGGAAACTACCGGCTGGGGCAAGTATGGGGAAACTGAGCCTGTAACGGGCTAAGAGTTCAGAGGTCCAGCGAAAGTAGAGCTCTATCATAGGAGGGAAAAAACCTATACGCTGTGAAACTTACTTAGATGCTGACAGGAAACTTTTATTGCATTAATGTTACATGCATTAAATAAGTAGGTGTTAAAACAGTCTCTAAAACAGTGGTAAACAAGAATTCTTTTATTTCACTCCAGTAATAGGTCCAGGATAGCTGTTCCTGACTAGGAGACCAACCACTCGAACCTCAACACACACCTTTTCTTGAGACACTAAGGAGAGCCCTGAGGCTCTCACAGACATCCTGGCCAGCAAAAGGGGAACTTTCAGGCATGTGCACATCAAGACTATCCAAGCTTCAGGCTGGAAGGACGTCTTCCATCTCCCTGCCTAGACCTGCCACGTGGCCACGTACCAGCTGAACAGTCATGAGTCCAGGTAAAACTCAAGTCTAGGAGCAGTCCACGCCGGTGACCGTGTAAACGTCTGGGCAACTGCACAGGGCTCCGGAGCAGCAGCAAGACTGGTGTGGGGTGGACAGGCTGAGGCTGCGTGAAGGCTTTTAATAGTGATAATACAATGAAAGCCTGGCATTTTAAAAATCCTTTATTTGTAATTACATAACATATTTAATACATTAAATATATTTACACTGCACAAAGTATTTAATGTTCAAAAAATCAGATCGCAACCCAGTGTATACAGGTGCTGCATGTTATTAAAAACTATTCTAACTAGGTGCACTGGTTTCTAAGGTTCTCTAGGGTTGGCTGGATGAGTGTGTCTACAGATCATTATTCTGAGAATCAACTTTCCCGGGATGGCAGGTGAGTGGCAGAGCTGGAGCATGGATGCTTTGCCTTACTGCACGTAGGTAACTTTCGACACCTAACTAGCTCAGTCTAACTCAGACATTTCCGGCATACTGCACTAATGCACAAGGGATGGGCCAGCTCAGTCCAACTCAGACATTTCCGGCACACTGCACTAATGCACAAGGGATGGGCCAGCTCAGTCTAACTCAGACATTTCCAGCACACTGCACTAATGCACAAGTGATGGGCCAGCTCAGTCTAACTCAGACATTTCCGGCACACTGCACTAATGCACAAGTGATGAGCCAGCTCAGTCTAACTCAGACATTTCCGGCACAGTACACTAATGCACAGTGATGAGCCAGCTCAGAACGCGAGCCTGAGAACAAGGGCGACATCACTTCTTTGTAGGGTAGAAGAAAAAATAAGCAAAGAACCCTCAGAAGAAAAGAGGTGTTATGACTTCCTTCAGAGCCAAGTGCTGAAGCTTAGCACTTAATGACTGTTTAAATGAACGTCTGTAATCTTAGATAATGAAGACAGAACAGAAAACACTCTTCCTTCTTGATGCTTATGTATGAACCGGGTGGAACTTAGTGGTAGAGTACAGGCTTAGCATGTGCAAGGCACCAGAATCTGTCTCCAGCACCATTTAAGACAAACAAAACCCAAACCCGCTAACTTAAAAGTACTGTAAATAACTACTGGTAGGTAATTGATGATTTGACAGGTAAGTCTCTGCATGTGGCCAGTGGGACAGAGACACTGACACGTTCTGCATCAAGACTCTGAGGTTATAACACTAATGAAGTGACTCGTGGGGTAGGGTGGGTTAAACAGACCTGCCCCAGCACCAGTAAAAAGAACTGAGATCTGTTCTTAAGTAGAGTGTGCTCCCAGACAGGTTAGAAATATATTTGCTCCGTTAAGTAACTGTTAGATCCTTGGTTTTATAACATAATTTCTAGTGCCACCAAAACAAAACAAAACAACCCAAAACCTCCGAGGATTTTCCTCTTCAAGTTTCAGTCTTGAGGTAGATGACACAGTAAACACCATATGCAGCCATGCCCTTACACATGCATGCACACACACTCACGAATGCACACACATATACACACTCATACACGCACGCAATCATGCATGCATGGGTACACACACACACACACACACACACACACACACACACACAGTCTCGCACACACAATCACTAATCACAGGACTGGTGAGCCAAGATTCCCATTTGAAAATGTCTAGGGAGCACCACTGTTCAGCAGTATTCTGGCTTCAGTTTCCAAACCCCTTCACCACCAGGAGTTCTATGGAAGTTGCACAGATTTCTCAATAGTTCTCGGAAGACACAGGACTGTGCCACAGACAGCTTGGATTCAAACTCCTGTAGGATCTCCTGAGTGCTGGCCTGGCCATCCACCTGGGCCTGGAAAGCAATGAAGTTCCTCATGTCCACCAGAAGGTCGTCATGTTCTGTGGAGGGAGGCACCGCAGCGGCTTCAGCGAGGTGCTGGCTGTTGCTCTCCAAGCGCTCTGGCAGAATCAGGTGGTTTCTTGCACGCATCCTGGCCAAGAGTGAAGAGGAACTGGGGGCTCCAGACAATGACACCCCATCTTCTTTGCCACTGAAGTGCTCAGAGGTTTGAGCTTTCCCCTCCTTTTTCACATTGTTCTGAAGAAAGAAGACCACACATTAGCAGACTGGACTTCCAGATTATTCCGCTATTTCCTCAAAGGTTTCAAGGACCCACAGAATAACCCAAATACCATGTGATAAGACTAGGACCCCATCCAATGCC
This sequence comes from Acomys russatus, assembly GCF_903995435.1. Taxonomy (NCBI): domain Eukaryota; kingdom Metazoa; phylum Chordata; class Mammalia; order Rodentia; family Muridae; genus Acomys; species Acomys russatus. Next base: position 61,306,489 of record NC_067139.1, on the reverse strand, counting down.
CAGGAAAAGGAGATGTGGGCAGGAGTCTACCATTTGTAAAGGGCATTTCCTGAAGAAATAAGCACTAAGGGAGAGAAATGAAGCCATCTCCTGCACACCAGAGCAGAAGAGCAGGTGAGCCGAGGGAGGCCCTGCCCTGGAGGCATGGTGCCTGGGCAGGTCTTCTAGAGGCGGGGCAGCTTTCAGGAGCCAGGGACTAGTCCTGCTCTTCCTGCCGCATGCACCGTGATGCACATCATGGGACCAGGAGCGGCTGTCACCTTCTCCACTTCTCAGCCTTCTTCCTTTCACACCCTGCGTCTCAGGTGTTTCCTTAAAAGAACAGATCTAACCTGGAAAGTGTCTCAAACTCCTGCTGCTAAAAGCATGGAACGCAGGAGACTGGAAAGGGTCTGCTCCTTAAGGAGTTCACACGGATCTGAAACTGGGGTCTTAACCTGGGAGTTTCCAAGTTTGAGCAGTAACACATCCTTAGCAGATAGTGGTATTTGCCCAGTTTTACCACTGCTGGAGCGTGACCAAAGAGAGGTGCTGTGCCCAGCATTCAAGAAGGCTCCCTGGTCCTTAGGTTTAGACAGTGTGTCTCTACAGCTGACACATCTCCTCCAGATAGGTGGCTGTGCATATTAATTTTCTAAGACCAGAACAAAAAATCTGCTAGAGATTTTGGCAACTCCGAGTCTACAAGTATCAGGTGTCACTATTATCAGTAACAACCATTTTCATCTTCACATCTGAATGCCATTCCCCTGACCACCTAAGCAAATCTCAAACATGAGAGGTAGGCAGCCAGGCTGCTGTGTTACCTGGCTCTTTTCTGTTAGCGATGAAGGACGCTGCACAGGAAGGCTGGAGTTCCTTTTCTGACCAAACCTATTCCTAAATAAGGAAGAGAATCGGGTAGATAGGAGGTCAGGTGCGGTGACAGAGAGGCCAGAGTACTTTCAACAACTGAGCTGGGGAAACCAACTCCTGCTCCACCCGCCTTGACTGTTACACTCTGCTCTTGTACGGTGTGAGCACTTCCTCTCAGAGTGAAATGCACTCAGCACTGCACTGGACACTGGACATGAGAAAGCACCCTGGATAATAATTACACACCGCTATGCTAATATGATAATTAGCATAATAGCTTCTGATGGCTCTAACCCGGCTAATTGTCTTACTAACATTTAGTCAGTATTTAGATTTCTCACTATTTTAAACATCATCTCACAAGCAAAGCCGATCACTTCTTCCCCTGGAAAGTGATCTCTGGAAAGCAGGAAATGAAAGGGAAAAAGGGCAACAGTACATGCCCACGTCACTTAAGCCTGGCCCACAGCATGCCTCCCTGAGCCAACCTCTTGTCCCACAGAGAACAAGCCTTGGCGGTGCAGCTAGCCTCAACCACTGGGGTTCCTCACAAGCATGACAAGGAGTGGTCTCTTACTTTATTCCTGCTGGTGCACCAGAAATACCCCTGTGGCCAGTCCAGGTGGGAACACCAGATGCTGCCCCCAGGCACTGCTGACGGGAGAGCCTCAGAGCTTTCAAGGCATCCTGAGCCACTCGGCTGGCCTCTGCCTCCACCAGCACGTAATCCGGACTGGTCCCCTCTATGATGGCATCATGCTTCACGACACTGTGCACTCCCACTAGCCAGAGTGAGGAAAGAACAAGTGATAATTTAGCCTACACACTCTAATACTAGTGTCACAGGGGGAAACCCACAATGCTTTTAGCTGTTTTCCGGGTGACAGTTATGACTCAGGAACTTCAAAAATGCTTTCTATTCATGTTCGCCACTACCTTACAAGGGACAGTTATGAATTATCCTGGCTTTAAAATACCTGAAACAAAATGCTTTAGTCATAATTTTAACATTGATCTCTTCCTATATATACTATGAGAAAATTAAAACATTAAATGTCTTCAAAGAGAGAAAAATATAAAGCAGAAATATAAAATTTCAAACAAATTAATATTCATGAGAATGTTACATATCAGAACCAGCAAAATACGCTTAATACGATAATGAATGCAACGTTCATTTCCCTGAGTATTTGCATCAGTAAAAATGAAGCAGCAATGCAAGGTGGTGCATGCCTACGGTCCCAGCACCTGAGCAGCTGCAGAAGGAGGACCAGAGATGATGCAAGGCCAATGTGGGATACATAGTGACATGCTCAATAAATAAATAAGAAAGAAAGATTACATAACGTGAGGATAAAAATGAAATAAATTTCAAACTAGACATAAATACAAGGAAATAATTATGTCCCCAAACTCACTAAAATGTAATATAATAATATATAAAAGCTCTAGAAGAAAATTATAAAATAAAATAATAAAGTATAGATCAACTACAGATCATTAATAAATAAGAACCTTGAATTATTAGAAAAAAAGTAGCAGAATGGATAAATCACTTAAAAGTTAAGAAAAATAAAAATCTATGGATTAAAGTAAATCCTAAAGGTCATTATAGGAATATTGTGTATGCTTTTGTGCCAATTTGAAAACCATACAAAATAAGTAATTTCCTACAAAAACAGACAAGTACTGTATATAGAAAAAAATAAAGTTCCTGACAATAAAGAAAACTATAAGCTAGCAAGTATCATTATGAACATCAGTGAGAAAATACTAAGAACAACACTAAAAACAGAAACTAATAGCAAAAAGGAGCACAGACAACTCAGGTAAGAGTCATGGGAATTCAAGGTTGGCAATGTTAAGAAATCCATTTTCTAAGAAGCTTCGTAATGCTCTTTTCAAATCCTTCATGGATGCCTCTACAGTGAAAATGCAAGCCATTCCCCAAACTGGGAATTTCCTTAATAAAACCCATGCCTTTCCCTAGCCTCAGAGTCTTACTTAACGAGGTCACTTACTTCCACAGGTGATGCATAGTATTCTGCTCCCATTACTGGCTAGGAAATTAGTAATAATAGAAAAAGATGTGACAGAAAAATGAAGGCACAATTTTCCTTGAGTTAGTTCTTTCTTCCTTCCTTTATCTACTCCCTTCATTTCCCTCTGTCCCTTCCTCCCTCCCTTCCCTCTGGGCTAGAGATGGGACACAGTGCTTCATGTGTGGGAGGCAAGGGTTCTGCCATTGATCAATACAAGTGCAGTCCCTCTCTCTTCTGAAGTTTTTAATGGATACCAACCTAGAGGACTCTAGAGAATCAATGATAAAAACAAAGCAGTAAAACCATCCAGGAAAGAATACAATACAATAAAATAAAACCCCTATAACCTTCTAATTAAACAGCACTTAAAGAATATAAAGAATCCATATACAGTAACAATGAACATAAAACAGTTCAAAAACAGTTCACTTAAGAAAAGAATGGATGTATTAATTTTGCTCAATTTCACTAATAAAATAAATGCAAATTAAAATAAAATGAGATGCCAGGGGAGTTAGGATAGAAAGGAAGGAAACTTATGGAACAATAGACAAGAAAGGAGCCTCCCCACTGCTGCCTCTCACTGCTGCCTCTCTCCTGCTAAGAAGCAAGAATCCAGACAATGAACACTTGCTACAAATGAATATTCCTTTGGTGCACATCTATTTTATGACAAATACCTCCCCCCACTTGAGGCCTGATGTGTAAGTCCTCGTGGCTGGGGCTTCACTCCTCTCCCCAGACATCCTTGAGAATCTCGGACAAAACCGTTACCTTTGTTTACAGCAAAGAAGTCATCTATCCTTCATGTGCAGCAACTGTAACCCTGACAGCTGCCCTCAGGAGCAACCTGGGTGGTCGCATTCAGGTTTCTTAACAGTTCTCTGAGGATAGTAAATTCAAACCCTGTCCAAATCCAGCGTAGAACTATTATTTAAGATGAGACAGATGGCTGCAGCTACTTGAAGCCCACATCCATGTGGCCCAGGACCTTGCTTTCTTCTGAGCAACTCCCTACTTTTAGTCCTCCTGCTTAAACATAGAGTAAAATATCTTTATTAAATCCCAACTCTTCTTTATACTGGCTAGTACTCAAACTGTGCTTCACTGAAGTCACCAACTCAGCATAACCTGTGCTAAGGTCTCAAATGATTAAGGGAACCCCTCAGGCTGCTGTGGCTGCCAGACTGGAGCTGTACTTCCTGCCTCTGCTTCTCAGACACCAACTTCTATATGCCTGCCTGTCTTATCTATCTGCTCCTCAGACAATGACATCCAACCATCCATCCATCCACCCATCAACCCACCCACCTACCCATCCACCCACCCATCATCCATCTACCCACCCACCCACCCATTCATCCATCCATCCGAGACCACTCTCTGCAGCTCTGGCTGGCCTGGAACTCAAGAGTCCACTAGTCTTTGCCTCCCAAATGCTGGGATTAATGATGTGTGCCACAGGGCCTGACTTCTCTTATTTATTCTGGCATAAAGTAAAGTGTATCACACAGTCCTGGGCATATGAAGACAGACCGCTGAGGACAAATGTTAATATAAATCTTTTTTGGGGGTGAGGGGTAGCATTATTTAAAAAACTAAATGTGTCCTGTGTGTGTCTATCTTCTGCTATAGTGACCTCACTTGTAGGAATTTTCAGGAAGCTGTGTGTCTACCACAGGACAATACACTGACACAAGGCTATTCATCACTACACTCTGACTGAAAAAAAAAACCTTAGCAGTCTAAGTGCTTAATGTGAATAAACTATAGTGTGCCCATGTGAGCCACAGAAAGGGAGAAGGGTCTCTATGAGCTAATCTGAAGGGACTATTATGATAGGCAAAGGCTTTTAAAACAGTGTTTGAAAATGTAAGTTCCCGTACACATTTGTAACCGATAGGCAGCTTGACCTTTATGTCGGTCCCCTACTAAGTTGAGCGGGTAATGTCTCTGACATGGATTCTGTTGCCTGGTTTTGATCACTTCTCCCTAACGGGGCTGCCTTGCCTGGGCTCAATGGATAAGGATGAGCTCAGTCCTGATGTGACTTGCTGTGCTAGGGCAGGTTGGAGGCTCGCTTTCTCTGAGGAGAAGGGAGGGGAGACAGAGGGAAGGAGGTGGGAGAATGGGACCAGGGGAGGAGAGAAGGGAGGGGGCTACAATCAGGATGTAAAGTGAATATATGAGTTAAAAAAAAAATTTTTTTAAAAGGAGTGAAAAAAAAAAAAGAAAATATAAGTTATATATGTGCCTACTCTGACAAAAAGAAACACAAGATGAAGATGCCACATGTTCTTGGGACAAACAAAAAGAGGGATTGGGGTAGCTGGTATGTCTTGACTTTTGTAAGATGTGTTACAGGCGTAAAAAGGAAAATACGATAACATGAAGAAACATAAGGAAACCGGTGTGGTGCACACACCTGTAATCCCAGCACTTAGGAGGCAGAGGCAGGTGGACTGCTGTGAGTTCGAGGCCAGCCTAGTCTACAAAGTGAGTCCAGGACAGCTAAGCTACACAAGAGAAACCCTGTCTTAAAAAGAAGGAGGAGGAGGAGGAGGAGCAAGAGGAGGAGGAGAAGCAGCAGCAGCAGCAACATAAGGAAAATCAAACTAAATTCATCTAACTGTACTATGAAAGAGGGGGAAACAAGAAACTTTTGAATAGTGTTTTGATTAAAAACTTCAGGTTGGAGATAAAAAGGCATATAAATAAATATTAAACTTCTATTAGTGTGGTTTTCTCGTTGTGGTGGCTGTACAGCGTCATGCATGGTATGACTGCGCAAATACATCCCCATGCTGAGAACGGTGGTCAAGAATTCTCCCTCTGGAAGAAAGGCGTCTGACCCACAGGAAAGGCTCTACAGTGTGGATGCAAACCAAACCGGACAGAGTAGCATCAGCTTCCTGGGGTTACTAAAGTTCGTGCCGTACCATGAGGCACACCTACTTAGCATGTACAACAGGACAGGTTCTGACATGGATCCGCCATGGAGCTACTACAGTCAAGGCAACAACATCACGACTTGCAAAGCCCTCTTCCTGGCCATGGGCACATGGGACCCCACGCTCCTACGTCCTACCCGCAGCGAATGCCAAGTGGATTCTGTCCTTCGCTCTACTGAGGAGCCTTGGTATCATCTGTACTGTCAAGGTTCACAACCTTTCTCTTCCACTCTTCTGCACTGGGCACTTCACATCTCACTGTCTCTCTTTGCCATCTTCTCTGGCCGGTTTATTATCACGGTTTGGGTTGTTTTTATTTCATTTCCTGGCTTGAGTTGTATTAAGTTTCTTGGCTGTGTGGGTATAAAGCTCTCATCTAACTTGGAATATTCTTTACTAGTTATTCTCGAGATTGATATACTCTCCTCATTCTTCTTCTTGGTTAGGGCTTCGGTTACCTTAACAGGCTGCTGACGCCCCACAGTCTTGCTTCTGTGAACTTACTGTGTTCCTTTTTGCATAGCTTTTCCTGCTCTGTATTCAAGTTCACTAACCTTTTCTTCTGTTATGTCTAATACGTCTTCGCCTCCTACCAAGCATTTTTCACATCAGATATTATATTTTTATAAAAGCTCACTTTGAATGTATGAGTGCAGCTTTCATGTCTTTTTGAATATATAGAAGTTATAATTATTTAAGTCTGTGCTAATTCTACCATCTGTGTCAATCCCAATTTATTCCCTCATTGTGATTAACATCTCCCTGCCTATTTCTATGCCCAGTAATTTTTGTATTTGATGAAAAACATCATAAATTTTATCTTGTCCAGTGTTTACTATCTAAATAGTCCTAGAAGAGTTCAGGTAAAGCTGAAACAGTGCTAACTCTGCAGTAACACTATACTTTATTTTGTAATACAACAGGCTGCCTGGCAGCACAAGCATTGTCTCCGGCTATTGGTGTGCACAGCAGTGCTTCCTCTAATCCTTCTGAGTGGTCCTTTCTGCAGGATGTGCTGATTAGCATCCAGCTGAGTTCCAAAGGAGCCCCTCTGCAGAAGAGCAGCGGTCCTTCCCTGTGCTGCTCTCACCTTCAGTACTCTTCCATAAACTCCAGCACCTAGGTCTCCCTGGAACTGTCTGGCCAGGACTCCATCTGACCACTTTCTCATGTTTTTCAAGGCAGCAAGCGGCAAGCTGAATTCACTTGTCTCCCATCTGAGTGCTCACCATCCTTTCGTGCCTTCTTGGCACCAGTGCTACATACACTGTTACATTTCAGCTGTTGCATCATGGGAGAGTAAACATTGTTCCACCATTATTGGAATTATGGTTCTTATCCAGAGATGTAGAAAGAGATAAAAAAAAAAAGTGTGCATATTTATTTGTACACATACATGCATATATGTGTATCTGTAGCTATGTTTACTTATGCATGTGAATGATAAAGCAAATGCTGAAAAATGTTAATGGTGATAAAGGCTACAACAGTGTCCGCATGCTCTTCATACTCATTTCTTTGAAGGACTTTTCTGAGCCAGGTGTAGTGGTGGTGCACTCTGGGAGGCAGAGGCAGGTGGATCGTTGTGAGTTTAAGGCCAGCCTGGTCTACAAAATGAATCCAGGACAGCCAAGGCTACACAGAGAGAAACCCTGTCTTGAAAGAAAAGAAAAGAAAAGACTTTTCTGCAGTAACACATAAACCTTTCTTCTCAGAGTACCCAGACTCAGGTACCACAGCCATTACACTGTAAACACAATGCGGCAAAGGACAAAGATGACACTCGGGAGATAGCAAAGCTGGCCAGGGCATGACGACTCCCACTGTCTTCCGCAATCGTTAGTTGGTTTCTCAAATGCCTTCTCTGTCATCTTGGCCATGAGTCTCTCTTTCTGCCTGTCCTTAGCCACAGTCCTGCCTCTCTCCCATGATCTGCTTCTCTACCCTCTTGTAGTTAGAAAAGTGTATAAATACAGCCTGTAAGGAAACTGCCTACCAACCAACGTTCAGGCAGCGCATGCCTGTTTGAGGTATCTGATCTGCTGTAAGTGGTCATATATTAAGTATTATTGTTTCCTAGAGTTTCAATATTTCAGGTCTTCAAAATGTCAGTTCCATAGGTAAAGACTACCATGCTGGAAATGGCTCCCACATTTACTGTTCCAAGCATCCAGGTGAGAGATTCATCAAAATCATTACCTGATTTTTTGAAAAGCTTTTCCAAAACGTAATCATCACTGTTCTGCTCCTTGGCTTCGCTTTCTTGCTCAGTGTTTTGCTGGCAGTACCGCCTTTTCTTCACCAGGTATGGGACACGAGTTCCCTCAAACTTGGCATCTCTACAGTGCTTGGAGCTCCTGGCCTTTTGCTTGGGCTTTGGACTTCTCTCTGGAGTCTCTTCCTCTGCCACATCATGTTTCCTTTTTGATTTGTGCTTACAAAAATGCCCTCCTGTTTGTTCACTCCCAAAAACAGGTTCTGTCTGACCCTGGCAGGCTCCTCCTTTGTAGGAAGAAGCCTGCTCCTCACTGGCGCTCATGTCAGCAGATGGCCCAGACGGTTGGTCGACTGCTGGGGCATCTGAACACTCCCCATCTGCATTCATCACTGAGAGCTGCTCCAGCCTGGACCCTGCATCTGTCTCTTCTCCACATGCAACCCTGCCAGTTCTCTTCTCACTCGTGTGATGGTCGCCTTTCAAAGGGCCACTTTCTCCAGAAGTTACACTTCCTGCAGCTCCCACAGCCTTAGCGTTTTCTTCAGTCAGGGTGCCACCATTTGCAGATGTGTCAGAACCAGAGATTTTCTTGAGATCTGTTCCTAAGGCTGGTGGAGTCTTTTTTTTAAAATGGCGTTTGGGTGTTTGAATATCGGAGCCAGTTCCTGCAATGGAGAAAACACAGCTAATGTTACACTGCAGAATTCTCATGCAACCGACTAACTTAAAGAACTTAATGTAATACCTGCAAAAATAGCACTTGTTTCAGTGCTCTGGGATGCGTTGGGACTAGACAGAGTGAACAGCTCATACAGATCATTGGACTTGAAAAAGCGCCTTTGCTTTGGGTCTTTTAGCACTCTGTTTGTCAAAAATTGCTTGAAGATTTGTCTGAAAAGATAAAATTACATTGGCATCAGACAATGGTTAGCTGTACCTCAAAATCCCAGTTATAAAGCGTGAGAGATGGGGCTGTAGAGAGAGCACTGGCTGCTCTTCCAGAGGACCCAAGTTCAATTCCCAGCACCCACAGGGCAGCTCACAACCACTTGTAATTCCAGTATCAAGTAATATAATGCCCTCCTCTAGACTTTGTAGGCACTGCATACACATGGTGCACAGACATACATGCATGCAGAACGCCCACACTTAAAAATAACTTAATTTTTTTAAGGTGTGAGAGAGATACTAACAGCAGATACATGAATAATTAAAAAGCCCCCAAACTCTCAGTCCTGGAAAATCACAACTCAAGATGTATACAATGTATCAGGTGGTTTCACGAGTTTTAGAAATCTTAAATTAGACATAGTACCTTATTATTTATGCCTAATGAGTTTTGTTTGACCTCCAAAACCTATCACATTTCAAGCCACACCTTTCTATATTTATGTGCCCTAACCTCTACAGACCTAAGAAGCCAGTCAGCATCCCTCATTCATGGGCCAAGGCCTATTCTGCCCTGCTTGGTGCCCTCTTATGATGGGTTCAGGGTTTTGCCCAGCCCCTACCTGCTGGCCCACACACTCTGCCTAAGGTCATGTGCTGTCCTTTTCACTAGGCATTACCACGAAGCAACATCTTCCCCTCCTGTCCACTTATGCGTCAGGCTAAAGCTTTCTTCTCACAAGACTCACCTCATCTCCAGACCCTACAATATGCCCTAAGGACACAAAATGTTTCTGGAACAGTGTGGAACCCTGCTGTTAAGGTAGAAGTCTGGCATTTCCAGATAGTCTCTGAGCTCGGTCTAAGATGAAACTCCCCTTCTCTGCTGGGTTCTCTCTCTGACTGATCTGGGGGACCCCAAATCTTCTAAGGAACATCACATAGCCCTCAAGGAGATTATAAGCTCAACCTTTTCCTGATAAGAAACTCGTTGATTGTGCACCCGGGGATTCCTGGAAATACCCACCTATGCCAATGAGACCTTAGCTTTCAGCAAATGACCGTTAGCCATACTTGGAGTTCTTCCCCCACCCATAGGATAAGTAAATACTGTGTTCCCCTTCTTATGATAGAATTATCACTGCATGAAAGTAAAGTATCCATGGCATCCCTAGCTCCATGTATCAAACACATTCTCCTTCAAAACCCTCCCACTGCCCAAGGTTTATAAGCCCCCATGTCACAGGAAATAAGCAAGCTAGAATAACTCGTAAGTTATTCTGGGGAAGGAAAGGTTCTCCTTCTCCCCAGAGAATTCATCACTGGACCCCCTAGGGCTTTGCTGGCGTGAGCTTCCACTATTCACTGGTATGTCAGTGCAGAATGCTGCTGCCCTCTTCCTAACACTGTTCCACCTACCCCACTGCAGTGCCCAACTGCAAGAGCAAGCAGCTGGCTGCTCTAAAAGCAGCCACTTTGTCCACCTGGACAAAACCAGGCTCTCACCTCTGCCTCTCTCGGTTTCAGAGCTCCAAGAGAGCCTGTTACCCACTGTTCACGAAGCACCCACTGGGCTCACCCAGGCTGGGCCTCTGTTGCCCACTGGCTAAGGTTTCGGATTTCAGAGTCCTGAGCTCCTTTGACCCTGTACTTCACCCTTTTCCTCCCTGGAATATGCACTTCCAATTTCGTGCTCGACGGGACCTGAGCTTCCTGGAGAGTCCCCAACAAAGCCCCAGGCTCCAATCAGGGGCAGAGCAACAGAACAGTCCAGTGCTGGTGCAGGTGTTAGAATATGGGACAAGAATGAGTCTGAGGGGCACAAGAAACACTGGCAATGTCTGGACTCTCCCTAATTACCACTGTCTCAAACTGCCTAGTTATGAGAGGAATTCAGGCAGGGACACAGACTGCTAACCTCTCCGAGAATCACTGAATGTATTGTCTTCACTTCTGTCACTTCTCAGTTTTTCTACAAGCAAGTGGCACATTATAGTAAGTCAGAATGTTTCCCTCACAAAGCAATTAATATCAAATTTCCAAAAAAGGAGTCTCTGATTTAGATTAAGGTACAAAAATTATCAGGTTCAGATAGTTTAAAAAAAAAAAAACAGTAAGACTGCCAGTAGTGGTGCACATCTTTAGTCCCAACACTTGGTAGGCAGAGGCAGGGGGATCTCTATGAGTCTGAGGCCAGCCAGGTCTACTGAGTGAGTTGCAGGCCAGCCAACAGCTACACAATGAGATCTTGTCTCAAAACAAAACAAACAAACAAAAAGAATAACGGATCAAATATATTTTAACAGCAATGAAAAAATAATAACACAAAACGGTCAATGATATTGCTTACATTAAAATAATTCTTCTAAGATGAAAGTATCTTTTAAACCAACACTTGGAAATAATAAAAACCCCTTTTTCCTGAAAGCTCAGGCTAGGAAGTTGAGGCTCAGCAGCCATCTGTACTGACCGGTGGTAGATCTTCTCCTCAATGGTGCCGGCCATCAGAAGCCTATAGACAGTGACCTGCTTCTTCTGACCTATCCTCCACGCTCGCTCCCGGGCCTGTGGCAGAGAGAGATTTTAACCAGGGCCAATTAAGAGAAAGCGGTACCTGGTCATTGCTTTCTACCCCAGTCAGAAGTATGCCAATGAAGAAATGTACACTCAAGGCCAAAGCAAGCCGGTGCACAGTCATGTGACAAAAAGAAAACCAAGACAGCGTGACTGACTTTTTGTGAGCACTTTTCACACCATGGCTTGCAATGGATGCTGAGGATAAACAGCTGAGGACTCTCCCAGTCTGTATGACTGACCATGTGTTCTCTCATGTGACAGGATGGGATAGGACCAAAATGTACTATACGTGAACATTAGAGCTACTGATGAAAGCTGCCATTAACAAGCTGTCCTTTTGAAGATACCTTCTCTTCATGGATAAGACAGACCTGTGTGTCAGTGCTTGGGTTCCAGTCTGGGTCATAGATGATGACTCTGTTGGCCCCGGTCAGGTTCACTCCTATGCCGCCCACTCGTGTGGTCAGAAGGAAGACAAAGATGGACGCATCCTACAGAAAAGATGCAGAACAGAGTGGGCACAGCTGAAAGCTGCTACAGCGCTGTACTGCCTGACACAGGTCCTACCATGGGCTCTCTGCTGGTTACCAATACACCCACATTTCGTGTCCCAGAAGCCTCTCTGAATCAAGTTCTCATGCCAGAGAGCCTACTTTTATTAATTATACTGACAATTTTTAATAACTGTGCAAAGACACTCTCGCTGGCCATGCTTCAGCAGCTCCTTGGCATCTTCTCAAACATCAGCATCTCATTTCTTAATCTTACATGCCTACTTTTGAAGCCCTAAAGTGAACAGTCAAAGGCAAAATGCTACCATGTGTGATGGCTCACACCTTTAATTCTAATACTTGAGAGGCAGAGGCAGGTGGAGCTCTGTGAATTTGAGGCCAGCCTAGTCTACATAGCAAGTTCCAGGATAGCCAGGGCTATACAGAGACACCCAAAGGGATAATGCCAGCCAGTCACAAAGACCTGTCACAGCCTGCGAGGGTGGACATGCTCACTCCTTCCCCTCCATAGCTGTACTCCCTTTGGCCTCTTCTGTCACGTCCCTTGTTACCTCATTGTATCTTGTAATCAGTGGCTGTCTTGATGCTATGGTAGTGGTCCCATCCATTTTGAGATAGGAATATTTATGGGCTCTCAGGAACACTTCCAGTATGTGCAGCATCTGTTGGGGGATGAAGAAAACAGTATGCAAACCAAGTATGCTCCACACGAGTACGTCTCCACCTACGTAAGCACTGCGCCTATACCGAAAGGGATTTCTTGCTTTGAGAAAGAGAAATAATACTGCCACAAAAGAATTTTTGCTAATTCCTCCTGATGTAGGCATCCCAGCCTCACCAGGATGCCAGATCCCACTGTGACTCTGTAGGAGCCAAGCGGCCATGCAGTCCCATGAAGTGACACGGGGCTGCCCCCTCAGCAGCATGGCAGACCTCTCTTCAGGTGACACCCTACCTTTTGCACTTGTGGTCACTAGTCTTGTTTGCTGGGTGCAGCTTGAGCACTCACCTGCCTTGACTGGGAAAACAGCAGCACCCGCTGACCCTGCTTTTGCCATATTTTCAGCAAAGACTCAACAACAATCATTTTCCCAGAGCGTTTCCAGTAACCAAACTGATCTTCCTCTAGTTCGTCTTCTGGAAGACCGCTGAGATTCTTGGGGCCTCCAGTAAAGAGATCAGGGTGGTTGCAGATCTTCCTCAGAGCTACAAGTCCAGAGAAAATCTGTGATTAAAACAACAACACATATGACTCAGGTTACCCTGTGTAAGCAACAGGAGAGGAGGAAGGAGGAGACATGTTACATGGTCACAGTCATTGTCACCAGCTTGTTGATTTCTCAATGTGAACAGTAAGGGAAACAGTCTGGATCTTGAACGGCTCACTGCAGGTTGTACATATGTTGAAGGCTTGGTCCCCATAGTGGCAGTGTCCAGATATGGGGCTTTGGGGAAAGTGATTGGGCCATGAAGGCTCTGACCTCATTAACAGACTGTTGCATTGATAGGTTTATAATTTCATTGTCTACTAAGAGGTGGGAACTAGCTGAAGGAAGGGCTTTTAGAAGTAAGCCTTGGAAACCGTGTCTTGTCCCCAGCTCCCTTTCTCAGACCCCTCCTTTGCAGCCACCATGAGCAGTTTTGCCCTCACATGTGCTTCCTGAAATGCTATTCAGTCCCACTAGGGGCCAGAAACAACAGCCAAGTGACCACAGGCTGAAAACCCTGAAACCATAAGCCTCCAAACTTTCCCTCCTTTAGGTTGATTTTTTCAAGTATTTTGTCATAGTGATAGAAAACTGACTAAGACAAGCTGGAAGAAATTAACTTTCATTCATTTCTTTCCCTGGTTAGACAATGTCTCTGGAAAAAAAAAAAAAAAATTTTACTGGACTGAACACGCTACAGAGGCCATAGTCGATTGCTGATGATTCAAGTTCCCTTACTAGAGAAAAGGACATTTAGTTCACAGCATTGTAAATCTGATAGAAACAAATGAACAAACAAAAATCTAGCTTACCTTAAAAACACACGGGCCAGAAACGCCATACCAATCCCTGACTTAGCAAATGTCTCCTGATCCCACATGTCTAAATAACCTAACGCCCTGTGTTTAGAGTGTGAGCCTGAGGCTGAAATTCCATTTCCTGCTACAACATCTGAGAGCATATATGCATGAAGAATGCATGAATGGAAGGATGTGCAGGTTGGACCATGCAATAGAGAGCACCAGGGGCTGGGGTTTGCTGACCCCAAGTCCCAGGCCCCAGCCCCTGCCTCAGGGTGCTTTTCAAAGTTCAGTTAGGGTCCATACCATCCGCAACTCCAGTTCCAAGAGCTCTTACGCCCTCTTCTAATCTTCATAGATACCAAGCATGCATGTGATATGTGGTGAACCTACATACATGTAGGCCAGACACTCATGCATAAAATAAATATATCTTTAATTGGAGCTAGAGAGTTGGCATGGCCATTAAGTACACTGGTTGTTTTTCCAAACTCCACAGGTTTAATTCTCATCCCCCACTGGCAGCTTACAACCTTCTAACTCCAGGTCCCAGTGATCTGACTCTCTTCTGGCTCCACAGGCATTAGGCACACATTCTCTGAGAAGCTGATAAAACTTACTAGTCTTCATAACCAAATCCTGATAATATAATTTTGGTTATAATTTCCAAGAAAACTCTACAATGTACTAGACACCACCCCTGCCAGGTAAGAGCCTTAGGTGGTAGGACTTATGGTCACACCCCCTCCTTTGGTCCAGCTTCCTAGCTCAGGGCCCCACCCTCATCCCAGTGACCCTGCTCCTTGCTCCACACCTATCTCCAACTGTGCCTATGACTCAGTGGCCACTCCACAGATGACGGCAGGTGAGCAAAGGTGGCCTGACACAAGAAGCCTGGCACATTCTAAAGAGCAGTTTCTTCTCCTGCCCCACCCTCCTTGATAACAACTTATTTCTCTGGAGTCTGCTCTTTGGCTGACCTGATTGTCTCCATTGAGAATCCTGTAAACTTCTTTGGAATCAATGAAATTCTGGTAGACTTGATGCTGCTCATCAGTTAGGCGGCAAAATAAGACCTGGAAGAGAAAAAAGGAATGAAACAGTTTTTAAAATACTCTAACTTATCAATAAGATTCCCTTTTATTTTTTAAAAGGTGCAATGTATGCAACTTTAGCAATGATACATCTCTCAGCTAAGGAAAATTGTTCCTTTTCCATATCCATCCATCTCCTAACTCCAGCCCGTCACCCCATAGTCCCTCCAGACTGGCTTCCTGTTCACAGGCAGTCTCAGGACCCAGGTACACAGTCATGTGTCATTTCAGCCTTTCCCCCAGGCCTCTCATCTACACTGTGCTTGAATGACTTGGAAAGAAGCTTTACCTCACCTGGAACTCTCCCATACTCAGGGCTTACACGTTTACCAGGCCCTAGAGCAATTCCTACCCTCCCAGCCCACCAGTCAATTTCCATGCCATCACACTGCCCACTTCCTGCCTTTCAGTCCCTTCTCTCTAAGGCTACAGCCTCTAAGTCCAACCTCAAGGCAGGATTTTCTTCACAGCCTTTATAAACAGTGCCCAGCTGCAGCCCAATCCTGCAGCAGCTTACCACTGTCTGCCCTAAGAGACATCTCTCCACACATCCTGCCTAGCACTGTCTAAAAGTCCCTAGTAGCTGTGCTGATGCCCGAGGCTTCCTAAGCCACTCACCTACCAGCCATCTTTGTCTCAACCTCTAGTCATAAACATTCAAATAAAAAAACAACAAAAACCGAGCTTGAAGCTAGCAGGATCCATATCCTCAGGTGCTTAGTTCCCGTCCCTAAGACAGTTCTAATTCTGCATCCGCTTCCTGTAGGTGCACAGACTAGTCCAGGGCAGAACCTGAGACAATGCCTTAACCTTTGCACTGGATCTCAACACCTGTCTTCCTCAGGACAGTCCTCTGCCCACTGGGCTCTCTACCGGAAATAGGGAACACCCTGAGAAAACACGAGGCAGTCCTCACCAGCCGGCTGCTTCCCAAGCCAGCACCTGGTGTGAGCCACTGATGCCTATGAAAATTCCCCTGAGCATCAGAGCTGCCTTCAGAGCTGCCAAGTACACCAGGCTCTTCCCATTGAGCTACTTGCCCCCCAGTTGGCCAGCTCCGGCCCCACCATCTCCTAGCCCACTTTCTGGGCCTCCACAATCTCCGCAGCTAGTTCCTCTTCTTCTGCCAAGGAGAGCAGCTGCTTCTTGGTCTCCACATGCTCTCTGGACAACCAATCTGTGCTCGGAAGTGTAACTTTACCAGCTCACTGTATTAGCTATGGCCAGCCTAGAACCTCTTATGCAAGTGGATGTTATGCAAGTACTTCAACATGTCCTAAATTAAACTCATCAACTGGTTGTCCTCTTGAAGCCTCTATCACTGCAGATCCATCTTAGTGTCTAAGGGCTTTGGGAGGACACAAAGGAAAAATGAGATGTGGGGCTAGAAAAAAAGCAGAGATGAAGTGGCTTTGGTGAAAGATGTGTGAGATCCTCCAACATACAAAATCAACAATGTGCTTAACTTGATGGCCCTGAGCATAAGATGTAATCATCAATTAAGATTACAGAACACCAAGGTAGATTCAATATTATCCTTTTAACACCAACTCAGATGACATCAACCCCTTTTATAGCCTATTCTCATGAATATATTCATACACACACACACACACACACACACACACACACACACACACACAAACCGGCCTTTCTTATGACCAGTAGAACCCAAACTGACCTCTAGATGGTCACGTGACTGCCTCCTTAGCTTTCTTGCTCCCAGCTTCAGCCACCCCGACACCCTTGCTGCCCACAGGTACCAACACACTGCCCTGCCCATAACCTGTAATGCTCTCCCTCCAAATCCCAGCAACTCATTCTCTGACCTTCACAGCCTCCAGCATGATTAGCGGATCAAAGGCCTCTTCTGACCATCCGTTAGGGAAAGACCACTCCTTCAGCATGTCTTGTCCCCCGACTTGGTGAAAACACCTGGACAGCCCTACTACCTTACTTATTTGTGAACCTGTGAGGTTTATGATCGCAGGATCATTTGCTCACTGCTGTGTGCCAGAGCTTATTATACAATGTGTGACAGGAATGACTGGGGCTTAAGGAGATGCTTTCGAGTAATTGTAGGGTCAGGCCAAAGCCTGTGGCCTAGAGGGGAAATCCAGCCATGGGAAGATGTCACAGTGGGTCCAGTCACCAGCAGACCGGCCTGCCCACAGTCCTAGGATAGAGCTGTAGGCCTAGTCAGTTACACAGACACACTCATGCTTGAGAAATGCTTGGTCACCTCCCAGACTCCCATACCTGTTCGTGCTTATCCGGCAAAGAAAGGCTCATCTTGACATCCGACTTCGCTCTCCGCAGTAGGTACGGGTTAATGGTGTCTCTTAAGACGCACGCACACTTATAGGCAGTTTTAACCTTTAATGAAAGAAAAAAGAGAAACATTAGCTTAAGGAATACATTTGTTCTTCTCGGTTGATTCCATTCCTTAAAAATTAAAGAATGATCAGCTGGTATATAAATTCAACTCAGAAACTATCCAAGTTCTGTATGCTCCCAGGAATGACACCTTTCACAATAACGTCATCAGATAAAAAAAATGTACCTCATTAACCAAAACACAGGCGAGGAAAGCTGTTAAATCGTGGTTTATCTCTTCTTCTACACTTGTTTTAATTATTACTGTACCATTTAGTTAAGCCTGAAAGTAGAGAGTTATCTGCTCACTGCCCATTCTCTAGGGGAAACACTAGTTTCAAACAAATCCCCGTTTATAATCTTGTATTCTCCAGGAGGTACAAAGGGCCTGGGCCTTGTGAGGTTAGAGATCAAAAGCCAAGTGTGGGGAGAGCTGCAGCAGGGGGAGCCACCAGCTAATAAGGGGAGATTAGGCTCCAGGGAGTAAGTTCAAGAGGAGCCCTGTGATCCCAGAAATCAAAGGTCACTCTGGCCTAAAGTGGAGCATATGGCTCCATAACAGACATGGCCACATGAGAGGGTATTAACTGTACACAGAAAACAAAGACCTGCAGCCTGGGAAGCCACGCCTTCTGCAGCTTGCTTATGGGCAAGCAGAGGCTTCCATTAATTATTGATACTTAAAAAAAAAAAAAATCTAAGTACGTTTAACAATTTAGTAAATTATTATTCCATAGAATAAGAAAAATCCAAAATTTAAACATAAAAAATGTAGCTTTAAAAAAAGAGCTTGAGCATAATAAACATAGAAAAGTTCACATTAAACACATTAACATGCTAAAAAGAAAATATTAGGAAAGACCCTCAGTACTCCTCAATCATGTCTCATCACGTATGCACACTTGTCTGTATGAAGGTGTTATGCGAACGGGTGTATATAACTACAAAGCACAGGCAGCCCCTGGACTACCAAGAGGCTAAACTTTAACAACTTCTAGTTATATCTACCCAGTAAGTTTATCCCTGGGACAATGATAAAAGTTGCCCATAAGGATATGAGGTACAGATGACTTACAATGCTAAGATGTTAAATTTCACAGTTGACCAACCCAGCCCACCGAGAAAGCAAGCACTCTGGTGTTCTAGGTAAATACTTCCCATCTCCCTGCTGCTGCTTTGGACACTACACCAGGGCTCTGCTGATGTGTGGTCCGTCTCCAGCTCCCACTATCTTTGGCATGGCATTTCTGAGGAAGTGATCTGGTATTTCATGCCCACCTGGTCTCCAGGTCTGTCTCTATTAGTAAAAATACAGGGCTGGGGGACAGTTATATGCCTCCTCTTACTCCTAATCCTGACAAGACAAAAGACACCTGCTGAGACTGACAGTAGAAAGGCAGCCCAGCCCAGCCCTGCCTCTGCAGAATGGGCAGATCTTCAGCAACAAAAGCATAGGTTTCCTGGACCTCAGTGAGGAGGTTCCAGAAGTTGCCTGCCTAGGTTCTTTTTGGTTCTAAAGATACAACCTTCTTACGGGCTGGGGTGGCTTGCCCTCAGTTCCTCAGCCTTTGGGGTTGGCCTGGCTCCCTGTCCTCCAGGAGGCTTTCTGGTCTCAGGGCTGGATGTGACATCTGTAGTTTCAGGCCTCATGGCCCTCTTCTACATGTCCCTTTGCCACAGTCACCTAGCTTACTTAGCTGGGTTTCTAGGGAGGCTTTGGTACTCAGCCGCCTCCCATCTCATGAGCCCCAGGCTGACCCAGTAATTACCTGTGGACCAACTACCTTCACATGATTCAACAACGTGTGGCAAACGTGGCCTTAAGCAAAAAGAGCAAAGGAAAGCGATGCCCCCCTCACAAGACTTGCCATCTAGCACTAAGTAAACACACTCAACGGTTTCGTCTTACCAGTTTTGCTTCACAGATATTACATGGAAAATTATAGAATGAAACAGCTCACTAGTTTTAAGTTGTGTGTTGTTTCTGTAGTATAATAAAATTTGTACAGCTCTGTTCCATCCAAGACACAAAGCGTTCCTTTGCCCAGTGCATCATCCTGCTGTGTATGATACCCACCTATTAGTCACAAGCAGTGGGTTCAGTTATCAGACCTGCCTGTCCTAAAGCACAGGGCTCGTCCCCACAATGGCAGCATCTGCCAGCGTCTCAGTGCGTACCTCCTAAACACAAGGAGGAACTATACGCACACATTTCTGAGACAAGGATTTCAAGAAACACACTGTCTGTCCTTTTTCTCAAGATAAGCTTCCCACAAATGACCTGTTAATGCCGGAAGAGAAATGTTAAATCCAGAGTTTAGAAATCTGGGCCAGACAACGTTGCCAAGCAGTCCTCAGTAACAGGACAAAGCAACAGACTCTGCATACTGAGAAAACACCATGTTCATGATGCTCCTGCCACAAATATGTAGTTTGGATGTAATGTGGAAGCCATGTGAGACAAATCTTATTTTTGGTTTAAAATTATTCCAAAATGGAAAAATAAAATAACAACAAAGGACAGAGCAAGGATTCAGAGATGGGAGCACTTACATGTTTATTGATAACCATTTAATCACAAAAGATAAAGTGATTAATATTGGTTTTGACAAGCCTCTGGTTTTAAAGGTATGAAACTGTTTTAATGATTAAGTTTTCCAAAACATGAGATCACCTTTGGAGGAGGACATTAGCTTGGCTCAGCCAGGACCCAGGAGGAGCATCCCCACCTGAACAGGGAGGCCAATACCCTACTCACTCCAAGGCTGGGGTCTGCTCCCATAGGTCATGGAATGCCCTCAGGAGAGCTCCACTCTCTGAAATTATATAATAACCCCAAACTACCTGTGGCCCAGGCCTAAGGCGTCAGTTGGGTACAGCAAGCTCAATCCTGTTTCCTTTATTCTATTAGCATCTACATCTTGCTTATCCTGACTAAAATGTCACCTAGGTCTCCTATCCCTACTGTGCTAGTCTCAGGCCACTACCTTTGTCTTGGTCTGGCTCCTCACTTCCCCCTCAAAAGCCCGAGGTCTTTTAATGCCAGCCTCTTCATGACTACTTGCAGCCCAAACAACCCAAAGACCTGCCACCTTCTATCTGCTGCCTCAAGTACCTTCTTGGTGTCCCTCAGCAAGGCCCCGAGTCCCAGCCTCCCCACACCATGTCCCGCACAGTCCAACAGGTTCTTGCGCTGCTCCAGCCACAGAGCACAGTTGTGCTCACAGCCACAGCCCTGACCCTGAATGGCTGCATGCTCTGTGGCCTGTTTTCCCAGGGCCAGGTTAGAGCAGTGGCTCACTGTGTTCTTCCTAGCTTCCCATCTACCCCTTCTCACTGTAAAAGGCACACTACCCTGGTTGGCACAGAATTGCTTAGTTTTGTTTTTGTTTTTGTTTTTGTTTTTGTTTTTTCAGGATTTCTCACTGCTCTTATGACCACTTCCAAAATTATTTTTCTTTTTTTTTTTCCAAAATTATTTTTAATTTAATATCTGAGAGGCACTTCCCAAGAAAAACCAACATTGAAACTATTTCTTTCCTCTTGTGAAAAGAGAAGTTTTGTCCTAGTGTTTCCCTTACATGATTTTTTTTAAAAAAACCTTATCTATAAAAATACATTCTACTGAGTAGGGACAATTTCTGACTTTCATCAGCCACCAATTTCTAAGCCTGGCCACTTTCCTTGGCTACAAAGTGCACTGTCTGGGGAACTGTCTAGCATATTACCTGCACTGGGGAAGCATTGGAATATCCTCCCATGGTGATGGGGACGGAGAACTGTTCCATGAACACAGGTAATGTGCCTAGCTTTCCTGGGAAGATGAAGTCGAAGAGCGACCACAGCTCTCGAAGGTTATTCTGCATCGGTGAGCCAGACAAGATGATCCGATGAGGCGTGCGGAACTGTGTGGCGAGAAGAGACATCCTTTTATGAAATGCTATCCAACCCCAAAACACTCCCACATAACAGTTAATTAACACATTTAATCATCATTTTTGTGTGTCCATTATTTTGGTCCTCTCCAAAATGTGCATATTTTGTCCAATTTTCTAACCGCATGTGGATGAAAACACTGGGAAGAAATCTGTCTTAGTTCAAGTTAAACAGCACCCATTAGAGGTGGATGCGGTTACATCCTAACAGCTGACCCTTATCAAAAAGGACCGGCATCAAGAATGCTCCACATTAAGATAAAATTTAATAAATGTATCATAAAGCAAATAGTCTATTCTAATATTAAATATCCCTATGCACATGAACCCCGCCTCTGTAAACAGCCATACCTGTTTGCAAGCAAGAGTGACGGCGGCATTTGGATTTCGAATTTTGTGTCCCTCGTCTAAGATGACATAGTGCCAGTCATGTCTGCTGATGTCATCTTGCATCAGTCGAATGTAGGAATAAGAAGTTATCAACACTCCGTGACAATGAACAATGTCTCGAATCAGCCTCTCCTATAACCACAATAACACCACGAGGGCAGATGTAAGGAAGAAGCAAACAACAAAACAAACAAACAAACAAACAAACAAACAAACCCCAAACCAAGCAGGGCCTAAAATGACAATCTGAAGGTTAGCCACGGATGATCATGAGACCACCAAAAGCACACTATAAAAATATAGAAACACACAAAGAGAAAATGTCTGGGCATGAGACATAAGGAAAAGTTTTCCTTCAAGCATCAGAAATAACTAATTTTTCTGAAAAGAAATGCATAATTCTTAGCAGGGAAAGGCTAAAACCTGTAATCCTGCTTGATCAGGGCTTCAGTCAGCCAAAGACTCAAAAAATAAGCTACCTGGAAGCTGGCCGGGCACACTGGTGAGTGCAGCTAAGGCAGTCCCACAGATAATAAGCTACCTGGAAGCTGGCCGGGCACACTGGTGAGTGCAGCTAAGGCAGTCCCACAGATAATAAGCTACCTGGAAGCTGGCCGGGCACACTGGTGAGCGCAGCTAAGGCAGTCCCACAGAAAGCCGTTGGGGCAGAGGGGCCAGAGCGACGCTCCCTACACAGAGCATGCTAGCATCAACTCCTGGAGCAAGGACACAGTGACCACCAGCAACTCCCCCTCTGCACATGGAAACTTCCTTGGATCAGGTCCTAGAGCTGGCGAGTAGTGGAGTCGGGACTCAAAAGGCAAAAGGACAGCCCGCGCCAAAGCTACAATCATCCAGTATTGGGTTACACTGCTGCTCACAACATTACAGAAGAAAGCGCAAGTGAAAATTCTGTGTAGCTGCATACCATTTCTTTTAAAACCTTGTTAAACATGAAGTGTACTTCATGTTTAAAAATATGGAATACTTTTAAATAATGAATAGGGATGTTTTTAAAGTATTACTAGAATTTCTGTTTAATTAATAAAACCTAGAGGGAAACCAGGGTAATGAATATAAAAGTGGACCCAAACCTTCACCTTCTCCAGACACTTTCTCCTGCCCTTGCGTGTGTGTGTGTGTGTGTGTGTGTGTGTGTGTGCGCGTGCGCGTGTGTGTGTGTGCGCGCGCACGCACATGGCGTTTGTGTTCATATGAATGTGGAAGCCAGAAGACAACTTCCAGTTTTGTTCCTCGGGTTCTGTCTACCTTTTCTTTAAAGAAAGTTTTGGGCTAGTGAGGCAGCTCAGGGAGCAAAGGTACTTGCCACAAGTCTGGTGACTTGAGTGCAACCCTGGAACTCCTGCGTGGTGGAAGAAGAGCTGATTCTCACAAGTTATTCTCTGATCTCTACACACCTCTCACGCATGAGCACACATGAGGAAGGAAGATAAAACACAGCCTTGAGCTTAAAGGACACCTGAACCAGATTGACATGAAACGCTGACCTGGGAATTAGTGAAGATACCAAGAATTTGCAATGCAAATAGCAGATCTATTTTATTTTGTATTTATTTATGTTTTAAAATGGAATGACACATTAAAAAAGAAAAAAGACCATAAATCTTCACCTATTTAAGATACTATAACAAACATGGGTAAAGCCCCCAAAGCAATCAGGACAGCTCCAGGCACAGGGCCAGGGGGCTTCTCATGGACAAGGAATGAGACAAGCAAACAGAAGTTTCAAACTGAGGACACAGGACCTGAGCATGCTGTTGGGGCTCCTTCTCACAGCTAGCAGTATGGCTCAGACATAGGGTACTCACTCCTTTACATGCACACACACTCAGATGCACAGACAACTCAGTGGGCAAGGGAGGAAAAAAGGGCAGAACTAATAAGAGACAAAGCCAGTCAATCTTAGAGAAAATACCTGCAGGGACAGAGCAAGCCTGTGTGTGATGGCACGCACCCATATCCCAACATTCAGAATGCAGAGAATTTACAGAGGAAGTTCCAGGCTAGCCAGGGCTACAGAATCAGATCCTGTCTCAAAGAAAGCCAAAATAATAACGGGCAGAACAAACATAAAAGTAATTCTTTGAGATTCTCTGACAATAAGACAGGTTAACTCCTGACAACACTCAGCCTACCTCAGAAGATGATGAGCATCAAAGAACCTCCTTATAGAGATGGCTTCGAATGTGGCAAAGCAGCCACTGGCCAAAATACCCTCATTTCTGCCACAGACAGAATTCTGCCTAAAAATGGGTAAGCTTGGATGGAGGCAGAGTTGACAGCCAAACTCTGCCAAGATAAGGTAGGAAAGTCCTCAATAGTTCCTGCCTCACAAATATGGCCATCAGATATACTGGGACAGAAGGCTAAAGATGATGCTCCAACGTTAGAGAGAGTTTTGGATGACTGTTCAGGCAGTAAACTGTTTCTGTCATTTTTTCATTTTGGAAGGTGATAACCTGTACTTTCGGTTTACTCAAGTAATTAATTTTTATTCCTTCTCAAGTCTCTGATGGGGTTGAAGACCAGATAGTTTAGTTTTACAATTAAACTTAGTTGTTTAGGCATTAAGATGTTTTTAGGTCTAGATAGATGTTTTAAGTTGATAGAGATGAGATATGATAGATATTGATTTACATTCAGAATTTTAGATGTTCTAAGATAGGAAAGATGTTTTCTTCAAGGTTGCCAAATACAAATAGCCAAAACACTATGAATATAACATTTATATAACTCCTCATTGTTTCGAGGTTCTTCTTGCTATATGTAGTTTATTGAACATATATGTAATAATATAAATGTATATGTAAAAAAAGAAAAACAATAAAATAAAATAAATGAGAAAAAAAGTAACTCTTGAAAAGACAAACCAAAGAACTCAGTGTGTAGCTTGAAACTCTCAGTTATGGAAAGAATGTAAGACTGGTAACACCGCATAGCAGAAACCTTCAACATTTTGAGAGAAATGAGTGACAAAAATTAATTATTCAAGCCGAGCAGTGGTGGTGCACGTCTTTAATGCCAGCACTCAGGAGGCAGAGGCAGGTGGAACTCTGTGAGGCCAGCCTGATCTACAGAGAGTTCCAGGACAGCCAAGGCTACACACACAGAAACCCTGTCTCAAAAAACAACAACAACAACAACAACAATTAATTATTCAAAAGAGAATAAGCACAAGAAAAATCAGACTAACTGGGGAGCAGAAGGATTAGAAAAGGGTGCCATGTTCTTCCTAGTGCGAGTGACGTCACAAAGGGCATCCTGAGAGCCACAGGGTCCTTCCAACTGTTCCAAGTCATCAGCCAGTACAACCCAGCCCTCTAATCTGAAAGAACTACATACACACTCCCAGCTCTCACTTTACAGATAAAAGATAAACCCAGAAATATGGGGTTTCTCACAGGAATACAAAAGTAGCTAAGGATGAAAAAGCCTAATAATGCTCACACATTGTTTATAATTCAAAAATCTCAAAAAAGTCATAATTTTATTAATACCATCTTAAGAAACTGGGACTTTACTTT
Source organism: Acomys russatus (assembly GCF_903995435.1). Lineage (NCBI taxonomy): Eukaryota > Metazoa > Chordata > Mammalia > Rodentia > Muridae > Acomys > Acomys russatus. The sequence continues at coordinate 61,281,098 of NC_067139.1, read as the reverse complement.
TTCTTTTTTCTTTTTTAAGCCAGGCATAGTGGTACATACCTGTAATTCTAACATTTAGGAGGCTGAGGCAGCAGGCTTACAAGTTCAGGCCCTGCCTGCATCATATAGCAAAGCCCTAGCTCAAAGAAGGGGCTGGGGTGGGGTGAGGGTGGGCTCTCAGTGTGTAAAGAAGGGGCTGGGGTAGGGTGAGGGTGGGGTCTCAGTGTGTAAAGGTGCTTGCTACTAAGCTTGACAATGTGCACTGAACTCTCGAACTCCACAAGGTAGAAAGAGAGAACAACTCCCACAAAGTTGTGCTCATCTCTACATGGCTCCTAAGCTCGCTCGCTCTCTCTCTCTCTCACACACACACACACACACACACTCACATACACACACTCACACATACACAAACACACACACTCATACACACAGTCACATATACACACTCATACACACACACACACACACACACACACACACAAATAAAAAAATTAATGTGAGTTGGGCAAGCAGCTTGCTGCCCTGAGATCAATTCCCAGAACTGAATGAACTGGGCTTGGCTGGGCACACTCATGATGTCAGCACTGGGGACGGAGGCTGGAGGATCAGAGGTTTCAAGGTCGTCCTCAGCTACACGGTGAGACACCGTCTTAAAACAAGATGAGCAGACAATGCAGATGCATGTGCATACGTATCTCGGTGTGGATTCAATAAAGTGTAAAAGGGTACAAAGAGGGCTGAAGGAAACCTGAAGTGGGAAACTGTCCGCTCATGCACCACAGCACACAAGGCACTCAAAGAGCTAAAACAATTGCTTTACAGACTACACACCAAAGACACAGTAAAGGCTCAATGAGCGTGAACTGTGTTATTCTAGTGACTACTCTTGAGAAGTTCAATGTCCAATGCATAGTACTATACCAATAGCTACTGTGGTGCAAAGCCTTGCAAACACGGCCAGAGAATTAAGACTCACTTCAGTCCACCTCCCTGATGGAGCCCGCTCCTTCAGCTGCTGGGGCTCAGTGCAGAAAAGAACCATCTGAAGGAGCAGGCTCCACTCCCCAGCCTCACCCGTGACCCTGTAACTCTGAGCGGCCAGAGCTAATTCCCCCAGTTCTTCCACATCGACATTTTCTACCAAGACTCTAGGCAGGCAGCACCCCAGCTCTTCCCGTTTCCCTCCAGGAGATCAGGGGCACCCCACAGCCATGCCAGTAGGTAGAGCATAAAGTGACAGCCACGGAATACTCCACAACTGAGTGCTGTCCAGCTGTCAGCCATATGCACACTGAGAGATGGAAGGAGAACAAGTGTGGTTGCCTGGGGCTTGAGATGAGAGCGGAAGTTAAACCACCACTGACAGTTATGAAGTACTCATCCCCTGTGTTTGGCCACGCCCTGCAAAAGCGGGTTCACTTGACTTGCTCATGGACCCTGGGACTTTCAACTGTTGCACAGGTTCACGATGGTCACCCCACTTAGCCCTAAGGTGCTCACTTACCTAAAATGAATTCTTAAAATCACTTGACATAGCAAGAAGCTTTACCATAGTTAAGCTAACGAGACATTGACCCGCTAAACGTATGCCATTGGTGCAATGTGTAGCTTCTTGTGATTGCCTAAGAACCAAAGCTTATTAGGGCATTCTGCAATGTTAACTATAGAACCACAGAATTCCTGTTTCTACTCTGTTCAAAAAGATGTACAGTGATTATAAAGAACTTTAAAAGATGCTTTACAGAAAGAACAAGAAGTTGTTCAAAATGTTCACAATGAAAATACATTCTCTCCTGGGTAACAACCCATCTATGACTACTGAAGTTCACCTGACTCAATCTCAGAATTCTGTAACTGCCTGGACTGGAGTTTCAATAATAGTAAATTGTTGAATATTATGGACGTCTCAATCCAAACACTTAAGACAAATCATCTCGGGCGGTTTCAAATTAAAAGCTTGTAAAATATGTAACCTCTCCTAGTTTTTGCAATTAATAGGGTACATCTGCAATTAGCCTGACTTACTGAATGTAGTGCCGTTGTCATTAAAAGATGTCTGAGGAAGTGCCGGCGTTATTATGGAGGCTCAGGAGACCAATCCCTCCTAGAGGGCAAACAGTGGACTGGTAGAAAACAACAGCCATAAATCACACTGTCAGGCAGCGGGGAGAGCCAGTGAAGCACAGGCACATGAAGGCCATTCACAACAAACACGCGCGGCAGCTTCCCAGGCAGGATTTACTGCACCTGTAATTAATTAAAATTTCCTTCAAGCTAAATCTTTAATAAACAAGGATTTGTGCTGACAATGAAGAAAAAAAGGGCTCCAGCAACGTAATTTTACAGTATGCCTTACAGCACAAACAGAGCATCTATTTGTATCAGGTGCACATAGCAACTCTGGGCTAATCCAAAATACAACACTTTGCTTTATAAATGTGTGCTTAGAATGGGTCTGAATGCTTGAAGGAGCATATGGCTACCCTTTTTATTCTCACTTGTTGTTTTTATTTTTTCCCTCTCTCTTCAGTTAATATTTATTACATTTATTTATGATTCTCTGCGAGAGAGAGAGTCTGTCTGTCTGTCTAGTTGAATGTGTTGCCACACCATGCATATGGCAAAACAGGACAACAACTCTCTGAAGTCCGTTTTCTCCTGCCACCTTGTGAAATCCAGGAATCAAACTCGGATCACTAAACCCATGTGGAAACACTTTTACCCACCGAGCTATCTCACCAGCCTACGTGTTTTTTAAGAAGTCAAGTGTCCAGCTCCTGTTCAGAAAGCGGGCCTTTTTAAAGAATCAAGATGGAGTTCATCAGATGGCCAAGTACTGTTGTGATTTGCTTTTCAACCCTCCTCTGACCTTGCACTTTCCAAAAAGAACTATAATGCTCCAATTCATTCTTTCCATTTAGGACATGAGACAAAAGATCTAGACACTGGCATGAACATTTTGTTAAGAGGTATGAACTTTTCTGTGTAGAATGTATAATGGTTTGGGGCCGTCTTTCTCAACTACTGAGATCAAAGCCTGTCATACGCTAGGTTGCGATCAAGAAAAGAAGTGGGTAAGTGTTATCTATCAGGGAACATACAATGTTCTCCATACATGTGCTCAATGCATGTACTCAACAAACCTTCACACAACCATCACATCTCTCAATGATGATCTACACGCCATCAAACAAGGCTCAGAGAAGCCAGTAAACCAGCAGTTTCAAAATCCATGACACCAGTCACATGTGCGCCTCAAACCCTGTTGCAGTAAACAGTGTCCTAAGACTCCAGGAGATGGGTGATTTTTTTTATTTCTAGGATGACAGTTGAGTTGATCAAAATGAGACAAAACTCTTCAGATTATCTAAAATGTCCACAGAATCACCAGATCCTACATATCAGGAAAAGGTGAGAGACAGTGACAGTTATTTCAGAATACAAGCGATCTCTCACTATACATCTTCTGGCAAACTGAAAGGAGAGTTCTTAACCGTTAAATAAGCTTTTCCACACAGTGCTAACGACGCCACCACCCACTGTGAGTTGTGGGTAAGCACCACAAACTGCCTTTCATTATCTTTTTGTATGTTCTTTCTTTAAGAAGAACTAATTAACAACATCACACCCTCTTGCTTCCTGAGGCCTAACAACATGAAGCACCTGGACTATAGCATTTATACTTGTTCTACAAATAAGTATTAATCAACTCATATACATTTTTTTTTCTGTGAGGGAAAGCAAACAAACAAACTGTAATGAAAAGCACCGGGGGAAAGAGACCAGCTGTGTGCATGCATGTGCGTATAGGCAAAACTCCCTTAGCAGGGGGTCACAAGTTCAAAGCCAGCCAAGGCTACAGAACAAGACTCTCTCAAAAAACACACCACCACAAATGGAAGCAGCAAAAACAAAAAACAAAAACAAAACAAACAAACAAACAAAACTGGAACTACCGGAAGCCAAAGTGAGACATTATTCCTTAAGGTTTTGCTGTCCCGCCAAGTAAGGGTCCCAAGTTCTTCCAAGAGGCTCCCTGTCAGCTGTCTTCCCCTAGTTAGTCAAGAAAGACTTCTTTTTATATGAGTTTGCGACATGAAGCATGAAGAAATGTCAGGAAGTAGTAAAATGAAAACAGAACGGGAAATGTCTCACATGGGCGATACCGGGGCAGTTAGCAACCGAGACTCTGAGGACAAAAACAACCTGAACCATTACTACTTTCAAACTGCTAAAAATTATTTCTTTTAAAGCACAGTATTTGCTCTACTTTGCTAATTATCTCAATTTGATTGGTTTTCTACTTGTCCTGGGCAAAGACAGTTGGCTTTAGTAAGCAGGGCTCCAACTCACCTTATGTGAGTGACTGTATCATAGATACTTCTGATCTACTTCTAGCTCACTCTGCTTACCCAAAGTCATGAGGGCACGGGAATTTGCAGGAAAAAGAACACAGAGCAAAATTAGAGACCCAGTAGTTCAGTGGCTGCCGAGTGCCTCTTAAGTGAGGAGAAACCCTGGAGATCCTCATGGCCAGCCTGTATCTCTCACTCAGGAGCTGAGCAGACTCAGGAAATAATGAACGCGGACACACTGCCATCTGACAGGAATCTTACTGTAAGCCTGTAAAGCTCAGACTGTTGTTTATACTATTTAGTAGCCAAATATTTGTTCACTTGAGATACACAGTATCTATTCTACAGTGCAGAGACAGATGAGAAGGAAAAAGCAGCCTGGTGTAACACAGCTACAGAATTTAGGAGCAAAGGGAAGCCTCCTTCTTGAAAAATCTATCTGTGACTGGGTGTGGCGGCACACGTCTTCAGTCCCAGCACTTGAGAAGCAGAGGCAGGTAGACCTCTGTGAGTTTGAGGCCATCCTAGTCTACATAGTGAGTTCCAGGACAGTCAGGGCTATGTAGAGACTCTGTCTCAAAACAAAACAACAAAAGATAGATTTGATAGATAGATAGATAGATAGATAGACAGACAGACAGACAGACAGACAGACAGACAGACAGACAGACAAGGAGGAGGTGGTGGTAGCGGCATAGACCTTTGAGTCCAGCACTCAGGAGACAGAGGCAGGGGAATCTCTGTGAATTTGAGGCCAGCCTAGACTACAGAGTGAGTTCCAGGATAGCCAAAACTACACACACACACACACACACACACAGAGAGAGAGAGAGAGAGAGAGAGAGAGAGAGAGAGAGAGAGAGAGAGAGAGACTGTTACCAAATCTGCAAGCATGGGAGAACTACAATATCCAACGCTGTGATCCAGGAGGACAAAACAAGGAAACTAAACTATTGGTATCTAGGAAAGTCTCAAAGTAGCACGCTGTTTCTCCTGCATCAGAAACGTATTTGAAAGGCATAGCTACATGTGCACTTATTAATTAAGGTTAAATATTCCTTATTCAGAAGGTGTACTTCAGCCTTTGAAGTATTTGCATATACGTGCTAAGGTGCCTTGGAACTAGAACCCAGGCTAAACACAAGACCCCTATGTCTCATACATATCTACAGGCAACAGATAGTTTTGGTGTGCCTGCATTTTCACTGTGACCTGTCACAGTGAATCATGTATGGACTCTTTATTGCGCAAAGTTTCGGATTTTGGAACGTTTTCTATTTCTGATTAGGGATGCTCAATCCGTACGTTACTTTCGAACCCACTCATTTGCAATTGTTTAAAGCTGCTTATGTGAAACGTCCCTCCAGTCAACGGCCATGCAGAGCACCTGATTTGTGATCCCATGAGCACAATCAGCCTCGCGGTCCTCTGTCTGTGCCCAGCTAGGTTTTGTCGGACATCAAAACATCATACTACGAGACTGTTAGAACAAGAAAGCCTTTGTTCATATCTGTTTGATAATATAGAGCTTCAAGTCAACAACAAATTAAAATGAAAGAAACATACATGGGCACATTTTTTTTAAAAAGCCAAATATGTGGAGTAGAGGCCAAACAAAAGCAGGCAAGCACTGTAACGTTACCTTTTTGTGGGCATAGGAACCTGTTTCATGCAGAATCGCCACTCTGAACGGAGGCCACCATGTGTGGAACTCTTTCACCCACTGGTGCATCACTGTGGTTGGGCAGACAATTATGGTAGGGCCCAGTCCCTCGAACCTGCACCCAAGAGTCCAAGAAGAAAACACAGCCATGAAAGACAGTAGAGAAAGTAGCCAGTAGCCAAAACCAAAAACCCTGAATGGTTCTGAAAGGAAAATAAGGCATGAAAATGTACTGATTCTTTAAGGAAAAAGCTACTGAAGCTGAAGACAGTAAGGAAAATCTGTGTCAATCCATTCATCACTCAGCAGCTGAAGGACTTAAGGACAAACAGTAAATGGTACACTCGGAAGCCAACATATAAAGCAAAGAAAAAAACCACTATACAACAGGATACTTTCTCCCTCCCTCCGTTTCTTATCAGTCCAGATAACACACAGTGTATCCCAACCTAAGAGAGCACGGCAGCATCTTCCATCTGTACGAGGCTTTCCAGTCTACCAGATTTCAGCCGGTGGAATTCCAATACCTCTTTACTGCTCTAGAAAGCATGCACGACAGACATAGTTCAGAAGCTTGGAAGACTATGTGTCCAGGGTGACATGGCCACTAAAACTTGGAAGGATGCCTGGAAGCTGGCCGGCTCTGGTTGCTGTGGCCTCCTCTTGCTATGACATGCTGCCTACTTCCTATGCAATGGCAACACAGTGGAGGAGCACCCCAGAGATTTCTCTCCCCAGGGAAGTGCTGAGGTGCTCACTGGGTCACTGCGGAAGGTAGATATGATGTAAAAATGCATGGACAAGGGAGAGTTGAAATATATCCACACGATACAAACCAGTTATGGACACCATCTGGGCCTGAACACCGCTCTGTACAATCCCAGGCATATATTTAACATTTCTGAACCTCAGTTTCTCATCATAAAGTAAGCTAATAATAGCACTGAATTTACAGTTACTATTGACAGTTAACATCTGTGAGATGCTTACAACAGTGTCATTCAGTGAACACTAAAAGGATTTGTTGAATAAGACAGAGTATCATATAACCGTTAAAACAGTTTTTTGAAGAACATTTAATAGCTGAGAAAGCGCTTATAATAAACTTAAAAAAAAAAAAAGAAGAAAAGAAAAACCCTTTTTCCTAACACGCAGGAGCTGGGAGGCCGGTGGAGGCACCTCCCCAGTCTTCCTCCCTCCTGCCTTGCTTCCCTGAGCTCCACTGGGAACAGACGTAACTAGCTCCGGGAGACATCTATTTTATGGGGTCCTAACACTGGTATGCTATGAAGCGAGGGTCCCCTCTGTCCACATGCCAGCAGCACAGCATGCCCCTGAAACTCCCACAGGAAGAACTGCCTGGCTTAGGAAGGAAGAACTCCCACTCCAGGTCAGGGAAGCCACTTTTCTTTCTCTATCCTGCTGTGTGTAATGAAAGTACAAGTCAAAAATCAATAGTGATGTCCCCCAGAGACACATGCCACCTCTCCCTAATGGCTTCCCAACCCAAAGGACAGAACAGCCATCCACTCTACAGAGCACCAGACCACAAGTCCAGATTTTGTTCTTTGCTCTATCTTCTTGTGTCCCACCATAAGACCTGTACAAATTTACATCTCTTCTACCCCCTAAGTCTCTCCACAGGTCACCATCTTTTTCTCCCTGTACAATGTCACTATTCCAATTGCAGCCACTACCATCTCATCTACATCTGGCAGAAAGCAAAATCTCACTGCCTCGTCCCCTCTCCTCAAGGCCTCCAGTGGCTGCACACTGCTCCTGGAAGAGCATCTATATCCTGCTTTGGCCTATGAGACCATGCAAATCTGGCTCCTGACTCTCCCTGCCTTACTGCTAATACTGTTAGCACCAGAGCCTGACCTCTGCCAGCCTGCACGGTCGTCAGACCCTATGTAGCACACACTGTCTTCTAGACAGTCACTTCCTTCCCCTTTCCCTCATGTCTATCCTGCCACCACTACCTTCTCCTTGACAAAACGGGCCCTTCTCCCCAGACAAGTAGATGAGCTTCCTCGGTGTAGCCGCGCTAACCCTGCCATAACGCATATCCCTCCTCTTCAGCTCTATAAAAGCCTGGACAATCTCTTCATGGTATGCCCTTGGGACCTGGTTCACAGTATAGAAAGGATGAATAGGACAACATTTATTTAAAGACTAGGAGGAAATGTAGAAATGTGAAAGATTATTTTAAGGTGAAAAATGACGCATAGCTTTTATATTCTTGTTATAATGTAGGAAACAATTACTGAACTTAAAATGGTTAAGATGTCAATGCAAGTCACACAGAGCTTGACATTTTAAAAAGTATCATCTACACAACTAAAAATAATTGGCCTAGCAGAAATATAAGATACTGACCAAATCTAACTAAAAGCTTCACCTCTATATCCCAACATGACGAGACGCCTCAGCCCACTTACAACCCTTCACCTCCTGATGTATATGATCATTGGACCCTGGTGCTCGGGTGGAGAAGAGAATTCAGAGGTCAGAACAAACTCAACCCTCCCCACAGAATTTCCAAGCCATACTGTCACCAAAGGCAGGTCTGAGACAGGTGTCTCTCATTCTCCCCAGGGAGAGCAGGACTCTGCCCTGGTCCCTGACCCCTAACCCCTACCATGACAGTATTCCTTTTAAAGGGATTAAATATGCCACCTTCTTATATCCTCCAGTGAGAAGAAAAGGGAGTTGTCATCAATATGTGCTTGGTGGGGATTAGGAAACAGCCAATCGACAGCTGTCTAATGTAGTCTAAAAAAAGCTCACCTTCAAACACATTTCAATGGGTATATATGCCTTTTCAGACTGTACAGCATTTTCCTCTCCTTTATAATATGCCATCTATAAACTGCTACGTTGATGACATACTTGCTCACTCAAGCCTACTACTTAATCCCAGCTGAACTGTTATGTGGGATGCTGTGTCCTTTAATTTCTATCATTCTCCCCCTGTTAGAAGAATAGGGAGGTTTTCATGCTGAGTTGAAACCCTACAGTCCAGGCAGGCTATTCCTGGACCGTAGAGGGGGCAATCAAATCCATTAACAGGCAAGTGAACCACTTTCCCAGCCTCAATACCAGTGAGATGATACAAAATGGCTAAATGTACTACAGTGATTAGCATCAATTACCAAACATGCTACAGCTCCTCTCATCTTTGATTATCATTGATCACTTAATGAATTTAGGACTAGTCAATAGTTCCATGGTCAAACACTTCAGCGTACGATGGGAAGCCTACTAGTTATGGCCTAGAACTTATTGGGAATTAGAAAGTGTAATGTTGACCCTTCAAAGTTTGTTAACTTTTTTAGGACATTAACTCGTCATTAGAAATTAGTTAAATGACAACCAGGTCAAGTATTAACTGAAATGTGAGAGGTAAATCATTTACATCTTCTCTGTTATAAAATTCAGAGGGCCCATCACGATAAGAATGCTCAAGTAGAAAGCCAGGGTACTCCCTGCACACTGGGAATGTAGCTGACAGTAGTCCCTTACTCATGCAATATGCTTCATTCTCTTCCCAAAACAAAGTTGTACAACATCCATCAAAACATCAACTAACACAACAAACTACTTTTAATAAAAGTGTCTTGCTATCACAGAGACTTGCAGTTTCATGGTGTTCACAGACTTTAAAATTTGGTCATCATTTTCATAAATTGGACCCCAACATCTCTAGCCAACAATGCAATACTGGCTTACACAGATATTCCTATCGCTTTAAAGGCTATTTTTCTTTAAGCCGTAAGTTCGCCTAGTACAGGAGAAGGACACATTACACAATTGTTCTTCACAGAGCTCCTCAGCTAGCCCTGTAGTGTGGCTACACTGCCACAGCCTCAGAAGCCAGTTCTACCAATACTATTTTAATAAAGATGATCCAGGCACTAGTCCAATATGCCACACTATTTCATTATGGAAAGAGAATATGAGCATTGATAGTTAATTGACTGCAGCTGATGCGCATTAGAAGCCCCAACTTCACTCCTCCTAGGACTGTCACCACTCAAGAGAACATGTTTTAATTTTTATATCAAAACTACACTGCAGGGATGAGTTGAGGTCTCCTACACCTAGAATGTTAAGACGCCACACAAGGTTCACGATAATAGGATGGAAGCAGAAGAAATGGTAAAATGAGAGGATTCCAGAAACCACTTATGGACAGAAAGCCCCAGCAGCATTGGGGACAGTCAAGACATCCTCACTATCTGAAAACCTCAAAGGAACCAAAGAGACCAGGCCTGTTTGGAGCAGAAAAAGTCATTTTTAGATGCTAAGTAACAGTCACAGACAGGAATATCTTAGATGCTCATTGTCAGCTGACTTATTTCTTAGGCTGGAATGTTTTCATGTTCTCAGGCAAAATATATCCTACATCTAAACAAGTGTTCTGATAGCTCCCCAAACTCTCCAGGTTCAATACGACTTCCCTGTAACAACTGCAAGATGGTTAGGGATTTTTGTTTGTTTGTTTTTAGTTGTTTTTTTTTTTTTTTTTTTTTTTTTTTGAGATAGGGTTTCTCTGTGTAGCCTTGGCTGTCCTGGATTTGCTTTGTAGACCAGGCTGGGCTCAAACTCATATCAATCCGCCTCTCCCAAGTGCTGGGATTAAAAGCATGTGCCACCATTCTTGGTAAGATGTTTAATTTTTAAAATCATCTTAACACAATTGCTCCTCCTCCAGGGAACTTTGAAAAATATCTAGGGCGAGAGACGGCTCAGTGGTTAAAAACAAACACTGCTTTTACAGGGGGCCTGAGTTCAGTTCCCAGCACCCACTTACACAGCCCACAGCCTCTGCTCCAGGGGACTAACGTCCTCTTCTGTACCCCACAGGCGCCGGCAGTCATATGTACATACCCCAACACACATGCACAGGCACATGCACAAACAAACATAGTAAAATAAATCTCTTTTTAAAACATGTAAAGAGCCGGGCGTGGTGGCGCACACCTTTAATCCCAGCACTCGGGAGGCAGAGGCAGGCAGATCGCTGTGAGTTCGAGGCCAGCCTGGTCTACAAAGTGAGTCCAGGATGGCCAAGGCTACACAGAGAAACCCTGTCTTGGAAAAAAAAAAAAAAAAACATGTAAAAACTTTAAACTTTCGCCACAAGAAGTGCTGACCTGCTAACTAAGCAAAGGAGTGCTGTGCTGCATTGTTAAAACAGTAACAAACAAAAGCAGACCAGGGTCCTAGGGAGCCTCAGTCAGGGCTCCGCTCCCCATCCGGCTCTCTACTGCGCACTTCTGCGCCGCTTCCCTAGAATGAGGCCACAATGGTCTGCAGTTGCTGACACTGGACACACCAAGGTAGTTTTAAAGCCATCTGCAAACTGCATACAACGAGTGCCTCAAGTCACAGACACAGACCCACTGGGTAACCCCACCTCTGCTACTCATGTCCGAGATGAAACATCCTACGGAATTGATCTGCCAACATTTTTACCAATATAGAGACCCATGGAGCTCATTTACAACTTAAACAGGGCAAACCTCGCAGCTCTTTATTACAAGAACAAACACTCCAGTGCTCCCTCCAAACAGACGGCATGTTTATTCTTTCAGACCACTACTGCTTCAGTGGTGTATCAGACAATAAGCAGAAACAGGCTAAAATCACTTTCTACACTTTCTGGAAGTCCTTTAGGTGCGGACCTTAGGAGAGAGTGTAAAACATACTGAGCAGATTAAGACTCTTCACTCCAAAAGAGTGAGCATGCCTCTAAATGCTATCAGGCACATAGACTCCAAAGGAACCCAGAGAGAATGGCGTCTTCAAAGCTCCAACTTTGCCCGCGAGCAGACTCGTACTTACTGTAATGCTCACCTGGTCTCCTGCCAGAACAAATATTTTAATGTAAAATTTAATAAATGGGACTAAAGGTATTACGTCTAATTTAAAATTCCATATTGTGTAAACTATTGATATTAACATAATTGAGTTTGTAAACAATCCATTTGCAAGAGCTAACCTTAGACATTGTATTGACCCAAAATATCTAGTGGGGCCCATCTGCAGAATGAAGCATCAACGCCTGGAATTCATTACAAGTGTTACATGTTTAATTTCTCCTGCCCTACAGCTCCATTGTCTCGTAAAAATTTTCCTTTGATGTCCCCCACTAAAAGAATTAAAGGAATATTGTAATTGAAATGTCATCAATAATTCACAAGACCCTCCTCCACAGCAATACATCTGATGAAATATTAATTGAGCTCCACAGACTGACAGTCTGCAGAGGAGCACTTGCCTGTAATTTGAACCGCGAGTCCTGATCTTGCTGTAGCTCAGACCTGCCAAGAAGGCAATTATCTGGATGGTCTTGCCCAATCCCATCTCGTCTCCCAGAATTCCTCCTGCCTGCTGGCAGTGCAATTCCCACAGCCACCTAACACCTGTCTGCTGATACCTACAACAACAAACACCAACAAGAAAAGAGAAAATGGCAAATGGTGGGTAATACAGGCGGTAACAGAACGTACTCATGAATTAATGATTCCGTTAGGTTCTAGTCCAGTCAGAGAAGCGTGCTGGATGCGTGGTTTACATGACTGTTATATTTATAAGGTCATACATTTTTGATCACTTAGGCATAAAAATCATAATTTTTGTTATAGAATGTTAACACATTTCTAATTAAACTGATAGATGGGGTAATTAAGGACTATTTTATTTCTCTTCCAACATTAGATATAGCTTGAAAAACAAGTATAAACTTATTAGCTTTGATTCATTTTCTGGAAAATAAGAATCTCAAATATTCTAAGTATATAAAGTTCCATAAGTTTTTCTTAACAAAGAAGTAGTACACTTTTTTTCAATCCAAATAGTATCAAAAAAGCAGGGCAGAGAACACCACAATTTACAGCTTATATAGTTGTAAAGCCAGTTTGTAATCATATTATCTTTTTATAGGGAAAATTAAATTAAATTTTAAGGCCATAAACAAGCATGAGCACTAGAAGTGTTCTAGAAGTTAGTGTACGGCAGATGGCTCCACTGCACAGGTGTAAGAAAGAACTGCTTATGAAGGCCCAACAGCACAATAGGTCTTTTTGTATTTTAAAGTACAAACTGATTAAAGGATTTTAACAAAAGTTACAATATCAGAGTTATTAAAATTTTAAATAAGTAGTTCAAGTAAAAAAGAAACAGTATTTCCCTCACCCCTCTTTCTTCACCAATCACACATTCAACTCTATAAACCTCTAAGATTTGGTTTGTGTTTAAATAAAGTAAAAATATTTTGAGGAGTGAACAATGACCTGACATGATGGAATGAAGATTATATGCCACATTAAACAACTTAAAGCAAAACCCGCTATGATAAAAAGCCAAATGAAAACATCAGGGCTAAGGGACCCCCACACACACAGAAAGAGAGGTGGGTTCACCATCCCTGCCTTCCTGCCCCAGAACTGACTGCACAGTTCTGCTCTGCCTACTAAAATCTTGTTCAGTGCCAGGCATGGTAGCTCCTGTCTATAACCTCAGTACTTGGGAGGTGATAGCAGAAGAATTCCAGGTCTGTCTTGAAAGAAGGAAGGAGGAAATGAGGGAGGGAGATAAGTAACAGACACAGAGACAGACAGACACAAGTTCATCTCATTGCAGACCTTGGCTCTTGGTGAGCTGTTATTTAACTTCCTTCCGGCAGACGTACCCTGACTGACTTTCTCTCAGTATTCTGTGACTCTAGGTGGTGACATCATTTGATCATGTGTAAGAAAAATTTTGAGACTGCTTATTAGTTTGGCTAATTATAATATATATTTGAATATACACTTTGGAGAAAAGGATTAAAAAATCAAAACCCAATGAAGTACAAAATAGCATTGATTAATTTGAGAAGAAAGACAAGACCCATAAATGCATCGCATTCCCTTGGAGAACAACACCTCCCACTGAACAAACCTATTTGCTGGAAGACTCTGGACCAGACTCTAGACAGAACCTCACAAGCAACCTGTGGGTTTAGTGGCATATTTCATAGTCAGGAAGCAAAGGCTGGGGAAAAGAAGAGAAAGGGAGGGGAGGGGAAAAGGGGGGAAGGAGGGAGAGGGGAGGGGGAGAGGAGAGGAGGGACTGATACACAAGCAAACAAGAATACAAGCGAGCAAAACTCAAGTCCAGAATTGCATGGCTCCAATGCAATCCCACGTTGGAAACAATCTAGAATAGCAGCTGGATAGTTTGCTCCCTTGGGTCAGTTGGCATTATCTACAAACACTTTTTTTTTTTTTTTTAACTGGAAAAGAACAAGTGGACAGAAGGCAGAGATGCTATTCATCCTACAATGCTGTGGACAATCCCTACAGAAAAATTTTTGGCCCAACATGTCAAGTGTGCCAAGGCAGAGGCAGTCCTGACTTGGAAGACAATCTGGTTCCTGAACTGGCCTCACACATCTATAATCCCAATACACAAGAGGTTAAGGCAGGAAGGAGGCTTTCAAGCTTGAGGCCACCCCAGGCTACATGATAATACTGTCTCAAAAGAATAAAAATTAAAAATAAAACAAAACAGAATAGACTGTTTGCATTCACGGTCCAGAATGGCTGGAGTCTGGCCACTGGCCTTCTCCTACCAAAGCACAGAAGCCATAAGAATAGCTCCGAGCAGGCCCAGAACCTCCTGGTGACCGCCCTGAAACCAATCCAACACAGGGCCAATACTTCTCTTTGGTTAAGGCCTAAACTTAATTAAAATGGTAAGAATTTAGAAAAGGAACACGTATCATTTCAGGGTCTTTCAGAAATAATCAGGGTGTCAACGGGACACTGGACTCCACGTGACCCTGGAGAATCAGCAACAGTGGGCCAGATGTTTTGACATCTACCCTAAAACTCCAAGGGTTTTCACTGGGCACACAGTGGGATGTTTACACAAAAGTGAGAAGCACTACAGGAATAATTCAAGGAGAAAGACTTATGGGGCAGTCCAGGAACCACATCGCAATAGCCAGAGATTGTACAAAGCCTGGGTAAGGGGGCTAGCTCCCCCACCAAACCATCAACAGGCCCTCAGACTTCAGCTGAAGAATATTCACTGATAATGGAAAACCACCACCACCCTGGTCAGCAGGGGTGTATGGTGAGTAAGGAATGTCAGGCCTGGGCTCTGGCTCCACTGGAACTAGTAAATGCTCTGAGTGTTACTATTGATTTCCATTCTGAACAGTAAATACTGTAAAACAACTACACAGTTAAAATGAAAATCAGGTATAGAATATAGTTTTCAAAATCCTTGAGAAGCATATAAAATTTACTCTTTAGAAAGTTAAATGGTCTTCTAAATTACTATACAACCGTAAGGAAATTACTAAACTGTTATCCCCGTGGGACCAAAGCATCAGAAAATAACCACATGTAATTGTTGGATCTTGGCATTATCACACTAACCCAAGATTGCATTTACTAGTTTGGTGGAAGGTAAGGTCAAAACAAATTCAAGTTTGCCATGAGGCTGTTAAATTATACAGATGAATAAATTTGCTGGGCAAACTTTCAAAACTGAAATTTAGAAGTTAAACATTATCTTGCAGAAAATAGCACTTAAATGGAAAATTGTGCCTTCTAACTCCCTGAGATGCAACTATACCCTGTTAACTCAATTCCACTGAGTGTAGTAAATAGAATAAAAATATATCCACAACTTATAAGTAAACTGGCTTGGCTAAAACTTAATCATAAAAAAAGGAGAGATTAGAGGCTGGGAGAGAGCTCAGTGGTTAGGAGCACTTGCTGCTCTTGCAGGAGCGGGGTGTGGTTTTCAGCACCTACACAGTAGCTCACACCCAGCTCTAATTCCAGTTCCAGGCACCTGGCGCCCTCTTCTGGCCTCTGTGGGCACTGTATGCACATGGTATACATACACATAAAATAAAAATAACTTTTTAAAAACTGAGATTCTACTCGTTCTTTTTCTTAAAATAGAAAATATGAAGTCTAATACCATTTACAAAGTATTTTAAGTTATTTTTGTAGATATAAAACAAAATACTTTCTAGAATGGCATAATTAAGATAAATTTAAAATGCTAACAAGCTTGTACTTATGTTAACGATAATAAAGTTAGTAGCCAATATACTGACTCTTACATATGTTTAGTGTAGCAAAGTTTGGTTCTGTTAACTGTGAAACTTCTTTGCTAGAAAATCTGATGCTTATACAAAACTGTGCACTCAACCTGACTCCTGAGGACATTTGCCAGATCAATCACCGAGCATGGAGAAGAGGCCTGTCCTTGTTAAATCAGCTTAACGTATAATTTGGGCATTTCTTTTTGCCAGTACAACACAGACACTATTTTAGTTGTTCCTTAATAAACAATTACTTCAGAGAAAATAAAAAGAAATGCCAATAAATGTAGTCTTTATCTTTTTATAGTTAATTTTCATTGGGGAGTAGCAATAAACAAACCATTTGCCTTTCTGGGCTATGACCTGACTTCTCTGCAGAAATGACGAGATATGTAGATTCTACCTTCCAGTGGTTTGTCCTCTTTAACCTAGTCAGGACACCCAGCCCTGTCAGTTCAGCTAGGACTTGGTTTTGCTATGTGTTTAATGGGTTAAATATTTCCTCGTTGCTCTCTCACCCCAAATGCCTCCAGTGCAAGTCAAATGACAGCATAAAGCTATACTGTGAGGGGTGTGCAGCTGAGCGGTGAGCAAAGCCCTGGATTCCACACCCAGCACAATAGTCAAGTAAATAACTATGATCTGCAGGCCTTCATCTCGCCTGCTGCCTCTCGGAAGTAGAGTGCTTGCCATGTGCGTATGCACCCTACACACATAAATAAAATCTGAGGAGACATGCAAAGAGAATGCTATTTTTAAGTACATCTCTTCCATAAGTTTAGGGCATGGTTGACAGTTGATAAAAGACATTAAACTTCATTATTTCGTAGAAAGAAGTCTGCACCCTGCTCTATGAATTCATGACATAAACAGGAAAGATGCTACCTAATAGTCTAACTTCCTCTACAGGTCTCAAGATGCCTTCCCAAAGCATCGTTAAGTAAATCCACAAGTGAGGAGACTGAAAATGTCCCTCGGTGTTAATTCATCATGGGGATCCTGTGCAGTCACACAGACCAAGCATGCATCCATCAGGCAGCTTCTGAGCACCACAGCACTCGGCCCCTTACACAAAGAACTTAAGCCAGCTTCCAACATAATCCTTGAGGTGTTGCCTGTGTCTAATCTTTTGACATTATGTGAAAAGACATCCACATAAAATATTTAGATGCACATTTGGTCAGCTCAAAAATACTATGCCCTTAGGTAGGATGCAGGATCTTCAGAAAACAATCAACAGTTTCTGTTTCCACACAGGAGTAAAAACAAAAAAAAAACTAAGAACCTCCCCAAGGTTTGATTTTAATATATATAAGCTCCTCGTGTTGATTTCAATATACAAATCTTCTGAAATACATTAATCTAATTTTTAAAATGAGAAGTTTGGTGCCTTAAAATTACTAAGAACAAAAACATAATTTGATGCAGAGGCATTTAAGTGTGTTGCTTTTAGTCTGCTGAGACAAGTCCACACAGATTCATCAGTTTACAAACATACCCAATGCGCACCTTAGTCAATTTATTATCATCTAATTTTAATGAACAGCATGTGGCTAAAATTTCATTTGACAGTGTCTGGATTTGCAATAAATTGCTGCAAGTACCTTAAGGGCCCACAGGTAACTACTGTGTAATTTCTAAATGTTAATTTGTACACAATGGCTCGATGACAAACATAAAGGACAGAACAAATGGCACATACTTAAAGAGCTTTCTGAACAGAAAACCTGGCACTTTGAAACCTTCATCAAATTCGGCGTCACTTTCCTCAGAATCATCTTCAAGCTTCAGGCGTTTCTCTTTGTCCTGCAGCCTCAGTTTATTCCACCTCCTACGGTGAGACAGAAATCACATTTCCATTACTTTGATTATAGGACAGATTAAGAGACAGCTCTAGATTATGGACTGGAAAGACGCTGGCAAATCAGAATGGCCCTTCAGGCTCCCGCTACCTTCACTCCCCAACACTGACAGTCTACAAAAAAACAGCTCTCTTCTGCCCCCTCAAGTCAATTCTTACTTGAATTATTTCAGCTACTCTAGAAAGATTCCTGCATCTCTCATTTCATTATCAAAACGACCTATTCCTCTCCAGCACACCCTAAGGGGCTTCTCTGCCAGCTCCTAAGACACATGACCTTCATCCCAGAACAGCCTCAGGAAAATCTGAATAGAACTGAGCATTTCCCAAATAGTATACAGTTTAACAAGAGAATATTTTATTTAGAACTGGCATTTATATGCTGAAAATAATAGTCGTGGGAAAAAGAAAACAAATTTTTGTCCAAAATTTGCTGTTTCGGTTATTTTTTTCTAATTACTCAACTGAAGAGAATCAACAGTGCCACTGTACTGACAATCACAGGACTCAGAAAGCAGGTGCTACAGATAAACCTAAATATAAAGAAAATATGAACATTTGTATTTCAGAAGCATGATGCCAGTTTGTTTTACAGTGATAAGCTATGAAGGTCCTGCAACACACCACAGCTGCACAGAGGAGGCAGTCATTTAACTAAAAGGCATTTAACTAAATTAACTAAACTAATTTTACGTTTCCACAACTATAATGAGCTCTGATATTGTGACCAAAAAGAAAAGCAGTTACCATAGTAAATAACGCTGGATTCCGTTATTTAAAACAAGAAAGTATGACCTTCTTAGTATGTATACGATTGACATTCTAAATGTTACAAAGTGGTAGAAATGGAAAAAAGTGTGACTACTGATAAATGCCTGGAACTAAAAGCTCACAGGAAGACGACAGCAGCACACAAGGGCTTCTAACTTCCACTGAGTAGTAGAGCATGTCTGAGGGAAGGCAGAGAAAGAGACAGGATAAGATGGGCTGGACATCCCTTCTGAAAAGCTGCACAGAGGCCACAGGCCAGAGTGGTGGGCAGCCAACCCTCCCAGGAAGAAAATCATTCAAAATTAGCTCTTCAAAGTGAGTAATGCTTGCTCAGTAAGAAAGCACTAGATCGTGATGTGGAGCTGTTCTGCAATGCAGTGGGAACTTAGGAGAAAGGGCAACAAATCCTGTCAGTAGTCTCCAGAGAAGAGCAGCAAACAGAAGACGCACACTGAGCCAAGCCTAGAGGAACAGCTGTCGCACAACTCTAAGGTCTACTGTGGCACAAGACACTTCCAAAGACCACCTCTTCTTCCCTGTTAGCAGCTGTCTTCCTTAGATAGTACCTCCATGCAACTGACCAAGTGAGTTCTCTGGGTAACTTCAACAGTCTGATGCTCTTCCAATTTCTGTGTCGTTTACAATGGTGTACCTCAGTGGTTCTCAACGGGGACAACTGTGCCCCTCATCATCTGCACCCAGAGCAAGCTGACCATGCCTAGAGACATGCCTAGTCATTACAGGGGCCTCCTGCTGCCCTCCTGGAAGTCCAAAGTTGCTAGACACACTACCACACATGTTCTCCTCAGGAGCCTATCCTAAAGGTGACTGGGGTTCAATTCTTAGACAAGGAGACTACAGATAAGTTTAAGTCACGGTGGCAGACTTAGGACAGCGCAATCCTCCATTAAAAATGTTACCTAGCTTCTCATATCAATAACTCCAAGAAAGCCTTGGAATTGCAGCCACTGTCCAGCAGAGAACACGCTGGAAAGGGATAGCTGTTCTCCTGATGCACATATCTGAATGTGCTGCAGTTTCAGGTGCTGAGATGATCTTTGGTACCCAAGCCCGGAGCATCAGACCAATATAGTAAGAGGCCTCTACTCAGCAAAATCTGTGGGTAAGGTAACACTCCAAGAATCACAAATGCTATCACTTCCTTTGGCATTTTTCTTCAATAATTCTGCAAGGTGGGAATGGAAATCCCACAATGCGCCGGCTTTAGCAGCTTGGCACTACAAGATGAACAAGAGCTTTTCCACGTTACACAGTACATTTCACTCACAGATGACAGCTATTTCCTTGGACTCTACCACTCAGTGTTTGTGGCTGTTAAAGTTCCCACCACATCATCCTGCATTGACAAGACTGCATCTTCTTGTCTTGCCTTCCTCTCTCTGCCCTAAACTATACAGGCATCATGTTGCCACAGAACTCAGCACCTAGGAAACCACATAAGCCACCACAGGAATGATTACATCCCAGAGCTCTCCGCTTCATAAAGAAAGATGAGAGCATTTAACGTTCATTCAGTTTGGCCAAACAATAAGTAAAGGTGGTGGGGCTAAATCATTACGGTCAACAACACCCAAACCATTGTGAAGACAAATCGTCCCAGAAGAATCTAAAAGACAGAAAATACAACCTCATGCACATGTGGCTGGGGCTATGGACAGCAATACTTCCTTGTGTGAATCGGGGCTCACCATCTAAGATGTACCTCCAAGAAAGACATGGCACACCCAGGAAAGGGAGGAGAGCTGAACCACCCAGTTCTCTCTTTCCACCATTACATGGGTTCAAGTGTCAAACACAGAAGGCCAGGCTGCCACAAGCAGTTTTACTTCTTGACCCATCCCACCAGCCCAGGCATCTTCTTAAGGGTACCCTTTTTAACATGAGCTCTAGAATCCCACTTATCCTGTGCCTAGCAGGCTGAGCAATCTGTCTGGCAGGCAGATACAAAGGGGCTAACTGCACTATGACTACCCTGTACAGGAAGAGAGAGAAGTCCAGGCGCCCACACACAGCCTGGGTACAGACTGGCTAGAAGTAAACCCTGCTGCATTTATTAGCTGTGTTAGTCACCTTTCTGTCATTGTGTCAGAAATACCTGAGAAAAACCAACTTGAAAGAGAGAGACTTATCTTGATTCATGGCTTCAAAGTTCACATCATAGTCACCTGGCTCCACTGTTTCTGGAAAAGGCATAGTAGCATGGAGCCCAAGAGGGGCTAAAACTACAAATCCCATGGTGAAGCAGGAGAAAAGGAAGCAGAGAAAAGAGGAAGGAACCAGGAATAAGGCATGGCTTATTCCCTTCAAATAGGTCCCATCTCCTAGGTTCCTATCAATGACCCATCAAAATGTGACCATCAGGGGATAAATGCATGGGTGAGGTCAGAGCCACTTTCCCAGAGCCCCACCTCTGAACACTCTGATAGAGTGTCAAGCTTCTAAATACATGAACCTCTGGAGAACATTCCAGATCCAAACCATGACAAGCACCCTTAACCCTCAGCAAAAAACCTAACCTTACAACTAAGTGTTCCCGAAGAGCCTTGAGAAGAACAGTGACACCTGCGTCACTGGGTTGCATGAAGGACTGACTGAGGTGCCACAGGCAAAGCTGCCCACACAAGAGTGAGAATTTAAGTGCTTAACTAAGACAGACTTGTGTATGATTATGCACATGTGTTGAAATCGCCATGCTCGCTCTGTAACAGGAACTACCACTAGTTTAAAGAGGGAAGACGAGGCAGTATGCATTTCCATACAGTCTGGGTGCAGTAATGCAATGGCCCTCAATGGCTTCACAGAACTTCTAGAAGGAATGAATGTCAGTGACAAGAACAAGAATTGATTAAATGGATGTACGGCTATCATTATCAATGATATGACCAAAAAAAGGCACCTGCCCTTCGGAAGATACCTGCTGGATATCTAAATTTAAAACCTTTTGCTATGGACTAGGAATGTAGCTCAGTGGCAGAGCACATTCTTAGAATGTACAAGGCTCTGGACTCAATCTCCAGCACCAAAGACAGAAATAAAAATTTGACCATAAATATGTATACTGTCTGAATTATGGCTGACTTTTATATGATAGTAACAAAAGGCACATCCAGAATTACTTGAAAATTGGCTGGTGGCAGTAAATGGTCCACCATGTAAGGTTTGTGTTTTGTTTTGTTTTGTTTTGTTTTGTTTTCAGAAAAGAATAACTTTTTCATGTTCTCCATCATCTCATTTAAAAAACTCCACACATGTAATAGTCACAGCTGCAGCCACATAAAGTGAAAGTGCCTGGTGTTCCCTGGCAGAGCTTCTAACTCCTCACACAACTGCCATGTACAGCCGGCTGCCGACTCCCTGTCAGCCACTTAGAGGGGAAGCCAGTGATGAATATAAACTTTAATTCCCATCAGATGCAGACACAGAAAACACTCCTTGGCTTCCCTGTATGCCTGCAGGATGAGGCCCTGGCCCAGGCTCTGGAGCCTGGAATTGATGCCACACTCAGAATAACCAGTTGAACTGCATACACCAAGGCCCTTGTCAGCTACTGGGGTGCTTTGTCAATGGAACCCTAAGAGCATACCTGCAAGCTAAGTGACACCATTTACTGTTTGTTTTAGGATTTCTAGCATTCCCAAGGAGAATCCAATTATGTAAATGGAGAAACACAGCTGGCTGCGTTATACCATGCCTTGTATGTGGCCTTGATCCTCTTCAACTACAAATGCAGTCCCCATCCTACGTCCCTCCAACAGGCACATCTTCACTCTTGGCAAACCCTTCAGGTACCATGCTCCTTTCCCCCAGAGGAAACAGCTTCCTAACCCTATGACATCCTAGACACAACTAGGCTTCTCATCCACAGAGCTCATAGTGTCAGCATGTAGTGAGAGCCTTCTTTGTCTCCCAATTTAAGTGGGAGCTATCAGAGACCAGAGGCTAGCATGATGCCCTAGAGCTCACACAGACACTCAAAAATGCGGAGCAATGACCATGTTCATAATTCACTCAGAACTGAGCTTGAAATAAGAAAGACAGATGCATAAGAAGCATGGTTTGAAATGATATAAGTGGGTCATCCAGAAATGTTTCTAGAAGCTGTTCTACCTCATTTAGAGACTCTCTTGCTTACTACCACCTGGCCCTAAGGCCCCATACCTTACTTTGCCTACTGCTAAGCATGATTACAGTCTGGAACAAAGAATGACCCATGGAAGACAGCAGCTAGCTACAATGTCAGAGAAATTCTTAACACAGAATCTTAGAATAATAACTCTGAAAAAGGTAAAGGAGTTTGGGGCCAGCATGGTCTACAGAATGAGTTCTAGGTCGCCAGGACTGTTATACAGAGAAACCCTATCTTGAAAAAACAAAACAAATAAGCAAACCAACAAAAATAAAATAAAATAAAAATAAAAAGAGAAGCTCATTACTTTGAACAATTAAAAACAAAATACAAAATTTTTCTTATTTTCAAAACTGAACTCCATTTTTTTGATTTTCCAAGGCATCCACTTGGTAACAAACAAACTGGCTTCTGTATCCTAGCCAGCAGGATGAATCAGAGGCCCCAATTTTGGTTCTAAGTTTGTCTGGGATCAATTAAAAAGGACAAGTAAGTATTGCACAAGTTAGAAAAGAGTTCTTCTTGGGATAGGCGTGGCGTTGCTGACTCTAACCTGCATTTCCATCACTAGGCCTCGTCCTCATGCTCTCCTTTATGTCAGCCTTGTAACCCTGCAGCTGCTAACTGGCAATGCGAGCGTCGGATTCTCTTGGAGTGGGCCACCTCCTGAGAGCCGTGGCAGACTCCAGCAGAGGCCACGAGAGTAGAGCTCACAGAGATAAGTAAGCACTGAGAAGAGAAGCCAGAAGCAGACAGCCAGGCATTAGAGGCTTTTCACTGTAAGGGGAGCATGCACTCCAAAACGGTCATTCTCCTCCGCTGTGCCTATGTCCTTGACCATAAGAGCCAAAAAGGGGTCTGCTACAGAGACTAAAAGACAGACTAGGATATGTATAACACGTTAAACAAACTACATACATACTAAGTGGCATCTGATAAGTCTACTATGTAATCTTTACCAAAAAAATGTAAAATCAAACACTGGAGAGAAGGCTCCTGCAGGGGATCTGGGTTCAGCTCCCAAAACCTGCCCGGTGGCTCACAATCCTCGGCAACTCTAGTTCCAGAGCACAGTACCTCCAGGGACACCAGGAACGTATGTGATACATACGTATTTATTAAGCAAAAAAACAACAACAAAAAACTCATATACAAACAACAAACCTTTTTTTAAGTTTTTAATTTAGTTTCTTAGAACTTTATTTTAATTTAATTTAAGTTTCTGTGCACGGGTGTTTTGCCTACCCTCTGTACCACTTGCATGCCACGTGCCCACAGAGGCCAGAAGAGGGTGTGAGAAGGTGCTAGGCCTCCTACAACTAGAGTTCTGGACAACTGCACAAGCCCCGCAGGTCCTAAGAATTCAATCTAGGTACTCTGAAAGATCAGCAATTGCTCTTCTGCCAGGCCATCGCTCCAGCCCATTTTTAACCAAATAATAAAAAAGGAAAATCAAGCAATATTAGTTAAACACAAGTAACAAACATTCAAAGCATCTACTGCAGCCAGGATCACAGCAGAGGCCTACAGGCCCAGCACTTAGGAGGCAAAGCAGGGAGGATCAGGAGTTTAAGGTACCCTCAAATACAGTTTGAGGCCAGTCTGAGGCACATGAGATGGTCTCAAAAAAGAAACGAAAAAAATTTAAAGAATAAGTAAACAAATAACAAAAACTATGCAATACAAGCATGGGCCAGCAGAATTTAACCCTGGCTCCCGAGCATGGAAGACTGGCCCACTACTCCACCCCATCTCAGCCTGTCCAGATGAACAGAACACCGTAGGTACGCCATCCTACAGCAACGGGTCTGGAAGTCAAGCCACAGAAGACCACAGAAGGGCCTCAAGGGAGGCTCCTCCAGAGCAGTGCTGTGGGGGTTCACAGTATATCCTCCCTAGTGTATGCAAAGGAGAAACAATCACTAGTAACGGTGCTCGCTCTCACAATCAAATTAACAAGTCCGAAAGATACAAAAATGCATAACAACAATAAAACTAAGTTTTGACAGGTGATATTTACCCATACATACTAGCACCAATTGTTAAGCTACCTTTACTAATCTCACGTGTACAGTGTCTGTAAGAGCTTCACGGCTCTGCACAGAGACTCTTTTCAAGGTTCTTCCTGGTTTGACGGAATCTTTGCCCTTAGTTTCTGCCTGTGGCTTGAGAACTCAGCAACAGCCAACAGTTACAAGCTCTTACTTGCAGTCTGGGCTGTCATAGTCTTGTCACCCGTGGGGAGTGCACTACTCCAATTCCTGTTCTATAGATGAAACGTGATCTCGAGGCTGCCAGTTGAGAGTCTGACGCTCTGACTTCACGGCCTATGACTTCCAGCTGACATGTGAGAGCTAGTTGGCTTTGGACATGTTTTCTTTTGAAGAGATAGGACTGGGTTTCCCCTGAGGAGTGTGGTATGAACCACCTTCAGGAGTTGGTTCCTTCCTTCCACTCTGGTGAGGACTTGCCTTATGGTTACTGCCACTGTGTGGGCAGCAGACCCCAGGCTATCCAGCCTGGGAGCTTCTGGGAGCTTCTCCTGCCTCTACCACCCATTTCACAGTGCGAGTGGCTAGACCACAGGTGCAAGTGGCTAGATCACAGGTAAGAGTGGCTAGACCACAGGTGCGAGTGGCTAGACCACAGGTGCGAGTGGCTAGGCCACAGGTGAGAGTGGCTAGACCACAGGTGTGCAGCATCACATCCAGCTTCTCACTGGGAACTAAATTCCGGTTACCAGGGGGATTTGTCTCAAATTTTGAGATTATATGTACATTTTACATACCTAAAATACTTATATATTTTAAAAAATATTTCTATAGTTTTAAATTTAGAATCAGAAGATGATGAGCAATAGTGACTAAGGTAACTGATATTCACTGTATTCTAGGCTCTAACCTAAGTAGTTCACATTTATTAACTTCCTTAATCTAACAGGACAGATATTTCACTTTTGGAAATAGTAGGGGAATACCAACCCTCAGGCAGGCTCCCTGCTCTACCCTCTCAGTGGGTGTTTTCCAAACTTGCAGGCAAAGGGTCAGTTGATGACCTTTGTCAGGAGGGCAGACCAAATCTCACACCTTCAACTTCCATCTTAACAGCAGATTTTTATTTCTGGGAACTAAGTACAGTTAGATGTACAGACTTCGGGCCTGGTTAAATTCTGTGTGCAAAAAAATATTTACAAGATCTTACAATAAAGTCTATTATCTTAAAAAATTAGCAATGCTAGCTACAGATTGCTTCTGTGCTTCTGTGCAGGAGCTGAGGGACAGGGGAGCTGAGCTGGGGTGGGGGTGTCGTTATAACCCACTGTCACCTGACACCTACAGACTCTTCCAAGTAACAGAAAAGCTGCTTGGCAGTTCTGACCATAGATGATCTGAGATGAACCATCCCACGAGACACACTTAACACCAGACAAATCGATGGACACAATGGCCCACACCAACCCACTAACAGGACAAAGTACGCCTATTAACGGGAACTGGCAAACACCAGGAGGCCGGAGTCGTACAGTCAAAACATGAGCATGCCCCTCCCCAACTCCACTGTCCCCACTGCCCTGGTCTCTACACAGCTTTTACATTGAGATCACTGGCACTGGACCCAGCACAACCGAAGACTGGAAGTGGGGAAAGCACATACCAGACAGTCAAATCACTGAACTCTCAGCCAAATACAATGAAATTTCAAACTCGGTATCATTCTCCACTCATTGCAATTTCCAGGAAGGAAACTCTACAACAGCAGCACAAGTACAATGTGATTTTAAGAAGTGTATCCAGACACCAAGCTGAGTCTTTAACACAGTTTGCATTTGTGTACTGCAGTAGGTTTTCTATCCCAGACAGCTAAGAGTCCCTTGCAGATTAGTCTCATTTGCTAAATTGAGATACTCAGTGTTTTACTTTTCTTATCTCCCTTTTTATGGTCTATCTGGGTGGACTTAATGGGCACATCTGAGCAGATGAGATGCCCTCAGTTAGGAGTTCAGATCTCACAGAGTAAATTAAGACTGATGTAGACAATTATGCCCTGAGCAGAGAAGAAAAGGTGTGCACGGAGCAGGAAATGGAATTAGTCTTCATTTGTGTCTTGGTTTTGTCATTTTAAAGCCAGCATGCTCTCTTAAAAAAACCATGCTTGGGGGTGGGGGGTGGTGTGGGGCGGGTTTCTTTTTGCTTTAAAATCTAGATTCCTATGAAGAAAGTAAAAAAGAATGGCTTATTTGCTTGACAAAGAACTGCACTCCTGGAAACTCGTTAAGAGCAATCTTCAAATTATTATTTAGGTATTAGACCAAATCTAGATTATTAGGGCTTTTAAAAAGGTACAAATAAATCAATTTGGCTTTTGTTTACGTATGTACAGTCTAAAACTGCTGAGTGCCCACCCCATCCAAACAAGGATCCATCCCAGGAACAGAAACAATCCAGCATAAACTGGATGTTGGCAAGAGGGAGAAAGAGGCTACACAGTGCCAACACTGGGGAGCAGGCCTTCTGAGAGCATGGTCTCCAGACATCTCCTGACATCTCTCATTTCCCCCAGTGAAGAGAGTCCATCTTGGAGACAGGGCTGCCAGCCCTCTGCAGCAGACTGAGCCATGAAGAGAGGCAGGCAGCTATGTGCTGCTTCTTGGCACCACCTTGTGGTCACACAGGGACACTGCCCTGTTTACCAGTCCACCAGTGGAAGGAAACAGTTCCAACATCCCCCAGGTTCAAGCTTCAGCTCTGGCTCTGGGCAAGTTGATTATAACAAATTTGTGAGGGCCACTATACCCATACAAGACAAAAACAGGCATGCATAAACACAAAGTCAGGAATAATGATGAAAAATATGTAAAGACTTTTCTCATCTCAATACTGCTATATATTTACAATTAAAAACAAGTGGAGGAAGGCAGAAAGTCAGTAACCCTGGTACAAGGACCAACTGTAACCAACTTCAGGCTGAAGCCCCAGCACGCAGCCCAGTTTGCCAGATGGAACCAGGCACTCGGGACAGCAGTTTCTGACCTCTCCTAACAGACTGGAGAGGAGGACTGGATGAGGGTTAGCTCAAAAACAATGCCAGTGTTTTAGGGCTGAATAGAGAAAGCACTGCACCTCAAACCCCAACATCCAGGGCAATATTTTCCAATGGCCTCAAAGGCCGTGACTCTCCTCGACCCCAGCCCTCTCTTAAGTAAGAACAGTTATCAAGGCAAACAAGGGACGACTTAGAGAAACCAAATCGGCCAAAAGCCATGGTCTCAGAAGGGAAACAGTAACCAACATACACATGTTGGCAGTTTGCAACTCAAGGAGAGCCACAGCATGCCAGCTCAGATAAGCTAGCTTTTGGGTGGAATTTCCAGGCTAGACCCGCACAGTCATGTGCTTATAGTACTGCCCCTTACTCAGGATGTACAGGCAGGTCACTCAGCAGCTCAAACCACAGCTGGCTGGACCTACAAGTCCAGCTTTGGGGTATGAATTAAAGCTAAATGACAAGTACTAACCTCCTCCTGCCTCTCAGCCCGATCCAAACAGTGCTGACTTGTGCTGGGAAAGGAGGCCAGAGCCACGGGCATCTCTGTTTTATCATCTCCAGTAAGTAGCTGGTAGGAACACTGTTGATGTCCCCTTGCCCCACCCACTGCAGCCAGGCTGGACATCACTGAGGGACTCTGGTCTTCTTTCCAGAGAAGGCCTGGATCTCCTGGAAAACAGACCACCACTCCCAGAAACTGGAGCTGGCAGGTCCAGCTGATGCTAAGTTTCCTTCCTAATGTGGAAGACATGGATGCCAAGCCTCTCTATAGATCACCACCATCGCCCTCATCTCTAAGGCAACACAAATCAGACCCCTGAGGAACTGCTGGCCTCTGAAGTTCAAAATGAGATGGAATAAAAAGAAAAAAAAGTCCAGGGACATGGGAAAGCAAAAAAGGCCCGCAGCCTAGGAGCTCAGCTGTCTCCCCATTAGTTGACAGTCAAGAAACTTCAACATTCTGACAGAACTGAGAGAACCTACAGAGAACACTCTAGGCTTCCTAAAGGTGCTAAGGGGATGTAAAAAGAGCAAACAAGCCACGCTTACTCAAGGCCAGGATGTTGATAACCTTGAGTTAACTGTGTCAGCACTCCTCTCTCATCCTTAAACACAAACAGCACACTTCATAAAACCACTGCACGCTTTCATTTACAATTGAAATTCTTTACAATAAATAAGTAAGCCAATTCACATATTTTTAACCCACTTAATCTTTAATCCTTATAGATTATATCCTTTGAGCAACATATTTTAGAAAGCCACAAAATCATATACATAAAAACCATAAAGACATCTAGGTGCTCCTCTCTACTGAGAAGCCCAACCCCATGGCTTAGGTACACATCCCTTACCTTTCCTCTCAACATGCTAACTTTGATTCACTGACTTGTCCTCAAAGGTTCTTCTGTGGTGTCATCAAGGTCTGGCTTAAATGAGCGAGGTCCCTGAGGTTGACAGCATCTCCTGTTGTCGCTGTCATGAATATTTCCTTCCCAGTGTCACAGCTGAGGCTCAGAGGCAAATTTAACACATACTGCCTGGCCCACACCAACATACATGAGCTGGTGAATAGGCAAGGCCCTGCACTGGAATGCACTTCCTCCAGGAAGGCTCCTCCATACCTCATCTGCATTCATTGCCCCCTTCATACTAGATAGGGTCCACTAACAAACAGCCCATGGGCTGACTCCTTACCAGCAATCCTCAAAGCCCGGCCCAGGATGCAAACATGCACTGGTCTTGGAAGCAAAGACCAAGCAACAGAGCTGACTTTGCATCACAACTGGGAAATGAGTACACCTCACACAGGTACTGGTACACTGACTAGACCACCATGCTGGGAAAGTTAGTATTCTGTCCTACTGTCCAGCCTTGACTAGGCAAGTAGACCTGTGTCTTGCCAAGACTCAGATAATTCAAAGCATGGGTGTGTTGGAAATTTCTGGAACATCAGCATTATGTTAGGAAAGCCCGTCCTAATGAATAACTGTGTACCTCCAGCAAGAGTAAGAGCCCACAAGCATCTGCTTCTAAGCATAGCTCCTGCTTAGGATAGTCAGGGATCTGATCTGCAGAAGTTCCTGGGTCCTACCTGAGGACTGGAGTGCACGGAAAGAGTAAGAAACATGGGGGAAGGGACAGTATAGGCACAGCTTGCAAGTGGTTAGAACATCCTTGACTGAGCTGAGAGCTTGGGGCTAGTCAGAGAAAGAAGAATTCTAACTGCTGGTGTCCAGTTCTAAAGAAGGTATGCTTAAACTTTAACCAGTTTTTTTTTTAATGTTTTCTACACTGTAAACTACAGATTTATTCTGACCATTCTCATCAGTCTGTGATCAGCAACCCGAGGCTCTTTTCAGTCCAAGGACCACCACTACAGCTCAATCTGTCTGCAAAGAGCAGCGATAAGGAACAGAATTCGATGACAGGCAAATTTCAAACATTAATATGCTTCTCAATTCTTAGCATTCTACTTTCACATCCCCCAATCGAAAGAGCACCAAAGGAGATGTAATATAAGCATTTCAATGTGTATATCTACCGCTTAACAGCCTTAATAACTAGCTATAAAATTTTAAGAGCTATCGTATTTTGGTGGCAATTAAGAATTATTGATATTTCTGAAATTCATTTGAGATTTTACTGTAACTTTAGCAAAAAATGGATTATGATATGGCTTTGGAAATAATAAATTGTTTTACAATCTTAACATTATTAAAGAAAACTTATTGCCATGAAATTAAACTATACCCATATTTAAAATTCAATCAAAATAAATTGCTATGTTTAAAATATATTTAATATTGACCCAGTTTAATGAGAAGACTATATATTGCTCCATTTATAATCAATATGCTATGATTAACATTTTTATTAATTTTCTACAGTAAAGACTGACACTATTCACTCTTGTAAGAGTGTTGAACAGTAGTCCTCAAGCACTGCAGCTATTAGGTGTGCACACTAACTAAGGCTGCAGTGGGAAATGACAAACATAAGCCCCTCCCTATCAATGTACTACCATACAAGGAGCTACTAGAATGGCAGTGTCACTGGGCTTCCAGTTACTTTTAAGAAAATGTATGTGGAGTTTGGACTAGGTTATGGCAGATCTGAAGTAAAGCAAAGCAATCGGTCAGCTTTCCCAGGAAGGCCTATGGAAAGCTACTTGAACACTATCAATTAGCTTTCTTCTCATTGAGAAATAAAAGCACTGCTGAGGATTGGCCAAAGCCATCCAAAGAGTAAATAATTTAAAGTACCATGGTTCTTTTTCTCCTCTGACCGAAGCAGAATCCCTATAGAGCTCACGTAGAAGCCCTGTGCCTATGGTGTATGAGGTGCTTTCCTGGCTCACAGAAACTATGCAGCCGTGGTGACTAACTCAGTGTGGAAGCTCACTGCCTCTTATCTCACACCAAGTGCTGACAAAGGCCTCAGAGTAAAAGCCAACTCAGTCTCAGTGATAGCAAAGGCAGCAAGGGAGACATGTGCTGTGTACAAAGTGTATCTTCAGCATTATGGTGGTCTACAATTCTGTAGATAACTATTTTCTCACAATCAAGAGAGGAGGGATTGGAGAAAAAGCATATTCTCTCATATGCCAAAACACAAGCTTTAGCTCTTTTTCTGAAGGAAATTTCTCTAAAGTAAGTATCATGCTTCATTAAAAAGCAAAAACAAAACCAAGGGACAGCACCGCCTTTTCCTTCCTCAACACTTCCTGCAGGAGTAAGACCATGTAACTCATGTCAGGCCTCTCAGCTCTTCCCCATGGCTCCTCATCCCAGACTTGCCTCTCAAGTCTTTGGGGCCAGCTCCACTAAGGACTCCATGACCAGGTTCCTGTGAGCTGAGGCAGCAAGCTCAGCTCCTGCACACCCAGGTGTCTAGTACAAGATGGATCTAGAATGCTAACATCTTTAAAAGGCGGCCTCCTCACATGCAGTGAGTAGCACAAGCCTGCACACTGACCTTAGCCGCTGCTTATAAGAAGCCTCATCTCCGTCGTCCCGGCACCTCGCTACCTTGCGACCTCCTCCTTTTCCTTCCATAGCTTCATCTTCCTCCCCAGAACTCGGGAAGAAGTCATCATCATCATCCTCCTGCACTGGGACTTTCTTCTGGTATTTCTGGCCCTTCCGAAGAGGCTTCAGTTCATAGCTGACATCATCGGAAGACAGGCTGGCTACCCCTTCCTCCTCCTCCTCCTCCTGCTCTTCCTCCTCCTCCCCATCGGTGGGAAAGGACCCTGAGGCCTCACTCTCCGTGTCTCCCTCAGCCTCTGGCCTCGCCTCAGGCTCCAGAGGTTTCTTCCCCCTTGGCAATCCCACTTTTCCCTGGAACTGCAGTGCCCTCTTCTGGAGCTTCCTGATGTGCTTCTTCAAGCGCCTATCTGCCTGAGAGAAGGCCTGGCCTCCGGGCTTTGGCTTGCTTCCGTTTGGTCCTGGGTGTGGCTCAGATTTGGCCATGGCTTTTTTAGCTGCTCTTTTGTTAGCAGCTTGTTTCTTCCTTTCAAACGACAGTTGTGCTTGGTCTGCCAAGTATTTTTCAAAGCCTGATACTTCATTGAGCATTATTTTTCTAGGCTTTTTCTCCTCTTTCTGAGGGGCTGGGGTACCAAATGGTGTCATCTGGCCAGTGCGGATAAGCTCTTCCCAGGCGGTCTCCTGGGCAGGCATGAGCATACTGCCAAGACATGATGGCCCTGGCTCTGAAAGGGAAACAATGAAGACTTGGGTAAAACTCTCAAAGAGTACACAGGAAACATCACTCATTCACAGAGAGTAAGTCTTTCCAATAGCTTCCAAAATAAAGTTTATTGCAGCATTTACATCCCATGTGTAATATATTCCTGTTTAAAAAGATGATTTCTCAGTAACTTGTCCTCAAAACATGACACTTGTGTGGGACACACACACCACAGAACACTATGCAGCCATTCTTTAAAAGGATGACAACACTACACTACAAAAGAACTGAAGATTATGTGACGTGAAACAAGCCAGGCAGAGAAAGACAAGTGCTGTGTGCTCTCCCCCATGTATGGACTGGAGAAGAGCTGATCTTCAAAAAGTCAAGGGCTGAGAACTTCAGGGAGGAAAGAGAAGGCTGGTCCGTGTACTGAGCCCAGCTGAATACAAGCAGCACGTCTGTGGTACCATTCCACAGTAGGGGGGGTGCAGACAGCAACAACGCATGTGGGTTTCAATAGCTGGAGTAAGGGTTTTAGATGTTTTTAATCATATAAAAATGTTAAATGTTTGAGAAGACAAATGTTTAACCTAATTTACATACTACATAATATATATATATGCATTGAAATATCACATGACAGCCGGACATGGTGGCTCGGAGGCAAAGGCAGGCGGATCTTCATGAGTTTGAGGCCAACCTGGTCTACAAAGTGAGTCCCGGCAGCCAGAGCTACCACACTATTACACAGGAAAACCCTGTCTCAAAAAACAAAAAACACTTGACACCCCATAAATACACTAAATGTTTACCTTATTATACATTAGTTCTTTCGTCTAACTTTGTGTTTAAATAAAAATGTATCACATTATAGTCATACTGTGTGTACAAAGGCAGGCTTATCTATGTATTACTGGTTATAAATAACAAACTTAGCTGTGTCTCCTTATCAATTAAGAAATAGGCCATGAGAAGTGACCCCCCCCCCATATTCCATGCCTCTGCTTTGCCCAACATTCAGATGGCCCTTAGCTGTCTAAGGAATCAGCATGCCTATCTAAGACAGACATCAAGTGCCAGCTCTGCGCTTGCCATACTTGGTCACTACCAGTCACTTCTAACAGACTGTCTAACCTTTCAACATTGCCACCAGACACTGTCATCTAGTTGGGCTGCATTCCCAGCTATCTAGGGATACATGTGGCCCACAGGACACAGGTGTGACATGCCTGGTGCACTTCAGATATGGGGAAACTGACTTCCACAGCTGGGGTACGGTGGGTTATCAACAGCTGGGTGTGACAATGGTCAGAACACTGAACAACAAAGAGTGTTCTTGTCACGGCAGAGAGGTCAGCCAGAGCGCTGGCAAGATGGCTTTCTGTGAAAATAGAAGGACCTAAGTGTAAATCCTTAGTACCCATGTAAAGCCAGGCATGGTCACAGCACTGCAACCCTCGCATCAGGGGCAGACGCAAGTGGATCCTGCAGGCTCACTGGCTAGCCAGCCTCCCTGAGACAGCCTCGCTGAGACAGCAAGCCCTGAGTTCAACAAGAAACCCTATCTCGAGAAATAAGGTAAAGAACGACAGAGGAAAACTCCTGATATCCTCTTCTGGTCTCCACACTCACACGTGCACACTCACACGGGCATATACACCACACACACACACACACACACACACACACACACACACACACACACACACCCCTACTAGGTGACACCATGCTAGATATGTGATATGAATAATGAGAAGATGAACCAAACATGAAGATACGCCAAGTACAGTCACCCAGAAACACTCCCTTCCTAACTGAAGCTGACCTCTAGAAAGACACTTTATCATGTCATAGGAAAGCAATAGGCTACCATCACTACAGCCAGTTTTCACCAACCTTGCACTGAAATACAATATACATCAGAGTATACAAATCATAAGCTCCACGAATATTCAGAAGCAAAACCAAGAACCTATATTTACACTTCAGCATCTACATCAAGTAGTAGAAATTACTAGTGTTCCCATGCACCCTCCATACCACCTCCTCAGCCTCCAGCCTCCCCTCAGATACTGACAGGCCTGGCTCTAAGGATGACTCGTGCACAGCTTGCTGTTCCTGCCTGCCTGCTATGCCTGGCATGTGAGATCCACACTGATTTGTTAAACTGAGCTGAAAGTCATTAACTGACTGATAATAGTATTCTGTGGCTCTGCCATTTTCTCTTTCACTATTCATGTAGTTTAGGTGGTTTTGAGGTTTGGCTGGGTTTTAGAAGAGGCTGCCATGAGTACTCTGGTATACATCCTTCAATAGGAGCGTGCATCTGATATTTAGAGTGTTAAGCTTTAGTAAACACTGATGAGAAGATTTGCAAAGTGTCACCAGCTTAAGTTTTAATAGTGTTTGAAAGTTCAGATCGGTTCAGTTTATGTCACTCCGTGGTTTTCTGATTCCCAGTGAAAACAGAAGGCCTCTCAGATTCACGGGTCTATGGACAACTGCTTTGTATACAGTCTTGTTCTTAGTCTGTCTTAGTCTTTTACTAGTTTTCATGCATTACAAATTCAAGCCCAGGCGGACGTGGTGGCATGTGCCTTTTAATCCCAGCACTCAGGGAGGCAGAGGCAGGCAGACTGCTCAGAGTTCGAGGCCAGCCTGGTCTACAAAGAGAGTCCAGGGCAGCCAAGGCTACACAGAGAAACCGTGTCTCAAAAAAACAAAACAAAATAAAAACAAAGCCCAAATTCAAGTCCTTTGCATGTTCTACAGCTGTCGTCTCCCACCTACTCTGCAGCCCTCTTCCCCTAGTCTAAGGCCTAGGCAGACACCTGGCTGTCATCAGAGTCCACTTAACAAACTATTTTCTTCCATATGCACATTTTTGGTCTTGCTTCAGTCTTTGCCTCTCCTGCCCCCCAGGATCAAAATGTTTTCCCTGTGTTATGTTCTCAAAGTTTTTTTTTATATCAATATTTATTTATTTATTTATTTATTTATTATCTACGTATAGTGTTCTCCCTGCATGTACACCTGCATGCCACAAGAGGGCACAAGATCTTATTACAGATGGCCCATGTGGTTGCTGGGAATTGAACTCAGGACCTCTGGAAGAGCAGCCAGTGCCCTTAACCTCTGAGCCATCTCTGCAGCCCGTTCTCAAAGTTTTTTATCATTAACATCAGACCTATGATCTGCTTGAGATATATTTTGTACACAATTTAATGGTTCAAGATTCATTTTCTTTTCATATTAGTATGAAATTTCACAATAATTCAGATTAGTATTATTCATCAAAAGACTGTTCATCATACGTGGGCCTGTTTCCCGAGTCTTCTATTCCATCCCCCACGCTGCCTGAGCATCCCTGTGCCAACACCGCCCTGTCTTAATCACTCACTACAGTTTTATACCACTTGTTTGCATTTTGTTCTTTCCTTTTATTGGATAAAGAGTGGTAAAACAGGCTCAGGTTTGTATTGGGGTAGCACTGAAATTACAACAGGCTAGAAATGACATGTTAATAATACTGCATCACCCAACCTCAACCACAATAAATATCCCCACTTACCTGGGCGGGCTTTTTTTTTGGTCAATAATATTTTGCAGTTTTTAAATCTATAAAACATTGCCAAACTACTTTTTTTAACTAAAATTTATTTCTAAGTATCTGGATCACAGCTGGCACCTGTATTAAGTTTTATCGTTTATTTTACCTGGCGTACAGAAATTACTAATTTATTAAGTTTTATCGTTTATTCTCCCTGGCGTACAGAAATCACTAACTTTTATGTAGTGTATATTCAACACTATCACTAAAATCACCACGCAGCTGCGGATGATGATGGACTCTTTGCTTCTTACCTTTACTCTTTGGGCTTTTTTCTTCTATTCCTACAGTGCCTCGTACCCTGCTAAACAGCGTGGGTGAGTGTACATGCCTGCTGCCCTGCCGACCACACTGGCAAACCAGATATCAGTGTTTACAATCTGTCCTCATCCCAACTACTGCAGCAAAGGGCTGCCGCATAATCATGTGGAAAGCAATGAAGCATGTCCTCAGGAAAGCATGTGGGCAACACAGGGCTTCAGATGGGCTGAGAGGGCCACACCCACAGTACAGAGCCAGGCCCCCAAAGCTTGGCTGCTCTGGCACTCAGCTCTATGGCCTCTGCAGACAGGAAAAGGGAAAGGAAAAAGGAAAAAAGACAAAGAGAAAACCCAGTCTCCAGTGATGGTTAGTGGTCAGATAGAAAAGTATCCTGGGAAGCAAGAGTTCAGAAGAAAAGGAGGGCTACAATACAGGATTGTAAGATATCAGATCGTAAGTGGTTACAAAACCCACAGGAAATGGATGAGATACTCAGGGAGGAAACAACACGAGCACTGACAAGTCTTAAGCAGTATCAGCATTTAAGATACTAGATAAGCTAAGCAAAAATAACTACCCAGAACCAATCAGAGGGCAGAAAGGATGAAGGAGACGGGTCTAATATGCGCTCAAGGCACAGGCAGTATCAGCTGCTATCAGCAGCCTCAACTCCACAGAGGTGGAAGGAGGCTTCAGGAGGTCTCTGAGTACCAGGAGCACTAAGAACAGCTTTAGACAATGGCCAGGGATGTATCTCCTTACCAGTGAGCAATCCGGGGCCCAAGGGGCAGACAGCGCTGATGGCAGGGATAATGGATCACATGACAATGAACTTAAAAAGCAAATCTAAAGCCAGGGGTCAGGACACACACCTGATGCTGAAAGAGCACCATTTCAGACCAGCCTGGGCTATACAGTAAGATCTTGCTAAAGGGGGGGGGGGGGGAGAGGGAGGTATAGCACATTCTCCCCCCACCCCACCCCCCCACTGTTACACTTCTCATACCAATCCGCTTGTCTATATGAAAAAAAGTTCCAGGAGCTAGCGGAGAATATTTGCCTGGTCAGCCAAACTCTAAGACGCTTTCAGCTTTAATCTATATTCCAGGCAGGAACTGGCCAAGCAATAACCAACAGTGTGTAAATACAGACACAAAAAAAGAGACATTTAGCTCCAGAGCGTATATGTTTTTCCAAGAGATTTTCCAAAGCATAGCCACCCCAAAGAGGACTTTATATGAAATCCTGGCCATGATATACGTTAATGTCCTTCCTTAACAAAATGAATGCTTAGAAGGCCCACCATGCTCCTTACAGTATGAATAATCCTACAGACGCTAACTGAGGATGCCGGACACTGAGAACAATCCTACAGACGCTAACTGAGGATGCCAGACACAGAGAACAATCCTACAGACGCTAACTGAGGATGCCAGACACAGAGAACAATCCTACAGACGCTACCTGAGGATGCCGGACACTGAGAACAATCCTACAGGTGCTGATACAAGATGCTGGGGTTACAAAATGGACCCAATCAAGATGCTCATTCTCTTCATCAAGTTGCATATATTCAAATGTCTAAATTTTTTATTTGTCAAGCCTAATACTAAATGTGCATCAGTAGCCACTAGAGAACCAGGTTAACATTTTTTTTTTTCAGTCTCTAAACTGCGTGTGTCATTTAAGAGCTCTAGGTCCACAGGAGAATAAGATTTCCCCAGACCTACCTACAAAGCTATTGCTATTCCCAAAACTGAGAAAAATACTCACAAGACCCGTCCCCTGAACCAGGCATTAATTAAGAGCATGGCAAGCTGCCCCAGCATCCTCACCTGCATCATCATCCTCCAGGCTAGCATGATCCAGTTCCAGTTGGGGCCCAGCCCCTCCGAGGATGGCCTGAAGACGTTTCTGTTTTGCAGTTATCTTCTTTAGCTGTTGTTCCTTAAATTGTAAACCCCAAATACAAGATATACAATACAGTGGTTTATTGTTATTTATGAAAGATTGCACAAAAGTTTAAAACTTTAATTAAGAGTAAACTAAAACTGAAACAGAAAGTCCACATGGTAGCATCCCTAGAGAGCCCTATTGGAGCAGCTCCCACTTCCCTGCAGCACGGTAGCCTTGAGCAGGCCTGCACAGCCAGCCATGCCCAAACCCGCCCTCATGCTTGGGCCTGAGCACTGAGGCCACAGGCACTGACTTGAGAGGTGAAAATGTTCTCCGGGTTCCCTCTACACACTCTGGTTACATCACTAAACTCTGTTTCTGACCTTGGCAGCCAACAGGCTACAGCAGGCAACAAGCTAGAGTGATAAACAAAAATACAAAAGCTTAACATGTAAAAGAGTCACGCCCATTGAGAACTGGCAGTGAATGGCATCCTATGTAGTATTCTGCCCCGTTAGAAACTTTGAAAGACATTTTGCTATGCCTCTCCCCCAGTACCTCCGGCTCCCTTTTTGTCTCCCTTGACATTATCAGAACTCAGGTGTGTGGGCTTCCTACAGCCTTTCAACTAACCAGACCTCAAGGGCTTCCACCGTCTTCATGGAGAAGAGTCTTGCCTATGCACACAAGGGCTAGCTCTCTAGCCTCAGCATGAGGGACAAAGGCAAGCACAAGCAGTATGCTACCATGACTTGCAATTGGTTGTTTTCTTGGTCTTCTCCGCAATCCAACTTAAAACACTTTCCCTCTAAAAATCCTAAACACTAAGGTCTAGCTAAAGAAACACAGAGAACCTAAAAAATAAATAAATAAGCCAGAGGCAGAGGCCGGTGGATCTCTGTGAGTTCAAGGCCAGCCTGGTCTACAAAGTGAGTCCAGGACAACGAGGGCTACACAGAGAAACCCTGTCTCAAAAAAACTAAAAGAAAGAAAGAAAGACAGGGAAAGATAATTAGGTCAGACCAGTCACTTAAAGTTTGGTCCTCTCCACCTTTAAGATCCCAGCCCACAAGAAGCCACGTCCCCTTTCTGATTTAGAAAGGCTCCATCCACTCTCAATTACTGCTGGCTCGGACATCTGGGCTGCGACTGTAGAAATGAAGAGCTGGGTGAAATAATGAGCGGTACGGGGGAAATAAAGGGAAGGCCGAATGCACTGAGTCTACACACAGCCCTCATTATCATAATAAAGAGGCACAAGTATTCCACATGCTGCCATGAGGCAACTGCAAGCACAAGGACATATACTGGTATCTGAACGGAAACCATCAACACCGGTCATTCCCAGATACTGGCATGAATTTGTACAAAGTGGTATACAAATCCTCCCAAAAATGTTTCAAACTTCAGAAATCTGTATATAAATCTCATTCTTAAAAGCCTCAGAAAAGCAGTATCCTAGGTCACAGTTCGTTCCACCCTTGAGTTCCCTGCCTCTGAGGGCAGCCCCGTGTGGCTATGCTAACTAGACCCAAAGCAGAGAGGGAGCATGTGAGCCGTGACGCTGTATCTACAGGACACAAAGAGACGGCATGGGGTAAGCGAGACTTGAGCAAGACAGCAAAGTCTGGACAAAACAAAGACACTGAGTGAGAGGCCAGATCCTAAGTTGAAGTGGTAAAGTGGTGACAGGGAAGACCATGAGAGAAGTGAGAAAGCATACAAAACCACACAAGAACTACTCTCCCATGTGGATGGATGGAGGCGTGCATGCATGTATATACATAGATGTATGTCTGTATACATGGGCTATTAAATATACTGCACAGCAGAGCTGACAGATCACACATATAAAAGGTACCCTAAGTTTTTCTATTGTGGGACTAGAGAGGTAGCTCAGAAGTTACCCTTAAAGATGCCCTGGGTTCAGTTGCTAGCATCCACATGGTAGCTCACAGCTATCTGTAACTCCAGTTACAGGACAGCGGGTGCCTTTTTCTGGCCTCTGCAGGCACCAGGCATGCACACGGTGCGCATACATACATGCAGGCAAAACACTTATACGCTTAAAAATAAATCCTTTTAAGAACTGTTTTTCTACGATGACACTGTCTCACATAACATGTACTCTCCAGAAGACTTCCTAAGCTCTGGGACGGCCTGAAGTCGTGACTTGCTTTGCTGCAGCACTCAGTGGGTTGCTCAGCATCACCTTGTTGTACTTCTGCCGTTTCACGGAATCCAGCTTCCTGTTGATAGCCCTGTTGGTGGCAGCCTGAGGGCTAAGTTGCTCAATAATTTTATTGATTTGCCTCAGGGATGTTGTACATGACCTGAAAAATAAGAATTGTCTGTTGTTCTCCATGGTAACAGTTTCATAGCATGAAGTAGAGAAAACTGTTAAAAATGTCCATTTTACTTCTTATGAGCTAAAACACAAACAAAACTAAAGTAGAATGCATTGATGGCCACAAATAGATTAGAGATGTAAAGTAAATAACAGAACGAGTCTCTTCTTTGGGTGGTTTAAATCAGCCCA
This sequence comes from Acomys russatus, assembly GCF_903995435.1. Classification (NCBI taxonomy): domain Eukaryota; kingdom Metazoa; phylum Chordata; class Mammalia; order Rodentia; family Muridae; genus Acomys; species Acomys russatus. The sequence goes on along the minus strand of NC_067139.1, from coordinate 61,240,152 downwards.
TGCCTGTTTGCAAACTGACTCGTTTCTTCTACAAGCATTTTTTCTAGTTGTCAACTCTATTCAAGGCAGTGGGATAAGGACAGAGCTCAATCCAAGTCTCCTTTTATATGTGAAAAAAATAAATAAACTGATACACATCACAGAAGCTCCCAAAGTTTGAAAAAGTGCTAAAAATGCTTAATGATTTTCTTAGCTAAATCACTTGTCTATGAAAATATTATCCCTTCACAGAACTGGAAATTCCTCTACTGTAACAGTAAACTTCATGATATAAAGAGAAAAGAACAATTGGAAATTAGTCGCTCCTAAAATGCTACAAAATTGCTGCTTCTAATTTTTAAAAGAGAAAACTCAATCTCATAATTTGTTGTTAGTAGTCTTTGCAGATTTCAGGGCAACAATGCAAGTCGCTGGCTATCTAAGGCAGTACCTCCATAGCACTCTCCTCTGACACCTCTATAGAAAGCGGATGTAGTTCCAAGACGAACCAATCATAAAGGCCACTGCACAGAACACGGAAGGTTTCAAAACACTTAAGCAAAAAGATGTGCTACTCAAGGACCAAAACCCGATAATAATAATGATGATTTCCATTAAAAAAATCAAACAATTAGAAACAAAAAACTATCAAGGAACTGTTAACAGAAAACATGTCCTTTGAGCATCTATAGAAACTCAGACACAGCTCCTCCAACGGGGTAACACATCCAGTTCTTTGCTGACTCTCCTGCTTCCTTCCCCAGCCATGCCCTGAGGTTGCCCCTTCCTTCACCCAGGCAAGTCTAGTTGCTCTTTCTTGTAGGTCTGACCTAGCCATCACACAGGAGTGAGCAGCACACATCCCTGCCTCCCTGCCTCGGCCTCTCAGCTGTCCTACACCTTCCCCACCAGAATATTTCACCCAGCAGAACCCATGTCTCTCTTCTCTTCAGCACAAATGAAGTCTCCACAAGACTGAATCTCTCTTTACAGCCAAAAATAGGACACAAGAAATTGAAGAGCAGGGAGTTGATTCTCAATATTTTTATAAATTAAAGTCTGAAAAATTGCCAAAAGAATAAACATTGTTTGGGAACAGCAAACTACTAACTATAGGAGAGAGAAAAAGGCGATGATGGGTGAAAAGTGTTCCCTGTATTTCAAAATGAAACTCCCAGAATTCACTCCTAAGAGCACTCTGCTGCTTTCAGGACAGCCTTTGTCTTCAGGGCCCTAGGCAAGGGCAGGCTTTCAGCAGCTGATCTGAGCCCCTACCTATAGGCAATGTTGTTCCTGAAGGGAGGGGCAGGAGCTCAGAAGGCAAAATGACAACTGGCTTAACCAATGTTTCCCAAGTGAGAGGTTCTATGGAGCTCAGCTTTCTATTACCCGAATTTTCCTGTCATATTTTAATACAAACTCACATGAGGTCGTCCAGGACTGACTGATACTCCTTCTCTGCGTCAGCAATCTGGGCTGCGCGGCTGGCCTCGTGCATCGCACTGTCCACCTGCTGAAGCACGCCTTGCTCCAGTGTGGCCTGGTCATAGACGTCCACACCCAGGCCCTGCAGCTCCAGGGCCTGAGCACTGGGCTCCACGGCGGGGATCTGATGCCGATCAATGTGGAGCAGGGCTGACCCTCGCCTTGTGGCTGCCAACACACAAGCTTCACCGGATGTGGACGGCCCGAACTCACAGGAAGCAGAGGAGAGGCACTCCCCGGCCTCCAACACCCCACCACTCTCCAGCCCAACTGGAGTGTCTCTGTCAGCACTGACATGCTGAGTTGAGTTGGGAATTTCCTCGTGAGGCATCCTCTACAAACTATCTAAAAGGAAAAGAAAATCACTGATGAGACTTTTGGTTATATAGAATTGATTGTTATACATTTTCTTAAATATGTTAAATGCATAAACTTCTCAAAACATCAATAACCTTCCAGTTAAATAAATTCAAGTTTCTAAGTATTAAGTTCTTTAAAGAGTACAAATGATAATAAGCAAGAAAAGCTAACCAAAATAAGCACAGTAACAGCAGCAAAGGGCACATGGGCAGCTGCCTGAGTGCCAGTCACAGAATGTTCTAAGACAGGTGAAATGGACCAGTTGCTGTCTTGCCAATTAGCATCTTCACTGCACAACTGCTTTATGTTGGAGTAGCATAGCCAACTATATACCAAAGTATCAGTGATGTAAGAATTCCTATAGGAACCACGCTAGAAACTTCTGAGCTGTACACCCATCCAATAACTGGAGCATATCAGAAGTTCAAAGATTAAGTTAAAAATCCTCAGATGAGAACTCCATTTCAGATGTCTTTATCAAATCTCTACCCTCAAAGCCCGGGATCAATATGGGCAAAGTGGGGGACTCTGTAGATCAGAGGGCGTGGATGACTCCAAGGAAACAGTGTCTTCTAAGCACAACAGGTCACACACACATAGGAACTCAGGCTGACGCATGTGCAAGACCTGCACAGGTTAAAACCAGACAAAATCCCAGCTCTGAGAAGGGGCAGAAGATACACGCCCAGCCCTAACCAAGAAGCTATGTGTAGCAATACCTGCTAGGAAAGGGAAAATCAGTGTTACTGGGGATATCAGCCACACGCCAGGGCAGGCCCTATGCCCAGGAGTAGCTGCCAACACAAAACAGACTCTGTATTTTTTGTGTGTCCTTTTGTTTTCTCTTGTTATTATCTTTTTTTTTTTTAAGTTTGTCTATTTTGATTCTTGTTTTCTGTTGTTTTACTGGTTTTAATTTTGAGAAAGAGAAAAACAATCTGAAGCTAGGTGGGTAGGGGGGTAAGAATAATCTGGAAAGCGTTGAAACAGGAGAAAACTAATTTCAAAATATACAGTAATGAAAAAAAACCTCCATCTCAATGCACAATAATTTCTCACCTGTCAGATTGGCAGGTCCAACAGACACTAAGCTAAGCAAGAAGAATTCACTCCACACGCAGTTAGTGGGAACATAAATTAGTATTAATTCAAAACTAAATGACGTAACCTTTGCCCAGAAATTCCAGCTGTAGACATTTATCTCAGAGAAACACACAAAACTGTTTCCAGTGTGTTTCAGCAAGCGACAGCTGTTCACCTCGTGGCCACCTGACTGCTCATCGTCCACAAGAAGACAACTGGACCACTCACCACAAGCTCGAGAAGAAGCAAATTCAAAGTGCAGTTTCATCTAAACACGCTCTGCTTTTACCCCACCATTACATCAAAGGTGAGTTCAAGGCCAGCCTGAGCCACACAGTTATACCATTTGAAAACAAACAACAAGAACTAAAGGGTGTGAGAAGGGACTGAATGAAAGAATCAATGAAGCAAGCGACACAAAAACTACAAAGCAGATGAGGCCAGCAGGCGGTAAGGCAAAGGATGACAAAGCGGGCAACCTACCTCTTTAAACCTTGGCTACAGAAGGGGGAAAAAAAAACAGTGATAAATAACCCGAGGTTTTGTTGGAAAGTGAAGAGAAAAAAATATAGATGACAAGAAAACAATATAATGTCATAAGGAAATGACTCGAACAGAAAATTGTGCAGCAACCAGGGAAGGTCCAGATAGAAGTGACCAGAAGGCACAGCACGTTTACCTGCCTCTGACTGAAGAGTGATTGCTAGTGTTCACAGATGCAAAGGGAAGTTGAGGTGGACTACAGAGAAGATAACGCCATAAGGAAGAACCCTGGGCGTTCCCTAAGTCAGTCAAAGTTGGGGGACGGGGGCGGGAGGGGGAGGATCTGGAACAAATGTCTATAAGAACAGATGATGATGAGGAATGAATACAGCAGGTGCATGCTTTCCAAAATTATGGATTGGCCACACTCCACCACTGTGCAGTTCCCTCCCCCTGTCATGAGCAGGCCTTACAGAAATGGCATTCCTTAGGATGGTCAAAGAAGTGGTAGAACAAAGGAATAAGAATCGAAGGTGTTAAGAAGGGGAGTTAGGGGGCTGGAGAGATGGCTCAGTGGTTAGGAGCACTGAGTTCAATTCCCAGCACCCACATGGTGGTTCATAACCATCTATAATGAGATCTGGTGCCCTCTTCTGGCCTGCAGGGGTACATGCAAGCAAAACATTGTATACATAATAAAGAAGGGGAGTTAAAGTGACAGCTCAGAGTTCATGGTAGGGCAGGGTTTTTATTTTATCTTATTCTTTAGTCAGAAAGGAACCAGAAGAGGGCAAAAAGCCTTTGAGCTTCTAGCTATAACCAGAAAGGGGGGAAGGGTAAACTTGAAAGCTCTAATCAAACTGTTAAAATTTTAGAGGTGGAATAAATCACGAATTTTAACAAGTTGTTACTGACTCAATTCCACCAGGCATTAAGGCACACTAGTTCCTCTGTGCACAGAGTTTAGTCTTTAGGGAGGCCAGGATTTTAAAAGTTGACAACAGTATAGATACATATTAGTACAACTGAGGTGATGGCCATAAAACAAAGTACACAGTAAGAGAGCCCTAAGTGAAACTGTGGAGGTGGGCAGGCATGAAGGGAGGTGGACTCTCTGACACAAAGTAACATTACAAAGGCTTTATGGGATTTAATCAAGGTCAAAAGCCGACTTAGTATCTTGCAATGAGATAATGGAGAAAGGCTAGAACACCGTGAGAACTTATTTGTAACTAAATTAAAGAACTGATTACAGTCTCCTTCCTGTGTAAATCTTACAGAATGCTGCAGATACATCCCAAGACTTTACAAGGCTGGGAAAACAAACTTGCATCTTGAGGTTTCTAATAGTGTCGAGTTAGCTGTATGTAAGCACCGTTTTGAGAACGGGCAGGCAAGAAGGGTCAAGTCACACAAGTCTGGAAAAAAGCGTGCTCTTAGACTGTATTTCACTGAAACGGCTCTCAAACAGTTTTAAGATGGATGACAACACCAGGACCCAATAAATACTCGTAAAAGACCTGTTGGACCACTGTATGAGTAATAAAGAAAAGGCAACGCAGGCGGTGGTCTGGCAGAAACAGCTATTAGGACGTAGTCAGGAGGAAAATAACGAGAGCTTGGAAGAGGGCGACGGCGGTGAAGATGACCGACACTACGAGGGATCCCAGGGTTACAGCATTCAACGCCTCAATTCTACCCACTCAACTTTGCATCAGTGAGAATGGCGCTGGGCATGCACCACACAGACTCCCCCTCTCAACCATTGTCGTAACCAGACCCAAGAGTGCCCGGCACGCCCGGCCCCATTCACAAACCCAGAAGCAGGCGCCAGAGGCTGATCCGGCTTCGCGACAGCCCTCCCCCCCTCCCCCCCGCCCCGCGCGCAGGTGAGAGCATGCGCCACGCGCCACTTCCGGCTTCAGGTGCGCCAGCCGGAAGACACCCGGCCCGTGGGTGGGAGAAACTACCGCTCGCTTAGATGGGCTCCGCGGTAGGGGGCTAGAAGCCCACGGCGCGGGGCCACGGCCACATGGGCAGCCCGAGGCGCAGGCACCTCCACCGGGCCTTCAGTCCGGCTGCTGAACACTCACCCAGGATCACGCGGCTGCCCAGACAAAATCTTAGTCGCCACAACCGTCGCGGAGCGCTGATAGAGACCTTAGCGCATGCGCCCTAGGTCTGTGATAAGCTCCACCTCTGAAGGCGGCACGGCCAGGAGCGCATGCGCCTTGCCTTGCCGTTTGTTTGTAAGCAAGGGCGTCCCACGTGCGTTGACCAAAGGAAACCGCGGGCGCGTGGCCTTTGTCCCCTGGCTAGGTTGGACCTCGTGGTCAGGCTGTGGCTATTTGGGTGGCTTGGATCGCTCTCAGCAAACGTTATCTCGTTTATGGGTTAGAAGATATTTTTAAAGAAAGAAAAAGGGATATGCCAATGAATGACTAGCCGCCGTAAGGTGTGCAAATCGGTTCCTTTGCCGGCCTCACCACCTTAGTGATCTGACACAACTTTAACCAAAAGAGTAAAAAGCGCCCTATCGCTGCTCACCACCGAGACACGTACACGCACGTGCGCGCACACCTGGACAGGGCACCTTAGTGCATGCACTGCGGGCAGTGGATCTACATACATGATATGATTGGATAGTCGCTTAGTATTTGTTAATATTAACTATCGAAGCCCGGTAGTAGAAGTCTTTACCTAACCAAGAATTATAACTTGGAGAACTTGGTGAGAATGTAGGAAGAGAAAGCCTTGCTTCCTGTGAAGTAGCTATGTTAAATGTCGTTGAATGAAGAAGGTGGCATCGGAAGGGTCCTTGCACACAGTCCTGTATGAATGTATGAGACTGAGGAAGGGATGTTTGGGACTGGGCAGTGTCAGCAGTGGGAGGCTCCACACTGCCATCCTCAGCAGCCCAAGGAATTTCAAGGCTAGCCAGTTTATGAAGAAGAGTTGACTTTATTAAAGACATTTTTAAAAGGGCTTAACCTCGAGGGTTAAGAAAAGAAGAGGCTCTCTTGGGAGAAAATAAAACACATTAGGGTATGAATGAGCTTCTTGAATAGCCACACTCTTAGCATTAGCCACATAAATATTACATCTCAAAAGATTCTTAAAAATTACACCACCACTCCTTCCCTTTTTCTCTTTCTCTTAGTAAGAGAGATTATAGGGTAACTCCAGAGATACCTTGGATAGAATCTTAAAGTAAAAATAAGCTGGCGCTGGCCAGGTAGCCATCAAACCTTAGGACCTGATTTCTGTCTCCAGGATCCACATGGTAGAAAGAGAGAACCATTTTCCACAACTTGTCCTCTGGCCTCCACACATTAAAACAATCTTTGTTCTCCTCCTCCTGGTCTCTGCCTAGGGCTTGTAATGCTAAGCTATATGAGCTCCTGCCTGTCCTTAGAGGGATGGAATCATTTCCCTTGCTCAGCAGGCTCCAGTTCCACTTGTCCTTGACTCCTCTTTTGTCTGTACTCCTTGGGTCTTTACCTAGGTGCCAGTCAAGGCCATCCTTTGCCAACTGCACCTGGGTATTAGCACAAAGGGGACCACTGATGCGCTAGTGAGGTTCCTTAGATGGGTCTGATGGAGGGCTAGCCTAACTGCATCACCTATGACCAACCCTATCCAGCATTCAAAGCCAGATATGAGCCAGGCATGGTGGTGCACGCCTTTAATTCCAGCACTTGGGAGGCAGAAGCAGGTGGGATCTCTGAGTCCAAGGCCAGGCTGGTCTACAGATCGAGTTCCAAGACAGTCAGGGCTACACAGAGAAACCCTATCTGGAAAAACCAAGAAGTTGGGGACGGGTAGTTTATGGTAAGAGGATGACTCTCCCTACCCACCTGAGTACCACAGAAACCTATCTTTGTAACCAGAATTTCGTTTGTGCTACCTGTCACTTACGAAAGCCAATGAACAGACACAGGCATTTAATCTTAAAGCTGGCCTTCATTCAGAGAGCCAGGCTAAAAGCCAGAAATATCCTTGGTCCTGTCAGTAGCTTCATCCTTGTCAGAGGCCAAAGATGCCGCAATTGTTTAAGCAAAACTACCTACGGTCTGCCTGGCCAGAAGTCAGGGCTCTAAGAAGGGAGGCCTGGGATTTGTTGGTTTGTTTGTTTTTCTTGTTTCTCTTCTCCGAACACAGAGCCCCTTCCTGGAGGCACTATGCAAGAATATGACTGAAACTACAATGCAGACACCCGTTGTTTAGGTAAACTTTGGAAGCAGACCTCTGGATTTGCAACTTCGAAAATGGAGTCCATCCTGATCTGCTCCAAAAACTAGACCTTGGCTTGTCTTCTACCTTAAGAGTTAATCCAGCTGTACCTGTCAAGCATCTGGCCAAGAAACTAGTCCTTGGAAAGGCTGATTCACCAAGTGAGGAGATGGGGTCAATAATTATCTCCAATAATTATATACTTAGACTTCGGGGACACCCTCCTGCCATCAGTCACTCGCAGAGCTTCCACCAGTGTGGCCTGTACACTTGTTTGGGTGACTCAGAAAAAAATAAAACTTTTCAATTTTTTCTTCTATCTTTTTCTTTTGAAACTGGCCAAAGCCTGGTCATGCTTTCCCTGACACTCTGGGCTTTGTCATGCGTTCCCTCCTCTCATCCCACCTGAGCCAGGTGGGGAGTTGTAGGTTTCCACTGCAAACCAAAGGCAGAAAGCGGAACTCTTCTTCACCATCTCCCTTCTCACAGCAGCGGGTGAAGTTACCAGCTTCCCTGCCCTGTCCCTTTAAATGGTCTTCAAGCTTCCTTTGTAGTTTGTTTCAAAATAAATTTGTTTGTTTAGGTTTTTCTAGACAGGGTTTCTCTGTGTAGCTTTGGCTGTCCTCAAAATCACTCTAAAGACCAAGCTGGTCTCGAACTCACAGAGATCCCACTGCCTCTGCCTCCTGAGTGCCGGGATTAAAGGTGTGCCACCACCACAGCTAGGCTCAAAACTTACTTTATTAACGTGACTAAGAGCCATAGAAAGGGAACCCCGAAACCCTTAGTGACGTACCTTGTTTCAGAGAGTGATGTGCACATATTCTTCACTTTGAACACCACAGGAGGAAGGAAAGAGTCAGGAAGGTGCCTTAATGGTCCTCAGTAGCTCTGCCCCAGGGACCTTGATCGGAAGTCCTTGTGACTTCCCAGTCCTAAAACATTCACATAGAGCATAGTTAACTGCAGTGCAAAGCAGAGAACACAGTCAAGGAGTGAGAGTGGACAATGGCCAAAGGGACCACTGTGCCAGGCTACATTTCAGACAGGCTTTATACTATTTCTCAAGACTCCACTCAGCTTTCCTGAGGGTCTTTATCAATGTCCAGGTGGCTGACAGACCTTTTTGGTTTAACTCTTTCAGGACTGATCTTGTGTAAACAAGTTAGATATTTACTAATGATCTTGCTGGCTGTTCAGGATATCAGTCTTCTCCCAGGGTCAGAGAGACAGCTCTGGTCCCATTCTTCTGACCAATCATTAGAGTCCTTTGGAGGATGCAGGAGTTCTGAAGGGTAAATGACCTAAAAGCCTAAGGTTAGCTGGGAAACTCCTGACAGAAAAGTTGACAGGCTGATAACATCGGCATGTAGGCAGCTAGGGTCTGGAAAGCTCCCAACAGGTCAACACGTCGGGGGAACAGATCTCCAGGCGGAATATTCTACCATTAAAGTTGCCTTTTCTGCCCTACAAAGCCCTCAAGGCCCCTGTGACTGCATGTACAGTCGCCACTTCTGAGCAGCCAGCTTCCCTTCATTGTTCTGATAAGAGGACAATGTGCTTCTGCTGAAGTGACTCTCTTATCTCCACATTGCCAAGATCAGTGGTTCTCAGCCTCCAGAATGCTGCAACCCTTTAATGCGGTGCCACAAGTGGTGGAGTCACTTGTCCATAAAATTGTTTTCGTTGCTTCTTCATCACTGTAATTTTTCTACTGTTAGGAATCGTAATGTGAATTTATGATATGCAGGATATCCGATATACAACCCCTGTGAAACGATTATTTGACCCCCAAAGAGATGGAGGTGAGAAACACTGGCCTACATCAGTCCTGCTCTAATAGAGTCTAGCACCAATGTCCTCCAAGCTAAAACCGCTGCCTAAAAATACCTAAGAATTTCACCCCCTCCCCCTCATACATCAATGGCTGATCATCCCACAGAAATATGTAACATGTTTTTAAAAGGAAGAATTCTAATCTCTTCAAAAAAATTGAGAGAGTGTGATGATTGGTAAATAAAGCATGCCTTTAGATTAAATTCCTAGACAGACGCATGATGGCACACGCCTTTAATCCCAGCACATGGGAGGCAGAGGCAGGCAGATCTCTGTGAGTTCAAGACCAGCCTGGTCTACAAAGCAAGTCCAGGACAGCCAAGGCTGCACAAACAAGCAAACCCACAAAACATAACAAAAGATTAAGTTCCTGTTTTGGCTCATTGTAAGTGACAGGTAACACAAGCCAAATTCTGGTCACAAAAATAGGTGTCTGTAGTACTCAGGCGGGCACAGGATCATCCAGTCCGACTTTGCACTGCTTATAGAACCTACAGCTACTCTCAGGCTAGGCAGGGCAGCAGAAACAGGGCTTAGAGTAAGCATATGTAAATTTTTATTTTTATTTATTTATTTTTTTTTACTGAATGTAAATCCATTTTAAAAACTTTACTGAATGTTGAAAGGATAGTACATTTGAATAGGGAATAATGTGTATTTTCTGCTTAGGGCCCTGGGCCCACTCCTCTCTCCTCCCCACCCACCTCTGTGTTCTAGAGGCTTGACCTAAATCATCTGGCACCAACAGGTGTGGACCTTCAGTTGATTTTGACAATGAGAGGCTGAGCAGATGAAGTTGTGGAGCTAGCAGTTATGACCTTGAACTTGGCAGTGGATTTTAGATATGATACTTCAGTATGAGCATTGAAAGAAAACCAGATCAATTGTACTTTATTTAAAAAAAAGCTGTTAGGAGGTGCTGGAGAGATAGCTCAGGGGTTAAGAACACTGGCTGTTCTTCCAGAGAACCCAGGTTCAATTCCCAGCATTCACACAGCAGCTCATAACTGTCTGTAACTCCACTTCCAAGGGATCTGACACCGTCATACAGGCATACATGCAGGCAAAACACCAATGCACATTAAAAAAAAAAAAATTCTTTTTTTTTTTTTTTTTAAGATTAAAAACGTGTTTGGGCTTTCTCATGTGACTGTCTCCAAGTCCCTTCCATCACCCAACTGGGAACCACACTTGCATATGGCTGGATTTAAACTTCCCAGTTCAGCCCATTCCGTTCCCTTGTTCATTTTTCTTTCCTTAGTGTCTAGAGCTAGCACTGTGCCTGTACCTCAGAGAGTGAAGAGATAATGTCTGAGTGATTGCTCACTTTCTTCCAGGCAGCTTGTCAGTCTACAATCCTCTGAGTCTTCCACGGTTCTGCTCCTGATGGCTCACCTTTTGGAAGCTTTCCAATGCCTCCAGGCTGTTGGAAGTCTTCCTTGCTTTCTGTTTAGAACTCCATCTTAGCCGCTTAGCTGTGCTGTTGTGGAGGCCCTCCACAGCCCCCCTCCTTCCTGTAAGGTTTGTGGTTAGAGACCCACAGATTCCTCAAGGTACTTTTTAAAGCTTCCTGTTCTGTACTGGCAAATTGTTAATCAGTTTGTGGCAGCATAAATAAAATTAGAGGCTTTAATTAAAACTAATGAACGAGTGAGCGGAGACCAGCCTGGCCGCTCTGCTCTCTGAGCCTCAGAGCTGTAAATAATGAAAGTGTCACACATCAAGTGATGTGTTTTAGCAAAGTGTAAGGGCAGCAGAAAGAAGACCACAGAGCACTCCTCCTCCTGGGTGTAATTTGCAAGCTAGCGAAACCCCCGTTTTAATGTTTCTTAGTAATTCTGCAGGAACGACTCCAGCTTGCTGGTTGCTCTTTGTTTTGTGCTGCTGAAACAAAATGCCACAAATGGGGTGACGTATAATGAACAGACATTTGTCTCCTACAGTTCGGGAGGCTGGTCCATCCAGTCCAAAATCAGTGTCTGGCATCTTGGCAGTGGCTCTCTGTTGCCAAACTCACTTGTATAATAAACCTACTTTGGCTATAACTAACCCTCTGTTCTAACGCCAGCATCAGTCCATGAACAAGAGAAAGGATAGCACTAATGGTGTCCTTTGCCTCACAGAAACGTTTCAGTTTCGTGAGGTCCTATTTGTTAGTAGTTGCTCTTAGAGCCTGAGCTGTTGGTGTTCTGTTCAGGAAGTTGTCTCCTGTGACAATGTGTTTCTCTTCTATCAGGTTCAGTGTCTCTGGTTTTATGTTGAGGCCTTTGATCTACTTGGTCTTGAGTTTAGTGCAGGGTGATAGACAGCAGCCCAAAGAATGGGAAAAGATATTTGCCAACTCCACATCTGACAGAGGGATAATACCCAAAATATATAAAGAGCTTAAGAAACTAGGCACCACCAAACCAAATGATCCATTTAAAAAATGGAGTACAGATCCAAACAGAGAATTCTCAACAGAGGAATCTCAAATGGTGAGAAACACTTAAAGAAATGCTCAACATCCTTAACCCTCAAGGAAATATAAACCAAAACAACTCTGAGACTCCATCTTACACCATCAGAATGGCTAAGATCAAAACCTCAATCGATAGCAGCTGCTGGTGAGGATGTGGAGGAATGGAAACACTCCTCCAATGCTGGTAGGAGGGCAAGCTTGTATCACTACTTTGGAAATTATTATGCTGACTTCTCAGAAAATTAGGAATTGATCTACCTCAAGACGCAGCTATACCACTCCTGGGCATATACCCAAAAGATGCTCCACCATACCACAGTCTACTGTCTCAACTATGTTCACATCAGCTTTACTTATAATAGCCAGAAACTGGAAACATCTTAAATGTCCTTCAAGCAAAAAAAAAAAAAAAAAAAAAAAAGATAAAAGAAAATGTGGCACATTTACACAACTCAGCTGTTAAAAACAATGGCATCATAACATTTTCAGGCAAATGGATGAAACTAGAAAAGATCATCCTGAGTGAGGTAACCCAGACCCAGAAAGACAAACATGGTATGTACTTACTTACAGGTGGATATTAGCCATAAAGTAAAAGATAATTATGCTACAATCCACAGACCCAGAGAGGCTAAGTAAGGAGGAGGGCCCAAGGGAGGACATAAGGATCTTCCTGGGAAGGGGAAATAGAATAAATGTCACCAGTCGACTGGGGACGGATGGGGTTGGGAACAGAAGGAATGAAGAGTGGAGAAAAGACTGGGAGAAAAGACTGGCATTGGGGGGAGGTGCATTCTGGGGGTAAGGGTTGCAAGCATGTGCCACCACTGGCATCATTTTTTTATTAATTTATTCATATTACATCTCGATTGTTAGCCCTTCCCCTGTTTCCTCCCATTCTTCCCTCCCTCCCATTTCTCCCCTTCTCCCCTCCCCTATGTCTGTGACTGAGGGAGACCTCCTCCCCCTATATATGCTCTCAGAATATCAAGTCTCTTCTTGGTAACTAGCTATCCTTCCTCTGAGTGCCACCAGGTCTCCCCATCCTAGTGTACACAGCTCCTTATTTCTACCAGTCTACATTGGAGCTTATCAACCTCATTATGACTCTAAACACAGACACATTCAACCTGTTGCTCATTTTGTCATTGAATGTAGGCCTTTGCAAGCATTTATGTGTTGAAATTAATATTTTTATAAGCTGCTTCTCTCTTATTTTCTTCAGCCAAGTCATCATATTGATATTGTACTCTCTAACTCTTCCACCCCCTGTGCCCCTGTGAGTGTGAGTGTGAGTGTGAGTGTGAGTGTGTGTGTGTGTGTGTGTGTGTGTGTGTATGAAAAGAAACACTTGTTATATCAATAAGTACATTGGGCAGAAGATGAGTTTGAGTATCACTGCCCATCCCAAATGTTGCCATGAAGATTATACATATAAGCTCACTATATAGACCAGGCTGACTTCACAGTCATAGAGATCCACCTGCTTCTGACTCCCAGGTGTATCTGTATATATGTATATGTGTGTATATGTGTGTGTGTGTGTGTGTGTGTGTGTGTGCGTGTGTGTATGCATATATACACACACATATATATTTGTGTGTTTTATGGCACTTAAAGAACTGCTGGATCTTGATCATCAGATCTAGTTTACATAATTTTGTCAATGAGGCAGAAAAGCAGAATTGATACAGCTTTGAGAGGAACATGTAAGTACGTATATTATTGACCCTGGAATTTAACAGCTAACCATTACTGGTGATCCCAATAAATAGACACATTTGTAAGCTTCACATTGTTGCAACAGTGCAGTACCTGTGGCCACTGAGGAAGCATATAATCAGTTCAATTTGAGAGCCTGAAAGGCCCTGCATCTGCTAGTTCCTGTGAGGACCATTTGACGATGGCAGGAGCATGTGTCAGAACAAGAGGTTCCACCTTGAACAAGAACACAGAGGAAGACCAGATGTTGCTTTTTTGTGACCAAGAACCTCCTGAGGGCCTGGATGCCTGCCAGTAGCACCACTCTGGGCAACAAAACTTCCACAAAGACATTTTTGGGACAATCAAACTATAGACAAATCATAGCAACAGATATGGGGTCAAAGGTACTAGTTAGGTTGACAGTTGTAGAACAACCAGGTGCTGCTCTTGTCTAGCAGAAACATACATCTAGGGGAAACTACATTACTCCATCTATAATTTGTAATAATCCACTACAGCCATTCTCCAGATCACTCTATTGTTTTCTTCAAATAGAGTCTAGTTGTTGTTGGTTATTCACTCCAACTGGCCTTTCTATGCCCATGCTGTCCTGCAGCCCACAATCCTCCCGCCCCAGTTTCTGGAATGCTGACATTGTAAGACATGTGCCACCACACCCAGCTGGCTCCTTTCAACTTTTTCTAGCTCAAACTGATGAGTTTCATTGGACTGTGAGAACCATATTACTCCTGTTTCTCTTAAATATCATGTAATGTCCTCAGTCTCTAAAGGTTTCCAGCTTACGATTTTTTTTCCTACTCATAACATCCTCTCTAATTTCTATTTAGCATACGATGTACCAGGTTTCCTTATGGCGTTCTCATACTCCTTTCTGGTTGATGTGCTCCATCTCTCATCTTCTCTTCCCTGCCTACCTGTCCCCTGTCCCCACTGTACCCTGCTGCCTCTAGTAGCCCAACTTCCACTTTCGTATCATACATGTTCAATTACTCTTCTACTCCCTCCCTCCCTTATATATTGAGGGTTCTTTCTAGTTCCCTGGCCTCTAACCACACTTATTCCCACTTAAATATATAAACGTAGCCATTAGAAAGAAAGACCTACAGATGAGACAGAACAAGTGGCATTTGTTTTTCTGAGTTTGTACTATTTCACTTAATATAATATTTACCATTTCCTGTAATTTTCATCTTTCTTTACAAGCGAATAAAATTTCTTGGTTTGTGCACCACATTTTCATTATCCATCTGCTGATAGACACCTAGGTGGATTGCATTGCCTTGCTATTGTGAAAATAGAAGCAATAAACATGAATGTGCAGGTGTCCCTGTGGGAAGTGATAGAGTCCTCTGGGTATATAGAACACACTAGTTTACCACTGTGAAGAGATTGGTCAACAATCCTGGCATTACTGATCTTCATCTCACAGCCAGAGGAGCTCTGTGGGGATTTTCATGTGCTGTGCATTTTAGTTGCAATTATCCATGCAGGGAATGGGGACTGTTAGAGTTGGTGTCTGTGGATTCACCAGCCACACTCGGAGACACACTCGGGCTCAGATCCCACCTCCTGGTTACCATCAACCCTCATCCTGACTGGGTATCTTGGGTCCCAGGAATCAAAGCCAACTCAGAATTCTGTCTAGTAATCTTGGATAGGCCTAAAATCTTCCTCATTTTGGAGGACTGGCATAAGATTTACAATGCATGTTTGTGACAGTGATGCAGGGACCACACACACACACACACACACACACACACACACACACACACACTTGATACTTCTTCATTCAACAGACTCTGAGCTTGTGTGTTGCCTTCCTTGAAACAGTGTCAAAAGCCATGGCTCGGGTCAGACTCTGAGTAACAGGTCTTAGAATATGTTATATCATCATATCAAATAATAATATAGTAACTGGGCTGCCCATTTATTTTCTAGGAATACCATGAAGAACTGGCCACTTCCAAAGACCTCCTTGGAGCAGGAAATTGTGCCTGCCTGAGGATCCTTGCTGCCCTGACAGGCTCTTGGCTGCTACTATTCTAGACTCTTACTTAGGTGAAAACCGTGAGCTCGTTGCAGTGTTAGCATCCCCTATGGATATAGCTGACCTACAAAGAGAATGAGCACACATCTGCTCGGGAGGGCGGGTACCATGTTCACTAATGCATTTATCAATGCCTTTGTGGAAGATGTGCCTTCTGGGTCCTTCACTGGGAGCATTGGTGGGGGGGCAGATGCTACAGTTTGTACATGATAAACCCTATCTCCCCAGCCTTTGCATTTCCAACTTTTTATCAGGCTTGGTAAACTATAGGGCTCTATCTTCTTTAAATGTAGGGGAGCTCTATGTCCCTCTCTTAGGCTGCTAAAGAGAGAAGCTGGGAGAAAGACTCTCTGGTAAGTATCACGCTCTTTGCTGTGCAGCTGTGTCCATGGATTAGAGTTCCTCTAGTGCTAGGTCCCCCTCCTTGGGCTAACATCTGCAAGGTCCACTCACACCAGGCCTCTGATGATACACATTATCAAAATCTTGGAATTCCTTCAGTGCGTAAGCTATTTGGGAATGAGAATATTGTGGTTGGAAGGTAGAATGGTCCTCCACAGGCTCACACGTTGAAACACTTGGTTCTCAGAAGGTGGCACTGTTTTGAGAGGTCATGGAGCCTTTGGGTAGAGGAAGGTTGCTAGAGGTGAGCACTGGAGGATGACACCCTGACCCCACTACCAGCCCCATCTCTGCTTCCTGGTTTGGCAAGATATGGCGGAAGGTCATAACTGACCCTATCGCACATCAAGCTTCTTTGACGTACCTTTCCTTCCATGAGCACCTGCCTCCCCAGACACCAGGAACCGAAATGAATCCTTCCCCATCTAAGCGTCTTCCGTCAGGTGTATTGTCACAGAGATGCGAGGAGCAGCTCATAACAGAGGCTGCATAGCTGGAGTGTGCTGGGATTTGAAGTTAGCTCTGCATCCAGAGGCAACAGCGGGTGGTTTGGGTTTTGAGGAAGGTGGGGGACTGCCTTTTTATGCACCTGCTTCAAGTACGGCAGCAGATCCAGGCATAAGCAGGCTGGTGTTTTCAGGTGGGAGAACCAATTGGAGGGCCAACCCTGACATTTGCTTCTGGGCCTAACCATATGTCCTGATCCAGTTTCCAGAACCACAGCCTTTCACAGCCAGACTTCAGATTTCAAGTGCAGTGCAGCAAAAACCAACGAATTAATTTTGCATTTGACTTTCCGTGGTACCCAGTCCAGCTACAATAAATAATCTTCACTTACTATTATAATTTATTTATCTATTTTATCAAACTCTCTGGTTTCCAGATAGGGCAGAGCTATGCTTCCCATTTGCTCTTGGCAAGTGCTCAACTATCTTTCAAAAGAAAGCCAGCCTCACATTCATCAGGCAAAGATGGATAAAGAGGAAGTGGAGAACCAGCTGAGCAGTTGCACCGAGCACTGGCTGCTCTTCCAAGGGACCAGAGTTCAATTGCCAGCCTCTCATAGCGCAGCTCACAGCCATCTTTAACCACACTGCCAGGGGATCTGATGTTCTTCTCTGACCTCCACAGCACCAGACACTCGTGTGGCACGCAGACATGCATACAGACAAAACACCTATACACACAAAACAGTAAAAGTTTCCAAAGAATGGATAAAGAAAATGTAATTTAGTTTCATCTACCTGTGGACTACATGAAAGCAAAGACTGCTGGAAATGCGATACCCAGAAAACCTGTCTTCTCAGTGCAGGAGAAACTAAGCACGGTGCAGCTGATTGACAGAGCTTAACCCTGAAATGGGAACACCCCAGTGACTCACATTTTATCACCATGAGCAACACTGGCAACCTGAAAGTCAGCCTGTTGAATAAAGACAAGGTTGAGTCAGACCTTGCTTCCAACCCAGAGAAAGAGGAGAAGCATCCAGAATATAATAAGGAACTTGAACGCTGTGTGAGAAGCTGCAGGCCACCAAGGATGGTTGACTAAGATGAACACAGAAAAGGCATTTTCAACCACAGAATTTGTGAACCAGAAATCTACCATTGTCAGAAATAGAGGCTCCATAGTCTCTCTCTCTTTTTTTTTTAATAAGATCTCTGATGCAGAGCTGGCACTCACTGGACTGCAACCTCATCTGTCCATGTGGCTGTACAAGCTCTGTATAGAGAGTCACAGCAAGCTGCAGCTTGAGAGAGCTGCTCAAAACAAAGCACTGGACCGTGACTCCCCAGGCACCCTGCCTTCGCTCACAGCCTCTGGGCTCCAGACCTCTGGCTGGATAGTCATTTTGGTCCAGCCTCTCTGAGTCCTGCTGTGGCTTTCCTCCGCTTCTGCCTTGCCCCACAGGTAGAGAAGTTGCCAGTCATGAGCACCCCTGAGTGAAGTCAATGAGGACCTGGGAGGAACAGCTTGAGGGCGCAGTGTCTCGTTTTTTGTAAACCAAGAACACTTTACAACACGTTGTATCAATGCAGACAATGCTGAGTTTCCTGTTTTTATTTTGTACCCATTGACCTTCTGTGTGTGTGTGTGTGTGTGTGTGTGTGTGTGTGTGTGTGTGCGTGTGCGTGTGTGTGTGTCGCCAGGTCAAACCCAGACTTTCACACAAGCTATGCATTCAATAAAGAGCCCTTCCTGCCCCAACAGCACATGCACACACGCACGCACGCATAAACAAATAATAAATCTTTTTTTTTTTTTTTTTTTTTGGTTTTTCAGGACAGGGTTTCTCTGTGTTAGCCTTGGCTGTCCAGAACTAACTTTGTAGACCAGGCTGGCCTCAAACTCACAGTGATCTGCCTACCTCTGCCTCCTGAGTGCTGGGATTAAAGGCATGCACCACCACCACCTGGCAATAAATCTTTACTAAAAGATTTTTTTTAAAGAAAAGAAAATATTTTTTGCATACACAGTGTAATTTTTTAGTCATAAAGAAGGGTATACTGTTTGAAGGAAAATGGATTAACTGGGAATAATAATTTTAAATGAATTAAGTCAGTTTCAGAGAGGCAAATATTATATTTTTTCTTATTTGCAAATTATATACAGGCTATCCTGTATGTATATTTGACACCAAAGTAGAAACAAAACTATCTTGGGGAACAAGAGGGACTAATGGGGGATAGAAAAGGGAGAGAGGAAGAGATGCTCAAAGTACATCCTATACTTTTCTATTTTTGCATAAAAATGTTCCTTTGAAACCCAGTACCATGCACAATGAATATATGCTCATCAAAACTTTTTTTTTTTTAATTCAGAAAGAAAATACTAAACAGGATGACCAAAATTTTACTTTCTATTTTGTCAATTTAAATAAGTTTAAAAGAATTTTTGTTTCTTTACTTATACTTTTTTTTGGTTGGTTGGTTGGGTTTTGAGATAGAGTTTCTCTGTGTAGCTTTGGCTATCCTGGACTCCCTTTGTAGATCAGGCTGGCCTCGAACTCACATCAACATGCTTGCCTCGGCCTCCCCAAGAGGGATTACAGGTGTGCACCACCACACCCAGCTTAAAATAATTTTTAAAAGAAAATAAATGATGAAACAAGATATGGCCATTGAGATCGCCACTCTGTAAGCCCCTTTCAGGGTTTGCCATGATCTGCACATGAGATGTCTTCAAGATACAACCTTAGCACAGCCTCCCTCCATAACACTGTCCCAGCATGTTCTAAATTTACCTGATTGCAGAATTGTGTGTTTTATTTTACTTTTTTATAATTTATTCATATCACATCCTGATTGTTATCCGCTTGCTTGTATCTTCCCGTTCCCACCCTCCTTCGGTTTTGTTTTGTTTGGTTTGGTTTGGTTTGGTTTGGTTTGGTTTGGTTTGGTTTTTTGTTTTTTGTTTTCCAAGACAGGGTTTCTCTGTGTAGCCTTGGCTGTCCTGGACTCTCATTGTACACCAGGCTGGCCTCGAACTCACAGTGATCTGCCTGCCTCTGCCTCCTGAGTGCTGGGATTAAAGGCGTGTGCCGCCACCACCCGGCCCTCATACGGTTTTTAACAGCTAGCTCCTATTGTTTTCTCAAGGACTCACATATCATACTGTGCATAATTTAAAAGATATGCTTTTAAAGACTTTGGAAAACATATGATGTTAGTGTCACAGGAGGAAATGTAGGATTACAAATTCCCCAGTGAAGAGCACTGGTCATCTCATCTCTGTTCTTTGTCCTTAAAGTCAGGACAATGCATTAGATTTCTTTATGTAGCAGGAATTTGAAGGAGATGTGAGTCAGCATATGGCAAGGTCTTAAGAAATAGGAAATAAAGGACAACTTTTTTCAAAGGGTCATCACTGCAATCATCAACATTGTCATAAGGGGTCAGAAAAGCAGTTACTTGGACTCCCAAGAGCTTATTTCTGTTAGCCACAGGCAACTAACCTACCACAAGCTGCCCTCCTCGCTCCTGAAGGGGCTGCATTGAAAACCCATCACAAACAGAAGACATTAGAACTTGAACGTGCGCAGCACAGCCAACATGCTGAGTGGACATCCTAGCTTAGCATTGTAGTTCCCTGTACAGTACCAGTGGTTTACTTCCGAGATGCTGCTGCTGACAGGCAGCCATAGCACCCCGAGAGTACAGAAACACAGCACTGTGCATTGTTAGCTCCAGAAAAGACCAACATTCAAAATCTGAAGTGTAATTTATTGCATTTTCACTAGTGTGAAGTGTAAAATCACTAAGTCAGGGACCACCTCGATACAACTTCTTATGACAATGATGGTGCAAAACTGTTGTAAAGCATCAGCTGTTAGTGTCACTACTATTGAATATATATTCCCAGGCCCCCTTGGGTCACTAGAACTAGAATTCCCAGGGATGGCAAGGAAAAGGCCTCAGTCGCCTGCTCTCTGGAGAGCTGTCCCACTCTGAGTGTGGCCCCCAGAATCCAGCCCAGGTGGCATATTCTCTGACTCCGTCCTCTGGGGAAGTACCTCTTCCTTGCTCGTCCACACCATGACTTTCCAGGTTTGGCCAACATTTCCGTACATTCTCTGTACTTCCTGACTATTCCTTACTGCTCTCTTGGCCTGCCCTACTCTCCAGAACAGTGATTATCCAAACACGATAATTTTTCCTCAAAAGGTACCCTTTGACATTTCTCACTGGAGAAACATAACATTTATATCTGTAGCTGGCTGTTCTAGCCCATGAGTCAACATGGCAGTGACACGGGTCTGAAGCAGAAGTCAGGGCACAGAAATCAGCAAATGGCCCAGGGAAAACCCCAACTGCACCAACAATATTGGAGAAAAAGACACGAAGTCTTCTCATACGGGGGAAACACAGCTTTAACTAAAATATTTAAAGCAGTCTTTTTAACCCGTGGGTCGCGACCCCTCTGGAGGTTGAATGACCCTTTCACAGGGGTCACATATCAGATATCTTGTAGATCAGCTATTTACATTGCAGTCCATAACAGTAGCAAAATTACAGTTATGAAATAACAAGGAAAATAATTTCATGGTTGAGGGGGGATCACCACAACATGAGGAACTGTATTAGAGGGTTAGAGCATTAGGAAAGTTGAGGACCACTGATTCAAAGCCTTACAGAGGATGAGCATTGGGAGTCACAGCCTGTATGGTGTGTGCTGTTTTCTGACTGATGAAAGAACTGAAACTTTTGGTCCAGCAAAGAAAATGCCGGCCTCAGCAAGTTTTCAGAGTGGGAGTTATTTGGAAACGGTTTGGAAGAGTTCAATTCCCTGCCCAAAAGGTCTAAACAAACTGAAACTAGAGCTTTTTATACAAATAGCTAGAAAAGAAAGAAAAAAAAAAATTTTTTTTTTCATCAAAGTAAAGGTGTGTGTACAACATATTGGCCCCTTGGTGTCACTTGAAGCAAATTAATGTAGAGGACCAAAGAGATGGCGTCGGCAGTATGCAACACTCCAGGGACCTGCCTGTGATTTTGTTCCTAGTGTAGCAAAAATGAATGCTCCCAGCAAGCCTTGGGGAGAAATACGACGTGCATAAGTAAGATTAATCAGTAAAGCTAGCATCCACCTAATGAGTCATCTTTGACACCACAAAGCTAGGAAAACATTGGGCCGCGGCCTGGCAGGTCTGTGTGCTGCCAGAAGACACAAAGTGGGAGCCGCCCACATGCATGGGTGTGGGTGGCCCCTGAGCACACTGGTCCCAGCAGAGAGAAAGTGATAGAAAATGGCTGCCTCCTGGGTGCCATTGACTGCTGTGGGAAGAGAGTTGGGGGCTAGTAAAGCAAGACTGAGGGGTCCATGTCCCCTCAGCATCCCTCCTGTCTTTCAGAGGAGCTCTGGGGTGGGGCCAGGGGGGAGGTTGTGTTTCTATTGCAAGTGAGGATCTCTAGTCTGAGGCAGAAAGACTACAAGCTTGAGCTAGTTTTGGAGATACAGATAAGAGACCTAGTTAAAAAGAAGAGAAGAAGAAGAAGGAGGAGGAGGAGGAGAAAAGAGGAGGGGGAGGAAGGAAGGAAGGAAGGAAGGAAGGAAGGAAGGAAGGAAGAAAGGAAGGAAGGAAGGAAGGAACAAGCAAGCAAATTGCCAACTCTAGGAACACTAAGATTCCAGAGAGTGAGAGCACAGCTCTCTCAGCTGTACATCCCCAGTTGCCTTAGTTTTTGCAAACTTTCCTTAAACCCTCAGCATCCCGCAATCAACCCTCCCTCTACTGGCCACAGTAAACAGTATGGACCCAAGAGCCCTAAGCCAGTCCTCCATGGTTAGAGAGGCCAGGCCCCCAGGTCCTATGCAGGGGTCCAGTGATGTAGTGTCCCTGCTACAGAGCCCACTGCCTGACTCCAACCCAGTATACCCCGGTCCACGATCCAACTGGCGGCCCATATTACCCCACAAGACCCAACTGCAGCATCCAAGGTGTTGACATGTGGTCCCCTGGTTTCCCCTGACAGTCCTTGATAAGAATGTTCCATTGTGCCTTCGTTCTCAGGTCACCTGTACACAAAGAGAACCCTAGGAGGGGCTTCTGGAAGTCTTCCTCAATGGCGGCCATTGTATGTACAAAAAGCAGGAGGTTTGGAACTGACGAGGCAACACACACAGGCCTGGGTCCTGGGTCAGGCACTGATGTGCAGCTGCCTGTGAGCTAAAAGCGCCAAGCTGCAGTATCCTGGCTTCCCATGCTTTCTGGGACTGTTTGCTGTGATTGCTATGTACCTGCATTGTTCTGGACACTGAGATCACAACAGCAAATCACCACACACAGGCTTTGCTCTGTAAGGTTGTATTTTAGTAGAGAAACAAGTGAGGAAGTAAATGCAATCAGATCAGACAGTGACAAATGTCATGATGAAAGTGGAAGAAACTCCTGTGACAAAGGGACATAACTAGTCAGACAGGCAGGGAGTTGGATAGCATGGTGAGAGAAAATTACTGACAGGTGAGTTTTTGGTTGTTGTTTGGTTGGTTTGGTTTGAGACAGGGTTTCTCTCTGTATCCCTGGCTTTCCTGGACTCACTTTGTAGACCAGGCTGCCTTCGAACTCACAGAGATCCACCTACCTCTGCCTCCCCAGTGCTGAGATTACAGGCGTGTGCCACTGCCTGGCAGCAAGGTGAGTTTTGAAGCAAGGCTTGATCACCAAGAGGAAGCCAATGAGGGAAGGTCTCGAGAGATGTAGGCAGAGAGAGCGGAGGTCAGAGTGAATTTAATGCCTCCTCCCAATTTGTAGGAATGTGTTCCAACACCCTAATGAATATCTGAAACAGAGCCTACATGCTGATATATATATATATATATATATATATATATATATATATATATATATATATATGATAATTTTGTTCAGAATTTAATCATAGCAAAAGATTAACAATGTAACAAATGATAAAAAACAGAACAACAATGAGTAATATAGTTTAAGGATATGGATAGCCTATCTCTCTCTTTAAATACCTAAATGTACTGCACATCTTAACAATGTCAGTACACAATTCTTTTCCTTTCCTTACTAAATTGAGAACTTCTGCCTTTTTGCTTACAGCAAGCACTTCATGGCTTTTCTTTGATACATTTGAATTACTAGGATCAGTGTCCTTGGGCTTTCGAGCTAGCCCAACCATGACAATTTCTCAGATCACCACAAGGCTACTAAATGACTAATGAGTGGGTAGTATATACAACTCAGATGCACCGCACAAAGGGATGACCTATGTCTGGATGGGGCGCCGTAGAATGATGTAAGATTTCGTTGTATTACTCAGAATGGCATGCAACCTAAGCATTGTGAATTGTTTATTTCTGGAATCTTCCACCTAGTATTTTCAGAGCACGCTGGCAGTGAGTAACAAATTGCAGGAAGTGGAGCCATGGATAAGGAAAGACATGGAATTTAATAGGAATTGAGAAGCGGGGGCGGGTGGGAAGGGGAGTGGAAAACAAAGAATTTGGCACGTGGTTGAGATGGACCACATACAGTCTTGGAGCTTGTCCTAGTCAAGTTTACTCTTGCTGTGATGAAGCACCAGGATGAAAGGAACTTGGTTGGGGAGGGCTTATTCCCCATCACTGTTCATCGAAGGAAGGCGGGACAGGAACTCAAACAGAGCAGGAATCTTGAAGCAGGACCTGATGCAGAGGCCATGGAGGGGTGCTGCTTACTGGCTTGCTCAGCCTGCTTTCTTATAGAACCCAGGGCTACCAGCCCAATTAACCCGCACACCTAATGGTCTGGGCCCTCCTCCCACTAATTATCAACTAATTATTAATAATAAGTAATAATTATTAACTAATAATAATTGCCTACATCCCAGTGTCTTGGAGGTATTTTCTCACTGAAGGTTCCCTCCTCTCAGATGACTGTAGCTTGTGTCAAGTTGATATAAAACTCCCCAGCACAACTACAGAGTCTTCCTTGTTTCAATTTTCTCCTAGACTTAATAGAAAAACCACTGGATGGTTTGGTAAGAGGGATAATATGTTTTGCTTTGGTTTTGTAGTTGCCACCTGGCCCCCTTCTCCCCCTACCTCCCCTACCTCCACCCCCCCCCCCCCCCCCCCCCGCTGCCTGCCCACCTGCCATGGGATGGGATGAAGGGATGGTGGAAGCGAAGCCAGGTGTTTTGCTGGGTACCTGGAGGCCCTGTGAGTCACTCTCCCAAATAGCCAAAGACTTTAGAGAATGAAAAACATCTGTTGCCCTATAAAGCCCAGCAGCAGCAGCACTGGTGGGTGGACACCTGGCAATAGGAAACAGCCAGAAGGGCGGACCCAGATGAGTCATATAAAAGAGGAAGATGAAACGGGGGATGGGCAGCTGGGAACCGTCACCAAGGATGCAGAGAGCAAGTTTTGCCAAGGGGAGAGAGTAAGCACAAAGCTCATAGGGTACCATGAGCAGACATGACCCGGGCAAGCCCTGTCTGCACACTTGTTGCTGGAGGTAGCTCTGCACAGACTTCTGAGCAATGCTTCAGTCGCTGGCCGCTTACACAAGAGGAAGCAGGTGAAAACACTATTCTAAAAGACAAACAGCTCCCAAAGGGCTCTACCATTTCTCAGGTTTTTAGCAAACCACAGTAATTTTTTTTAAATTTGTAATCATGAAATTAGATGTTTGACTCTAAATGTGTGTGTGTGGGGGGGGCAGGGAGATGGGGAGAGGGGGAGGGAGAGGGAGAAAGGGAAAGGGAGAGAGAGAGGGAGGGACAGAGAGAGAGAGAGAGAGAGAGAGAGAGAACATGTGTGCACAGTAGAGCTAGAGACAGAGACAGATAATTAAATTAGGTGATGAATTAACCTTTTTGAAATCAGATTCTCTGTGACACAGTGCTCTATCATCGGTCTTTCTCCTCCCGTCTCTATTTTTCTCTCCTCTTCCACCTGCTTCTTTCTCAAAGTATTATTAGCATTTAAAGCATGGCATGTGAATAAAACTCTACTGACTAGATAAGATTCTATATTATATTTTCAATTGTTTGGGTAATCAGAAAATTCAAATACATCATGCACAACGCTGTGGATTCTCAGAAACTCCAAAGTTGGTCCAGGGTCTGAGCCCTGTGACAGCCAAAGCCACAGTTAAGATCTCACAGCAGTGCCCGAGAGGCAGGACTTAAGACCTCATAACCATCCCAGCACACTGGCTACACTGGGACCTGACAGTGTGCATAATGTATTTGAAGAGGACTTTGCTTAAAGGACGGCAGATGTCAGGAGGTTAAAGAAGCGAGCAGAGACAGAGGCCTTCTTCCTCCCTTCACTCCACTTTGGAATTTAGTTTCTAATTTAGCAGAAGAACCTCCCTCACATGGCACAATAGTTCAGCTCAGTGGTGGAACTATAGTAAAGGGTCACAGCATTAGGAATATTGAGAGCCACGGCAACAGATGAAAACTTCATCCAACAATCCAACTGAAAATCCCTGCAACCCCTGGTTCCCATGGTCAGTTCCCGTTCTAAAGGTAGCAGTTGCTTGTGCTGTTGCTAGCTAATGACATACTCAGAACTCTAGATCCAAAAGGCTGAAACTGAATCTTTGCCTGCCCCCTAAACATAATAAAATAAGTGACAAGGTTTGTAGCACATGGTTTATGTCTGTACACATACAAGGAGACAGGAAGAGGACATGGGATGTCAGAAGCAAAGCCGAGTGACCCAACACACTTACTTGGACCCAACACGAAGAAGATCCTTCACAGATGCAGTCATCAAGCCCATCTGTCCCCTGAGGGTGAATTTCTAGGCTTCTCATGGGATCAGAGCTTTCTTATGGCCCCCACATTTGGACTGAGGATGACCTATAAAAGATTGTGGGCCAAAGACAAAAAGATGAAGTCCCCTTCAAGAACCCTCAGAACAGAAGCACGCAGCAAAGCCAATCCTCCTAAAGATGTGCCAGCTTGCTGTCTCCATCACCCTCAAGATGTGATCTTAAAGACTAACTCTGAGCATCTCACTCAAGGCAACAGTACTAAAAAACGGTAGCTGTAAAAGATGATGAGTCAGGAGAGCTCTGCCCACACTAAAGGAGTTAGCTATCTTTTATTAAAGGGGCTGGACAGAACTAGCCCAGCCCTCTTCTGCATGCCTTCCAACACCCACAATGGTATGATGCCGGAAGCAGGGACTGGGCTCTCACCAGACACCAAATCTATCATGGACCATTCCAGCTTCTAACACTAGATCACTTTCTGAGAAAATAAGTATGTGTTGTTTATGAAAAGACCTAGCCTTTGCTTATTTTGTATAATGGCACAATTAGACGTGGTAGAATAGTGCTAACTTGACCTGGGAAATGGCTCCCCTGTTGGAGATGGATGACTGACGAGCCTCCCCCTATCCTGCCTCGAGGCATATCAGGACCTGGGGATCTTCTCAAAGGTGGTCTGCTGTGATGGAGGAGGATATACGCCGTCTGTGAGGTCTCCTTTCTTTAAAAAAAAAAAAAGATCCTTTCTCTGCTCTTGGGCCAATTAGAATGAGTTCTATAAAGACAAAGAGACTCCAGTTTTGAAGTTCTGCTTGCTCACTCTTTTGTTGTTTGTCTTCACCTACGATATGTGGCAGGGGAATAAGCAGAGAATAAGGACACGTTTTGTGGCTGTTGCTCTAGATCTACAATTTTGCCCTAGCCAAAGGGGTCAGAACATTCTCCTAGTATTGTTAAAGCTTGGTCCAACTGTCCAGGAAGAGCTGCGGGCAAAACTCCTTTGTAGCCCTACACAGTTGCCAAGCAAGTCCCACAGCCTGTGAACCAGAGCTGTACAGAGGATCTTCGGTACTCTACCTGATGGTGCTGGCTGTGCAGGGATGTTGCAGGGATGTTGCAGGGTCCTGCACTCACCTGCGCAGATTGGGGCAAGGCTTCTCAGTGCCCCTCACATCTAAAGCTATGCTTCCCAGGCCTCTGCAGGCTCCAATCCTCTTCCATAACCAGGGAGTAAGCAAATGGAAACTCATTCCCTTTTCAAGAAAGCTGGAGCTACCAGCTCCTGGATTCAAATGCAAGGCTTATAATTTTTAAACTCTGATTTTGACCAAATTGACTGGAAGAGGAAGGAGAGCTATGTTAATAATTAACACCAAGTACAAAAACACA
Organism: Acomys russatus; assembly: GCF_903995435.1. Classification (NCBI taxonomy): domain Eukaryota; kingdom Metazoa; phylum Chordata; class Mammalia; order Rodentia; family Muridae; genus Acomys; species Acomys russatus. The sequence continues at coordinate 61,212,438 of NC_067139.1, read as the reverse complement.
GTAAGGAGGGATGGAGGCAAGAGAGAACAGTGAGGGCTAGATATGAGCAAAGCATAGCTGTACCTATGAGAAAACATACTAAACTCCATTGTTTTGAATGCTAATTTTAAAGCATAGATACAAACTTAGTCGCCTGAATTGGATAAATTAATAATCATTCATAAAGAAAAAAACAGAAGCTGAAGTTCCTCCAATATGTAAATCCTGTGGATAAATCAAATATTCACTGAGAAATGTACAAGAAAGAGATTTACTTGTGATCAAATACAGATTCAAATGAAACTGAGCACTCAGGTGATAGCAATCAAAGGAAAAGCCTGCCATTCTTCACTGTGACCACAGGGTGGCAATAGAGACTGGCATTTGCAAAAGTCAAGCCACAGAAGGCTTAAGAGAGCTCCAGAGCCAAGGCAGAGGAACTCAGAAATGCAAATCTCAAAGCCAGGGACTCCCAGACTCTCCCAAGCATCACCAGCTTTCCCTAAAATCACCAGGCACTACCCTTGGAATTGATTGTGGATTTCTTTATTTTATCAAATAGCTTCTGCCGAACCATTAAACTGCCTAGTTTTGAAAGAAAAGCAGTGCAGTCAGCTCCGCATGAAAATCTGTCTGCCACACTGAGCCTCACTTGTAAGGGTGAGGTTTGAGCCCTGGGTCTTCCCATCTGGGTGATATGGCCACTGCCCTCTTTCTCATATCCCTTTCTGCCTTGGACTTTTCCACTCTATCTTGGGAAGGAATCTAGCTCTATGTTTCTGTGTCTCAGCTCCTGAAGGTCAGAGGTTACCCTCACTGGAGTTCTCTCTGTCCATAGTGTCCTAATTAATAAACTAGAGCAGAACTCCAGACCTGGCCCTCATATTCAACTATCTCTTCTCTAGTTCCTCTTCCAAACCTCTGGCCAGTCCCAGCCCTAAGTCTCCTCCGACCCCTCCCACAACTTACCCAGCATGAGATTTCTACCCATGGAGGCTGGGATTGGATGTTTGCATTACCAGAAGTGGACTGAGCATTGCTCTTTGTGTTTGTTTGTTTGTTTTCATTTTGTTTTTCAAGACAGGGTTTCTCCTACAAAGAGCCCTGGCTGTCCTGGAACTCTCTTTGTAGACCAGGCTGGCCTTGAACTCAGAGAGACCCGCCTACCTTTGCCTCTCAAGTATTGGGATTAAAGGTGTGTTGTTCTTAGGAAGGCAGACATGTTCTGGTCTCAGCCTGGCTGCTTAGGGAACGGTTTGTGCAAGCCACCAAATCTCAGCCATAAGATGAAGGCAAAGCTCTGTTCTTGCTTTGCACTAGCTAAGCCAGCATCATTTGTGGGGTTCTGAGAAGTCTCCCCTTCTCTCAGGAAGTAGGGAGTTCCTATGCCTGGCAGCCTAGGAAATGAGATGTACATTTGTCAGACCTTGGGAATTAGATAGAGATGACAAACACAACTGACTACAGGGTGTAGTACACCCACAAAAATCAGCCCACTAGCTGGCTGGACCCGTGGGACACCGGAAGCCGCCTGCCCTTCTAAATGTTGCTTGGATTTTTAGGACAAGAGCCTAAGTTTTCAGCATCCCAGATGAGGAAGCTCAGCCACCTGTCCCAACCCACCAGTCAAAGAGAAGAGCAGTGTAAAGATTGGCCACAGTGGGACTAAGTTCAGGTGTTCCAAGTCTATCTTTGCCGTAGGGGCATGAGCTTTGGGTTCAGCGGAGGAACAATTGGGGCAGGGAGCAGCAGCGCTTAGAATCAATCAATCTTGATCAAGAGCTGTAGTTTGGTTGAACACTAAGCTCCATGTGTGCAAAGCGACTCCCAGTCTTCCTTATGGCTTGAGGGGACATGCCTGTCCCCATGAGAGGACTGCTTCTGCTTACGATGTGACTCTTCTGCTGGGGGCTCTGCTGCTCCTGACATTCATGGTCCAGGACAATTGCTGAAAACCTTCAGGCACCTTTAGAGGTTCAAGAGCAGGAAGTGGTAGAAGCTGACAAGGTGCCCCTCTGCCCCCCCCACCCCATTTACTGGTATTTTTGTGTCTTCATCCTTGAGAGGTGATGAAAGAGCAGGAGTGTCACCAGTTTTCCTACAGACAATCCTTGAGGAATCAACGTGTCTATGGGACCAGCTAAGTTGGAGTCTGACTCCAAGGAAAGGCGACAGACACGGCATGAAGGCAGAGACCCCAGGCTCCCTTCCTGTTATTGCTTACCTCGCAAACCCCTTGGGTGTTTGTTTTTAGCACAAAGCAGCTTTTAAGAGCCTGTTTATGGGGAAGTCACTAGTAGTTCCACTGTGTGGGTAGATATTGGGGTACACTATGAACAGAGGAGTTGGTATGAAGCTGAGGCTGTGGCCTGCTTCTTGAGGACTTTGGTAGAAGGGACCCATGCTTAGGGCAGCATCATGCATAGCTGGTACTTAATGACACCATCACATTTAAGGGTCTGCCTGGAAGCCTCTAAGTAGTGGATGTTGGAACCCAGACACAAAGCCAGGGTCTAGCCTCCTCCCCAGCTTTCCAGGCTGTTCTCCAAGTCAGAAGAGGCCAGCCCTGTAGTTGTAGCAAAGGGCCTTTAGTCTGTGCAGTGCTGAGAGCAGGAGTGCACTTACTGTGGTTGATATCTGTGAAAACTCTGAAGGTGCCATGCTGAGAAGTCCCGTTCTCTAAAGCCATCCATGGCCAGAGAGGGCTGTTTGGAATTGTCACTGAGAAGACGATAGCCCAGTTGTATTTTGAGGAGAGTCACCCACCGACTAAGACACAGTTTCTGAGGATGGGCACCCAACTTGCTTCCTAGCACAACTCTTTGCCTAAAGCCCTGCTCACGGTCTTCTCAGTGACCCACCCAGCCCAAGGATAGCTCCGTAGCTCCTCTTGTAAGAAGCCGAGGATCTGAGGCATGCAGCCCATCTTTCTGCTTCAGTGAGGGAAGACATCTAACTTTGCTGGGCTCTAAGGACACCCGTCCAATGGTCTTTATTTGATCACTGTTGGTGAGCCTCACCTTGGCATCTCAAAGCCCTCTTTGAAGGTTGGCGATGTAGATTTGACAGCCATCTGCATGACACGGAGGAAAAAGTCTCTGAGGACAGGTCCATTGTGTCCCAGCTCTGTCTCCTTTGCTCAGCCATTCTTCATTCCATCCCATTCTCACATCCTCCCTGTGGGGACAGTGCCGAGCAGCAATCCTGTAGCTTCAGTGTCAACCTTAAAAGGCACTGAAAGCCAGAAGACATCTCATGACTCAACACTGTCTGGACTCACGTCATTTGGTGGCAAAAACCTGGCCCGGAATGACACGGGTTTATTTATGCTCTGTTGATCTTTCAAAATAGAAATATTTTTCCACCTTTCATGCACAAACATCAGCTATTTGACTGTAGGTAAATTACCCCAAATTTTGTGGAGGAATTATCAAAGGCGTGCTATGTGCTGTATGTATATCATCTTGTTTCCCTAACTATTTAAGATGCTCCAACCGACAATGGAGCCCTGGAGTCTCCAAGATGGATTATGGATCTTTTCCCCACACCCCCACGGGGTGGCCAGGATCATTTATGAAACAGAGTCCTGCTCCTTCCAGTAGAGGCATGAGGCGCAGTGCTGCTGGTGCTGCTGGCCGGACCCCACCCTGGCTGCCTGTGGTAAGCAGCACACACCCCCACCCCCCACCCCCCCGCCACAAGGCTCCAAAGCACTTTTTCCTTCATGTTCTTCAAAGCGTCTTCTGGGTATCACTAGTCATACATGGTCCCTGCGGGATGACCAGTTTTAACTATGTCTTGATAGATGGTCTAGTGCTCCCTCGCCCTCGAGCATCCTCAGATGATTTCACATCAATCACCAGGTGGCCCTGCCTGCTCTGCCCTGTTTGTACCTTCTCCCTACACTCAGGAGTGAGGCAAACTTGCTTATCTTGGGACTGACATTTCACAAACTATTCTTGATGCTGAAAGAGGAGACCCTGTTGGTCAAAGGCCCACTCCTCTGAGCCCATACATGAGCTAAAAGGGGACTAGAAGACCTCTGACCCTTAGGAAGGAGTTTTCTTCCTTCCCTCTTTGCATTAATGTCCTCAGTTTAGGGCCAGGGGCTTCTCTGCCTCTCTCCTACAGGGATCTCACAGAGAGGGAGGCCAGCCTGGGCCAACCTTTCCTAACATAACCAACAGGGCTGGGGCCATTCCTGGGAATCCTTCATGTAGAATACAGCCTGGGTCCCTCTTGAGCTATGGGTACCCTTGATGAGCCTGCCCCTTCTCAGAGAAGGGCTTAAATGGGCCAGTTCTATGGAGGCATGACCCTCTGCTCTCTGCCCAGTCACTCAGAGGCCGTCTGAGCCAATCACTCACTGTGCAGACTGAACACTCCACGAGGGAGTCTGGAGCTGACTCCATATCTGGGGTCAATGAGGATGTTCCAGGCTGTGAGGTCTGCTACCAGATGGCGTCTGAGGAGTTCAAACGAGGAAATGGCACCTGTCATTTGCACATCTGAGAGGCAGCTTGACATGGCATAGAGCCAACTAACGGTCAAACACATCTCACTGGACTGCATGCTCAGGGGTTGAGGAGACAGGCCTCACCATTGTGATGGATGTGTACATATGTCATGATTAATTTGATGCTCACTTTAAATGAAGCTTAATCGATTGCTTATAATTGTCCAGGAAACAATTGTTCTGGTTACTTTTCTTGATACTCTGAGCAGATGATGCTTTCACATGGCCTGCCCTGAAGCCACCTCCCTGTGCTGCCGCCCCCGTCACCACCACCACCTGTACAGGTAGGTGATGCCTACATTCCTGTCTCTAAGTACAAAATCTGAGTCCTTGCCCGCATCGCCACTCTGAGGTCTAGCACCATTCCAGAGAATTCCTTTCAACTCTCTCCAGCCACCATGGATCAAGTCTAGCAATGAAACTTGACACTTGTATCCAATCGACACAGTCAAGGTCCATCAGGATTGTTCTGCACCACACACTCATTACACTTAGACACAGGCATTCTCACACGTCTAATTACAACAGGAGTTTAGAAGATAGATCCCCTACACTCTCGCCGCGTGGGCACAGTATAACACCAAGACACTTCAGATAGGTGTAATGAGTTTGACCCTCAACAAGAGAGAATCTGAATCCTGGACATTTTCCTCCCTGTGAGAGTCTCTGCATGTGCCAGGCATGGTACCAGGTGTTAGAGGCACAATGGAGCAGTACCAGCCATTGGACAGCACTCAGCTGGACTGTGATGCTGACATTGCTCTCCCAAATCACACACCAATAATAGTCAATGCTTCAGATATGTGATCTGTTGCACCCTCAGATCAGTCACCACTGTGTCACCTGTACCTGGCAGGCTCCGTGTGATCTCCTGACCTATGAGTCATCCAACATCATGAGCCACCATCAGCCATTGTAGCCATGTGTTGGGGATGAAGCGCAGGGTCTTGAACATATGCCTGGGTTGCAGCCCTGCCATGATGTTCCCTGATGGTATGATCTGGAGTGAGTTACTTCCTCTCTCTGCATCTCACATAAGATGGGGAGAATAACAGTTTCAGCCTAATGGAGGTGCTGTGAGGAGGGTTGGTCAGCAACCATTAATCTGTTTTAAAACCAAGTTAGAAAGCCAAGTGTGGTAGCATGAGTCTATAACCCAGTGCTGAAGGGCACAGATGGGCTGATAGAAGGGTATGTATGGGAGGTTCATTGGCTGGCCAAGCTAGCCAATGCCAGCTCTGGCCTTTGTGAAAGACCCTGTCTCTAAATAATAAGGTGAATAGTTGGCATAGGGTTGCACATGATTGATCTCAGCACTTGGGAAGCAGAGACAGCCAGATCTCTATGAGTTTGGGGCCAGTTTAGTCTAAATAGTGAGTTTCAGACCAACCAGGGATATATAGTGAGACTCTCACACACACAGAAAAAAATGATAAATAATGTGCAAAGCAATAAAACAGGACACCTTAGTTGACTTCTGGTCTCATCATGTGTGCATGTGAGTGCATGTGAGCACGCGCGTGCACACACGCACACACACACACACACACACACACACACACACACACACAGGAACCCAAACCACATTAGTGAGTTGTCACACCTTACTTTAGAGAAGTCTACATACACACATGTCTGTATGTGTATATTCAAAGCATTTCAGATGTCTTTCAGTCTGGAGCGCATGGCGGGCCTAAGAGATTCCAGGTGAATTTAACATGGCCAAGAATCCTTCCTAATGTTTTTGGGCCAGTGCACCCCTTGTTAGTAGTCACCTCTCGTTCTGGAAAGCAGGGAAGAGAACACATTGGGCTCTGAGTTCGGGATATGAGGACCCAGGTGCCCTGGGCAGGCAAGCCTGTGATGGCTAGAAGTGCAAGGAGAAAGTGACAAGGGAAGAGCGTGCCATACACAGAGGGCCTCAAAAGCCTTGCAGAACGGGTGAACTTGACCTGAGCAGTGGAACTCTGAAGCTGAGCCTGCCCTTTCATGCTAAGGGCAGACAATGCCCAACAACCACAGGTCTGCACTCATGAAAAGGGTGTGGATATCCTTTTTGTGCTCCCGTGTCTGCACCAAATGGAGTCAAATGATTCCATTTAATTATGGTAGCATAATTAAAATCTTTGCCTAGAAACCACAAGATTTTGGAGAAGAATGAACCAAAATTGCACTTAAATGCTCATTTCTGGCCATTTGTTAAAGTCTCTACCACTTATCTTGGGAAGACAAGATACTCACAAGAAACTTTGCTAAGGAGTAACTCCTGTAGTCATCTGGACCAGGGTCATACATAGATTTGGTTTGGTAAGAAAGAAATTGTTTGTATTACTACTTACAAATGTTTGTGTGGTTTTTGTTGCTACCTACAAAACATGTATCTGTAAATGTTTGCTCCTGCTTGGGCTGCAGAAATTCCTTTTGGGGGTCACAGGACTCGGAGACCACCCTCAGGTGGCCACACTGTTACCTGATCTCTAAAAGCTATAGGAAAATATGGGGTGCCCCTTTCCAGAACATTATCTTGGGTCCCAGCCCGTATGTAAATAAAGTTCTGCCCCTCTGGTTGCATATTTTTGATGGGTAGAATTCCCTAACATAATTTGGAGGCCCCAGCGAGATCCCAGCCACTGCAGACCCTCACACCGAGGGAGCAGCAGCTCAGCCAGGCCGGAGTGAAGGAGTTCCAAGTGAAGATGCTAAGCAGCATCTGCATTCCTCTGAGCAGTACTCGACTCAGTCCTTAACTCTCCTGTCAGCCAAGCCCCTAACTAGATCACTGGACAGAGAGAGAGAGAGAGAAACCTGACAGGAAGAACTTGCAGGATAAGGTAAGGCGCTGAATGAAGCTCAGAGTTCTAGTCAGGCCCACTCTTGGGGTAGAAGAATTCCCTAATCATATCCTAAAGAATCCTCCATAAGCCAGGCTCGACGGCACACACCTGTATTCCCAGCACTTGAGAAGGTAGAGGCAGGTAGATCTCTGAGTTTGAGGCCAGCCCGGTCTACAAAGTGAGTCCAGGACAATCAAGGTTACACAGAGAAACCCTGTCTCAAAAAAACCAAAACAAAACAAAAATCCTTCATAAGAAGGCCCTCAGCTCAGGGAACCACACCTCTCAAAAGAGGAAAGGAAACACAATCACCTCTGAATGCATGTGCAGCTGGTTGGCATCACCTCAGGTTCAAGTTGGCAGCTCCATGGTTGGGTGCCTTTACAGGACCCCATAAGGCTATGGAGTTCATGGGGGCTTGTCTGAAATACTATAGCAAATGCTTATTGTCTAAGGGGGACACCAGCTTAAAGTCCAGTTGCACATCATAAAAAGCCAAGCATCACCAAAGCTCTGAAGAGAGACATGGGCAGGTGAGTAACTTCATCTTCAGAGGTGAGTCCTCATCCTTGGCTGTCTGTCTCACATCATCACATAGGAAGGGAACACTACTAGGAAACCATTAGGCAGAATCTGCACGGAGACCTCTCAGCCCTCAGAACTTAGAAAACCTTTCTTTGAAGAAATCAGACTCCTATCTGGTCAGGCCTTTGGGTCACTCTTTTGTTGTTGTTGTTGCTGCTGTTGTTTTGGTTTGCTTTGCTTTGCTTTGGTTTTTCAAGACAGGGTTTCTCTATGTAGCCTTGGCTGTCCTGGACTTACTTTGTAAACCAGGCTGGCCTCGAACTCACAGTGATCTGGCTGCCTCTGCCTCCCAAGTACTAGAATTAAAGGCGTGGGCCACCATGCCCAGTGGTCTTTGGGTCACTCTTATCTGCAGGCTCACTGTTATCTCCAACGTTGGCCCTCTCTGCACTCTGCATAAAGGGACCGATTGACATTTGGGGTCGCGTTCCTCTGGAGGACGCCTAGATCCTGCCCAGAATGAGGAGGCAGCTGGAATTCACTTGACACTGCTCCGCTTTTTGCCATCTTGGGCCTCTGTTAGGTTCTCAGGTCCCCAAGAAGATTTTCTGGGCCTTCTATCCTACCTCTCTGTCCAAGAAGGCTGCCGTTGTGTGGGAAACGCCACCAGAATGTCCCTGAAGGGCCTAGAAGGGCCCAGGGGACACAGCAGTTGCTACTGAGGCACCTATAACCTAGTAACTTACAAGATTAAAATTGAGATGGTTTCTGGTGGCTTGAGATAAATTCAGGTTTTATCTTGCTGTTATGTTTGTCATGCAGTGGACCCAGTACGTTAAAAACTCAGATTATATTATCCTCATCTCTGTTGCCAGAGGCGCGCGTTATACTTAGCAGTCAAAAGACTTGTTGTAGGGTCCCTTCACTGCTTGTTTCCAAGTGTTGCTCATACATACACAGGACATTTGTACCTCCCCACCCCCCCACCCCCCACCAAGCCCTAGCAAGATGGTAAACAGCTATATAAGGCTGGGTGCTATGTTTCGGCTCCTGGGCCTGTCAAATCCTAGCCTAGCAAGGTACTACTGACTTTTCCTGCCTCTTGGGAAGCCCAGCTGATTGCTATCCTGGGAGAGTGCTTGGAAGAATCATAAGAGCTCTCCAAGTTGTGCCTTTGCTGCTGGAATTGGGGATGGCACTGGGAGTAGGAACTGGTATTGGGGAACCAGCATCCTCTGGGATCCAGCATAGACAGCTGGCCTCTAAAGCAATGCAAGACACAGAACAGGCAGCCCAGGCTCTAGATTAGGTAGCCTCTCTTGCAGAAGTAGGTCTCCCAAACTAGAAGAGGATTACATTCACTGACCACAAAGAGAGCGGGCTCTGTACCTTTAAATGTACCATGCAAATAGATCTGGAATAATAAGAGATGTGGCCAAGCGACTGCGGGAAAGCACAGCAAAAAGAAGGGAACAGCCCTGCTTGGTTTTATTGCTATGAACAAAATAATCTACCTGAGAACACTTGTTCCTGCTCCTGCTGTTCCTGTAAATGTGGCTGACTGTGACAGAAAGAAACTCCTCTTGGTATGCATGGGACTCCGAGACCACCCTCCTAGACCACACCATGCTGTGACCTGAGTTCTGAAAGCTGTGAGAAATTATGCGATGCTGCTGGACTTTCCCAAAGCACTAGCTTGGCTCCCAGCCTATGGATAAGTTGAATCAAGTTCTCCTGTCCCTCTGGGTGCATGGTTGAGTCTCTGCTGGCGGGAACTTTCATAGCACGGCCTGGTGGGGTCCAGGAGAATGCCAAGGCTTCAAAGCCCACAGAAGAAGCCCATGAAATCTCAAAGCACTGAAGACATGGGACCAAGCAGATGAGCAACAGAGGGCAGGTTAGACAGCCTGCAGACGAGACGTTGGCTCATCATCCACCCTGTGCTGCTGATCTGCACTTGCTTAAATGGACTTTGGGGCCTTTCCTCCCTGAAGGTGATGAGACAAAAAGTTAGAAAGAAAAAAAAGGCTTCTATTAGGATGTCCATGGACATGGCTAGTGTGTCTCCTGCTGCTGGTCTCTTTCCTCAGTAAACTTACCTGGACAAGGCATTAGCCAGAAACGGACTCATTGAAATAGTCTGTTCTCTGGACTCTGTCCCAGATGCAGTGAGGTTGACGGGCAGGAGGTGCAGGCTTTGCAATGCACCACCTTGCCACTAGAGGGGGCTTTATACTTATGTCTCCGCTGACTACACTCACTGAGGAGCCAGATTTCAGAGGCTTCAAGACATCTCGCATTGTGCGAGATAAAGATAAAGAAAAAGAAACGTTTTTGGTAGATGGCAATTACCTATTTAGAGGGATTGGATCCACAAACAGACCTTTCTTTAGATATGTGAAGAGCTTACTTGATGATACTTTCGCACTGTTGATGCTTCCTTCTAGGCCGGTGGTTCTCAACCTGTGTGGCATGGCCCCTTGGGGGGCTATCAAAAGACCCTTTCTCAGGGATCACCTAACACTATTTTAAAAATTACGATTCATAACAGTAGCAAATTTACGATTACAAAGTAGTAACAAAATGATTTTGTGGTTGGGGTCACCACAGCATGGGGAACTGCATTACAGGGTCGTAGCTTTAGGAAGGTTTACAACCACTGGTCGGCTACATGGAGGAGCCCATGACACTGTCCTCCAAAGAGTCCCTGCCCCAAATGCACGTTTACCAAAACTATAAATGGAAGTGATGGTGCCTAGTCAGACTTCTTTCCCAATCACAGCAGCCTTGGAGCCGAGGAGAGAAGGCCGGCAGCCTCTATTTATCTTCTGTTTTCCTCCCAGAGGCAATTCTAGACTGTAAAGTGCAGTTTCCTGTTGATATCTTAGCTTCCCCAACCGATATCTTAGCTTCCCCAACCAGTCTGTCAATGGAAATGTTTCCTGGTTCTTTCCAGAATGTGTCTGGATTTTTTTTTTTTTTTTCAGGGCTGTGTGAGCTTCTCACTAAGTGTCCCCGGGGCACTCCACTTTCCACAGCCCTTTGACAAAATGAGAAATCCCTAATTCTTTTTTGAAATGGGAAAAAATCCTTCATCCCACAGTCATCTTTCCAGTATGATGTGCATCAGCCAGGGATCAAGGCTAAGCTACCTTAGATCTCACCTACAAGATAGGATCTACGGGAGTAAATAGCATGCATTGACACAACGTAGTTGTGACCCATACAGTGATAGGAGTGCGGTCACAACACAGTGGGAGATGGGTTTTACTTAGTGTTTGGCTGGACCACAGAAGTTCAGTATAAATCATCCGGGAAAGCAGGAGTGATGCACAACATTTGTGAGCTCAGTCGCTCTGTAGCAGACTCTGTGAGCACCACCAATGCACCCACTGCATAAACAGTATAAGGTCTGATGGGCTTGAGTGCGATGGACAAGGTCAGGCACTTGGACATGTACAAAGAAGGAGCAATATAAACTTGTAGGACACTTGTAAAAAGAAGGAACAATTCTGTGAGGGTTTTTTAAAAAACAACAGATTCTAAACGCGGAGCATTTGAGTAAGTTTTTCCAGAGAGATAGAAGCTGATAGAATCAGTAATTGAATCTGGGCATTGCATTAGAGCACGGCAGTGGGTGGACCAGATAGAAAACCTTTTACATCAAGCTAAGGAGCTTGGATTGTCCCCTGTCAAAGAGGCTCTTAGGCCGTTAACTGACGGAGCAGCCTCACATCCACTCTAACTTACCCTGCTCGAAAAGTATAAACTGCCAAATCTAGAGTGAAGGTTTAGCAATAACTGTCATCTCCAATGGGCACACCCAGGGCAAAGACAGCACCTTCAAAAATGCTTATGATGATGCAGGAAGAAAAGGACAACCTGAACGGAAAACAGGGAAGTGAAGCAACAGGCAGTTCAGACACACACATACACACACACACACACACACACACACACACACACAGAATTCAAATGGCCTACAAACATACCAAAAGCAGCTCAGCCAATTAAGCATTTAATGATTGAAATGACAATGAATACTATCTCTCATCAGACTGACAAAAGGAAAAGACTGCTCAGAACATGCACTGGCACTGACGTGGCCCTGATGTGAAGGTTTGTGCAACCATTTTGGAAGGCAATTTGGAAATTTCTTTTAAAGTGTAAAATGGTCTCGGTGTGAGGGAGCATTCAGGGCGGTCTAGGCAAGAATATTCTTCCTGAGTTCAAGGCCAGATTGGACTACAGAGTGACCTACATAAAAGACCTGTCTTTAAGAAGCAAAATAAGGGCTGGAGAGATGGCTCAGAGGTTAAGAGCACTGACTACTCTTCCAAAGGTCCTGAGTTCAATTCCCAGCAACCACATGGTGGCTCACAACTATCTGTAATGTGATATGATGCCCTCTTCTGGCATGCAGGCCTACATGCAGGCAGAACACTGCCTACATAAATAAATACAGGTGCACACCTTTAATCCCAGCATTCAGGAGGCAGAGACAGGTGGATCTCTGAGTTCAAGGCAAGCCTGGTCTACAGGACACCCAGAGAAACCCTGTCTTGAAAAAACTAAAAACAAAACAAAAATCCCAAATAAGCAAAGAAAAGAAATAAAATAAACATGCACACCACTGGGAGAAACGTCTCCATAAGAGGAGGAAGCTGTTCATTGTAACATCAACAAATCAGAAAAAAAAAAAAAAAAACAAACAGGCCCATCTATAGGTAGGATGGCAGTGGGAAATTGATATCACACACACACACACACACACACACACACACACACACCTTTTAAAAACACTAACAAAAGTCTCATAGTATAATAGCAGCTAAGAAAATGGAACTCAGGACTAGAAAGATGGCTGAACAGTTGAGAACAGTTACTGCTTCTGCAGAGAACCAGAGCTCAGTCCCAGCATCTACATGACAACTCGCAACTATCTGTAACTCCAGTCCCAGCGGATGTGGCACCCTCTCCTGACTTCCATGAGCACAAGTCATGCACATGGTCCACAGACATACAGGCAGGCAAAAGGCTCATCTGCATAAAAACAAATAAACCTTTAAAGAGAAGAAGACAACAGAATCCCCTTTTGTATAAACTAAGGTGCATTTAATGCTTAGTAGAAAGTGAGAAAGCCGCAGAGTGGCACACACACAGCAACATACATTAAAACACACTTAACTAAATGCAATGTGATTTGTTCAATACTCTATGAGCTCATATGTATGCATAGAAAAGTTTAGAAGGGGCCTGGAAATATGCATAAAACAATAATGGTGGCCAGGGACTAAACATCTTTAACACTATGAATTCCATTAGCAGAATGTATTTCTGTAGTATTTGTGTGATTTATTTTTTATTTCAACAAATGTAGAGGTGATTTTGAAACCCACTAGCACACCAGCTCCCCATGCAGAGTGCTGTGTCCAATCCCTAACAAACAAACAGAGCCCACCTCTAAAGAGCTTTCAGGGCAGCTCTGATTAAGTGGGGGCCTTCTCCTGAAACACAAGCACTTGAGACGCTGAGGCAGGAGGATTTTGAGAGTTGCAGGCTAACAAGAGAAGACAACAGTAGTAACAACAAACTTGCTGGCGCACAGGTGGGCAGGTGTGAGCCTCAGAGGTTGATAAGAGAAGATCTGAGCACAGGAAGGCTGATATGCCTGGAGACGAAGCTAGGCCCACATAGCAGGTGATGTGGGGACTCTGTGAACAAGCTGGGAACGTTCCTAAAGTTTGACAGAGTAAATAAATTTGGTGTTGTGTAGATATGCACTGGTTAGATAAAGAGGGAAGGCGTCCAGTTGAGAGCTGTTGAGTGACCTAGGCTTGGGGAAGATGGCGGTTCTCAACCTTCCTAATGCTGTGACCCTTTAATACAGTTCTTTATGTTGTGGTGAAACTCCTTCCCCCAACCATAAAATTATTTTGTCACTGCTTAGTATAGGTAATTTTGCTACTTTTATGACTTGTAATGTAAATATTTGTGTTGTCTAATGGTCTTAGGTGACCCCCCCCGTGAAAGGGTCATTCAATTTCCACCAGAGGGGTCGTGACCCACAAGTTGAGAACCACTGGTCTAGGGCAAATTTTTAAAGAGGGAAGTGAACCTGAGGGAGTCATAGAATTGAAATGAAAAGCAAACATGAGGGCTAAAACAAAAGTGATCTGAGGCCAGGCTTCCTGTCAGAACATATGTGAGGGATCTACAAGTCCATGTGTTGGCCAGGTCCTTTCTCTGAGAGCTGTAGAGAGCAGATCAGAGCTCACCCAGTATGTAGAAGACATTGTCCTTTGCCCTACTGCACCCACTATACTGTCCAAGTCTGGGCCCTCGGGACAGGCTGGCCAAGGGCAGCCAGGCAGACTCATAGTCCTCTGGCTCCCAGCCACCAGAATCACAGGTTTCCGGGAAAGCCTGACATGGGGCCACTCTGTTCTTCTGAATCTGAGACTACTGAGCTGTGGAGGCCTAAATTAATTAAGTAATGCTGAAGCCCCACCCCACCCCCACACACAAGGCAGCACATGGGGGAGGGGCTAGTGAGGCCTGAGAACACTGCCCCACCCCCACCCCCAGTGCTGGAATCCAGAGGCTCCTGAGTGTCATTGGAACTAAGCCTGCCCTTAAGTGCTTCTTCCACAGAGACAAAGGAATAATAAATCTGGAGTAGGCACCCCCGCCCACACACTGCCCAACCACCACACCAACCTGCTTCTCCACAGACACCCAGGCAGTTTGCAACTCTGGGATGAATTTCTCCAAGAAGCAACACATGGTAAAGCTCTGACCTTCATGTCAGAGGACCCCCTCGGACCATCTCAGAAACCAGAACAGACCGGCCCCTCCCTTCACAGCAGCACCTCCACACCCATGACCTCAAGAACGCACTGCTGCAGGTCCCCTTTGCACCTTCTCTCCAGACTCCCCCCACCCCAGAACTCCACACTCTGACCCAGCCCCCCGTGGCACTGATCCGGAGGGAACCAGATTTTGTTTTATCAGACTAAAGGCCACAGCTGTGCCCGCTGAATGAAATGAGAAGAAAGATTGTCATCCAAACACCACCGAGCAGTCTGAAGCAATTCAAGGTACTAATGAAGCTCCCACTGAGTACCAGGCTTTGAGCCCTGAGGCCACATGGTGAGTTCCTTGGGCTGCCAGTGCCTGCTGCTGGACACCACTGAGACTAGGATATAAATGTGGGGCGTTAGATCTGACTAGGATGCATTATCCCAACAATAGAAAGGTAATACACGTGTTGGTGAGATAATTAAATAAGTTAGTGCATGCTTTGCACACCACCTGTCCCATTGCTAGCTCTTCTTACAGATTTAATAAATAAATTCCTTCCTTCACTCAGTCAACTTACAAGGTATGTACCTGTACCCTGTAGTAACAGTCTCTACATTTTGAAGGAAAAGGAGGAAAGGTGCTTCTGTTTTCCCTCCAGGATGGAATAGGAAATTTCCTCTTGTCTATAAGTTATGATCAAATGCAGGAGGGTCGGGAAAGGAGTTTGCCAAGCGCCAGGGCGAGGAAAAAGCCACAGGCACAGAAACACAGCAGAACCAGAACCGGGGCCCTTGGAGGCCTACTGCCAGGCAGCATTCTGGTCAGGACCATGGACAGTTCCAGTGAGCTTTGTAGCCTGGCTCATCCAGGAGGGATAGCCTTTTGCTGATGGGGATGCTCCCTTGCCTGTGACCCCTGTACCCTAGTCCAAATGGGAAGGTCGTTGTCTTCTTACTTAGACACTAAAGAATGTCATTTAGAGACCCAGAGCCAGTCAGGTGCCTTTCTTACTCCAGTCTTTATCTGCATCTTGTCCTTACCCTGGATTATTATGTAGGGTGGGGAGCAAGAGACAAGACCTGCTGCTTGCTAGCACCGCGGCGTCTCCTTTCTAAAAGATTCCATTCACTGTCCATTAGCTACTAGAAACAAACCTGCCTCCAGTCTCATCCTGCCTCCTGGTTTTATTCAGATAGAGGGACAATATATGAATAATTAACCACTGCCACATAGGTTGGGGAGGATCTCTTTAAAAACCACTGGTGAAGCCTTTGTAGAAAATCAGAGAGAGCTCCAAGTCCTTAAACTCAAGTGTGCAGAGAAGTGTCTCCAAGAAGCAACAAATGGTAAAGTCAGGTGACAAAAGTTCATGAAGCAAGCTAAGAAAGAACTAGTCGCTGGAGAGTGTGCGATGAATAAAGGCTGTGCAATAGTAGTCAACGGGGTTTTTCCTACACTTTCTGCAACGTGAATTTTGGTAACCTCTTGGTGAAGACAGGCCAAGTGGGCCAGGGAGAGGCTAGGACTTGCCCAACGCCATCCACAGCTGTGGCTCCTTCCCTCCTCCATTTCCAGGGCAGCTGGGCCACCACAGGGCATGCGATGGCAGTACCCCAATCAGATGGGTTCCTCTTCCTTTCATAGGTACCTGTGTGTGGGTTGAGGGGTTGGGCACTAGACCATAAGACTGCTGCCTCTCACTCTGACATGGCGGTCTCCATCACCTCATCTTGCAGCTGGCTTAAGAATAGAAGCCAACTTTCCAGTTCTTTCTGCATCTTGCACCAGCCCAGACAGAGCCCAGGCTCACAATGCCTACCCAATCCGAGGGATAAGCCAGAGAGTCAGGAAGCTCCTAGTTTCTATCTGCCCTTCACAAGACCCCCCACTGTGACATGACCATAAGGCAGCACGTGCTATGATGATAATAGCAAATACTGATTTTTCGTATTATGTGTGTACCACACCCTAAGCTGTAGGTACTCCTATGCCATTTTACAGATAAATAAAGGGACAGTGGAGCAGGAGAAAACAATAGCCTCCTTGACACTTTTATCTATTAAGTGGCAGAGCTGGGAGCCATCCTATCTGTCTGCCTCTGGAGCCCAGATACCATGATGTCTTCTTCCCGGTGGGAAGGATGACAGAAGAGGCTGGATCCAATGCCTTGGGCTCTGAAGGCTCCTGTGACGCTGGAAGACTGAGAAGGCGCATTTTCAACATTGGTTTCTCTCCCTCCCCCCTTCTCCGCCCCCAATCTCAGCTGACTAATAGCTTCTCTCCTGCCAGTCTGTGGACTAGTACACGGACCTCATATGCCATCTGGGGTCAAAGCTTGTCTGAGGACATACGGACCCAATGCATAGGCTGATCTGTTCAGCCTCTCGGCTGGCCACAAACCAGAAGCCTCAGAATTGTGCAGCCCTCCCGGAAGGAAGGTCAGCCTTCCAAAGCCTCTACTGACAGCAAAGCTGCGGAGGCCCTGCTGCTTGAGACCCAGAGGCTTCCACGCAGGGCTTCTAACTAGCGTCACACCACTAGTGAGCCCACTCAGGGCTTGGAGAAGGCCGCGGAGAGTGCGGGTTGCAGAAAAGTGGACGGATGCTCACAAGAGCCTAAGGAGGGCTTGGTCTAGAGAGAAGAGGACCTGGGGGGTGTTGGGATGAGGAGAAAGAAGAAAGAAAAGAAAAATAGGCGGAGCTGGAGGGGGTGGGGACCCGCTCCTGGGAAAGCGGAAAGGGAGATTCCAGGTAGGGGGAGGTCAAAAAGGGTTAGTGCTGACATCTAGGGCTCTGGGTGCAGGGGATAACTCCTCCTGTCAGTCTTAGCGCTCACAGTCGCTGCCAAGACTTTCTGCCCAAGGGCAGGTGGGTCGGAACCAGACCCAGAAGGTTCTGTACCTTCTCCATCCCTTCCTGGAGAGGGTGAGAGGGTCTGGGGGTGAGATTGAGGGAGGGCATCGCGTACATTGTGCCTCTAGGTCCCGGCTGCGCGTTCCAGCTGTGAGAACAGATGGAGGCAGCGCGGCTCACCTCGGGGGGGCTCCGTGCCCGCTGTGCGCCAAGGTCCAGGCTGAGGAGGAGGTCTAGAGCCCTGGCTCTCCCGTCTCCCACCAGGCTGCGGGGAACCGGCTGCGGTACCCCCTCCTCCCAAGTGGGGGAAGAATGGAGCCTCACTCCTATAGGTCTCAGAACTAGGGAGAACACAGGGCTGGTTCCTCCCATGGAACACCCATCTCCAGGGGCTTGTCTAGGACTCTTTCTCTCCAAGATCCCCTTCCCCTGGCTTCCAGCCTGGGTGTATCTGGGAAGCGGACCCCTACCCGGACGCGCCCCGCCCCCGCCCCCCGCCCCGACGACGTCGCATTAGCATGAGCGACGCCAATGGCCCGGGCACCACTCGGGGGCCGAGACTCACCGCGTCATAGCCCCAAGTGGAGGGAGGAAAAAAAAAAAAAAAAAAAAAAGAGGCGGCGGCGGAAAAAGAGGCAAGAGCCGACGCGCGGGGAGGGGTGCGCAGTGGCGGCAGCATGCCCCTGGGCGGGTGCACACGGCCTCTCTGCGCGGCAGGGGCTGCTCCTGGGCTCGCTGGGCACCCCGCGTCCAGTCTCCTGCCTCAGCCCCTCTGCTTCCCGGCCTCCGCGGTTGCACCTGAAACAGCGGCAACTGGTCCCTGGAGCAGCTAAGAGCAGCGGCGGCGCAGCGCGGGACAATCCTTGCTTTTCTCTGAGCTCGGAGATAAGAGCCCCACAGCCACCTGAAGCACAGGGGGCGCTACGTGGCTAGGACTGCGCCCCCCCCCCCGAAGTACGGTACCCTAGCCTCTGCACTGCGGGACGCCGGCACCCGACTCAAGTGGAAGCATCTTCGGAAGAGCAGCGAGTGGGGGCATGGAACCCACCACGCCAACCGGTCAGGCCCGGGCGGCGGCAACCAAGCTGTCGGAAGCGGTGGGAGCCGCATTTCAGGAGCCCCAGAGGCAGCGGCGCCTGGTGCTGGTCATCGTGTGTGTTGCACTGTTGCTGGACAACATGTTGTACATGGTCATCGTGCCCATTGTTCCCGACTATATCGCCCACATGCGCGGGGGCAGCGAGAGTCCTACCTTGGCTGCTGAGGTGTGGGAACCCACCCTGCCACCACCCACTCTGGCTAATGCCAGCGCCTACTTGGCCAACACCTCGGCTCCCCCGACGGCTGCTGGGTCTGCCCGGTCAATCCTGCGGCCTCGCTACCCCACAGAAAGTGAAGATGTGAAGATAGGGGTGTTGTTTGCCTCCAAGGCTATCTTGCAGCTTCTGGTGAACCCCTTGAGCGGACCTTTCATTGACCGCATGAGCTACGACGTGCCTCTGCTTATTGGCCTGGGCGTCATGTTCGCCTCCACAGTCATGTTTGCCTTTGCAGAGGACTATGCCACACTCTTCGCCGCGCGCAGTCTACAAGGCCTGGGCTCAGCCTTCGCGGACACGTCTGGCATCGCCATGATCGCCGACAAGTATCCCGAGGAGCCCGAACGCAGCCGTGCCCTGGGCGTGGCGCTAGCTTTCATTAGCTTTGGAAGCCTAGTGGCGCCACCCTTCGGAGGCATCCTCTACGAGTTCGCGGGCAAGCGTGTGCCTTTTCTAGTGCTCGCTGCCGTCTCGCTCTTCGACGCACTGCTGCTGCTGGCGGTGGCTAAGCCCTTCTCGGCTGCGGCTCGGGCGCGGGCCAACCTGCCCGTGGGCACACCTATCCACCGCCTCATGCTGGACCCATACATCGCTGTGGTAGCCGGCGCACTCACGACCTGTAACATTCCCCTTGCGTTCCTCGAGCCCACCATAGCCACGTGGATGAAAAACACAATGGCAGCATCCGAGTGGGAGATGGGAATGGTTTGGCTGCCGGCTTTCGTGCCGCACGTGTTAGGCGTCTATCTCACCGTGCGCCTAGCCGCGCGCTATCCACACCTGCAGTGGCTGTACGGCGCTCTCGGGCTAGCGGTGATTGGAGCAAGCTCTTGCATAGTACCTGCCTGCCGCTCCTTCGCGCCACTAGTGGTCTCGCTCTGCGGCCTCTGCTTCGGCATCGCGTTAGTGGACACGGCGCTGTTACCCACGCTCGCCTTCCTGGTGGACGTACGCCACGTATCAGTCTATGGCAGCGTCTACGCTATAGCTGACATCTCCTATTCTGTGGCCTACGCACTCGGGCCCATAGTGGCAGGCCATATTGTTCACTCTCTTGGCTTTGAGCAGCTCAGCCTCGGCATGGGCCTGGCCAACCTGCTCTATGCACCTGTCCTGTTGCTCTTGCGTAACGTGGGCCTTCTTACTCGCTCGCGTTCCGAGCGCGATGTGCTGCTTGATGAACCACCGCAGGGTCTGTACGACGCGGTGCGCCTGCGTGAGCGTTCGGGGCAGGGCACGGGCAGCGGCGAACCTTGCAGCCCGCCTGGCCCTTTTGATGGGTGCGAGGACGACTACAGCTACTACACCCGCAGCTAGCAGACCCGCTCCTCCTCCAGGCCACCTACTCCCCAGTTTAGGTCATGCGGGAGCACTGGCCAACTATGGCTTGGGGCCCGCCTCCACCAACGAGTACCCTAGCCCCACCCCAGCCTTGAATTCCCTTGCTGGAACCCTTCTCCGTGACCTCTCTCAATGTAACCTCCTCCCCAAACGCACTCTCACCACTCTCATATCGGTTGAGGGAATGGTACAGGGAGGCATAAAAAGCTACTGGGCTCCTAGCAGAGGTGAAGAAGTGTGCGGGCGATCACCGATCACCTACTGAGCGCCCCAAAAATAGAGCCATGCACCTCTCCTTCCTGTGGATCTTTCCAGTGCCAAACTTGGTCTGCTGCACCCCGGTGCCTCTGGCCTGAATTAATAAACCATATCTGTCTGAGGAGGCCGAGTCTCTTTACTCATGAGGGGTGGGTGGCCGTGACACAAAACCTGAGCACAGAGACAAGCTGCCTGGGTTTCCCATGTTCAATCCAGGCCTGAGGAGAAATCTCTCTCTCTCTCTCTCTCTCTCTCTCTCGCGATATCGTCTCTCGATCTATCTCTCTCTGTCCTCGTGTTGTGTGTGTGTGTTGTGTGTTGTGTGTGTGTGGCTTTATCTGCATCTGTGTGTGTTAATGTCCTCTTGTCTTTCTCTGTTCGTCTTTTGTCTCTTGATGTCTGTCTGCCCTCTCTCTCTCTCTCTCTCTCTCTCTCTCTCGCTCTCTCTCTCTCTCTCCACACACACACACACACACACACACACACCTCTCGATAGTCCCTCATTTCGCAGCCCAGTGCAGCACCTGAAGGTTCCACCCGAGGGAGCCTGAGGATCTGCCTGGCCTTGGAAGACAAGCCAGCACCAGGAGTTCTGAACTGGGCTTCCCTGCCCAGTGGGATCTTATCCTACCTTGTCAAGTAAGGAGCAGGAGGGAGCTGTTTTCTACAGAAAAGAGGAGGCAAGTCCTCATCTTTTAGGGCCCCAGCCTGGGAACAGTGTTCTTTAAGGATGGGGGCTCTTAAGGATCTGAGGAATGGGAGAGCAGCTGCCTGTGGATTTGCCTTTTCTCAGTCAGTTTGAATGGAAAAGGGAAGAGATATGGGTGTGGGAACTGGTGCCAATCCCTACCCCTCTCTGTCCTAAATGAAAGAGGTCACTCAGAGATGGCAGGGAAGTTTCCTAGCCTGATTTCCTGTGGTGGAGGCTGAGGCTGAAGGCTGTACACTCATTCCTGGATCCTGCTGCCTCCACACAGAGCCCTCTGATTTCATGGTGGAGAGGCAGTTGGATCAGAGTAACCTGGGTGTATAGCGAGGAAGACTGCATGTGTGTGGGTATATCTGTCTGTCTGTCTGCCTGTCCTTATCTGTTTGTGTAAGAGAAAGGTGTGTGTGTGGAGGGGGATACTTTGCCTGAGAAGAGTGTCTGTGGGCATCTGGTTGAGTCCCTAAACAACCTTCGCCTGCTATCATTGCGGACCAAGTCTGTGTTCCCTTGTCTCGGCCTCTCTCCTCAAAGAGCCTGCAGGAATAGGATGGTAAAAGAAAGGAAGGGAGGTCCCACAGTAGCCAACAAACTCATTAATATTTTAAAGGGGTGCAGTAAGGTTCCAGCCTTGTGAGAAGGGGCAAATTTTCTTCTGACAAACACTCTCCATGGTTCTGCATAAGCAGCTGCACAGAAGACCATGTGGATAGGGGAGCCGAGGGACTGGGAAAGGCTGGGGTGGGGGTGATGCATTAGCAGGACAATGTTCAGTGTCCCTTTCCAGGGCTTAAATCCGATGCCAGTGCACAAACGAACTCATCCGGGAAGCTGTCCGAGACAGGTTTTGAGGACAGAAGATGGAAATCACAGGGCGGGGCGTGGGGTGGGGGGAGCAGAGGACTGCGAGGAAGAGATGCAGGGAGGGACAAGAGGGAGGGAAAAAAGAGGAGAAGGGGAGGGGAGGAGGAAAGGGAGGGAGTCTACAGAGGTGCGGCTGGTTTGCTTGCAGTCAGCTGCTGGGACCCAGCACGTCGTCGTCGGAGACTCTACTATTGACCTAGGTGGCAGCCCTACTTTCTTTCTGACGCTGTCTCCACCCCTTCCCTGGTCCTTCTGGCTCACACAGCCGCCTCCAGCCCTGCTTGGTGTGGTGCAGAGCCCGGTTTGGTGCCGAACAACCCAGGAGAGCAGGTGAGGAGGGTTGGGCAGCGGTGGGTTCGTGGGGTGGGGGTGAGGGTGTGGGAGGGCAAAGAGCTAAGCCCTTGGAGACAGGCGGACCCCAGGTGCTGTTCTTCCGGAGGAGCTGTCCAAGGAGGGGCAGCTCCCAGGCCCAAAGGCCCCTGGACTCTCAGAGTCTACAGCGTCCTAGGCACCACTGGTCATCGTGGGAGTACATCTAAGAGACTGAGGGGTTTGGCAGCTCAGATGCCTGGACTGGGAGGGCTTGATTATCAAGGCTTAGGACTCCCCTGATGGCTACCGCCCACCTATGTTACTTTTACTTGAAGCCCAGGGTCTGTTGGTATTATCTCTGGGCCCCAGTTTTCTTCAGCCATTCTTGGGAAGGTGGGGAGTGCGGGAGGGGGTGGCAGGTAGGAGTCCATGACACGCCTGCAGGAGTGGCAGCACAGATAGCCTTAGGAAACCAGATCAGATGTGTTGGACCTTCAGGGCAGAAAGCAAAGACCTCTCCCTGTAGCTCCTACAAGCCAGGCCAGCAGAAGAAGAAATGGGAGGGTACCAAACCATAGGAAGACAAATGCATAAGAACTCTCTAAGCCTGGGCCAAGGTGCTAAGGAGGAAGGAGCTGCGGGTCATGGGAGAACAGTGGGACACCCATCACAATGTCAACTGGCAGGGGCACAGTCTCCTCTCCATCAGGCCCGGCCAGTGTTCTCCCCTTCCCACCACTGAGATGGCACAAAAGCAAACATTAGCTGTGTAATATAGAGCTTTTATTAACTTGATCTTGTTGTCTTGGTTGGCCCCTCAAGGTAAACAACAAAGCACCCACATACTTATCCGGCAATTTCTAGCCACAGTTGGGCTGAAGGACTATTGTGCTTGGAGTGTGCTGCACTAGACCACAAGGCTTTTCCATTCTCTGTTCAGTGGGGCCAGGCAGTCTCAAACTGTCCTAGCCCTGTCTGGGTCTGGTTTCTCCACCTTTCTGCATGGTCTCTCCCCAGGATGAACTGAGTCTTAAGCCAGCACCTGGCTGTGCTTGATTCTGAGTGAGGTTGCTGCTGCTGCTGCTGCTGGTCCAACAGGCTAAGCATCAGCTTTGGCCTCTTGAGGGAGAATAAAATGTTGGTTTGTAGAAATCTTGTCTGTGCAGGTTTCTGGCTTGGTGGTGAAGAAGGTGTACCTCATAGCTCTAAAAACTGGCCTGTGTCCTTAGCCTAGCTTATTTCTAGCGTGCCTTCCAAATTAATCTGCCTTACCCAAGGCTGCTGGGAGAATCTAGAGGCCGTGCCTACCCACGCTCCGGTATCATGTCCTCCCATACCCCCGTTGCACCCACCCTTGGAGCCTGCTACCCAGAGACTACCCCAGGGTCTCACGTAGCCCAAAATGTCACCCAGAGTACAGGGCCTTAAAATGCTTGAGGGCATTCAAGCACCCACTCATAATAGTCCTATGCACAGGGTGTGGTGTTTTCTGGACTCACATCCCCTCTACTTCATAACAGACCCAGGCCAGGCATCCTAGAGGGGAATCAGGACACTCTGGATATGGCTTTGCACAGGAGAACTACAGTTTTGGGGGAAAGTTGAGACTAGCCCGGTTGGGTCTCAGTTGTGTTCCAGGCAAAACAAAGCTAGCACTCTGACCCTGGTTGGTTGAGAGTGGGCAACTCCAGCCTGGCTCCTCCCAATGCAACCTGGGGTCACCAGCCAGTCTTGAGTCATGACGGCTTCATGAAAGCAGGTCTCAGCTTGTGGCTTAAGGCAGGACTCCATCTCTCCCAACTAGGGAGGATTCAGAGAGGTCACCCCAGTCAGGGACGCAGGTCTGAGGGGATGAGATGGCAGTCACAGCAGCACTGAGCTCCCTACACACTGCTGTCAGTTTCTGGCTGCCTTAGGGTATGGGGAAGGGCCTATGGGATTCATTTAGGCCTACATGGCTCTATGTGAGGCTGCTTTTCATCTGTCTCCAGGTCTACAGGTCTGCTACTCTGGAGCAAGAATCACCAAGATGCCCATCCTAGACAAGGTCCCCCAAAAGGTGCCTGCAAAAACGTCTAGCTGCGAAGAGGAGCTGGTGAGGAACTTTTTGGGCCATGTGTCTTATCCCTGCTCTCTCTTCTCACACACTTGTATTCCCTGAACAGTCTGGAGTGGCACTGGCCCTCGACTGTTCCCAGCTCTTGGCTCTCCTAGACAGAAGGGCAGCTTGCAGCCCTGTCCTGTCCTGGGAGGAGTCTTTTTTGGCCTGGAAGTTCAGAAGCCTTGCTACCGGAGGGTTAGGGCAAAACCCCCAACTCCAGTTCTAGTCTCTCTGACTGGCTAGACTCAGCTGCTTGTCCTCAATATATCAATTAAAGAGACAATATGTTAAAAAGGGAGAGAAAAGAGCATCAGTTGACACATTGGGGAGATGAACAGGTAAAGAGGTCCAGTGAGTCTAAATCAATCTTCAAGGCATGGCCATACGCTGGAGGTTTTAGAGGAAGAATCTGGACATATGAATATTACCTGATATCTGACGTATATATGATCTGGACTTAAGATGTGGTCTGGCTGATCATTAGCTCAGCTATGATTCTGCAAGATGATTAGGAGAAGTTGTTTCTGTGACCATCGAGGGGAAACAGTTTATTTCCCAGTGTTTTCCTGCTCCAGAGGGAAGCTTCCTTATGGTGGATAACTGCCATGCTTTGAAGGGTTGTCTGCTCTGTAAGGCTTCCGACAGTGCTGTTTGAGGAATGCAAAATAATTGGTGTTGAGTGCAATGACTGGAAAGGTTTAGGCACATTTGGAGGGTCTGGAGCAAAGCACTGGAAAATCTGTGAGACATGCATATGTTCCTCTTGGTTTTGTTTTGTTTTGCTTGTTTGCTTGTTTGCTGTTTTGTTGTCACTGTTGTTTTGTTTTGAGGTTTTCTCCGTGTATCTCTGGCTGTCTTGGAACTTGCTCTGTGGACTTGGCTAACCTTGAACTCACAGAGATCAGCCTGCCTCTGCCTCTGCCTCTGCCTCTGCCTCTGCCTCTGCCTCTGCCCAGTTAAGTTCCTCTTTGTTCTTTCAGCCAAGCTGAGGGGTTAGTTAGGTTAGGCACTGCTGTCCTTGTCTCTTTTGTTGTTGTGGTGGTGGTGATTTGCTGTTTTTAAAGGCAGTTACTCATTGAGTGGTTATCATGCCGACATGCAGGACTCGGCAGGAAGAAACGAAGGCGGAGGTGACAGGCTTTCATCCCATTCTTAATTACCTTGTGGACCAAATGAAGAGTTGATGCTTTAGTGGTGGGGGCGGGGGCAAGGCAGAGGCAGTTTCTAAATGCCGACTATAGCCTTAGGATGCTGGGAAACGCAGAGAACTGCACTTCTTGCTCTCAAATCCAAGAAGAGCTCAGGCACCAGTCAAGCACTGTCTCCCTCACCTCCCCCAACCTCACTGTACCCCAAGTTCTACTTCAGATGGCTTTAAACCCAACATGCTTGCCTAGGCAAGGCTGAACCCCCTTCGCAAGCCCTGGCACATCCAACCTCCAGCTGCTGCCACTGGTTCAGCCCAGGAGCGTTCAAGCATCATCTTTTCCACTGGTTTGAAACAACACTATCCTCCCTGGGCAGCCTCCCTGGGCAGGCATCCTCCCTTCTGCTACATCCAGCCTTCCAGAGATAGAGCAGTGCATCTCAGTTCAAGTTCCTGCATGTGCCGGTCCCTCTACCACAGCCTTCTCGCCCCTCTCTGGTCCTATCAGGATTTCTTGTCTTCTGCCCTTGAGCTTGCTCCTTACACATCCCCAACTTCTGTAACTGACCAGTACCTCTGCCACCTCTGTCCATGGCATGTCCCCCTCCTTCCCCCGGCATTGGCCTGTGGCTCCCTGGAGGGCAGACTCTTTCTCTCCACTGTCTATAAGACCAGTCCATAGGCTGGCTCATATAAGCCACCCAGAAATTTGCACAGGCCACAGAATTCCAAGTCTACACAAGACCAGAGGTCCACAAGAGTCAGAGAAGGAACCATGGCTGGAGCGGAGATGCCTAAACTAAGATTCCCCCTGCCCCCCATCTTACCCATCACTGCTTCTCTCTCACCCAGGCTGTGCCACAGCACGAGTGAAAGCCCAGGCACTCTAGTCAAACCTTCCACCACTCTTGGGCTATGCTTTTTGGAGATATTGCCTGTTCCATCCTCATAGACACCTGTGAACAGAAAGAGAGGAACTAGAGTGGCTGAGGAGGGGGCATCAAATGTGGTTTGCTTGGAATGGGCAAAACAACATAGGACATTGTCCAGACCTGTCCTTGTGTTTGTATTGTCCCCCAGGGCAGCAGCGCCAGAGGTTAGTGCTGACAGTCCACCTCCAGCCAGGGTAGTGAGCTCCACAGACAGGACCAGACAGGTGGGGACTTATCCATCCATTATTACTTGTTCCGCCACCACCCAGGGCTGAGCCTCAAGAGAAGACAGGTGCTTTCAGCAGCCCACCAGGGTAGGGCGAGCCCTTGGCTAACCTATAGAAACACAACTCACCACCTTGCCTCACAGAGAAGAAGCCCCTGAAAAAAAGTTACCGTGCTGTGTGCCAACTGTACAATCTAACGATGGCGCTAAAAATCTGGCTTCTCTATTATCAAGGGCTGAGAGAGGGAGACGGGGGTGGGGGGGCAAAAAAGGTTGTGAAGGAGAGGAGAGGAAACCCCAGAAAGAGGAGGGGAAATGAACTGGGGGTGTAGCTCAGCTGCAGTGCTTGCCTCGTGTGTGTAAGGCTCTGGGACAGGAGAAGAGAGGGGAGGGGAGGGGAGGAGATGAAATGAATTACATTGACTAAGAATCACTATGTGACCTGGGATTAGTCTCCCCATACTGTGGCTTTCAGTTCCCTCATGTCTAATGACAAAAATTCCTTCCCTGTCTATGTGGCACATTGAAGATACACAAGACCCCCTGGTCAAGCATACTGGATTAACAAGAATAGGCAGTGCCCATGTAGGAAAATCCCTGTGAAGCTTCTTTTCCAACTCTTCACCTCACTTGGAGCCCAGTGACCACAAGTTTCTTGGATTTCCTTCAGAAGGATAAGGCCAGTTAACCAAACACAATCCGTGTTTATTGCAGCCTGTTAGTTTTCTCTTTTATTTTCTTGGGGTCCATCAGGTAGGAAGAGTTGTTGTATCTGATAGGTGAAAAAGACCTGAGGCTTGGAGAGGCCTGGACAAGAAAGGGTTCCACTGTCCCCCGCCACCCCCCGCTGAACCTGACTCTAGTGCCCACATGGAACCAACGCCCTCCCTGGGTTCCACACCAGGAAGCAGGAATCCAGAGGCAAAGGGCAAGAGATAGCCACTGCCCCAGAAAGCCTTTCCAGGAAGCTGGTCATGTCTCCACTCAAAGCCATCTTATCCCATTTGACTCTCTCTGTAAGGCTAGCATCTTCCAGGCCAGAGAGCATGCAGGCTCTGGGGCATCAGCTGGGAGGAGTTCCTATGTGAAGAGTGACCAGCAGTCAGCAATATCACCAATGATCTTTCATCCCAGACCCATCCTTTATGAGCTGCTAGCACATGTACATCTGTCATCCCTTTCCATCCTGAGAGAGGATCATTTTTCATAGAAGAACTGGGCCCTTGCAGAGGGAGAAATTTCCCCCAAGGACATATCACTGATCTGCAGCAAGGTCAGCGTGTGAACCTGTCTGTCCGATGCCAACAGCAGGGTCAGGGTATGAGTCCAGGCCTATCATTTTGTGCCTTCCTCAGTCCTAAATACTGAGGGACAGGGGCAGGGACAGCAAGCAGGAGGGCCCTTAACTTACAGCTCTGCTAAGGTAGGCCCAGTAAACAGGCCCCAGGGTGGCAAATGAGGACAGGACAGAATGAGACATGGTCTGACATCAACTCTAGGACAGGTATGGACCATATTCAATAAGGGGAGTGAGAGACCATGAACCTTCTTTTTCAGGACTTACCCAAATTGCCAGTGCCCCCACTGCAGCAGACACTGGCCACCTATCTGCAGTGTATGCAGCATCTGGTGCCAGAGGAGCAATTCAGGAAGAGCCAGGCCATTGTGAAGCGGTTTGGGGCTCCTGGTGGCCTGGGTGAGACCCTGCAGGAAAAACTCTTGGAGAGGCAGGAGAAGATGCCCAACTGGGTAAGGGTTCCTGGACAGAAGGTGGCAAGAGATCTCTGGGATGGGGAGGAGAAAGAAGAAAGGATGTGGGTGAGGTTAAGAGCTGAGGTAGATGGGGTTGGGAGAAGACAGGGATGCATCATGGATGGGAATAGACTGATAGCATATGTTGGGTGACTGCAAGGGAGAGAGGTAGGTAAGATGAAAAAGGGACTGGGGGAAAAAGGAGGGCAGGGAACATGAAAGGTGAAGACAGAGGTGAGAGATTGGGAGGGACTGGACACAGAGCTAGGGACAGGGATGGGGAAAGATGGGGATAGAGATGAGCTTAGAAGACAGAGTAGGGTGACAGGTAGAGCTAAGGCACAAGGACAGGCAGTGGGCAGAGATGTATCACTAACGATGGGAAAAGAGGAAGAAATAAAGGATACTATATGGGATGAAGATGAAGGGTAGGCTTGGAGAACTGGGAAGACGCAGGCTCAGCAAACAGCTGAGTCTTAGTGCATTTGTGGGATGGAGGGATGGATGGATGGGTGGATGGATGGATGGAGGGATGGATGGAAGGAGGGATATATGAGTGGATGGATGGATAGGTGGATAGGTGGATGGGTGGATGGGTGGATGGATGGATGGATGGATGGATGGATGGATGGATGGATGGGTGGATGGATGG
Source organism: Acomys russatus (assembly GCF_903995435.1). Classification (NCBI taxonomy): domain Eukaryota; kingdom Metazoa; phylum Chordata; class Mammalia; order Rodentia; family Muridae; genus Acomys; species Acomys russatus. Next base: position 61,183,318 of record NC_067139.1, on the reverse strand, counting down.
ATGATCCACCAAGAGGGGCTTACTTGGAGTAGTCAGAACAGGACTGATGACCTCTGCTAGGACAGTGCCTGTTTAGGAAGGGTGTGTCAGGGTTCAGGTGTAATGGTACCCCTCCCTGTGCTTCCTGACAGGTATCTGAATACTGGCTGAATGACATGTATCTCAACAGCCGCCTGGCCCTGCCAGTCAACTCTAGCCCTGCTGTGATCTTTGCTCGGCAGAACTTCCATGACACCAATGACCAGCTACGGTGAGGCCAGGATGCCCTGGGCACACAGCAGAGGAACCCACCCAAGATGTGGGGTCTGGCTTCACACCAGGAAGGAGAGCCCAGAGCTTGTGCAACGGCTCAGCTTGCTGGGGCCAAGTAACACAAGACATCTCCTGATGTCATCAGGCCAGGGGTGGGGAGGGTTAGGTATGGTGTCACTCAGTAATAAACATGTGGTCTCTCCCTAAACACATTTATCTGATGGGGCTAGTGGGGGTCATGAGCCCCAGGGACCGATACAGAAGTTTTGACCCAGCTGGGTCTATGAGCTGTCACTTAAAAGTAGTCCTGACTGGGCCATGCTGCTCCAGGTGCCTGAGAGGTCCTCTGTGCTCCCTGAAGCTCTGCTCCAAACAGATTCCAAAGGGAGGAACATCCCTCCCTGCCAGCACAGCTACCATCTGCTGCAATTTCAGAGCTCAGTGAGCTGCTGGAAGGGCCTCTAAGTGCATGGAGAATGGTGGCAGTGGTGGGTAGGGGCAGGGAAGGACAGTCTCCCTGTTGGAGTCTGTCAGGATTTCATCCTCTTACTATCTCCGTGGGAACACAGGCACAGCCTAGGCCTAGCTCCCACTTGCCCGCCTCTCCCCTAGAAGGAGGAATGAGGATGGATGGGTTCTGAAGACAGCTCTCCAAATTGCATCTGAGGGGCATTTCCCCCCTATGCAATTAAGTCAGACCTCATCATCCATAGACAGTTACGATGGCACCATCCCCTGGCACTGGGCCCTGAGGCTTTCCTCCCAAGACTCATTTTCCTTTTCATTAGCCACTAAGAGGGTTCAAACTGCAGCCTTTCCCCCCTGGAGACTGCATTTCCCAGAAGATCCAGCCACAGTGCTGGATCCGCCCATGGGAAACCTCGCCCTCTCCCCTTTCCTTTTCTGCCACTCACTCTGTCACTACTCCAGGCACCTCTTCCTCCTCAAGGTGCTTCTGCCTTCCTCTCCCCACACCTCCACACACCAAAATAAACCATCCTCAGTTCTCACCAAAGGACCATTTTTAATCCAAGGCTGTGGTGAGCTGACAGCACTCAGGGGAGGGGCAGTATGACCCACATCCCATTAGTGTACACGGGGCCTGGCATATGGCAGGCGATAGATGAGTGAGTCTGGAAAAGAGGGAGGGGCATGGAGAGCATAGAAGGAGAAAGGGAGGGAGGAGGAAGTCAGGAAGGATAAAGGAAAGGTAAGAGCGTAGGGGCCTGGAAGCCGGCTCACACACCCCTCAAGTCTCTCTGTGTCCCTGCAGATTTGCAGCCAGTCTCATCTCTGGTGTGCTCAGCTACAAGGCTCTACTGGACAGGTGGGTCAGGGCCCCAGCCTGGGAGGGGTAGGGCCCAGCTTGGTTGTCTCCTCCTTACTGCCTTTCTCTGAAATGCCCCTCCCTCCCTCTGGACCTCTTTCCTCCTGCGGTGTGAATTACAGTTTGGGTCTGGAGATCCCAGGAAGGGCGGAGAAGGAAGCAGAGTGTTGGAGAAGGTGGTGGTACCCTAAGTGATGCTATTGGGATGACGGTCTCCCCCACCCTGTGCCTTAGGGTCCACATGCCCACCCTAGCTCAGTGAACACGGAGTGCTCCTGTAGGTTGTGGGAGCTACGCAGGCTCTGGGTTCTCAGTAATCCTATGAGAACAGTCCCCCTTCCTAGCCAATCTCAGGGCAATGGGAACACTGGGGAGACCATGGAGCTACAGGTGCTGCAATAAAGGAGGGGCCGAAAGCCGTGCTCTATGCACAGATAAGGAAGCGAAGCTCAGAGAGAGTCAATAACTTAGCCGTGGCCATACAGCTGAGAAGTGGAAGGGCACAGGGGCAGTCTCCACTCTGTGTTCTATGTAGATCCAGGTATCCAGGTTAGTGTTTACGCAACAACCTGGGGACAGAAGCTAAGACACACATTGTCCCCAGGGAGGAGGGTCAGAGAGGCAAGGCCTGGGGTCAGCACATCTGAATATGAATTGTGTTTTAGACAAAGGACTGACTTGCGGGGGGGGCGCGGTCTGATAGTTGTCTTTCCACACTGTGCTGCCCGGCCTGTGGGCTGCCCTTTCCAGCCATGTTTCCAGAGCTTCCTTACTCCTCAGCTTAAGCCTGAGCTCTATCCAACACACTGCATCTGTCTTGAGTGAGTCTGTCCTGCTCAGCACCCTGGCTGCAGAGTGGAGGAGGGAAAAGTCTGACCCTGACGGCAGAGCCCAGGGACCATGGAACTACCCATCACTGGCAGGCTTGACCACCACCCCCCCCACCTCCCACTTGAGCAGGCAGATAAACTTGTATGTGTGAGCACGTTACATGAATGCACACAAACGCCTGTTTCTGTGCAAGCCAACATAAAGGTCCGTGTGCTCTGTACTTGCAAACATCATAAAGCTGGGACTTTTGGAGGAGTGTCTGTCTGGCTTGGACACTTGAGTAATTTACTCTTCATTTTCAGTGTACTGATGCTTGGAAGATGTTGAGAAATTAGGCATTTTACCTACTCTCAAAACATTCTCAGATGGACATAGAATAAAACCCCATTCCTTCTATGAACCCAAACCCCAGGCATCCCCACTGGGGCATCTACTGGTCAGTCACTACAAAGGGACCCAGTATGTTTCTCCCATGTGCACTCCCCCTCACTCATCTCACCTCCTCAGTACAGGCGGTAGTACATCCCGATTGGTAGGTCCAGCTGGGAGTCTCCTGTGGTCACTCCTTCTCCCTCCATGACATCCATTGTGCCACCACATACCCCAGCCAGTTCCCAAACCTCCTTCTTAACTTACCCACAGTATTTTCCCACCTTGACTTCAGTCTTCTTCCTGATGTTTCCTGGGACAGACTTTGGTCTTCTCCTTGTATAAGCAGGGCCATTAAAAAAGCAAAATCGGACAGGATATGCTGGGAATATAGCTCAGTGATAGAGCACGTGCCTTGCATGAGTGAGGCCCTGGGTTTAGTCCTCGGTACTGACAAATCAAACACAAAACAAACCACACACACACACACACACACACACACACACACACACACACACCCCCCAGAGCCAGGGGTGCTGTGTTTTAATGATGATGATGGGTACGCTTAGCGTGGATGAGGCCCTGGGTTCAACCCTTAGCTCCAAAAGAAGAAAAGCAAACATACCTCAAATCATGCTCCTGGGTGTCAAAGCTACCAGAGGCTTTTTAATGCACCAAGCATAAGCTGCCAACTTCTACCTTGCCACCACAGCCCAGGGACCTGTCCTTGCCCATTTTTTCAGACTTTTCTTCATTCTGGCTTACTTTCTGCCTTCCACTGGTGCACTGGGAAGTCTCAAACCATCACTGGAGACGGGGCTTTATTTTCAAATTGTGTAAAAGATGACAAAAAAATTACTAGAAAAAGTTTACAAAAGTGTAAAATACAAGACTGCGTGTTTTACTATTGAATTCAGTTGGCATAACTCCCACCATTGCTATAGATGTTTTTGGATTCTGGCACTCATCACAGTCATGAAATTTCCATGCAACACCCCCACTTTGAGTAGCATAGCTGTGGGGCTCTCTGCCCAGCCTGTCTGCCTGGAAGCTTCTTACCCTTTGGGCTCAGCTCAGTCAAGCAGGCAGGAATGAGGCTTCCCCTTAGTCCTGTACCCCTGCCCCTGCTGGTCACTCAATCTATCTGAAGCCCTCCTGATTGCCAATTTACAATATACTTCCCAGCAACACATCCCAGGACCCACATCCAGTCAGGGTGGGAAAATCGTGTCTGCTTACTATTACCACAGAATAGTGCCTGGCATAGAAAGCGAACTTTGAAAGCTGAAAGAACAAAAGAATAAATGGATTAATGGGTGGAGAATAAGTCTGGATGGTAGGTAGACGGAATGCATAGTAGGTGACTGGTTGCACAGTGGATGGATGGGAAGTGATGGGTAAATACTTGATGAATGCATGTATGGCAGATAGTTGAATGGATAATTGCGTGTGTGCACATATGCATGGTAGATGGGTGAACTGGTGTAAGAGCGGTAGATGAATACATGGGTAGTGGGTGGTGATATGTGTGGTAGGTGGGTGGATGCACTGGAGAGGAGTAGATGAGTGAAGGGTGCACTGCTCACTTTTCTGTTGCTGTGATAAAACGCCATGATCAAAAGCAACTTATAGAAGAAAGAATTTATTTTGGCTTATGGTTTCATAGGGGGAAGAATGACATAATGGCAAGGAAGGCATGGAAGCAGAAAGCCAGATCAGAAAGAAACTGCCTGAACACATTTGAACAGCACAGATAAAACACACACAGAGAGAGACACAGGGTCAGCGGGGAGGGGGAAGAGAATGCAGGGAGAGCTCAGGGAAGTAGAGTAAGGCTATAAAACTCTTAAAGCCCACCCCCAGTGATGTACTTCCTCCCTCAAGTCAACATGTCCTAAAGATTCTATAATGTTCCCCCAAACAGTGCCACCAATTGGAGATCAAATGTTCAATACCTGAGCCTATGGTGGAGTATTTCTTACTCAACCCACAAAAGACAGATATATGGTGAGTTGGTGGATGGACAGGTAGTAGACAGAGAGATGGATACATAATAGATGGATAGTATACATGCATGTTCATTGATGGATGGATAGTGAGTTGACAGACTAATGTATGGATGGTTTATTCAGTGATTTTCAACCATCCTAATGCCATGACCCTTTAATACAGTTCCTCATGCTGTGGTGACCCCAACCATAAAATTATTTTTGTTACTTCACAACTGTGATTTTGCTACCATTGTAAATTGTAATGTAAATATCTGTGTTTTTCGATGGTCTTAGGCAAACCCTGTGAAAGAATTGTTCAATCTCCAAAGGGGTCACAACCCACAGGTTGAAAACCACTGAGTTAATGCATGGTGGGAGTGTATGAATGGATGCATTGATAGTATATGGATGAACGAATAGATACTGTGTGGATAGATGTAGAATGCATAGGTGATAGGGAGATGGATGTAAGGATGGATGCATGCTGGTTGAATGGTGAATGTATGTATACAGTTGCATGGCAGATGTGTGGGTGGTTTAACGGTAGATGAATATATACATGAGGGATGTTGGATTGATGGATGGGTGGATGGATGGATGGATGGATGATGGGTGATTGGGTGGGTGGGAAACTACATGATGGTAATGAATTGATGATAGACAGTTGGATGCTTATATGGAAAGATAGATAAATGGATGAATTGATAGATTCAGTGGATAAATGGGTGGACAGATGACTAGGATGGATGGATGGATGGTGGATGGATGGATGGATGGTGGGTGGATGGATGGATGGTGGGTGGATGGATGGATGGTGGGTGGATGGATGGATGGTGGGTGGATGGATGGATGGTGGATGGATGGATGGTGGGTAGATGGATGGATGGTGGGTAGATGGATGGATGGTGGGTAGATGGATGGATGGTGGGTGGATGGATGGATGGAATGATAGCTATATCATTCAGAAGCCACATGACAAGAAGAACTTTCTACTTTAAACTCTGAGAAGTCTTCAAGAAGAAATAATAAAGAATAAACTCTTGAAGGAGAAATTTTCTTTAAAAAAAAAAAAAAAGACAGTGGAGTACAGGGGTAGAGGAAAATGTGTGCCAAGAAAAGATTGGTGTAAGCAAAGGCACAGAGAGTTAAAAGGCAAAAATTACATATGCATTTCCTGAGACTGGGATGAAGGTAGAGTTGTGGAGGTTTGGGGAAGTTCTGAGGTGTTCTGTGGGCCACAGAAATGGAACCTTCCATTATTTCACAGAATGAAGAAAAGCCCTGCAGTAGTGCCATTGTAAGTTTGATGTACCATTAGCCTAACTATAACAACAAAGTACAGAGTAGTAAGCCATAAGTAGAGTGCTTGCTTAGCAGGCACAGAGCCTCGGTTTGATGCAAAACCTTCAAAAAGAAAAACATAAGGTTACCATAGAACCCATCCCAGTGCCTTCTGTCCCCCTCGGTCCTCTCACACCTGCCTGCCTCTCTTATGCTCTCTCCTTCCAGCCACTCCCTCCCCACTGACTGGGCCAAGGGCCAGCTTTCAGGGCAGCCCCTCTGCATGACACAATACTACAGGCTCTTCTCCTCTTATCGGCTCCCTGGCCATACCCAGGACACACTTGTGGCCCAGAAGAGCAGCATCATGCCTGAGCCGGAGCATGTCATTGTGGCCTGCTGCAACCAGGTAAGTGGGCCCTTTGCCACAGGCTCTCAGACTTGGAGCAGGTGTGGAGCGTATAGTGGCTAGGTGTGCCCATCCATTCCTGCCTCTTCACAAGTGCACAGGCTGGTTCCTCAAGTCATACAGTGAGCTTGGGGCATGATACCCTCACAAAGAGGATTTCCTACTGGGTCAGTCCACTCTCTCCAGCAGCTGTATTTTAAAAATGGAAAAACTATTCAGTTAGAGGATAAACTCCCTGGGTTCTAATCCCAGAGAAGGCAAGGACTTAGGGTCATGAACGAAGTCCAATATAGCCTTCATCTTCACAACTATTCATTTTCATATTGTCCATGTCCTTCCAGGGGACTGGATGGATGGACAGAGTTAAGGACTAACAGACAAGACCTCTCATGTGTAAGACTGTGGGTCTAGAAATTACATTTATTAATTTCATTTAATTACTCACAATGACCCTGGAGAGGAGGCGTTTGAGTCTTCATTTGACAGCCGAGAAGGGGAGGCTTAGGGAAGGTAATGGTGTGTGCAAGAGCAAGAAGGATTCCAGGTCACCAACAGCCCAAGACCAGGCTCTACCCTTAAAGTTCATGTTTTCAGACATGGTTGTTCACCATGGCAGGGTAACAAGCTGGGTATGAAGGCTACAGGCTCTGTCTGGTGCCTACTACACTGTACATCCTGTATGCTGAAGCTTCTCAAAATAGTTCATGTGACAAAAAGTGGGGCTTGGGAGGTCTCCTGTCTTTTTGTATTGAAAGCTTAAGTTTGACAACCACGCCTGCCTCCCTACCCTCCACCCTATTTATTGTCTAATATTTTCTTCCTGGGCTCATTTCAGTAAATTGAGAGCATGGGAAAAGTCTGTCCTCGGAGGGTAGCTGTGACCACTGTTTGAGGGTTTAAAAGCTAGCAGAAGACTTCCTAGCTCGGCTAGCACCCTGACCAGACAGGCACAGCGTGAAAACCTTTCTTCGTCTTCATTCAAAGAAAGTCAAGCCAAGCATTTCTCAGCCTCTATATCGCACATTACCCAAGCCTTCTGGGAGCAACCATAGATCAGACTTCATAGGCTTCGACGAGGGTGATGGGTGGAGCAATTACTTATATCTATATACTGAAAGGGATGTGGCAGGCTGTGCCAAGAAAAAGACCTTTTACCGAGTCCAAGGCCCTGGCTTTTAAAGCTGTAGAATCACAGCCCTACGAGGCATCCATGCTTAGCTCATGCATACACAGATGCTTGTGCAGAGATATACCCAGTGTTTTGTGTGTTGGTTTTTTATTTTAACATTTGTCTACAACTGCTGGTGTGTGGTTGTGGTTGTGGTTGTGGTTGTTTAGATCTATACCCACATCTCTGTCTATAGCTGTCTGTTCTAATTCACTGTGCACTGCATTTTACATATCCAGTCTACCCCAAAAGAACAGGCTGGTTCTTTCTACTGTTTTGCTAAATCAAAGGTCTACTCTGCACACACTCTTTCATATTCTTCTGGTACACATGGGTGTGCTTCTCGAAGCCCTAGGCTAAACTCTGCATATACAAACGCAGCTGCCGTGCCATAGACAAGCACTTAGTTTTGATTGACACTGCCTTCCAACAGTGGTTGTACCCATGTATACTTGATTCTCTGAAAACATGATGACGTTGCATGCCCTAGGAGCCACAAAAAAATAAAAATAAAAATAAAAAATAAAAAGGAAGGAAAGAGCGTTCTTAGGTTTAATCTGGCCCGTGCTAGGGAGAGCTTGGAGTTGAGTACAGTCAGCAGCTTTGAATGCTTGCCAGAACAAGACAACGCAGAACCATTAAACACCCTGGAAACCTTGGGCCTGAGTTTCTCTGTGAAGACTCCTTGAAGGCCTGGAGCCTTGGGCTGGCTGCTATAAGTGATGTGTTTGCCCTGTTTCCCCCACAGTTCTTTGTCTTGGATGTTGTCATTAATTTCCGCCGTCTCAGTGAGGGTGATCTGTTCACTCAGTTGAGAAAGATAGTCAAAATGGCGTCCAACGAGGATGAACGCTTGCCTCCAATCGGCCTGCTGACGTCAGACGGGAGGAGCGAGTGGGCCAAGGCCAGGACGGTCCTCTTAAAAGGTTAGCTGCAGTACCAGCCCATCTCCATTTCATCCTCATGCCATTGGCTTTCCCTCCTCCAAGGTGAAGAGGGCACAATCTCGCAATCTCATCCCCATCAGCCACAGCGTGGGGAGCTCAACCCTCCAACCTAGGGCGGAACAGTGGGGAGCCTCAAGACAGAAGGGAGCGGTTGTACTTTTGCATTCTACGTGATGATACTGTAGCTTTCTGGGTGACATAAAGGGAGCCCTAGAATTGTGGGTCATCTGGGAATGTTGAGTGCAGGAGGTTTTTAAGCGAGAGGAAGGCTGGGGACAGGTGGCAGCTGTGTGGGACGTGTGGTGCTCACTTGGAGACATGAGTCACTGGAAGAGCAGGCAGATGGGGCCTTGGTGTAGGGACCACCTCTGGGAGTAGAGTTGGCCTCCTTCTTCACCTGGTTTCCTGGTCTTAGAACTTTTCATCTTGAACCTACCTCATGTTTCTCTGGCTGTTCTTATGAAGCAGCTACATACCCCCAACTAGAAATTGGTAATTCTCTCTCTCTGCCCCTCTCCTCCCCTCCCTCCCCGCTCTCTGTCTCCGTGTGTGTGTTCATGTGTATGTGAGTGCACCTGTGTGTGAGTGTATACATATGGAGGTCAGAGGACAGTCTGTCATTTATGAGGTGTTGCCTCATCCCCATTTTTGAGACAAGATCTTTCACTGCCCTGGAACTCAGCAAGTAAGCATGGCTGGCCAGAGAGCCCCAGAGAGCAGCCTGTCTCTGCCTCTCCCCATGCTGCGGTTACAAATGTGTTATGCTCTGCTCAGTGTGGTTTCTAAAATTTAACTTTACAGGGGTTCTTGGGAGTCAAACTTAAGTCCCTACGTTTGCACACAACTTTTATCATTTTAGCAGTTTTATCCATTCAACTATCTCTCCAGCCTCAGTTTCTGTTGATTGATTGACTTTTATTTTTTGCATACATTACATCCTGATTGCTGTTTCCCCTACCTGCATTCCTTCCAGTCCTCACCTCCAACCTTCCGTGTCCCCTAGATCCACTCCTTCTCTGTTTCCCTTAAAAACAAAACAAAGCAACAACAACAACAAAAGCAGAACTCCCAGGGATATCAACCAAATATGACATAACAAGTTTCAATAAGACTTAGTACAAACCCTCATACCAAGGCTGGACAAGGCAACCCAGTAGGAGGAAAAGGGTCCCAAGTGCAGGCAAAAGAGTCAGAGATACCCTCACTCCCACTCTGAGGAATCCCACAAGAACACCAGGCTAGTCAACCACAACATATATGCAGAGGACCTGGCTTAGACCCATCCAGGGTCCACGGTTTGTCACTTCAGTCTCTGTGAGCCCCTATGTGCCCTGCTTAGTTGATTCTGTGGCTCGTGTTCCTGTGGTGTCCTTGACCCCTCTGGGTCCTAGAATCCCTCCTCCCCTTCTTCTTTTGCTTTGCCTAGTGTTCCCCAGGCTGGGTTTAAAAGTTTTCAATTTCCTCTAGAAAGTACTTTTCAAACCGAAGCCAGCCTTCATGGGAGGAATGGCTTCCTTTCTTGCCGACGTTGGACACCATGTAACGAGAAGCCAGACTTGTAGGACTCTTTATCCACTGCCAGGGATTGCCAAGGACCAGGCCGTAATTCAGGCCCCGTGTGTGTGACTGAGGAGACTGAGCTAGATCTAGGGTGTGGGACAGATAGGACAAAGCCTCTGCCCCGGTGCAACCCAGTGACAGGAGCAGGACGAGAAAAGGCCCAAAGAAGAAGGTCAAGTAGATAGGAGCATAATGAAGCAATATGGGACAACAGGCACCACAGAGATGGTCAGGGGCTTCCAACAACAGAAATAACACTTCCTAATAGGATTTGAAAGGCATTGCTGGGAAACAGTGAGGAAAGCAAATGGGATGGAAGATGAAATCTAGGCAGATAAATCAGTGTGAATAAAGTCAGGCACATTCTAGGGACACATTGCCCCATTCCAAGAATCATAAGAAAAGCAACTAGTTAGCAAAGATGTCTGCTGGTCATCAGGGTCGGGGTCCCAGATGATCAGTTGTTTGCATTTTTCCAGGCCCCTTCCTAGAAAATTGTTCCCCCTAGAGTTAGTTGGTTTCTTGTACTTTGCCAAACTCAACTCTAGTGTCAAGGCCTCAGAGCCTCCCTAAGCCTTCTTCCTGGCTATCGGCAAGTTTATTTTAACCTTTCTTCCCCACTCCTTGGTGTGTGTGGAAAGGGTACGCACACAGGAGTGCAGGTGCCCTTAGAGTCAGGAAGAGGGCACTAGATGCTTGGGGTTGGAGTTACAGGCAGCTATGATCCATCATACATAGGTGGGTACTGGGCCAAACTCATGTTCTTGGAAAGAACACTAAGTACTCTTAACCCTGCCCCCACCCCAGCCACTCTTACAGTTCCTTTGGCCCATTTTCTTATCTCGAATGACTTTCTATCCTGCAGGAAGCTCAGTTCCTATCTGGTCAATGGTCTGCCCCACTGCGACCATCTGAGGACAGGGACCTATTTGGTTTAACCTCCAAATCTGCCAGATCAACCATAACAGTGGTGCAATTACACCATGCTAAATAAAATGACTGAGGCTTATTACTAAGGATACTAGGCCCAGATGTCCTTTCACCCAAATATTGAGCACCTGCTGAACGCTTGGTCCTAAAAAAAAAAAAAAAAAAGAAGGCTGCAGAGGGCACAGAAATCTATGCCCCGAATCCATTTTCACAGATATGATTGCCACGTTGGAGACTGTAGTGAAATCACACCCTACTCTTTTTCCCTCCGGGGATGGAAACAGGCATCAAAATAATCACCTCTGCTACCCAGATAGTTTCCACTTTATTAGCAGGCCAGGCACAAGATGACTGACTGGGGTTGCCGTAAGGTCTGAGTGCTTGGACAGCACTAATCAGAATTAATCTGTTAATGGCATTTGATCTGGCTTTCTGAATGGAAGTGCTGTTTTTTAAAGGAAGTTCAGCAGAAAGGGAATGAGTGCAAGCACGTTCACCTCCCCATGGGCAAATCAATTAATCCAATTAGCGCCACCAGCAGTGTCTCTGCACAGCAGGAAACCAAGTCCTCCCAGAGTGGCACCCTCTTCCCTGGAGCGACCCCAGAAGGGAAAGCAGGGAAGCCATTGCAGAAATGATTTCTGCTTCCAAGTGAACTGCCGATGGCAGCATGGCCGAGGGCTGAGTGTGAAAATAAAAAGCTGCGGCTGAGTCTAGACAGGTCTTGAAGGAGTCGCAGCAGCAGCAGCAGCAGGAAGGGAAGGGAAGGGAAGGGAAGGGGGGTCCCTGGGTTGCTCATCTGACCCACACAGTGGACACTGGTGTCATTTACTGAGATGGGCCGTGGGCTGGAAATGGAGAGATCCTGTTGAAGTACATTTGACTGGAGGCACCCTGAGTCATCTCAGTGGAGGTGTCATGTTAGATATATGTGTCTGGAGCGAGAGGGGGCTGGGGAACAGTTATACATTTGAAAGGCATCAGAGCTTAAGTAATATTTAAAGTTATGGGCCTGGATGAGATCATCTAAAGATGGAACAGGGTCTTAGGGTCAAGCAGAGAAAGATACAAGGAGTGAGAAACAGCTCGGCAAGGACAGGAAAACCAGGAATAGCCAGAGATTGGAGGGGGTCATGGGGGGGGGAGCGTGTTCAGCCACATGGAAGGCTGCTGAGGGCTTAAGAGAGAACTGCTCAGAGAGGAACCACTGAGCTCTGCAACCTCAGCGCTGTCTGTGAACTTGACAAGGCTAGGGATCACCACAGCCTATGTGGGTAGAGACATCAGAAGGATATTGTTGATGGAATGGTCAGTGACTAGACCCAGCACATGTGGGTGACCGTTTACAAACTTGGGAGTTAAAAAAAAAAAAAAGCAGAATTCAACATTTCTGAAAGATGATAAGGGCCAGGGAAGGGTGAGTAGTGGGAAAGGTTAGGGCTACAAAGGAACGCAGTGGAGAGAGTTGCCCATGAGGAGGGAGTGGGGAAAGAGCGTGCAGTGTCTGCAAAGGTGAAAGCAGGTAGAAGCAGGGGAGAAGAGACCTTTGTTAGAGCTGAGACCCATGGGGCTACAGCTGGCATGTACAGGAGGCTACCAGGGGCTCCTGGTCAGGGATGGGCAGAGTAATAGTGTGAGCTAGGAGTGAGGTTGGGATTCTGAAGATGGAGAAATAAGTAAAATAGCCTCTTGGGAAGTGGGAACAGAACTGTCTCTGGATGCTACTGAGATATTTAAACTGTTTGGGGCCAATGTATGAGGGTTTTGAGGACCACCAAGATTAGTAAAAGCTACTTAACATTATTACAGGAGACCCTATACACATGTACACACATACACACACACACATCCAACTTGGCCCTGGATATATGGATGTGAAAGGAAACAGTAGTATCTTATCACAGGGCCCAGGGGTGGGAACACTTGGGAGTATCAGGCTCCAGTTGAAAGAGGGGGACGGAGGATTTGTAGAGAGGATAGCCATGCTGAGAACCAGCCCATCACAGAGAGTACTATGAATTGTTCAGGAACTAAAAAGGCCAGGAGACAAGGCCCAAGCACTCTTGGGGAATATATGAAGATGGGCAAGGGAAGAAATCTCCATAGCCAGGCACGGCCCCGCCCTTCATAATGTCTAGGAAGCTGCTGTCTGCCAACTGGCAGGGTTTGCTGGGGCCCAAAGTAACTCGGTGTTGTTGTGGAGCCATTCCCAGATGTTATAGGCCTCAACTCTCATACAAAGCCAGGGAGTCCCGCCTCCCTCCCCTGTGTTGGCACAGGGCCAGAGAGCAGCTGTCCAGCAGACTGACCAGGACACCCCATCTTTTCCTTTTCTGGTAGAGGAGGCTGGCCTATGACACTGCTCATGGGAAATGTGACTCTGATAAAAATGAGTCCTCCTCCAGTCTGCTGAGAGCCAGTGGGACAGAGGATTGGCCACTTCACCTCTTTACACTGTCAACTTTTCTCCTTCTGGACCCTGTCCCCGATTCTCTCTACAGCCCTCAACTAGGACTGTCCCTTCTGTAAGCTCCCAAGTCAGTGAGCCCAACACCCAGCCCTGACGCTGAGGGGCTTATGAGGGTTCAGGGACCACCAGGGGGCACAGCCCACTCAGAGGAGCAAAGTCTGTCTGTTCACTGTTCCCAAATTGGTTTCCCCATTTAAGCTCACTCAGATACCACAGCTGGTTAAGTACCATTGGTTGCCCCAGCAACTGTGGGCCAATGCTAGGGCGTACAGGCTACAACCCAAGAAGCATTTCAAAAAGCGTTCTAAAGGAATGTGGGGCCACATACCTGGCCTGTCACAGCTTAGGAGGCAGTGGAACTTAAGGTACAGAGTCATCTTGGCTGATGACGAGAATCTTTGCAACACTGCTTAAAACAACAAAACCAAACAAAGCCCGAGACTCCTAAGCCCGAGGAATTTTCCAGTAAGGACGGAGTGCAGTGGAATTCCATTTTAAAAGCACACTGTTGCCTTCGAGTGAAGGAGCTACGGTTGGGACCCACTTACTCAGTTCCACACCAAGCTCCCCGTTTTGTTCACGGCCTCGACCTCAGCATTTTTTCATTCTTCATCCACATTTTCGTATTTGCCTCCGAGGTAGAGATTTTGTCCACCCGGCTTCTGCAGTGTCCCAGCCTTAGAAGTAGTGGCTGGCAGCACTAGGCACCCAGCTACCCCGCCTGAGGTCCACACTACAGGGGGAGAGGGTGGAGTCTAAAGACGATCTTGGGGCCTCAGAAGGGCCTGCGCAGCCGCCCCATAGAGGACCTTCCTCCCCATCAAACTGTGAAACCGTGGCCTCCTGAACCCAGGAGGAACTAACACCATTATCGTGGTCTGGAAATTTAATTAGACATTCAGCCCTGAGTCTGGAAGACTACAGTGCCTGTCAATTTGTAGGAGAAGCATGGGCAGCTTGAAGAGACCCCCCAAGCCCTCCGGCTTTCCTGAGCTCTGTGTGGCCATCCTGAGAACAGACCTCCTAGGCAGATGCTCTCCGTTTACACAGCCCGTAAATATTTATCCCCAGCAGCCAATTAGAACCCAGGCACTGCTACCGAGGAGGGAGCTGACAGAAGGTAGTTGCAGCTGCAGTGAGGCTGTGGTCATGGTTTACAAGAACCGCTCAGGAAGAAGGCAGAATGCTGTTTAAATATTGTCATCCAGAGCTCGGCAAGTCTGTTGGCTTGAAAACCAATTACACATTAGCAATAACAGCCTCTCTGATTTAATTGGCCCAGAAATACCTCCTGAGCTTTCGAATTGGAATACAATTTTCTTTCTCTAGGGAGGGAGGGCCAGGGACTAAGCCCCACTCCGAAGTAGAAGCTCAGAGGCCTTTGTGATGAGCAATCCAGAGAGGGAGAGGTCCAGAGCGAAAGGGCAGCTGGTGACCTGTCCCTCTTGTCATCTATATCCTGGGGTTTCTGTCCCATGGTGGCATATGGCCTGGTACCTGGTGCACCAAGGGCGGTCACTAAATGAGAACTCTTATTAGATTTAGGGGAAATCTGTGGGTCACTTTGTCCAAGGCCCACATGGACTCTGCCCTGTAGTCAGAGACAATGGCCTGAAGACCTGTAGGCTTCATGGCTTGCTTCTTTATATGCCATCCTAACTTACTAGCTTTTTACCTTGGGTGCATTTTATATCCTCTGCCCTCTATATATCATATTTTACAATACACACACACACACACACACACACACACACACACACACACACACACACCGCTTTCTTTTTAAAAATTTCTCTGAGCTGCACTTCTCCAGCCTTTGCCTCCCATTTTAAGCATTTGAAATCTAAAGCATCTGGGAAGTGGCTTTGTGCTTATCTGCCCCACCCCGCTGGCACCCATGTCGCCAGTTCTGGAGCAATGGAACGCCTTATGTTCTTTCTTCTTGGAAAGGGAGGTTAGAACCAGGGGAAAGAGCTCAGCTTAATTCTTGAGTTCTCTCCTTCCCTCCCTCCCTCCCTCCCTCCCTTCCTCCTTTTGTCTTTTGTTGAGCTACCTTTAGTCCCAGCACTCAGGAGGCAGGCATACCTCTGTGAGTTCAAGGCCAGCCTGATCTACATATCGAGTTCCAGGGCAGCCCAGACTACATAGAGAGGCTCCCATCTCAAACGAACAGACACAAACCCCAAGAAAGAAAATAAGTTTTTCATAAAATATATTCTGATCGCAGTTTCTTATCCCCATTTTCTCCCAGATCCTCCCGCCTTTCCACCCACCCATCTCTATGCATTCTTTCTTTCTCTGTCTCTTTAGAAAATAAACAGGCAAATATAAAAAACAAACTAACCAGAATAAAACAACAGCAACAGCGACAAAGAAAAAGCACAATAAATACACACACACACACACACACACATACACACACACACACAAAACCACCACCAAAAAAAAAAAAAAAACTCTCAAACCATAGAAACACAAAATCAGAAACGAATATACAAGCAGAAGACCAGTAAGACTTAAAAAACAAAAACAAAAAAACAAAACAACAACAAAACCCCCCAAAACTAAACTACAAGAATACTACAGAGGTTTTTTGTTTTGTTTCTTTGTCAGCCATCTACTGGGCATGGGGGCATCCTTAAGTCATTTATATACCCACTGAGACTCCATTGGAAAAAACTAATTTTCCATTGCAAGTGGCTGTCAATTGGAGATAGCCTCTTGATTAGGGACGGGGACTCATGCCCATTTCCCTTCTGGGTGCTGGGATCCCCTCTGACTGGAACCTGTGCAGGCTCTGTGCACTCCACTACAGTCTCAGTGAGTGCATATGCACAGTAGGCCTGTTGTGTCAGGAAGACACTGTCTCCTTATGTCATCCATGCCCTTGGGCCTTCACCTCTGGTGTTTATTTGTTTGTTTGTTTGTTTGTTTGTTTGTTTGAGACAGGGTTTCTCTGTGTAGCCCTAGCTGTACTGGAACTCACTCTTTGGACCAGGCTGGCCTCAAACCCAGCAATTCCCCTACCTCTGCCTCCCAAGTGCTGGGATTACAGACCTGTGCCACCACCACCCATCTCCTCTGGCTTTTACCATCTTTTTTTCTTCCTCTTCCTCATAGCTCCCTGAGCCTAAGGGGAGGGATTTGCTGAAGACACCCCCAACTTAGTGTTCTCAGGTCTCTCACTCTCTACACATTGCCCAGTTGTAGGTCTCTACATTTGTCCCCCATCTACTGCAAGAGGAAGTTCTCTGATGCTGCCTGAGTCAGAATGATCTGAATCCAGATCTCCTGCGGCCACTGTGGGTCCCAGGTCAAAAGTGTTTCTAGGTATCAGGGGCTGACACAAGAAAATGGGGATGCGCTGAAAGGGGAGAGGGGCTGAGAGGGTTTGCAAGAATGAAGAAAGTTGGGTGCACAGCAAGGTTTGACAGAGCCCCTATGAAATGGAGATAGGGCAGGGTCTGCAAGTGGTCTGTAACAAGTAACAAGCTGGGCACAAAACTGGACAGATTGCAATGAAAGAAGGAAGAAGAGTGAACGAGGTATTATTATTATTATTATTATTATTATTATTATTATTATTACTATTATTCAACTTATTTGGGCCGTAAGTATAGGTGTTCCAGTAACAGGGAGAGAGGCCATGTGTCTCTGTCTACCTCAGAGCTGACATCTTGCCAAAGCTATGGTACAGTGTCACACCCAGCATGCTTAGCCAATTGCAGGGCATCTACCACCTCAAGGATTCCCCAAAGTAGACTTTTGAGCCACACTTGCCTTTCTCCCATCTCAACACTTCTCTAGCCTCTGGCAACCACAGAGCTCTCCATTTTTATAATTTTGTTGCTTTAAGAATATTATATAAATGAAAACCCTATGGAACTGTGGTTGTCAGACTTTTTTTTTTTTTTTAACTCAGCACAATTCTCCAGGGATGTATTTAAATTCATTCTGGTGGTTTTTTGTTTTTTGACAGGGCTTCTCTGTGTAGCCCTAGCTGCCTTGACCCTTGTGCTACAGACCAAGCTGGTCTTAAACTCAAGAGACTGGCCTGCCTCTGCCTCCTGAGTGCTGAGTGTTTTAGGCATCAGGCTCAGGTGGCCTAGCTTAGCTGCCGTCTCACTGACCCAATTCTTAGATTTTGAAGAAATTGTATCATGAATGGGTGTTAGAT
Organism: Acomys russatus; assembly: GCF_903995435.1. NCBI lineage: Eukaryota > Metazoa > Chordata > Mammalia > Rodentia > Muridae > Acomys > Acomys russatus. The sequence continues at coordinate 61,165,606 of NC_067139.1, read as the reverse complement.
TTGGCCATTTTTTTCCTCTATCAATTCTGATAATGTGAGGGTTTTGTTTGTTTTGTTTTTTCTTATACAAGTCTGCTGTTTACTTCTATCTTTAACATATGGCTCAGTGCTCTGTTACATTTGTATGTGAGGAGCACTGGTCTGTCGCCTTATTCTCTTGTGTTTCAGTTGTGTTGGCAGTGGGTTAATACAGTGGGGTATGTTCTCCTTATGTTTCATGAAGAAATCACACAGATGTGGCGCTCACTCTGAGCCTAGAGGGTTATTGGGAGAGGGAGCAGTAACCTACAAAGCCGATTTCCTTAATAATCACAAGACCACTTCAATGATCTATTTCATCCTTAATGCATTGTGGGAGTTTTACACATTTCAGGAATTGACCCATTTCATCTCACTTGTCAGAGTTATGTGTCTAGATGTTTGTAATATTTTTTTAAAGATTTATTTCTTTATTATTATGTACACAGTGCTCTGCCTGCACGTACACCTGCAGGCCAGAAGAAGGTGTCAGATTCCATTACAGATGGTCATGAGCCACCATGTGGTTGCTGGGACTTGAACTTAGGACCTCTGGAATAGCAGTCAGTGCTCTTAACCTGTGAGCCATCTCTCCAGCTCCCATTTGTAATATTTTAAATTGTATTCTTATATCTATGGGGCCCTGCATGATGGCATCTATTCCATTGCTGATATTGGTAATTCATTCTTTCAGTCTCTCAGACTCTCTCTCTCTCTCTCTCTCTCTCTCTCTCTCTCTCTCTCTCTCTCTCTCTCTCTCACACACACACACACACACACACACACACACTTCACACTTTAATTTTCCCTTTAATTGCTTTAGCTGAATTTAATTTTTAAATTGTGCGTGTTTATTTTCATTCACTGTGGTGTATTTTTTAATTCTCTTATGACTCGCCTTTTAACTTATGAATTATTTTCAAGTATATTGTTTAACATTCCAATGTGTATAATTTATTGTTAATTTCTCTTATGTGTTTCTATTTTGTTCCCATCATAGTCAGAGAACAAACAGGGTATCATTTCATTCTTTCCCATTTTTGAAGGCTGTTCTATGGCCCTAGCTGTGGTCTGTCTTGGCATGCACTCAGCAGGTGTGTAGAAAGAATGCCCATTCTGTTAGTCTTGGACTAAATATTCTGTAAATGTCAAACACATCCTGTTGGGTGGTGTTGTTGAGCTTTGTGTCCTTGTTGAATTTATACCTAGCTGTTCTGTCCATTGTTGGTAAAGAAATGCTGATGTCTCAGCTATAATAATGCATTTGCATTTTTTCCCTCCAGTTCTACTTTGTTTCCCAGCTTGCGGAGTGTTACCTATAGCATATGTATTGCCATGCTATCTTAAAGATTTACCCCTTATTATTTTTTTATGTAGTTTGCTCCTAGGTCCCTGGTTTCATTTTGAAGTGTATACACACTAATTCATATTCATAATTTCTTTTGATTAATGCTTGCATGAAATAATATTTTCCAGCTGGATGAAGTGATGCATGCCTGTAATCCCAGCACTCTCGGGGGCAGAAGCAGATGAACCTCTGTGAGTTCAAGGCCAGCCTGGTCTACAAAGCGAGTCTAGGACATCCAAGAAACATACATAGAGAAACCCTTTTTCAAAAAAAAAAAAAAAAACAAAACAAAATGAAACAAACAAACAAAAAAATCCAAGCATTTTCCTTCTTTTTGCTTACAGCAAATTTATATTTGATTTGAGTTCTTTGTAGGCAGCACATAGCTTGATAACATTCTAATATATTCTAGCCCTGCCCCCAACTTGCCAGTTTCTAATCAGTGTATTTAGGCTTTTTTTTTTTACACAGAAAATAGTTATTGACTGTTATGTTCTGGTTTAACTCGCTTTATATTTTTGTTTTCTCTGTTTTGTTTTGAGGGGATTGTTTGGTTTGGCTTTATTGGTTTTTGTTTTGGGGTTTGTTTTGTTTTGCTTTTTTCAAGACAAGGTTTCTCTGTGTTGCCTTGGCTGTTCTGGACTCACTTTGTAGACCAGGCTGGCTTCAAACTCACAGAAGTCCACCTGCCTCTATCTCCCAAGTACTGAGTTTAAAGGTATGAGAAACCACACCCAGCTTGTTTTCTGTTTTTTTTTTTCCCCCTTGTCCAATTTTGTTTCCTTTTTCTTGCCTTCCTATAGATTACGTGGTCTTTTAAAAAAAAAAAAAAAAAAAAGCCTCCTAGTGTTTTAACATTATCTGTTTGTATAGCATTTTCTAGTTGTTCATGTAAGTACTGCCTTAGTTTTATGCAAATTATCAGGCTTGAATTGAAAGAACCGTCTGTGGTGAAGTGCAGGAAGCATACCACTTTCCCTTCGTTTTTGATGCACTCACTGTGTCTCCATACATCTTTAGAACCATGTCAATCATTGTTATGGTCAGCTTCATACTAAAACATAAATGCAAATGAAAATTAACTTTCCACTCAAGCTTTTACTCTTGCCAGTGTCTTTTCTTCCTTGGCCAGTATTCTCCTATCACACACAGACACACCCTTTTGTGGAACTTTCTTTAGTCATTCTTTTATGCTAGGAAGGGTAGAGAGAAAATCTCCAACACCCAGGATTAAAGGCGAGCATCCTACTGATGAGCAAGCATCCTGCCCTGGCTTTTGGAAATGCTTTGGTGTCTCTTCCTTTTTGTTTGGATGTAGAATTCTGTGTTGACGCATCTTTCATTTCCATGTCTACTTCCTTCCAGCCCCCTTGGGCTCTGGTTAGAAGTCTGCCGTCGGTCTAATGCTTTTCTTCTATGGACGGTGTAGTTTCCGTCACTGCTTTCAATACTTTCCTCTGCTACTGGTTTTCAGAAATCTAATATAATGTATGGTGGTGTAGATTTCTTTTAACTTGCCCTGTTTGGTGTTGCTAGTCTCTTCAGTCTTTAGATTGAGCACTTTTACTAATTCTGGGAGTTTTAATCATTGTTTCTCTGAGTACTTTCTGTTCTGCCCTTCTTTTCTCTTTCATCTGGGAATTTGATTTGGTGACATGAATTTTACGTGTTGCAGGTTTTGTAGGTGCCATTCACAGTTTTTCTGTCTCTTTTCTTTCTACTGTTATTCCATCTTCAAGTTTCCTTGTCTCTTCTCTGCCCCTTGCATTCTGCTCTTGAATCCAATTACTGATTTTATGGCTTTATGCTTTTATATTTACTGGCATTATATTTTTATTTCTAAATTTTTAAAAATTTTTTTATTAATTTATTCTTGTTACATCTCAGTGGTTATCCCATCCCTTGTATCCTCCCATTCTTCCCTCCCTCCCATTTTCCCCTTATTCCCCTCCCCTATGACTGTTCCTGAGGGGGATTTCCTTCCCCTGTATATGCTCATAGGGTATCAAGTCTCTTCTCGGTAACCTGCTATCTTTCCTCTGAGTGCCACCAGGTCTCCCCCTCCAGGGGACATGGTCAAATATGAGGCACCAGAGTACGTGTGAAAGTCTTACCCAACTCTCCACTCAACTGTGGAGAATGTTCTGACCATTGGCTAGATCTGGGTAGGGGTTTAAAGTTTACTGCCTGTATTGTCCTTGGCTGGTGCCTTAGTTTGAGTGGGACCCCTGGGCCCAAATCTGCCTATCATAATGTTCTATTTGTAGGTTTCTAGGACCCTCTGGATCCTTCTACTTTGCTATTCTCCCATGCTTCTCTCGTCTAGAGTCCCAATAGGATGTCCTCCCCTCTGTCCCAGTTTCCTGGTAAGTGAAGGCTTTCGTGGGACATGCCCCTTGGGCTAGTATGCAAATATAAGTGAGTATATACTATTTGAGTCTTATTTGGTTCTTCACATCTTTTTTTACAGTTTCTGTTTATATGCTGATACATTCTGCCTTTTTAAAAAGCCTATCTTTTCAAACATGTTCAAAATTTCTTGTTGATACATTTCAGGATTACAGAATATAAAAGCATAAGTCACATAATTTGAACACTGCTTTCACTTTTTTTCAAAGTCAAAATTTTCCTGTCTTGATGTGATGTCTGGCTTCTATTAAAACTTGGGTGGCTTATGTTATGAGGCCCTGGGAGCTGTGTAAATCTACCAGTTCAGTTGTCTGATTCTGCTGCTCCTGCAGCAGGTGATGGGGGGGGATATGTTACATCATCATGTCCAGTGAAACCAAAGTCCTTCATTCCATTGGTCCTCAAGGGTTCAAGGTCTCTACATGCTTTCTGTGGATGCTGTGTGAAAGACAGTGGGGTGAGCTGGTCACCATTCAGTGGAAATGGAAGGTCCAGCTTCCATAGGAGACCATGGCTTGTGGAGCTTCTCAGTACAGGTCAGTGTTGGCAGACCAAGTTCTCTGCTGACTGTGAGCTGGAGCAGGGTGTGGGACAGCTAAGTTATGACTGTAGACAGAGCTGGGGACTTGCAGTTTTCCTGGGGATACCTGGCTGAAGTAGTGAGGCTATTGCCTAAGAGTTTTGTTGTTGTTGTTGTTGTGGAGGGGTGTTTGTTTTGTTTCATTATGGTTATTGTTTGTTTTGTTTAGGTTTTGGGGGGGAAGGGGAGCCTGGGGCTCTCTATTCTGTACCTCTGGCTGTCCTGGAATTCACTATGTAGATCAGGCTAGCTCACATTCCCAGGGACCAGCCTGCATCTGCCTCCCAAGTGCTGGGTTTTTCTTTACTAACCTTTTGGCTTTTTTCCTTTGTATTACTGGGCAAGGAAGCTGGGTGTGGATGACTCAGTGCTCTCATGATTGAAATAAAGATTTATTAGTGGGAAGCAAATAAAATGCTTTTAAGCTGAATAGAAAAGTGAGTGCCACTACACCTTGATTGTCTAACTGTTCTGTTTTGCTGTGGATGGAGAGAACAGGTCTGTGTGGGGACTGTGTGTGGTGTGTGTGTGTGTGTGTCCCCATTTGTGTTTTCATGTTTCTGATTTCTTCGGATCCAGATAGTGACTATTTTAGATAAGAAAAAAAAAAAAAAAAAAAAAAGGAAGGAGGAGATTACAATTGAGATGTAATCTAAATAAATTACTTAAAGAAAAAAAAAAGAAAGAAAAAAGAAAAAGGGGAGGAACTCTCCTTATGTTATTAAACTTAGGATGCCATAACAAAAACACCAGAGCCTGGGTAACTCAGAAGTGCCTTTCTAACTTATAGAACCTGGAAGTCCAAGATCAAATACCAGCAAGCATGGTTTCTCCTGCAGCTTCCTCCTTGGTTTGTAGACTGCTACCTTCTCACTGTGCCTTTAAAAGGCCTTTCCTCTGTGTCTCTCCTTACATGGACCAGTTGGTCCTGTTGGTGGATTACAGTTAATGCTATGGCTTCATTTAACCCCAGTGATAATTTTAATTGTTCTTTCTCAAAAGCTTTAGATCTTTAGTATATGACTTACAGGGAGTACCAGTCTTTCCAGCACACTCGGGACCTGCCCCCTTGCTGCCTCCTAGGCTGTGCGATGCCCACCTGGCACACTTTCCTCTTTCCATCTTCCAGAGTCTTTTTATGTTTGTTTAAAATATAATATTTACCTAGGACATCTAGTGGGAGGGGTGGGGTGGGGGGAGCCTAGTCCATTTTCCTGGAAAACAAGAGTCTCTGTCTTGAAAGATTTAATGGAGATTTTATAACTCAATTCAAATTGGTTCTGATTCCCAAGAGCCAGGTTTCATTGATAAAGACCTGCTTTTGTTTTCATCTCAGCCACTGGGAACTGGGATGATAAAGATTACCTGCCCGAAGCTATAGATTAGGACAAAATATCAAATGTCTGATGGAAAATGTATCTCCCAAAAGAAGATATAATCTGTTGTCCTGGGAAGGAAAGTTGTTATGATAGACATAGCAACAGATTAGAAGCTCCATGCCTCTAAAGATTCCTGGCTCATCTCCATGATGAGAATGTGATCTGTGCCAGAGAAAACAGGAGCCCGGAAGAGGGCTAGGTCCATGTATGTGTTTGTGCATAGATGTGTGTGTGTGTGTGTGTGTGTGCATCTCAGAGAGCGAGATCTGAGAGTTTCAGCCTTCCAAAGCAGAGGAACGAGGTATGTGTTGCATCTTTGCATACCTGGGTGAGTCTGGAAGCTTCTAACCTCCAGCCCTCTGGAACTTCCACCCCACCAAAGCTGTGCACTGCTGAGTGCGGGTGTCAAGAGAAACTCCTTATTACTCAACTCCCACGTCTCACTAGTAGGTAGGGGCTTCTTGAGGAAGATTGATTCACTCTCTTAAGCAAGTCCCAGTGTGCTCCACGAGGAGGTCACAAGACAAACAGCCCTGCCACGAGCCTCCATCCCACCACCCAGTATTTCTATGACACTTGGGCCACAGTCCTGGTAGATGAGTTTGGGTGTACTTCATTTCCTGCCTTACACAATAAACTTGTCAGTAGGTGACAGATCAGTACTTGCATTCAGGGAGTTCATTTGCAAGGCCACCTGGCTTCCTAGCTTTGCTGCCCTGCTCCCATTTCATCTTGCCTAATGAGCCAGGGCCTGGTTCGTGGTGAGTGGGGCTGAGCTTTGGGGCCAGACATGGCCAGCATTTGATAGCAAGGTCTCAAGCCCTCCTGGGGGACCTTCTCATCTGTCTGATCTGGAGGAGGTCAAGCCACTGATACAGGAAGAAACAGCCTCCCCCCCCCTCCCCCGCAAGCCTGTGCTGTGCAGTGGGGAAGAGCATCCTGGGGTCTCAGGGAGCAGGCTTGCTACAGCTTCCCAGCTGGACACGCTTGCAACCAGCTCCCTAGAGTGCTGAGGCCTCCTCATCCCGCCATGGTTTGGGCTTGTTTCTAAGAAATTCCAGTTAAGGGAGATACAAAGCCAGGCTTTCCGTGTTCACCAAGAAATGGCACAGAGCTGCCCATGGTCCCTCACCAGCCAGCAAGGTCTTATTCTTTCCATATTTCCAAGCAACTTTGACTCTTCGCCAAACCACATAATGGTGGCCCCAACCCTCCAGTGACTCTTGCTGCGAGGACTCTTTGCTCCTGAGTCTGACTTTCTTGGTGTCCTGCTCCCAACCTGGGCTTAGGGGTTACACGTCTGGGAACCAACCCAGCCTTCTCCAGTTACTGGGCAATTATTATCTAACTACATTCAGGTCATTCATTTATTTTCTTTTCCCATGACCTGCAAGTGGGACATGATAGCATTGCCAGTATCCTATTATAGTACGCATGCCTAAATTGACACCTGGCACCTAGCAGGTGCTCAGCCTTGGCTGGATAATAACCTCGCATCACCGTGTTCATCTGGCCTTATCTAAGTCTTTTAACCTTTACCCTTAAGCTGGAGGGCAGCTGGTTTACCACAAGCTCCACCTATGTGGCTGGGGCATACTTCCAGCCCTTCCACTCTTCTGCCTCTCACCTCCTTCCTGTATGCTTCTCCTTCACCCCTGACTGTCTGGATCTGACACAGGACTGACCAAGCATACCTCCTCCCTGCTCTGAAGATGCTGTCTGTACTGGGAGTCTAAAGGGACCCTTAGCACAGAGCACCACGTAAAGCTTGCCACTGTGGCCATCTTCAGGGATGCATGCCAGAGGAAAGAGCGGCAGGGTGTGGAGAACCCTATAGTGGAAGGCACTCTATCCTGTTCCTGGCCCGCCCTCACTCCTACCTCTCCACAAGGCTTATGCCCAACGGGTCCTTAGTGGGGTCTTAACCATTCCTGTAAGGCTGCCGAGTTGCTGCAGGTCCATCTCCTATCCGGACACAGATCTCACTCCCAGCTGGGCCAGGCTCAGGAAAGTGCCCTGAAATCTGCTAACTATAGATACTTTTCTTTGCCCGCATTAAATGGAGGTCTCATCTTCAGTGAGTTCACAGACATGTGAAAGTACCCAAACCGGAGTCCCTTTGGAAGCTGCATGACAGCCAGAGCCTTGAGGACCTAGGATGACAGCAGGGCCACACACTGTGAACAGGAAGCAGCAGGCCTAGGGAAGGGTGGCACAGCGCTGTGCACAGGAGCTGCTGCGTAGTTTGGAGGAAGGTGGTGGGAGTGGCAGAGAGTACTTCCAGGAAGCAAAGGGAAAGGTGTGACCCAGCGTACCCTTCCTGTGCTCTGAAGGTACTGACTAGCCTGGGAGCCCAAAGCCCAAGCCCATCCCTACCCCTGGTGCCACAAAGCACACAGTGCAGAGCTAAGCACCCTGGCCATCTTCAGGTCAGAGAGACAAGGGGCACGGTGGAGAGAAGAGGCGCCTGGCTTTCTTGCCTCTAGATTTATTTTTAAATATATTTATTTATTATAATTTATTTATATTACATCTCGATTGTATCATCTTTTTTTAAAATATATTTTATTAATTTATTCATATTACATCTCAATTGTTATCCCATCCCTTGTGTCCTCCCATTCCTCCCTCCCTCCCATTTTCCCCTTACTCCGCTCCCCTAAGACTGTGACTGAGGGGGACCTCCTCCCCCTGTATATGCTCATAGAGTATCAAGTCTCTTCTTGGTAGCTTGCTATCCTTCCTCTGAGTGCCACCAGGCCTCCCCATCCAGGGGACGTGGTCAAATATGGGGCACCAGAGTTTGTGTGAAAGTCAGACCCCACTCTCCACTCAACTGTGAAGAGCATCCTATCCATTGGCTAGATCTGGGTAGAGGTTCGAAGTTTACTGCACATATTGTCCTTGACTGGTGCCATAGTTTGCGCCTCTAGATTTTATTGGAAGAATTTAGACCTTTGCTTGCTTCTAACAGAGGGGAGCCTGGAAGTTGTGGCTTTAACCAGTAGTCCACGTCCAAAGCTAAATGCAGGGTCCTGTGAGTGAAAGGAACGGGGAAGCTGTGGATGCAGGCAGCAACCGCTGCTACATTGTGCATTATGGTGCCTAATACCACATCCCCCTGCCTCTGTGCATACAGTGCTCTCACCCCTGCCCAGGGTACCTGTCTCCGTCCTGACACAGCATCCAGCTCCAAGCCCAGACTCTCCAGGCCGTGCTCAGCCCTCTCCTCTGAGTCTTAAAGTAGCTCCTGGGAATTATAGATCAAAGCTGTAAAGTTTTGGCTTATGCTGGACTTAAAATTTTGATGAACTTTAAAGCTAAAGATGGATTCCTAAAACCCACGACCAATGTGGGGTGGTGGAGAAAGTACTTGACCTCAGGAAAGTCACCTGTGAGGAAGAAAGAAAAACAGCAAGTGTCTGCAGCAAGTGCCCATGATTGGTGCCACCTGACAGGTGGGCTTGCCAATCTCTTGGAGACTGTTGAGGCTTTATGTAAAAATAAGCTGTAGGCCGGGTTGGGCTGCCAGTTGATGTATGCCCTGAACATCTAGTGGCTTCTAGCCTATCTGTTCTGTGTGCATGCCTGAACCAGTCCCAGCCAGCTCATTAAATTACAGCATCAGCTGTAGCGCTGCCCTTCCCCCTGCAACTCAGACCCTGAACCAACAATCCCTGTGGGGAATGGAGGGCAAACAGTCCCTTTCCTTCAGATTTCCATGTGAAATTGCCTAATTTAAAGATTCCAGGAACAAATTTAAGTACTTGGAAAAAGTCAGAATCAATGATCAATACGGACAGGTATGGCAATATCTGCGCAAGGGTGAGGATGCTATTGGGACTGGGGGGTGGGAGTGGCTGGGCAGGACTGAGGGCTGAAGCATCCTCCTTCATCTGGGCAGACAGAACCCGTAGCCACAACCTGGGTGAAGCTCAGGGCATTGCTAGGGGCCAAGAGTCATGCTGAGACCACAGGGTAGAGCAGAGGCTCGGGACACTACAACCGACTGCATGGTCCTGTCAAGGCTGACAGGCTGCCTGCAGCATGTGGTGCCCCAGAACTGAGACTACACTCCCCCGTCCTGCAGACTCCACCAACCGGGACTCCTTGGACATGATTGAGCGCTGCATCTGCCTGGTGTGCCTGGATGGTCCAGGCGCCGGAGAGCTCAGTGACACCCACAGGGCACTCCAGCTCCTTCATGGTGGAGGCTGCAGCTTGAACGGGGCCAACCGCTGGTACGACAAGTCCCTCCAGGTAAGTACCCTGTTCGTGGCCCTACAACTGCATAGCTTCCTCTGGAGCTGGCCGAAAGCACATGCTCTTGCTGTCTTCTGTCACTCAGACTTCATGAGTGATGTCACCTCTAGACTAGACAGAGTTCTTCACAGAAGCCAAGTGAAACTCCCTAACTGTCTTGCTAATGTGCTTGGAAGAGCTTGGCCACACCTGGGCTCACCACCCCCCCCCCCACCTCCATCACACTCTGGGGTGGAAGAGGACCACCCATTTTGCCAGTAAGTCCTCAACAGTTAGTGGGATCCAGCTCTGACCGGAGATGCCGGCTTTTCTGAACATTTGCCACCTGGCTTAACCATTTCAACACATACCGAGAAGCATGGCAGCCCAGCATCCTCTAAATACATCCTAAGATACAAAAAAATAAAAAAAAATCCATAGCTTTTCACTCACATGCATCGGGATAACATCTTATTTGGGCTTAGAGGAAAACACCCACACAAACGGGTTGTGCTCTAGGTTGGCCATTCATTTCAGGCCTCAACCTCCCCGCCCCTGCCTACACCATAACATGCCAATATCTAATACAATCCTGTTTATCTATAATGCCACCACACTCTCCATAGAAAAGCAAGTCAGCCATCTCTCTGCACTGGGACAGCCCACCTCCGTTAGCATTTCCCGGCAGCGGCTCATTTTCTCCCCTCCCCATCCCTGTGTTTGGCCGGTTATCGCCTTTATTGGTTTACATGATTTTGTTGTTTCTGATGAGTTCTGCTGGCTGTTCAGCCCCCACAGCAGTGCTAATGGCTTGGGATCTTTCACAGAGCAGTGGTGGGAATGAAATAATATCATGGGTGTATGGGGACACAGACCATAGTAAGTGTTGGGTACAGTTTTTCAAAGACCTATTTTCCTCCCTTCTTTTAAGTGACAGGGACAGAAAGATGCTCAAAGAGGGTGAGCACAGGTTCCCTATTTCATAGACAGGACAGAAAACGGGTGAGCCAGGGGCGCCACCGAGATGCCATGGACCTGCATGAAAGAAAGAGACTGCTGGTCCAGGGAGAGAGTTGGAGAAAGAAGCGTACTTAGGGATGCTCTGCGGGTGGGCTGTGTGATGGTTTGTTGGCTGGATTACTTGGATTCCGTGAGATTCCAGTGTCTGGCACAGATAACCAAGCCTGGGGGAAGGTGTGGGAAGAGGCTGTGTGTGCTGTGGTCCCCAGGAAATGCTTTCAGTAAACACCTTGAGAACCTATTCCTTTCCTCGCTTGTTTGTTCATTTACCCAGGGCAGACAGTGTGAGGAACTCCAGAGCAGCCCAGCTTCATGGGGAGTATACTCAGTCAAGGCTCAAGCCTCATCTTGTCCACTATTTTCTCTTAATACTTTTGTGCCCTGAGAATATCCCTTCCCCAGGTCAGCTTAGTACAGTCTCTGTAAAACTATGTAAAAGCGCCTGGGGAATCTTTAGAGCCTCTGTGGGTCCTTCAAAAACATTCTCTCTGAAGTCCTGTGAGCTGCCTAATTGGGCTGGACCTGAGTCCTCAGGGTCTGGTGGATGCTCCCTCAGTCACCAGACACAACAGCTGTTCAACAGAACATCCTCCCCACATCTTCCCCGCCAAGGAACCTGTTATTTCTCCTTACAAATCTTCTTACCGGCAAATCACGTCGTTATTTTTCACCCATTTATGCAACACAATTACCCATCAGCTGTTCTGGGAGGGACACTGGTCTAGGTCCCAGGAATAAAATCAACGGTGGCCAACAGTGGCAAGAGACAATCCATTAGGCAAATGGTTACCAAAAGCCATGGAGAATGGTATCTCCTGTGCACACAATTAAGGATAGACAGGACTGAGTCACTCCGCCCCATAGACCATGTATCAGACAGTATGAGCTCATTAAGAGCCCTGGGATGCTACAGGGGAGAACTTGGGCTGCTCCTTCACTCCCTGGAGGCCTGTGGGAAGAACCTCCTTGAGACTTCCACACTCTTGGGTGCCTGCAGTCACCTGCAGCATCCTTTTGAGGAATCAACGATCCTTGATACCTTTGGAGGAGAAATGTCCCAAGAGGCCAGGGGGTCCTAACCCAGGCCCAGAGCCTAGTTCGAAATACTGGCTCCGGCGTCAGCTCAGCTCACTTGCCTCTTCTCAACTCTTTCCCTGTTGCAGTTTGTGGTGGGCCAAGATGGCACATGCGGCGTGGTGTGTGAGCATTCCCCGTTTGATGGCATCGTCCTGGTACAGTGCACGGAGCACCTGCTGAAACATATGTGAGTCTAGGGCAAGGCAGAGGAAGACCTCAGAAGGCTGTCGTGCAAAGCCAGGAGAAATCGGGGTGTCAGTCCAGAAAACAGCTGAGCCAAAAAAAATGAACTTGGAAAGAAGCTCGGAGACTGCAAAATGAGCTTCATGAGCCACAGATGGGGAAAGCAGATTGGGCAGGAAACTCAGGGCAGACAAAGAGAAGCAAGGGATCCAAGCTTTGATCCCGGGGAGCTCAGATCAATCTTTGTTGTTGGTCCTGAGACCAGGTACCTAGTGACCCGGCACAGAGGGAGGTCTCCTCCATCACAGGCTTGGTCCCCAGCCTTCAGTTCATGCTGCTAGGGGGAAGTCTTGCTTTTCTGTCCCTTAGCCAGGCTGCATTCCTTCAGGCTTTCACAGTTCTGCTCACTCTCTGCTAGGATCTCCTTCTTACACATAGCTTCTCAGTCTCTTCCACAAAAGTCTCTGGTGTGACGGAGACACAAGCCAGACTTTGGAGACAGAACAACCAAGCCTGCTACCACGTTACCATGACTTTCACAAGTTCAGCCCCCTGAACGTGGTTTAACACTAGGGCAAACGAAAGCAACCGATGTACTTTGGTGGAAGTGGATGGGATCCTGACTCTGTCATTCACAGAGTTTGGTTCATCTGCTTGTTGGTTTTCTTTGGGCAGCTCAGACTCCCACAGTTCAGGGCTGTGAACACCAGCAGCTAAGATGACTGCACAGGAAAGCAAGTGCAACCCTCACTTGCAGGGTCTCAGGAGGATGCTCCTTTGTGCCTGCAGGACGAAGAGCAACAAGAAGCTGGTCCGAGCCGACTCAGTGAGTGAACTCCCCGCCCCCCGAAGGCTGAGATGGAAATGTTCCCCAGAAACTCAAGGCCACCTTGCGTCCTCAGCAGAGAAACTTCAAAGGTGAGAGAACCCCAGATTTCTTTCAGGGGCCTACACTCCCCTCCCCCAATAGCTGCTGAAGCATCCTGGGCAATTCCAAAGGCTCTGGGACTCTGCTCCCCTCCAAGCCCCACCCCTTCTCATCCCTCACGGAAAAGTAGTCAAACTAAAAAGGAGTTACGGCTCTCAGGAAATAACCTTGCTCGAATATCCACCATTTTCATAAAATGCAAACGCGAAGTTATTTTTTTTCCTGCAGGTTTCACCTGACTAAGCAGAGTCAAGGCTGGGGAATGATTCTCTGCTTTGGGGGAGTAATAAACAACTGCTTTGAATAGGTCATTTGAATCCAAGCTATTTCAATTTGCTTGAGTTTACGCTGGAACTTGACAAGGGGCCCCTTTTCCAGGGGAGGAGCTGGTTTGGATGTAGTGGACACAGGCAGATGGGCTGGGTCTGAGCTGCCTTTGTCAAGTCCCTGCATGAGAGAGAGCACTCATTCACTCAGCAGACTCCTGGAGCTCTATCTGGTGCATGCCAGTTCTGGGGTGAAGCCCTGGGAACCCCAGAAATGAACGTGCTCTGGAATTAACCTCCACACTTTAGTGGAAGAGGCAGACCTCAGATCAAATCATGTATGAGCCATAAAGTGCCCAAAACAGAGGGAGGCACACAGACCAGAACCTGCAGACAGACAAGGGGTTGAACCCTGCCTGGAAAATGAAGGAGGGTTTTGAAGAACGAGTAGCAACTTGGGGGGGGGGGGGTGGGGGGGCTTGTAGACGGGAAGAGGCAGCACCGTAGCTCATAAAGACCCAGACAGGCTGGTATGGAGACAGCAAATGAGAAGATGCCTGGAACTGGGCATGCTGTGAAGAGCCTGCCTTGCCTATCACGAGGAGCTCCTCCTGGGCAGGAGTTGTTGTGGGGTCCAGTGAGGAGTCTATGGGGTTAGCATGGGTGGGCGGGACACAGCGTGGCCAGACTAGGTAACCTAGGGTGGAGACACTCCTCGCTTGGAGCAGCTGTGGAGGCCACCTGCCTTTAGTAAATGAGGCAAAGGTCTCCATGTTTCCACGGAATGATGTTGACATCTCAGCTTTTAGGATAGGGGTCCAAGGTGAGTGGGCTGCCAGAAGAGGGGTGCAGAGGGAAATGGGTGAAGGGCCAACAAGGACTCCCTTATTCTCAGGGACCCATGAGCTCCTATGTCCCCCAACTTCTCCCTAATGGAGCATAAGGTGTCTCCTGGATCTAAACAGCCTATGGGAGGCAGTGGGCCTAGATGAGGAGAGTCTGGGAGGGGAGGGTGTCCATGGTGACAGAGAAATCTGCCCAAGGAGTCTGTCAAAAGGTAAGGGCCTCTCCTGCTGCAAGGAGCTGCAGGACTCCTGGGAGCTTAGCTCATGTGGGGCAGGAGGACTGAGTTAAGGTGGGGGAGGGGCAGCAGATGTAGCATGGAGTCCTAGGGACAGTGTGGGGGGGGGGGGCACGTCAGGCATGCCTGGCTCAGCCAGTGGCATACACCTTACTGGTGATGCCCCTCACGGACAATCAGACCAGACCCCAAACTCACTAGGGCTGTTTGGACTATCACACTAGAGGGGACGGGCGATCAGCGGTTACTGGATAAGATGGGGTTTCTGTAAAACAAAAGAGGAGTAAAGCCCCAGTCCTCGGTGGAGCCACCATGACGGTCAGATTCTAAGTCTGCCTGCCCCATAGCACAACAGAGATGAGGCTGGGTGACAGTGACTGAAAACTCAACTGTTGGGACAGCTGAAAGTCCACAGGGACAATGGACCGCTGTTCCTACACAGGTCATAAACAGTCTGTTTCCAGCCTGCTTAGTAGGCTGCCCATGCAAATCTCTCATGTCCGTGCCCCTCCCACCTCGCTGCTGCAGTCAGGCCCCACCTCTCCCTAGAAAGGTCACCACCACCCCCCCAAGGGGGGGGCAGGGGGGAGCTGAACTCATCTTCTCAGAAGTGCTCCAGTTCCGTTGTGCCTTCTGCCATTTGCACAGATGAGGGTACAGCTCTGACATCCCAGGGGGTACTTCTGGAGGAAAAGGGCTGTATTCGTCTTCTGAACCACTAGAATGTGGATCAGAATTAGAAGACGCGGGCAGGCTACGTGGTGTAACTGCCTCAGAGCATCTTCTTTCTCTTCCACAGAATAGTGAAGAATCTGGACTTCATTGTTTATAGGTTTGACCATTATGGGAAAACATTTATCAAGAAGCAGAAATGCAGCCCGGATGCCTTCATCCAGGTGGCCCTCCAGCTGGCCTTCTACAGGTGAGAGAAGGGAATCATTGCCCCCAGCTGTGCCCCCTCAAGCCCTGTCTTCATGCACAGCAGACTTGCTTGCACATATGCAAATCAGGCTCTAACCCTTACTGCCTGGCACACCTGGAACCCACACTTGTGCTTTTGGGGCCCTCCTGGAAACCTTTTTTGGCCTCCAGATCTTTGCCTTAGCCACGAACCTGCCCTCTCGCCTGTCACCTCCAACTGAAGGGTCACCTTTCAGAGCTCTGTCTGGATTGATAATCTCTTACCAGAGGCAACCATCCCGGGCTCTGGCATCACCCAGCTCTCTACAATATCGAATTGACCGTCAACAGTGTGTACCTCCTGTAAAGATAGACACAGGGCCACAACTTGTTATGTGACACCGAGATCTCATTGGTCTCAACTCCATGGATGTTACTGGCTGATGGGAAATGAGGATTCTGCTATTCAGGGATGTAAGCCTAGGCACGTTCATTCACCAGGCTTCTGTCACCTAAGGGGGAAAGGCTTTCTAGACAATAGCGTGAGCCCCGCTATAGTAGGCAGGAGAGCAAAACAGTGATGCCCTGGTGGGCCTGGGCATCTGTCTACACTTACCATATTCGCGTGCTTTGACCAGAGGTCATGGCTGAACCATCTAAAATAAAGCAGGCTCCCTTGCAGTGTGTGCATGATAAAGTGCATGTGCTTCTCAGTCTGTGGTATTAATCAATACTCATTAGGTCGCACAGAAATGTCTAGGTCTCCCTACAGATTGGTGGTGGTGTTTTGTTTCTTAAAACCTGTCGCGTCCTTGTTTTATATCAACACAGTGTCCCCAGCGCATAAAAGTGTACACGGTTCTTTACATCAAAGACTTCCTAGCATTCATCTTTGGATTTCTCCTCTAGAATTCTATTAACATTAAAATGAAATACTATGCCACGTCCTGTCAGAGCTATGAAAATAAAACCTGCCTGGGCTATTTTTCTTTCTGTATTTATGACTCCCTGAGAAGAAATTACTGTTTGCCATCCATCTTTTTATCTTGGTCAGGCTTCATCAGAAACTGGTGCCCACCTACGAGAGTGCATCCATTCGCAGGTTCCGGGAAGGTCGGGTGGACAACATCAGATCGGCCACTCCAGAGGCTCTGGCTTTCGTGCAAGCCATGACTGACCACAAGGCTGCCATGCTGGTAACAACCCCTCCCCACCCACCCCCATCCCATTCCCACCCATACCCATCCCCATGACCCACACCCACCCCACCCCACCCCCCGACGCACTCTGCCTTAAGTAGCCACAAGTAGGCCAGTGAGCCTGCCTCAGGCTGCCCATGCACTTTTTCCCTTGTCACGAATTCTGTGGCTGCAGTTGCCCTTCCAAGCTGACATTCTTCCCTCTTCACAGGCTCCTGAGAAACTCAAGCTGCTGAAGCTGGCCATCCAGGCCCAGACTGAGTACACAGTCATGGTGAGTAGCCGTGCCTCCCTCCCGCAGCACCAACTGCTCGGTGACCCGGTGAGACTACCGCCCCCTTATTTTTATTCACTTTTATTTTATTTATTTTGTGGCACTGGGGATTGGTTATAGGGTCTTACACGTGCTAGGCGGGTGCTAGAACACTAAGCTATATGCCAAGTTCTCCCTTTTTTCACTTTTCATTTTGAGACAGAGTCTCATTAAGTTGTCCAGGCTGGACTCGAAGTCACTATGTAGCCCAGGCTGGTCTTTAATATGGATTCTTTTGCCCTGGTGTCTCAAGTGGCTGGAACTGATTATGGGCTTGTTCCACTTGGCAAGGTCTTTTTCTTATTTCTTCAACACAGGCAAGCACAGCTTTCCTGCTCTCCCCTGGTTCACCCACAGGATAGTACATGGTGCTTGAAATCTGTTGACATAACCAATATGACAATAATAGCTCGCAATATGTATGGTACTTTTGTGTGTGTGTGTGTGTGTGTGTGTGTGTGTGTGTGTGTGTGTGAGATCAAACTCGGGGTAGGGGCAGCCTGACGAATATTGGTAGTTTGGTTGCTGGCACCCTTGAAGGAGTCAGAATTTATTATCACCTAGGGCTGATTTTCCCTCTTGCTTTCCATGTGTTCATTTATGCTGCCTGTGAACTGAAGGTTTGCTGAAAATTAATAGTGAAATCAAAATTGTATAGGGGCTATTTCTCTAGTTGGAGGGAATAATTTATTTTTTAATATTTCAAAGCCATTATTTACAGGCAAACAAGGGGGGAATGTGAGCTGGTGATCAATACGTTAATTCCAGAGCACTCAAAAACCAACCAGAAGGATGACAAAAATCTATAGGAAGGATTGACCAAAGTTTTCTCTATGTATGAAAGCAAGTACAACATACTTCTGGGTTTTGGAGCTCACCAGTGTAGACTTTCCTCTTGGTCCCTAATTCACCTTAATAGCTATGTCAGTTTTGATAAGCACTGTATTAGACAGGCATGATAGCTCAGGCCTATACTCCGAGTACTCGGGAACCAGAGGCAGGAGGATCACCACAATTTCAAGGGTATAAGCAACACTCTGTCTTTAAAAGCTCTTAGCCGGCTTTTCAATCACTCAAGAGACAATCATCAACCAATCAGCACAGGGGAGGAGAAGCTTATTCTGGCTCACAGTTTTAGAGGCCACAGTCCACAATTGGTGGCTTCCAGGGCTTTTAGGCCTGTGGAAAGGCAGCACATCGTGGTAGGGAGAGGCCCATGATGTAGCAAACTGTTCCCTTTTGTGGCAAAGGAGTAACAGGGAAAGAAGAAGGGGACGATCTGAGGTTCCACAATCCCCCTCAAGGGCACACCCACAATTATAGGAAGACCTTCCAATGGGCTCCACCTCTAAAAGTTTCCACGGCTTCCTAATGGTGCCAAGCCTTTAATGCATGTGATTTTGGAGCTATTTCAGGTCCAAACTCCAGCAGGTGCCCTCTCTGTTTTCAATGAATTATTTTTCCTGCTTTATGCTAAGCAAAATGCTATATACAGAGAAACAAAGACGGATGTCCCTAAGTGTTGTAATAGGGAGTTTAACGTGGAGTTTGGGAAGAGGTGCTTCGGTTATGTCAAACTCACATGAAGAGAGTCCTGGGAAGGTATGGAGAACATGGAGGAGCAAGCATCTTCCTCTGCTTTGGAAGGCTGAGAGGACTTCCCAGAGGAAGCAGTCCTTGATGTGAGGCGTGAAGGACTGAGAAAGAGAAGGAAGGCCAAGGAGAGAGCAGTGTGCTGCAAAGGCGAGTCTTGGGAGTATGGTGCATTTGATGAGAAGAGCAGCTCAGTGTGTTCAGCTCCACCAAAGACGGAGGAGCAGAAGAGCTGGATAGTCTGTCACCCTGGTGTGGGGCAAAAAGAAGGACAAGTTGCCTTAGGGAAGTGGCTTGCCAAGCAGAAGCTATATGATTCAGGAGAGAAGTATGGCTGGGCAAGGTCAAAGGGATGCAGGGGAGGCACGTGGACTCCTGAGTAAACATGGCATGTTGAACATAAGAGTTCCCCCACCCTGAAACTCTCTAGAACAATGGTTAGAGGTATTTTAATCCACATACATATGAAAGAGAATTGGAGAGAAGGTGACAGCAGAGCATTAGAGCTAAAAAGCAGAACAGATGGCAGCTGGCTTAGGGCACAGACAAAGAAACCTAGTGAACTAAACAGCAGCTCAGGTACCAGAGATGGACCAAAAGTAGGGGTGTGTGAAAAGACTAGGGTTGGCCGATGGGCTTGTCTGTTTAGTCTGCTATTAATAGAATCCTTTGTACTGTGCAATTTATAAAGAACCAAGATTTCTCACACTTCTGGAATCTGGGAGTACAAGATCAAAGCATCAGCAGGTGAGGTTGTTGGCCTCTGCTTCCAAGCAGGCGCCTGCCGCTGCATCCTCCAGAGTGGAAGGATGTGTGATGCTCATGTGGCCAAGGTAGGAAGGCAAGAAGGCAGGAAGCTGTGCGAAGCCTCTCTTGCAGGGGTCTTAACAAGGAAGGAGCCTCAGTGATCTAATCACTCATTAAAAGCATGGCCTCTTAATATATTTCATTGACTAGTAACTTTTGAGAAATTTTCAAAATCTCTTAGTCTATAAATAAGAACAAGAAACTCTGAAATAAAGATAGCTCTAGGGTGGAATATAATAGAAAATGTCAATAAAAGTATTGGGAGACAATATGAGGTAACCTAAATTAAACACCAACAGAGTGAAATGTAAGAAAGGTGAGGTGGTAGGTATGCTTATTCAGGTGAGCAGTATCCCAAACAGCAGTTGTTCAGAAAGAGAAATTGGAGAGTAGAAGGATTATTAACAAAATAATTCAAGAAAAATACCAAAGGCCAAGGATAGTTCAGTGGTAGGGAACCATCAGGCATAAAGCCCTGGGTACTATGCCCAGCACTAAAAACAAAAACAAAACAAAACAAAAAAAATCAAACTTGAGAACCACAGAAAAATGCTTCTATATTGAGGGAATTCACCAAATATCTTACATAATAGAAAATGATCATGCCAAGGAAATTTTATGACACTATAGACAAAGAGAAATCCTAAGATTCTTAGAGGGAAAAAAAAGGCAAAGCTCATAAATAGAGATATAATTGATCTCTCATTAACATCATCATATGGTAGATATTAGTGGAGCAATGCCTCCAGAGTCTAAGGAAAAATGATTTCAACACACCTTCCATACCTAGCTAAACTATCACCAGATTTCAAGATAGAAAAAAGACATTTTAGACAGAAAAGATTTATATTTTGTACTTACTAAATAATCTTCCTTATAAAACTGCTAAAGGCTGAGCATCTCGAGAGTGAGAAAATGAAACATGAAAGCTAAAAAACAAAAAAACCACACATACATACACAAACAAAAATAAAGTAGAAAAACTCCCCAGGATGACACTAAGCAAAGACTAGAAGTCAACAGCTATTCTTGAGAGCAATTACTACACAAAGGAGGAATAAGTGAGAACATAAATGAAATTCTGGCTGCATTTAAGAACTAATTAGAAGTAGATATATAAAAAAAAAAAAATTTTAAACCCAATTTCATGCTTGTCAATTCAAGGGAGAACAAAATGTTTAATAAAGGAAATCTATGTCCGGGAACATACCTAAGTTGGTAGAGCACTTGCCTAGCAAATGGTAGGTCCTGGGTTCAATCCTCAGTAGGAAAGAAAGAAAGAATGGGTGGGAGGAAGGGAGGGAAAAAGAGAGGGAGAGAAATCTAATCATATAACACTAGAAGACCCAGCTGCAGACGTTTGCATAATAACAGCATCTAAGCACTATCTGTTACTCAAACAACCAAGAGTTGAAATATGACTCTACTGGGAAGACCGAAAAGCAGAAGTAGGTAGAGGAAGTAGAAGCTAATTCTCTCTCTCTCTCTCTCTCTCTCTCTCTCTCTCTCTCTCTCTCTCTCTCTCTCTCTCTTTGAGACAGGGTCTCTCTGTGTAGCCTTGGCTCTCCTGGACTCACTTTGTAGACCAGGCTTGCCTTAAACTCACAGGGATCTGCCTGCCTCTGACTCCCGAGTGCTGGGATTAAAGGCGTGCATCACCACGCCTGGCTTAATGTTTTATTTCTTATAACAAAGCGTATAAGTGAGTCTGGAAAGTGAAGTCGTGGCACTCATAACCATGCATTCAGAGCAGTGACCGCGGTAGCAGAAGGAGCAGCTGAAAGGCCTTGCCCTTGTAGAGCAAGAATCTGTGCTAGCAAGGCAGCTCAAGCAACTGGCTTCCTTATGCCTTAAACTATAAAGCACAGGAATACTAGCCTCTGTACTTTGGTAACAAATTTCTATTTACAAATTTTCCTTTTAGAGAAATGTCCTCAAAAGCATCACCATGGAATCCTCCGTGTTAGCGTTAACTTGACAAAAGCAACTGAATCAGGGAGTAGGCAGTAGAGAGGGAGGAGTCAGGAAGGCAGCTGATAGGTGAGACTAGTACCCAGTTAGCCCTGAGAACTGGGGGAAGAGACAGGAGACAAGGCAGCCTCCCACTGCACAAGAATGTTTCTGGTAGAGATAGCACGGAGAGGAGACCCCAGTGAGAAGGCGTGGTGGTCCAGGCTCCACTCACTAGTCTCTATTCAGTTGACACTCCTCCCTTCCAGCCTTTATTCTGGTTTATAGTTAGATGCAGCTCACGTGGTGGTGACTACCTACCCTACTGCACTGTGAACACAGGCCTCTGACCTTCTGCCTTCCATCAGGTGGCAGCAGCAGGCATACAGTAGGTCCTCGAGGTCCTAGATGGGGCACGAAGCCAGGAGTCCTTATACTCGTTGCTAGTTCCCACTCTAAACAACTGTTTATTTAATTCCTCTGGATGCCTTTGACTGATAAGAGCAGGGTGGGCAGGCACAAACAAAAGGGTAAGTAGAGGTCAATGAAGCATGTCCACTTTTGGGGAGGGCTCCTAGCACTTCCTCTCTGTCAGAGCAGAGCACATAAAAGGCAAACTGTGGCAGGCTGGAGAGATGGCTCAGTGGTTAAGAGCACTGTCTGCTCTTCCAGAGGTCCTGAGTTCAATTCCCAGCAACCATCTATAATGTGATCTGATGCCTTCTTGTGGCATGCAGGTGTACATGCAGATAGAACACTCATATACATAAAATAAATAAAAGTTTAAAAACCTCTTATTTAAAGAAATAATTTTAAAAAGCAAACGATGAGATGGGCTACAGCTGCATGGTAGAGCACTTGTTTAGTGTGTATGAGGCCTTTAGTCTGTCTCCAGCACCATCTTACATAAATTAGTTAATTAAGAATAAAGTTAGCTCAAGTCATATAACTTGTCTTTTCAGGCTATAATTAGATGCCTTCAGAAAAAAAGCCTCTGCATTATCCTTATGCACTTGTCCTCAACTGAAAAAGAACAGCTGTCAGATGCTCATACGTGCCTTGTAAACCCAAGCAAAGTTCACTGGCAAAGGAGGCTTTCTTCCCAGGAGGAGCTGTAACAGCTAAATGGCCACCATACATAACAGAAACCCCAAAAGTCTCAATCGCTCTGGTGGAACCAGGTTATTGCTACAGGCTAGAAGCAGTCCCTGGAGTCTCCTCTGAGTCTCCTCGCTTCCCCAAATTGCCCCCTATAAACACAAATCACAAACACAAGCTCAACCAAAGAGTGTGGATCCTATCCACCAGCCTCAAGAGTGAGAGGCTCAGAACAGTGCCCTGGCCCCCCTTCCAGTCCAGAAGTGCTCTCTCCATGGCGCCCAGGTGCCCGTCCGTCCGCTGAGAAGAGTTTATCTCCATGGGGTGGGGTGGGGTGGGGTGGGGTGGGGTGGGGATGGGGAGGGAGGGAGGGAGGGAGAGAGAGAGAGAGAGAGAGAGAGAGAGAGAGAGAGAGAGAGAGAGAGAGAGAGAGAGAGAGAGAGAAGCCACAACATTCAACTGGCACTTTCTTTAAAACATCAGCAGAGCATCTCTTCAGCTGTCTAGTTTCTGACTCCATTTCTGAGCTTGTGAACCAAATTTATGGGAGTCCACACATTGCTCTGATAGAGTGACAACCCCTGCCCCTGCTTTGTGCCAGAGAGTCAAGAATTAGTTATGGTGTCATCCTAACCCTGGCAGTTTTGATGCCCCCTCCTTCAAGCCTGGACCCAACACATGAGCCAGCCTTCTCCCCAATCCACTTTCCCTGGTCACAGCCTGCTGGTGCTGGGACAGACAGGTCCCCCTCGCCCCATGCATGCAGGTTCCCCTAGCATGCAGGTGAAGCTGTGTAGCAGATGCTGACCTTCAGTCCAGATGTTCTCAAGGTAGATCTCAGCCTACTCTGGATACAATGTGTGTCTATGGCATGCTAGAGTCCAGGAGCTGAGGCTGCACAGTAAAGCAGCCTGCCCTGAGCAGATGCTCACACAGCAGTGGGTCCTACCAAGAGCAGTTTTAAGCAAGGGTTGTGACAGCTGGAGCCACCCACTGGCCTTGAGGAGGAGACAAGGAGGGGAGAGGAGGTACAGAGGAGTGCAGGTCTCATTGCCCACTGTGTTCCTGACTCCTAGGCCATAACCGGCATGGCCATTGATAACCATCTGCTGGCACTGAGGGAGCTGGCCCGGGACCTGTGCAAGGAGCCACCTGAGATGTTCATGGATGAAACATACCTGACGAGCAACCGGTTTGTTCTCTCCACCAGCCAGGTACAGCCTCTGCATGCGCTCAGGGCCCTGAAGACATTAGCGACTTGAAACCTGGCTTTGTTTGCTTCTTTTCACACACACACGCGCGCGCGCGCACACACACACACACACATTTGATATATGTTAATTATGCAAAATAATTCTATGTACTTACAGGGTACAGTGTGTGCTGAAATACCTGCATGTAAAGGGTAACAGTCAGATCAGCCTAATTGGCATATCTATCAACTTAGCCATTCAGAGAACATTCAAAATACTTTCTACTAGCTACTTTGAAATAGTTAAGTTATTGTTGTCAATCATAGCCTTCTTACTGTGCCATAAAACATTGACATCACTCTCCACTCTCAACCTCATCACCTGGCTCTTTGTTTTTTGTTTTTTTCCCAGACAGAGTTTCTCTATGTAACAGCCCTGGCTGTTCTGGAACTTTCTCTGTAGACCAAGCTGACATCATAGAGATCTGCCTGCCTCTGCCTCCTGAGTGCTGGGATTAAAGGCATGGGCCACCACACCTGGCTTTCTTTTGTTCTTTTTAACAAGTTTTATCTTTACGTGAGTGAGTGTGTGTCTGTCTGTCTGTCTGTCTCTGTGTGTGTGTGTGTGTATGTGTGTCTTTGTGTGTCTGTGCCTATGTGAGTGAATGCCATGTCTTTGCTGGTGCCCTTAGAGGCCACAAGAGGGTGTTGGATCTTCTGGAGCTAGAGTTACAAGCAATTTGTGAGCTAGCTGCCAGATCTGGGTGCTGGGAATTGAACTCAGGTCCTCTGGAAGAGCAGTAAGCTCTTTTAACCACTGAGCCATCTCTCCAGGCGCAGGCTCACTTCTTGAGTTTTGTCACCTTCAGTAGCATAGCTAACGTTCGGGCCATTAATATCCTCCCATCTTCTACGCAGGAATGACCACAGCAGACCTGCTGGGAACAGCAACCATCTGGGCTTCTGTCATGCAGTACTGCCTTGCTCTCTGCTGCATGTGGGGTATATTCCACTGTAGAGGACCGTGGGATCTGAAGCTTGACAGGCCTGCTTGGGCACCCCTGAATTAGCTCAAGGAGATTATTATAGTGAATGGCCAGGCCACAGTGTCAGAAAATGAATTGTTAGCCCAACATTTCCTACCTGGTGCTGTACATATGCCCACGGTGTTAAAGGGCCACAGCCACAAAGACAGAAGGACTTTTTTTAGTGGGAAGCTGCAGGGGAGGGGAGGGAACACATAGCTACACCAGCCTCCTGGAAGTTACCTCATCTGCAAACCGCTGGACATGCGCAGTGAAGTGGGGTAGGGGCTGACAGAGCTGCG
Organism: Acomys russatus; assembly: GCF_903995435.1. Taxonomy (NCBI): domain Eukaryota; kingdom Metazoa; phylum Chordata; class Mammalia; order Rodentia; family Muridae; genus Acomys; species Acomys russatus. Next base: position 61,140,696 of record NC_067139.1, on the reverse strand, counting down.
TTTGAGGATAGACGCCCACTCAGTAATGTAATTTTGCCATTAAAGCAGTAGGCTCGCAGACATGAATAAATGAGACCAGAATACTACAACATAAATTCTTCAGGAAACCATCCATGGGCGTAGAGTGCTCTGGAATGGCTTCATGGCCTCCGGCCATTGCACAGCAAATTTATCTGACAGTGCAGTGACTCTATTAGCAGGACTAATGGCCTGTTCTGCCCCATTAAAAGCGGCTAGTGCCATTTCTGAAGGCCCAAGAACACAGTACCAGAAACCTGTGGATTTAAAACAGACCCTGTCCCACACTACACTGGCCCCATAATCCTTTCTGCTTGTCCTTAAAATCAGCCAGTAAAAGGAATTTCGGGTGTAAATGCTTCAGTTTCTTTCCCACTGGAAAGTGGCATTTATGGCTTGAACGCCTTCAGAGCCACACTTTCTTGGTTTGTGATCTGGATCGCAAGGCCTTAGCCCTCGAAATTCAGAACGTCTTAGATGATTTTCTAAAGATTCCAGGTGACAGCTTGGAAGTGCCCAGTGCTGAGTAATTGTGCATGGGTGGGCCTTGGGGAGGAAATCAGACCAACCAGGCGGTTACTGACAGTAATTAAGGATCTGGGAGAAATCAACAGAGAAGACAGGCCAGATTTCCTCCAGTTCATAAATTACTCCCTGTGGGAAGCCATCTAATGGGTGGGTGCCACCAGGGTGCCATTTAGTAAATTAGTCTGATTACCACAGTGCCTCAAATAGCCCCTAGATGAAGGAACGTCTTGGCTCAAGCCTGAGCAGCAGGTCACCCTGAGAGCTTCCAGCTCCACAAGCAGAGCCAAGTGTACACCGAGGAGTGGACTGAGGTCTCTCTCCCCCGACACCTTGCATCCTGATAGGCTCATCTTTATCACTCCAGCCATGTCCATGCCAACACAATTCAATCTGGTCAAGTCTGCCATGAGGGGATCCAGACAGGGAAGCAAATGCCACAGAGGCCTTAAGAGACAGGACCTCACCCACCACGGTCTGGCAGGTTCCTAGGTTGGGTGCCAATAGGCTGTTAGTGACCTATGCCCTTCTGCAGGTGCCCACAACCATGGAGATGTTCTGCTGTTATGGCCCCGTGGTCCCCAACGGGTATGGAGCCTGCTACAACCCCCAGCCTGAAGCCATCATCTTCTGCATCTCCAGTTTTCACAGCTGCAAAGAGACCTCTTCTGTAGAGTTTTCAGAAGCTGTGGGAGCAAGTCTTCTTGACATGAGAGACCTCTGCAGTGCATGTCAGCCTGCTGAGGGCAAGCCACCAGCAATAAAGGAAAATGCTAGGGGCCCAACTAGGCCAAGCAACCTTGACTCCCACCGCTAGCCTAGCCTCCTGAAGGAGCCAGACCCTACTAAGCCCTGCTCCCATCCCAGACCCCAGCTTTCTGTTGCTCCCCTATCCTTTGGCGGGGGGGCGGGGAGGGAAACTCACAGACTGTGTGGGAAGGCATCACACAAAGCTGGCATGGTAGGAGAAAGAGTCCCTCGCTATTAATCAAGGTGGCCTCTAGCCTTTACAACTGGAAAGGAGACCAGGCCAGTTTGGAAGCAGCCTGGGTGAGCTGGGACCTTTCTCTGAGGTCTTCAAATGCTTAAGATTTATGCATCTTTCCCAGCAGCATCCAACAGTACACACGGTAGTTCTACCCAATGGGAGAATGACTCATCTCAATGCTATGGGCCCAAGTAAGTCACAAAGGCAGAGACTAGCTATGGATCATCCCCTGCCACTGTCCTTCTACACCTTCACACGCACCCCTATAGTCCAAGTCCATTTAAAATACAGTGGCTGGCACCCCGAAAGACATTTCTTCTTTCATCTTCCACAGCAGTCTTCCCTGAGTTTAGATAATCTCATCCAGCTAGTCAGAAAAGGGGGCGGGGGGAAAGCCAGCAATTATCTTCATTTGCTTGGGCAAGGCTGAGTCGATTCAAGATTGGGTTGTGGGTGAAGGGCTGCATGGGCGATGGGCAGTCTTGCCCCCTTTGAGATAACACTACCGAGCGGACATTGTTTGAGTGGTTTTCTCTTAAACTATTTACACTGATCTGGGAGAACTAAGCCTATCCTTGTTATTCTCTATCAGAAAAGGAATTCACTGTATTTATTGGGTATATAAAACCATGCGCTGTGAGGGTGTCAAGACCCTTGAGTGGCAGACCCTTGGCTGGAGGGAGCACCTCCTCCCTTAGGAAGGGATTGGAAGCTGGCCTTCCCCCCTCCAGGAACAAAGGAGTGCATTCATCTTTATGCAAAGGCGACACTGAGCCATGGCCACAGGCTGCTCTATGGGGACCCTGGGAAAGGAGACTGTTCCATGTGTCCCTAAAGATATGGAAAATGAGACAGTTGTTTCATCATAAGTATGGCCACCTTATCACACTGCTAAATTGCCAAATTATATATGAAGTTGATGTTTGGGTTCTATTTTTATAATATAGTTCTAGATTTATGGCAATATGTACATTTTAATTTATAGCTCTGTGCTTTAAAGACATACATGTATGAATAAAGAGCAGTATATTGAAAGTATTCTATTCAAGATATTTAAGGACAGTACGTCTGTATTCAATAAAATGTAATGCCAAGAAAGATTACATTGTCATTATTCCTACTAGCAGATGGTATGGATGCTATGATCTGAGTCAACAGTTCATTGGCCTGTGTCTGGACTCTGCCAGCCGCAGTGACTGAGAGTGGGGCTGGAACATCACACAGGGCCAGGAGTTTGAAGCCAATCTGGGCAACATAAGGAGACTCTGCTTCTAAAGATAAAATAAAAATACATGATACTGGGCCATGAAAGGAAAGGAAGGCAGGAACTAGGTCTCTGCTAGTGTGGATAACAGGCCACATCACAACTGAGGAGAGGCATAGGCTTCATGTGGCACTTGTGATTAACTAACAGGTACTCAGTGCAGAGAAGGGTGCTCCATGTAAACCTGTCCAAACACATGTATAGGCGGCACAAAGTGGAGATAGTTCCTCCAGGCTCAGAAGTCAGATACCTGGTTAACAAGCCCAGTGGTACTCTGAACTTGTTATGGGTCCTGGGGAGTCTTACCACCTTTTTAGACCATAGTGTCTTTGCCTGTAACATGGGACTGTTAAGGTCAACACTAGGTGTTTCTGGGGCTTGGGACAAGAGGACATGAGAAGGCCATTGTTTGAAAATGGAGGAAAATATGTAAAGCATGCTTGTTGCAGGCTCACAGACATGGGCACACCTGCCCAGCCTGCAAGGCCCTCTCAACAGGTGAGCAGTGCATAGGGCCAGGATGTCGTTTCTTCCAAATGGGAACCCCAGGGCTTTCCTGGAGGAAACTGGAGTGTGCTGGTAGCAAGGCAGGATGTGGGACAGCCTTTTCAAAGAGATACAAGTTTAGAGTACTCCAGGATGGAGGAGAGGAGGAGAGTAATGTGATTTGTTCCTCTCCATTGTATACATGGCAGATGGCCTCCAAACAAGCAGATGTGAAATTACAGACAACAACAGAGCACAGGAAGCAAAGGCATTATAAAATTACTCCTCCCTTCCCAGAGAAGGCAGGTAGACTCCCTTTAAATGGCACAAGAGCAGCCAGAAGTTCCCAGAGTATTCTGGGACAGCAGTCTCCTTGGAGATAAACATCAGCGGCTGCTCCCATTCACTTTCTTTCTTTATATATATATATTTCTCTGAGTTTCCCTTTCAAAAAGTCCTTTACATACAAAGGGTAGACACAGGACTCTTCCTGAGAAGATCTGGCGTCAGATCAGGTGCAAAGATCTTTCTAAACCAACTCTCTCTTTGTTCCTTCCAACTCTTGAAGGGACTTCTGTTCCTGCCCTTGTTCCTTGTGTCATGGGCCCCAGACTTCTGTCTATGCCCTCTATTTCTAATTAAGAAGTACTGATATGGCAGGCTGAGTTGAATCAAAATGGCTCCTCCAGCTATGAAAACATATGCTCAAAGACAAAAACATTTAAACTATACACTGGCATTCAGGAGATAAAAGTTTTCCAGCACTTGGGAAGCAGGGAAGGCATATCTCTGTGAGTTTGGGGCTACCCTGGTCTACATAACAAGTTTCAGGACAGCCAGGGCTATATAAAAAAAAACTATCTCAGAGAGGGAGGGGGAGATGTTTAAATCTCAAATTCTAGAAAGAAGGCTGCCCCCTGTGAGCTACTACAAGTCCATCATACACAGCAGGTGTGCCTTAGCTCCATTTCTGTTGCTGTGGTGAAAGACCTTGACCATGAGCAGCACAGATTGGGGAAAGGGTTTATTTAGCTTATTGATTCCAGGCTGCAGCCCAGTGTTGCTGAGATGTCAGGAGACAGGAACTTTAAAGATCACACCCACAGCCAGGAGCAGAGAGAGAAGAAAGGCAGGGGTCCTGCCACCTGTTTGCCCACAGTTTGCCCACTGCTCCACTGGCCTTCTTCACTCTTACATGGGTCAGGCTGCAGCCCACGCAGGTTCTAATCGCATCCAGGGAGGGTCTTCCCATTAACAAACGGCCGAGAGGATTCTGAGACATGACCACAGGCTTACCTGATCTAGACAACTCCTCAATTGAGACTCTCGTCCCAGGTGGTTCTAGTTGACATTTAATACTAGCCAGCACCTGATCCCACTGGCCCATCCAGCGCACTATCACTTGGGCTTGACAGGATGTACAAGTCTATGGAGGGTGAAGAAACTGCTTAATGTCCAACACAAACCCAATCCCCAGAAGCATCTTCATCTTGTGAAAAGGGCTAGAAAAGCTCGTCCATTGCCCCTTCCCCCAACCCCAGACAGGGGCAAGAAATTCTGCCTTCTACTGGAGGTAGTAGATGCAGGGGAAAGGAACGCGTGAGAAACCAACCCCACGGAACATCGCCATGTGAAGACAAGAAGTGTGAATTTACACAATCATTTTAAAAGGCCGAATCGCCATGATACAATAAGAGCCAGATAATCACATGCAAAGCCACTTCCCACCTTGAACACATCAAACACCCACAGTGGGAAACTGTCTATTGCAGATGAGCGCTCACAGTCAGGAATACAAAGCTAGGAAATCACGTACGCTACAGGAGGGCAGCACAGAAAGCAAATGGAGTCGGTACCACAGCAGCTTCAAATAATAGGCACTCCAGGGGGGGGGGAAAGATGTGTTTAATATAATATATTAAAGGCACTGTTGAAGGAAGAAAAAAAAAAAGGAACTCTGCGTGATGTACATGTAATGTACATGTAAAAGTAAAAGAAGGAGCTTCCTAGTTGGCTGTGATCGTGACCGTAGCCAAACACAACTGACAGAGGAGAGAGTTCCTCTGGCTTACACATCTCCATCAGTCTATCACTGACAGAAGCCAGGGCAGGAACTCAAGACGGAATCCCGGAGGCAGGAACTAAAGCACAGGCCACGGAGGGGCGCTGCTTACTGGTTTCTTCTCATGGCTTACTCAGTTTTGCATTTTTATACACTCTGCCCAGGGGCCACAGTGCCCAGTGTGGGCTAGACCCTCCAACATCAATCACTAATCAAGAAAAGATCCCCATGAACTTGTCCACGGGCCGGTCTGACGGTGGCGACCCCTCGTCTGAGGTTCCGTCTTCCCACATGACTCCAGCGTCTGTGGAGTTGACAAAACAAAACTCAGCATGGGGATCTATTAGACAGAACGTGGGAGGAGCGTTAGCCATTGAGAAATGACTGAGAACATTCCAGAATCTAACAAACACGTGTAAAACTCATGGGTCAAAAAAAAGAACATAGCACAGACTTTAGAATATGCAAAGAACACTAAAGATACCACTTAACAGTGCTGCTCCCAGAACGTCTCGGTGACAAGCGACTTTATTGGGATGCTACCAAACAGTACAGGCTATTGCTATTTTTCTAGCTTACCAACCAGAACTAGATGATAAGACTCTATTGCTGCTGAAGACTCTCAGGATGCTGATAAATTAAGCTGAAACAGAGCTGGAAGCATGCTCCCTGCTGGCAAGCTTTCATACTGCTGGGACGTGCTAAATAGTCCGCTGAGGGAGGAGAGTCATCAACAGTCTCACCCAGCCTTGAACTCTGTGCACTATAAGTACTGACTTGCAGGGCAAGTGTGCTCGTCCGTGTGATAGTGACACCACTGACATAGGAGTATCCAATCACTTCAGTGTCAGATTTGAGTCTCTCTTTCCACACGAGGAATTCATGGCTGGTGATGTAAACTTGGTCAACATGGCTAGAGAGGTCATAGATCCTAAAATGAGACCCTACTACTGTTGTCCTGCTGAGTACACATGGTTCCAAACCGCCTTCCGATGTTTACACCCATAGACTAGCGCCATTCTCTGAAATGTTTGTAGTTTATGCAGAGAGTAAGTGCTGACTGCCTGACCATAAATAGGGCAGCTACGTCCCTTCTTCCAGGGCTCAGGGAGTATTGGGGAAGGGGATGTGGAAAGAATATAAGAGCCAGAGGACAGGAGGGGACACTGTGAAATGCTATTTTCTAGACATGGCACTATGAAAGCAACCAATCAGGGTGGAAGCCGCCACCCATGAACTCACAGCAGCAGAGGCTACAATGCATAAGACTGAGCCCATCAGCATTTCATCACAAAAGGGGCAGGGTCCGCGGAGCCATAGGAACTTAAAGGTTGTTTGGGTTGGGGAGTCATAAAATCAGTGGTACATCCACAGGTAAATTTCCCCTGATCAATCAGATAATCCCCCATACATGTTCATTCAGGAAACAGCAGGTTAAAAACAACAATGACAACAACAACAACAAAACGACATAAATGTGGGAGGAGGGTTTAGAGGGAAATGGGGTTGAGTGGAAAGAAAGAGATGAGCACACAATGTGGGGATATGATCAAAACTTAAATATGTGTATGAAACTGTAAAGGATTAAATAAATGTATTTAAAGGTGTCTCATAACAACACTTTTGGGATATAGAAAAACCTTTTATGGGCACACAACACATCGGTGAAGGATATGATAAAGGAATTGGTGAGCTAAATATAGCTTTTTTAAAAAAGGGAAAAACTGGACATGGTGGTCTACACCTATGACCTCAGTACTTGGGCATCTGAGGCAGAAGGAGGAGGAGCTGAAGGCCAGTCTGGGCTACATAGTGAGTTCAGGACATCCAGAGCACTGTGATGAGACCCTGTCTTAGAAACCAAACCAGGTGGCACAAGCCTTTTTTAATCACAGTGCTCAAGAGACAAGGGCAGAGGTAAGAGGCTCTCTGGGTTCAAGGCCAGCCCGGTTGACAGAGCAAGTTCCAGGACAACTACACAAAACCAAATAAATAAAGAAAGAAAGAAAGAAAGAAGAAGAAGAAGAGGAGGAAGAGGAGGAGGAGGAGGAGGAGGAGAAGAGGAAGAAAAGGACAAGAACAAGAAAAACAAGGAAGGAAGAGAGAGGGAGGGAGAAAGAAAGAAAGAAAGAAAGATGGAAACGAATCCAATTTGTGATGCCCGTACACTCAGTGGAGCATGGTCAAACTCCCAGTGGCCAGTCCCCCAAAGAAAACGGCGAAGACCTACACTTCAGCATCCCCATCACAACCTTTGAGAGCTCTCTTCAATGACTTCTTGCCTAGGCTATGGTTTTTTTCCCTTTGTGTGTGGGGTGGGTGGGGGAATGAAGAGGTTATCACAGAAGCCTTCTATTTCTCCCATTCAGCTGTGAGTCTGTAGTTATTTGTACCACTGCAGAAGACGCTTCCCGGCCCTTTGCAGTCATCGGCAGCACAGCCCATGAACATCAACATGGCTTCAGGTGGTAGCACAGACCACAGAGATCAAAAGTAAAGGTTTTTAAAAAGGTTTTCAGTTAAAATAATGTGTAGTGCAGAGTTTTGGTGTCTCTAAAAACTCAGTTACGATATGTAAACATGTTTTGGTTTTAATCCCAGGTGTGGGATATGGGGGCTGCTTCAGACTGTCGGCAGCACAGGCTCTGAGAGGGGGCTCTTTGTCAGCTGCAGATAGTTTAATTTTGAGGACTCTGGAGAGGGAATAAATACCAGAAGCCAGAGAGTATTTGGGGGGGGCTCCAAAAAAGAAGGCTGCTGCTCCCAGATGCCACTGATGCAGTTTGACAGATGTTGGAGCTGTCCTGAAACAGAGTGGGCTTGCCCCAAGGAACCCGACAACCCTAACCAGCCTGAACTAAGTCTGAAGAGGCCTACGTCCCCCTCCCCTTCTAGCCTTCTTTCTCTCCTACTTAGGGTTGGGAGGTTGCAAGGGAGGTAGAGGCTTAAGGAAGCCCAAATAAAATAGAGTTAAAACGTAGGTGCAATAGAAGAAGAAACCCAACAGTGGCCTCAAAGGAAGTAAGAGAAAAGAGTAAAAGACAAAAACAGTCACTAATGAGTCAGAAAACAAAACATAGCAACAAAGTATACAAGCACGGTAAAAACTAGCTTGTAGTGGTTTCGTTTCCTATTGGGCACAGTCTTTTCTCAGAAAGCCACCACCTTAGCTGTGGGAAGGGAAATATGTTAGAAAGAACCGTTTCTTTTGAAAACATTCTCCTTAAATAATTGTGGAACTTTTTGTTTGTTTGTTTGTTTTATTATGTTTTGTTGCGTTGTTGTTGTTGTTGTTGTTGTTAGACAGAGTTTTTCTGTGTAGCTCTGGCTGTCCTAGAACTCAGTCTATAAACCAAGCTGGCCTTGAACTCCCAGAGATCCACCTGCTCTGCCCCCACCCCAAGTGCTGGGATCAAAGGTGTGCGCCATTACACCCAGCTTGTGAAAATTATTTTTATGGACAAACATTTCAATCGAAAACTTGACCTATGGTACAGAATTTTCACTGTGCCAAGTATCTTCAGTCTCTGGATGGGTGGGTCGTTAAACAAACAAATAACACAGAAGAAAAATTGTCAAAATCCAACCAAAGCTTCAGCTTCCTTAGCCAAAGACGCCTGCTATTACTTCTTTAGTCTAAGATCTACGCCACACAGAAAACATCAATTTGTCTCCTGTGCTGGCTAGATTTATGTTGACTTGACACAAACTATAGTCATCTCACAGGAGAGAACCTCAACTCAGAAAATTCCTTCTTAAGACTGGGCTGGGGGCCAACCTGTAGGGAATTTTCTCAATTAGTGATCAATGGGGGACAACCCAGCCCATTGTGGGCGGTGCCATCCCTGGCCTGGTGGCCCTGGGTTGTATAAGAACGCAGGCTGAGGAAGCCATGGGAAACAAGCTGGATAAACAGCATCCTCCATGGCCTCTGCATCAGTCCCTGACTTCAGGCTTCTGCCCTGCTTGAGTTCCTGTCCCGATTTCTCCAGTGGTGAACAGTGCTGTGAAGTGTAAGGCAAATAAACCTTTCCTCCCCAATTTCCTTTTTGGTCATAGTATTTGTTGCAGCAATAGAAACCCCAACTAAGCCCTTAATTCCAGCACTTGGGAAGCAGAGGCAGGTGAATCACTGTGAGTTCGAGGCCAGCCTGGTCTGCAAAGTGAGTCCAGGACAGCCAAGGTTACACAGAGAAATCCTGTCTCAGGGGAAAAAAAACCAACTAAGACATCTCCTAATGATATAAACGCTGGGCATCTTCTCAAAATGGAGAGAGGACTGGATGAGGCATTAAATGCTATTCTAAGGTATTTTAAAAATGATGACTAAAAATTCAGAATTGGTCACAGGGACTTTGAAAAAGACAGCACATTGGAGATTCAGTACAGCCACAGTAAAGAGGCACACCAGGTGTTTGTATCCAACCTCCTCTTGGGTTGCAAAATTCCATGAGACAGAGTTCAGCTTTGTATTTCTCACCTCGGGCTTAGGCCAGCTTGTCCTGTGGACATACCCACGTGGATTTCAGGGTGTTTAGTGATGTTTATTTCCACTGCTACAGGTCGGTAACTGCAGACCACATCTGGGTGCAAGCCAACTCAAAGCTCTCCTCACACTTCTACTAATAACCACTCTTTTATAGAATGTTTCCTAAATCCTTTTATATCTAGACAATTAGAAAATCATTCCTTAGTCTATTTTTCTGAGAGGAATAGTGATGATTCGGGTTTTAATGACAATACAGATGGAGGATTATATTATGCCATCACATTATTTGCTATGACTCTTAGCTTACCCAAACCTTCTAGTTTACTTGAATCAAGTTTTCAGTCTAAAAAAATAAAAATAAAAGATTTCACTACCTTTATAAAATAACTATCTTATTTGGAAAAAACACAGTTTTAGACCTAAAAAAATAGAACAGAGACTTTTTTTTTTTTAAAGATTTATCTTTAATTATGTGTGTACATGGATGTTTGTATGGGTATATGTGTGTGCATGTATGTTTGTATGGGCATATGTGCACATGAGTTGCAGATGCTCACAAAGGCTGGGGACAGACTGCCTGGTGTGGACGCCTGCAAGGGCAGCTCTCACTCTTGACCACCAAGTCATTGCTCCAGTCCTGAAGAGACCTGTTATAAGTTGTCTAAAAGAGACCCATGTTATGGAATACATTTCTCTGAGATGAGACTGGGTGAGTTTAGGCTGGGATGACTATAAACTATATCTGATATTTAATATAGCTAAGAACAAAAGAACTACTTCTTAACATGTTGCATTTCTATGTGTGTGCATGTGCATGTTTGTGTGGGTCTGTGTGTGGAGGCCAAAAGTCAACATTAACTGTCATTCCTTGGGAGCCATATTAAGGTTTTTGAGACAGGGTCTCACTCATTAGCCTGAGATGGCTGCCTACCATCTTAGCCTAGACTCTAGACATATTCCCCTGCCTCTGTCTTCCCCATGCTGGAGCTGAAAGTACACATCATTGTGCCTGGATGCTGAGGACTGGACTCTGGTCCTCAGGTTTGCATAGCACACATGGAGCTGTGTCACCCAGAGCTCTCAAAAGAAAGAATAGTAATTGGGTTCAAGCTGCTGGAGCTGATGCAGAGGTCACAGAGGGGTGCTGCTTTCTGGCTTGCTCCTCGTGGCTTCCTCAGCCTGCTTTCTTGTAGAACCCAGGACCAGCAACCTAAGTGTGTCCCCGCCCACAATAGGCTGGGCCCTCCCCTGTAAGTGTAAGATGGGAAAGGTATCCTGGCAGTTGGGAGCCAAGGAAAATCACAATGTCACACCACACAGCCAACCTCACACAGAGCATTTATTGAGAGAGACCCAAGAGAGTGGGAGGCAGGCTTTATACAGAGCTGCCTCAGGGTGAAGCATTCCATGGTTGATCGGTGAGATTTCAAGTCCCGAGCTTAGGCCAACTTAGGAGTTGGTGGGACTTCAAGCCCTGGAATTGAGCTCAGCTGGAGTTTGGCTGCCTCTGGTTGGAGGGGCTGGTCTGGCCAAGACGGGCAGTTAGAGTGTTCCGTGGGCAGAGCCTGGTGGTTGGGGGGCCATCAGGGGCTGGGTCCCAAGGGGCTTCTGCCCCATCAATCACTAATTAAGGAAATACCCTTCGGGCACATCTGATTACAACAAGATCCTCTCTAGGCATTTTCTCAATTGGGTTCCCTCATCTCAGATGACTACAGCTGTGTCGAGTTGACATAAAACCAGCCTGCACAGTTAGACCCTTCCTAAAGGCATGGGGCCGTCATGACCATAATGAAAAGCAGCGGCCTTTCTCCATAGTTTGCGTCATCCTCTGTGTTGTGAGTCACTTTCTGCAGTTGGGCTGCGCTGTAAACTGAACTGTCCAGAAACAGCCACACCCATGTAAAAGATTCTGCAGGGCTGATGGGTTGGTTTGAACCTCAAGATTGTAGAGAGCGTAATGTTCGGACCCAGAGCCCAAATTGACTTGGGTTACTGTTAGTTCCCTTAGTGTTCAACCATTGCTAACTTCCCTGCCTGACCGAATATCTTTTTTTTTTTTAATATTATGTAAAAACCTTTGGAATATATTAGCAGAAAGTTAGCTTCCATAACCCCAAACTAAAAATATCATCAGATAATACCTGAAACCGATAGTTACTGCCTTGCTGTAACCCGCCTACCCACTGTGCCCACCAATGTATTTGGTAAATGCTTTGAATTATGACTTCCTTTTGTTCTGTGACTATAAAAGCCACTTCTATGTCAGAGCATGTTATTTGGGGGAATCTTAACTCATGTTCTTGGGTCATAGTTACTGGTTTTTGGTTCAGAATCAACGCCTTTCTTCCTCCTAAGGTAAAGGTGTATCTTGCACCGCCAGTGGGTAAGAGTATACTGGGAGAAATTCTTTGTGCCTCTCTAAAAGTCAGAATTCTCCTGGCATCACAACTCTAGTTACCAGCGTGGATGCACCAGCATGTGCCACAGAAGAAGAGACTGTACATGTGGAGAGAATTAAAAATGCACAACAGTAGCATATGTTGGGAGAAGAATTAATGGGAAGGGGTTTTTAATCCTTTCTCTGTTCATAAAGACTACGAAGAGACCAACTATGTTGATCTTTATAAATGTGTGCTGCTCTCACAAGAAGATAACTGTTAGGCTTGGCTAACTTCTGTGAAAACAAAACAAAACAACAACAACAACAACAAAAGGAATCTCAGGCATTGTAGAAGAAACACTTCCTTCTTGCTCTCCCAGAATAAAGCAGGTCACTGAGGCTGTGTCCAGAGATCCAGCTTCCACCCTGTAGTAGGGTCCTTCATCCATGGGCCTCCAGGTTCTCCCTGGGTTATCTGTGACTGGGGTGGGGGTGGGGGCACTGCGAGCAATGGAGGAGAAAGAGGAGGGAGGGGGGAGGGGAGAGAGAGAGAGAGAGAGAGGAGAGAGAGAGAGAGAGAGAGAGAGAGAGAGAGAGAGAGAGAGAGAGAGAGAGAGAGAGAGAGAGAGATTATTCAACGTGGCCAAGCATTTGGGAGCTTCAACAAAACAAGGAAACACAAGAATGTCTGTTTATATGTATAATAAATCAATCAAAAACAGGTCTTAAAGTAGAGAAAGCTCAGTTTCCACTTTCCTGCGTGGTTTGGCAAGGCTCCTGAGCCTCAGCTGAGTAAATACAAAATGCAGGCTGCAACTCGATGCCTACCAATGCAATGGGGCAACTTTGGACAGCACACATGCTTTCCATAACTGGCAGGTGTTAGTCATTCACTCATTCACTAACAGCAGGTGGAAATTGAGTTAGTTTATGAGGCAGTATAACAGCAATTCTGTCCTAGGCCTAGGCCCCGCCCAGCACGCGCCACGCCCACCTTTCTGAGGCCTGAGGGGCAGTTGCCTAGCAGCGGGTGTTAGAGTCCTTGACAGCCTCGCTCAGCCTGGACGCAGCACCATGCCCGAGAAAGCCGTAGTGACCTTGCGTTATGGGCCTTACAGCGCCGTGGGCCTGTCCGTGGAGCACCGCACCTACCGACTGGAGGGTCTGCTAGGTGGGTCACCCCACTGTGTGCCTCTTTTTTGAGCCTCAGCCTCCTGGATGCAGGCTGCATCCTCTACCTAGACCCTCCCTTCTCAGACCCAGGTCAGGTGCCACCTCTCCCAGGAAGCCTTCCCGGGACGGGATGACTTAGCATCTCCCTCTAGCTCACCCAAGTTGAATATTAAACTGAAAATAAACATGATCTGAGTGTTACCAGGCAAAACACCCAAAGTCACTAGGAATAAGTAGCTAATCTCACATTGGGATTTGGGAAGTTTAGGGTCAGAAGTAATAAGTGACCTTTGTAAGTCAACTGGCTGCAGAGTGACAGGTGGGAGGAAATCCTAACCCTTGCTCATTCATTTATGCACTCCATGAGTGCCCAGACTCAGGCAGATGGGCTCAGGCAGGTGTTAAACAGGATGTGTGCAGGAGAATGCTGATTACTCAGAGTCCTGCCTAAAGCCTGACAGAGGACGCAAAAATCCATTTTGGTCCAGCAATCAGGGATGACTTTCTGGAGGAAGTGGTATTTGAATGTCATACCTGGAGAAAGGTGGGGAAGCTTTTTCACTGTTACAAAAAAGTTGTTTTCTCTAAGAAAATCGTTTATTGGGAGATTTTGGTGGCAAATCCCATAGTGTCTGTGTTGGAAGCTGTGTGCTAGCTAGACACAAGCTAGAGTATTTTGGGGACGAGCAACTCTCATTTGAGACGATGCCTCTGTAAGGCTGGCTTGTAGGCAAGTCTGTAGTACATTTTCTTAACCAGTTACTGATGTGGGAGGGCCCAGCCCATTGTGGGTGATGTCACCCATGGTCTTCTGGTGCTCCCGGGTGCTGTAAGAGAGCAGATTGAGCAAGCCACAGGAGCAAGCCAGGAAGCAGCATTCCTCCACAGCCTGTGCTTCTGGTCCATCCAGCCTCCAGGCTCCTGCCTTGAGTCTTGCCCTGACTTCCTTCTGTGAGGACGGTGAGATGGAGCTGTAAGCTGAAATAAACCCTCCCACCCACACCCACACCCACACTTCCAAGTTGCTTTCAGTCATGGTGTTTTATCATCACGGGCAATAGAAACCCTAAAGCGGCGTTCATATTAGTTTGTTTCAGCTGCCAGAGTCAAATGCTACAGGCTATGTGCCTTGGACAACAGAAGGCACGTTCCCTTCCAGATTGAAAGCTGGGGGCCCTGTCTAGGCAGAGGTGGTTTCCGCTATAGCTCTCTGCCCAGCTTGCTGACCGTCGCTTTCCCTCTTGCCCTCGGGTACTGAGACGACAGATAAGGTAGCAAACACTGATATCTCATCTCAGAAAGACCCTGACCCCTTTTTGACATCACTAAAATAATATTTATTACTTCTTTTTGAAAATTTCATATGACATACTTTGATCCTATTCACCGCCTCCTGCTCCACCCCAGCCTCCCTACTCACTCACTTTCACACACAACCCCCCCTTTTTTTTTAATCCCACTAGTCAACTTTGTGCTCCCCAAGTACTCTCGCGTGTGAGTCTGTCTCTTGGAGCATGGCAAACCTACCAATAGTCCCACCCCTAAAGAAAACTGACTCTTTCTGTCTAGGCAGCTTTTAGTTGCCAACAGCTTCTTGCCTAGGTGTGGGACTTCACGTCTGTCTCCCCTCTCCCTGCTGGGATTTTGTCCGGCGTGAGCTTCTGCCGTCACAAATGCTGTGAGCTTGTATGTATAACCGTCCTGGTGTATAACTGTCCAAAGATGGCTTCCCTTTAGTCTTGTACCACTCTGCTCACGATCTTCCTGCCCCTCTCTTCCACAGCAGTTTCCTGAACCTTGGCATTAGGGAGTATTGATATACAGGTCCCATTTAGGGCTGAGCACTGCTGGCCAGCTTTTATAGTTCTGGAAGGCGCTATGGAGAAACGTAATCGTTACCCAGCTGTGAACCCCGAGAACTACAAAATGACTGACCTGGCAAGATATGCCCACTGGTACAATACATTATGGGAACAACCAAAGACTTTGCAATTGGATTGAAGGGACACATTGAGACCCATTCCCAATACCATTATTGCATCCGTGACACTGTGGGGTAGTCAAGTTATAAGCTCTAAAGACAAACCTACTGCTATTGTTCTGCTAAATGGACACAGTATTAGGCCAACTTCTTTTTTTTTTTTTTTTTTTTTTTTTTTGGTTTTTCGAGACAGGGTCTCTCTGTGTAGCCTTGGCTGTCCTGGACTTGCTTTGTAGACCAGGCTGGCCTCGAACTCACAGCGATCCGCCTGCCTCTGCCTCCCGAGTGCTGGGATTAAAGGTGTGTGCCACCACGCCCTGGCTAGGCCAACTTCTAAAGATGTATCAATATACCTGTAGCTTAATACATCTCTCAACTCTCATAAGACGAGCTGCTTCTTGCAACAGGCACCAATGTACAGAGAATAAGAAACTCCAACCCTTTAAACCACGGGCCCCCTATGACTTCATTTTTACCTTAGTTATATCCAAAAGGTCAAAGTTAGGACTTCAGCATACCAAATAAGGAAATTACAATTCAGCCCATAGCAGCAGCATGTTGCAACATTAATTAAAGATCACAGTATCATAGAACCATCATTTGTCTGTGTCCAGTGTTTTTCAACATCCTAGACAGTAACTCTACTTAGTAAGTAGTAGCTCCAACCTCCCACCCGCCCCCGGACCTGACACAGTCTAATCAACTTTCCATCCCTGTGCAATTGATATTTAATATATAAAATCTGCTTACAGACCTGCGCTGTTGCCAGGGAGATGGCAGTGGCAGAGGCAAAGCACAGGGGCTCTGAAGTTGAGCGAACCTAGTTTTGGCATGGCCTCTACTACTCATGGACTTACACACAGAGTCAAAAATCTCAAGTTGTTTTTTCCTTTATGAGCCTCACTTTCCCTGTTGGTAAAGGTGAGTGAGAAACCCTCACTGGAGCGAGTCCGCGTGGAGACCATGAGCACCGTGGCACATGTGGCAAAGACTTATTCCAGGGACAGTCGCTAGGGAAAATGGAGGGGGTCTCTCAGGACATTGGAGGAATGGCGAACAGTTCAGTCTTATAGAGTTGGGTTTGTTTTGTCCTTGACATCAAGAAGTTAGCAAAGGAGCCTAAGCGAAGAACTAAGAGTTTGCCAGATGGCGGTGGCGCACGCCTGTAATCCCAGCACTCAGGAGGCAGAGGCAGGCGCATCTCTGAGTTCCAGGAAGTGTAGTCTACAGAGCTAATTCTAGAACAGTGAGGGCCACACACACAGAAACCCTGTCTCAAAAAAACTATAAATAAATAAATTAGAACCATGATTTGTACTTTAAGGTCCAATTCTGAAGGGAGAAATTGGAGAAGGAAAAATGGAGGAAAGTTGAATTTTTAAGCGAGACCAAGCCAGCATGTAGAAACATGTTCTAGAATTTAGAAGAAAGGAAGGTAAGAGCGATTCTGACTGTTAGCAAGATCTAGTATTGATGACATTCGATGCCTACCTTTTCCCAGCCCCAGGTCCTGCCTGCTCTCTTTTTGCTGTCATGTTGTTACCTTGGCTCATTTCTCATTCCTCCCTCCAGTATACCTGCTGCTCAGCCTGTCAGCCCACCCCATGGTCTTTGTCCTCTGGGAATGCCCCTAATTCAATCTTTCTTAGCCCTGTTAGCTCCTCCCTCCACAGGTTATCACCCTCTGCTTGAGTTGTGTCATGGCTTCTAGCCTGAGCTCCCTGTGGCCATGGTGATCTCCTTGTAGTTTGTTCTCAGAACCAGAGCAAGGTTAGAATATGGCTTCATTCCTAGATGACTCAGGTGACTTCCAGCTCAATCGGGATAAAAGCCAAAGACCTCCCAAGGCCATCAGATTCTTCGTGACCTCCTTGACCTCTGTACACATCCACTCCAGCCACACCCATGTCCTCACTGAGCTCTCCAGGGATCTGGGGAGCTTACACTTGGCGCTCATCAGAAGATGCACCTGCCACGCTTTTCCCATACGATCCTTCCTTTCCTCCCTCAGCCTTCAAGTCATCAGCCACAAATGTCACCATCCATCATGGACAAGACTTCCTGGAGTATTGCGCGTGCATGTGTGTGTGTGTGTGTGTGTGTGTGTGTGTTTGTGTTCATGTGTGCATGCATGAGCGCCTTGCATATATGCTGACACTCATGTGTGGAGGTCAAGGGATAAATTGTTGGAGTTGGTTCTCTCTTTCTACCACATGGGCACTGGGTATCAAACTAGGGCTGGCAAGCTTGAGAGCAAATGCCTTTACCCACCGACTGCTCTCAGCAGCTCTGCCTCCTTCCTTCTCTATCCATCCCCTTCCTGCCTCCTTTAGTCCTTCTTAGTGTTTATAGGTACCTGCCACAGCACTGGTCCTACTGCCTCACCTCACACACGCGTGGATGTAATCTTTAGAGATTCCTATCTGTCCTGCTCACTGTTGGGTCCCAGCTCCCGGGACTGTGTCTGGTATATGAAAAGTGTTGCAAGACTTTTCCCAGGGAGATGTGAATAAATATCTATTCACCCCAGATGGGGCACTAACAGCAGACCAAAGAGACAATCCCACCCATGTCTAACTTAGCGAGCTAGTGAGCTGGTTGGAATTGCCTGCTTACAGGAGCATGAGTGATTCACGGCAGCTGCATCTCAGGAGAGCCCACCCAGGCATTGCCAGAGCTCCCTGCTCCATTTACTGGTAGCTCTACTGAAATGTCTCCTCTCCCCCGGGGCACGACTCACTGCTTCTATGATAGTGAAAGTGGAGGCTCCTGACAATGTAACTTCCAGAGCCTTCCAGGAGGGAATGTATCAAGTTTGAAGATATAGCTACTCAACGGGAAGATAGAGCCACATGCTGGGAGGAGCCTGGAGGAAGTAGGAGAGAGGGAACCAGGCAGCTGGCAGAGGTGTTCGCTAAGGACAAAGTGCTACGGCAAGGGACAGGTAGTGCAGAAGTGGGAGGCAGTGTGGGAGTGCCAGCAGGCGTGTGAGACAGGATTTCAGAAGAAACGGATCCCAAACTGTTGAGTTTGTGCTATCTCCAGAGGGAGCTGCATCTCTAGTTGTCGGCTGTGGAAAGATTAGCGAATGAATGTTCTCATATGTTCCCAGTTGGAAGGCAACTTGGGCAGTGAGCTTGGAGGGCAACTTGGAAGTGTCTATAAATTGTAACCCACAAGCCAGGTATAGTGATACATGCCTTTAATCCCAGCACTCAGGAGGCAGAGGCAGGCAGATCTTCATAAAGTCGAGCCTAGCCTGGTCTACAAAGTGAGTCTAGGGCAGCCAGAGCTGTTACATGGAGAAACCCTTTCTCAAAAACCATACCTATATATGCCAGACAACAGAAACCAAGTGTTTTGTTTCCAGTGCCTTCTTTAATGAAAGAAAAAAAAAAAAAGCTACCCATAACAAAAGTAGCATAGTACCAATACTTTCTGCAACATTCTTGATGAATGGAAGCAACCAGAAACAGCAATGCCTCCATAAATTGCAGCACATCTGTCATGTGACATGGGAGGTGGGAGGCCTGGGCTGGGTGAGCACAGCACTAGGCAGGGATAAAGCCTCTTCCTAGTCCCCTGCACACCATGATCTCTCTTCACTTAAATGGGAAGCTAATGGAAGAGGGACATAGAGTAGAATCATGGTTGTTGTTGCTTTTTTTTTTTTTTTTTTTTTTTTTTTTTTGTCCTTTTCTATATTTTCTAAGATTTTTGCACAATCACAAGACTGCTTTACATGACTAATCTGAAAATAGTTTAATGTACTTTTCTTTCAGTAAACATGTCCCAAAGGAAGATTTGAAACAGAGACCCGGTGCTCATCAGTAACCCTGACACTTGGAAAGTAGAGGGTGGAGGATCATGAGTTCAAGGCCAGCCTATGCTACTCAACAGAACCCTGCCATTACCACCCCCTCACCCCACCCCCCCAAAAAAAAAACAAGAAAGAGGGGTAGGGGAAGGAAGAGTAGAGGAAGAAGAGGAAAGGAGGGGAGTAAAGAACAAAGACACGGGTCAGGGAGGGATACGGAGGACCCATGAGCCTGTGCTCCTCCAACCTCAGAGAGGCAAGTAGAGCAGAAGTAAAGGCCAGTGGGGGTGGGCAGAGGCTGAGCTGAGCCTCTCTGAGGCTGGCCCCTCTCGAGGAGGGAAGAGAATTTTGAAGAGATCTGGGGAGCATTTGGATGGTTGGCGAGGCTTGTAAGTCTGCTGGTGGCTGATTTGTAAAGTAAGCTGCGCACACCCAGGCTTGATAACAACGTGTCTAATAACAGCTGCCAACATTTACAGGGGACCCGGTGACAAGGGCCAAGGTGTTAATAGCAATAGGGCAGTGAATATCACCCCCCCCCCCGTCACTTTGTCCCCCTACTCTCCCACTTTAGACTCAGCATTAACACTGGAGCAAACAGATCTACTTGCAGGCCGTACTCTGTAAAAAGTCTGCTTCTGAATTCTGCATGGGACTTTAAAAAATCATAGCCCTTTATCATTTCCCGAAGCCCCGCTGTCTTTGGAAGGATGCCTGATCTTTTCTGAGCGTACCATGCCCTAAGCAATCTGAACACTCTTCTTTCTTTATTATCCACGAATTATAATGGCTCAGCAAAAAAAAAAAAAAAAAAAAAAAAAAAAAAAAAAAAAATCTCCACTAAACCAGTGCTTAAAAGAGTCCTAAGTAATTGACCTGGCCACGTTGCTCCTTGTCTACTGTACTTAAGCCTGCCAAACAGTCCTCTCAAAGGAATTGGAAGGCACTGGAACTGACCATTAAAAATGGAATCCATCTTTATTTAGTTGAGGCACCCAATTGCCGTCCTTCCCTCCCAGTAATGCATTAGCTGCACTCATTAATGGCCACTGGCATCATGTCTGCAGTGTGGAAGGAAAACAATCCATCAGTGTACCTCCACTTCCTTACCAGCGGCATTTACATCAGCCACAGATGGCGCACAACTCTGCCAGCTTGAGGAGGACAGAGCCCTACCCTGTCCCTTCACTTTATCTAACCCCCCTGTGAGGAATGAAGTGCCACTTCAAAGAGGTGGGTGTTCTGTGGGTGGCTTGCTGATTTATGCTGGAGTTTAGCCACTGCCTGTGCGCAGACTTTGTTTCAGGGAAGATATTTATCTGACCTTTCTTTGAATAGACAACCCAGCAGCAACTCAGGAAACCATGACACGCCCCCTTCTGAGTGGTGGCCTTTGGGTAAGCTGCAGGAATTCCAGGGCATCGTCTTCTCTCATGCCTTAAGCCTGCACCAGTCTTCGTCTCACCACCTCCTCTCTGACAGGAAGGGATGACATCCTGAGGCGGACAGGGTGACAGACTCTGCTGCAGTTGTCACTTGACTACAAATCAGACAGGAAACCGATAGCCACAAGAGAAGTTGGTGGCACTCAGCATCGTTGTAAGTTTGCTGCTTTGGGGAGCCTGTGTTGACCCCAGGTACCCAGAGAAGAGTGGAGAGGCATGCCCTTAAGGAGCTCAGGAGCCTGTGCCTAGAACGCTTCACTTGCCCATAGGAAGCCTCACTATTCACCTCTCAACTCCATGAAGTGCCTTATTTTGTGGGTCAAATCTGTTTTCAGCTGCACCTTGTCACATGAGTGTAACACTGTCTCTATAAAATACTCCAAACTCAGGTATGACCTGAGTGAGTTCAGATGGGCATTTTCAGGGGACCAGTCATGGGCAGCTGGGAAGTGCTTACCTCCTGAGGTCTCTGGCTGGACCACCTGCCTTGTATCCTTAGACTTTGTATCCTCAGTCTCTCAGAGCCCCTTAGGCCTTGGGAGTTGGGAACAGAGTGGCAGATAGGCTCATGCATTGTCCTTGTAAGACTCCAGTCTACTCTCCAAGAGGGTCTGTAGACCACACAAAACCTAAGGTCCTAGAGGCCACAGCACACCTTCCCACCTGTAGCTACTTCCTGTTAGGGAGAGGGGATGCTATGGGCAAGGGAAGAAATTCTACCCACGGTAGACATCATGTCTCCCTGATGATGAGCTGACTTTCCAAACCAGCTGGACCACTTCCACTTAAACAAGTCACTGGTCCAAGCTGAGTACCCTCTTCAAAGCTGTTTAAGATCAAGACAGCAAAACAGGATACAATTGCATAAATATGCCAAACAATGCAGGGAGAAAGGCGTTAGCTGAGGCAGGTCAATTAGGGGCACCACCAGGAGCCTGAGGAGCGTGATCGTGTTAATGGAGACCCTCGCTGAGCCTTTCTCAAGTTTCTTTCCAAAAGTGAAATCAAAATTATGCAATTAAAAGACTCACAGCCGGGGCCAGACATTCTTGAGCTGATTGAATGATGAAAAAGTGGACACAACAACATTGGGAAACAGCGATTGTCTCTGTAATTAAATGCAATTAAGTGACAGAAATGTCTGCTTTTTCCCCCTCCCAGAACTGATTGGAATGCTAAGACCTTAAGGAAACACGACCCCCATCTGATGCCTTGTTCTTCTAACCCAAAATACTCAGCCAAAGGTTCTAGGATGGATGGGGGATGGGGCACATCAGGGGAACTAAAGAGGATGGGGTGGGGATGGGGAGGTCTAGCAGTCTAGGATGCTAGGCATGCTAACCATAGACATGAGACCACGTTGGCTGGGCTATAGTGGAGGATGCCTAAGTTCCATCCTCAGCGGAGAGGGGAAAAGGATTAAGTCTTAACAAATTACCTGTGGCTGACCTCTAGGAAGGAGCCACTGGATGTAAATGGTAAGCAAGCAGCAGACTCAAAGGCGAGAATAACAAATCCACTTTCTTCTTTAAAGTTTTCTGATTATTATAGACATTGTGGACAGTGCTGAGAGAATGAGAGTAAATCTTTCCCATAATCTCACCTCAGAGAGAGAAAGAGCCACGGAGTGTCCTCTCCTCTCTCTCTTTCTTGAGACAGGCTTTCACTTTGTACCCCAGGCTGGCCTCTAACTAAAACATCCTTCTGCCTCAGTCTCCCTAAGAGCTGGGATTATAAGTGTGCCACCATACACAGCTCTTTTTTTATTGTTGTTTATTTGTTGTTTTGTTTTGTTTTTCAGGACAGGGTTTCTCTGTTTTAGCCATGGCTGTCCTAGAACTCACTCTGTAGACCAGGCTGGCCTCGAACTCACAGAGCTCCAAGCGCCTCTGCCTCCTGAGTGCTGGGATTAAAGGCGCCTGCCACCTCCACCTGCCTAACTCAGGGCTCTTCCCCCAGGCACCTTTACTAACTCCTTGATGTCAAGGGCAAAACAGACACCATCCTCTACCAGACTAAACATGTCATTCTTCAAATGTCCTGAAAGAGCTGTACCACTGCCTGGTTAAGTTCCTATTTTTTTTTTTTCACATGTATTTCCATATTGTGTGTGAATGTGTTTTGTGTATACATTGTGATGCATATGTGAACATGAAAGAACAATTTCAAGAATTGGGTCTCTCCTTCCACTATGTGGGTTTAAAGGATTGAATTCAGGTCATAAGTCTTGGCAGCAAGCACCCTTACCCAATGAGCCATCGCACCAGCCCATAACTTTAAATTCCCAAATTAAAATCTCACTATAGCACTGTTTACTCAGCCATCCTTTTATTATCAGACTTGTGAATTGTTCATGGAATTTTGGTGTTATAGAAAAACTATCTTACTAAAAAAAAAAAATCTGCCTGTATTCCTGATTTTTTTTTTCTTACAGAATTTCTTTTAAGTACATTGTTTTTGAAACCTGTTTTTGAAGGCTTCGGGTTATGCTATAAATTGCCCTCTAGAAAGGCAACCAAATTATATTTCCATTAAGAGGAAAAGGGGTTGCTGGATCCTGGGTCCTGAGTCCCCTCCAATACTGAGCACTATGAGACTAAGCTAGGGAACGCTCAGTGGCCACTTCCAAGAGACAGGCCATTTCTTAACAGGTCCTCTGGGGCAATTCAGAAGCAAGAGGTGGCACTCAGGGGGTCTGTGTTTGCTCTCCTGAGACTATATGGACACATGGAGGCCAGGGACCAGCTAAGTGTCCACCAGTGGTTATCTTATAACCACGAGCAGCCAGAGAAGAGATGTCCATGTCTCTTGGACAAGGCTAACCTGGAGTCTGTCCTTATGTCTCTGTTTTCCAGCTGTGTTGGCCAAAGATGGACACAAGGTCATCCTGGAGCAAATAGAAGACTGGAATTTGGTGGAGCTTGTGGTAAATGAAGAAACAGTCTTCCAGTGTGATATCCAAGACCTGCAGTTTGGTAAGGCTATGGGGCCCCTGCCCAGCAGCCAGCCTCCTATGAGAAGTCCCTTTGTTTCCAGTAGATGGTCAGGAAACCAAACGGGGGTTCACTCTGCATTTCAAACTCACATCAAGAGCCCTGTTCCCTGTGACGCATGAAAGACAGCACCTGTGTGCTTGAGCACAAGCTTGAGGTTGTACACACACACACACACACACACACACACACACACACGTACACCGCACACACACCACACATATTCCACAAACCCACATACCACACACCACATATATACAACACACACATTCATGAAGACACATACACACACGTACCACATGCACACACATGCCACATACCATATATATATACACAAACATATACCATGCACACTCCTCACACACACACACACCACATGCACACTATACACGTACCATACACATATCACACACACACACACACACACACACATTTCACACACACAGAGTACAGTGCTGTGCTGCCCAGCTTCTTCCCCAAACACTGGATACAGAAAAGAAACAACGCTGAGGCCAGCCTTCAAATGTAAGATGCAACTGGAAGAAATTGAGGTTTTGTGTTTAGTTTCTCTTTTCTCACTTTAATAATGTGCATCTTATTGTTATCTTCTTTCAAAGAGATTTTTGTCATATTTGTTTACTTTATCTAGATTTCTGAGTTAGAATCAGTATACCCACAGCAGATGGCATTATCAGCTATATTCTGCATGTTTCTTTGCGCTGGGGTGCATCTGGCCCCATGTGCTGGCCCCATGTCCGCTGTCCTGTGCCTAACAGCAAAAGCTTCAGAATCCACTAAGCCTCTACCAGAGGCTACTTAACATTTTACATGCCTGGAGCCTTTGAAAATATACTCCCAGTGGAAGCCCAAGGCGCATTTAATATCACATCAAATTGTACATAAAGCTGGCCAAAAGGTGTTATCTATTTCCCTAGGGGGTGATGGCAAACTAGACCCGCTGTGTGAAGAGGCCAGGATTGCTGTGCTAAATGCCTTCTGATCTCATGGAGCAGACAGAAGAAAGCCAGCTGTGCCCGCCAGTCTACAATACCAGCACAAGGGGCTTATTGGGCACATGGACAGTGGCCTCTACCTGTTAGAACATGATACTGCCACATGTCCTCTAGTCTGTACAGTTTGGGTTTCTTATCTGGCCACATAGGCACCCACAAAAATAATAAAAAACCACCTCACTGGTAGCGTCTCTCAGTCTCAGCCCATGGGAGAGCCCGCCAATATGAGGTGCAATGGATCTGAAGGAAATAACAAAACGCAATCTAATAACAGTGCCGTCCCCTAATAAAGCACGATTGCCAGGAGCATTAGACATCCCATTCTTAAGCAAGGCAAGAACCAGGAATAGGTGAAATTAAAGAGCACTTGAGTAAGGAGGGTGGGGTGGGGTGGGAATGAGGGCTTAGAAAGGCTGGACCAAGCCAGTGTCGTTGCAGAATTTGGAAACCTGACCATCTCTACAGGTTTATTTCTTCCACCTCCTGGAATACATTTTTGATTGCTAGTATAAAACCAATCCTCACCAGTCCCTGTTGCAAATAAGAAAGGCATCTGCCTTTTTTGTGTGTTAGCAAGTTCAGCAGGATGATCTGACGGAGACAGGAGACAGTCTGAGGCCAACTAGAGCAGCTCTTGGGCTCTCTGGAAAAGAACACAGCCTCATAGAAAGGAGCTTTCGTGACAGGCAATGTTGTGCTGAAATGATGCGTGTTTGCTTTCTAAGTCCTATGCTCGTGTGTGTGTGTGTGTGTGTGTGTGTGTGTGTGTGTGTGTGTGTGTATAATAAGAATATATACATAAGAATTCTAATAAAGCTGGGCGTGGTGGCACACGCCTTTAATCCCAGCACTTGGGAGGCAGAAGCAGGAGGATCTCTGTGAGTTCGAGGCCAGCCTGGTCTACAAAGTGAGTCCAGGACAGCCAGGACTAAAAGAGAAACCCTGTCAAACAGAAAGAAAGAAAAGAAAAGAAAGAAAGAAAGAAAAAAGAATTCTAATAATTTCCATATTCTGAACTATAAAAGCGAGGAAAGGAGAGAGACAGACACCACTGTATGACGTCACGCATTAGGTTGTTTGAAATAGGCCTCTCACCTTTTAGAGATCCTAATGGAAGTCAGGAGACTATACAGAAAGAAAAGCACTCTCCTACCCTGCAAAGACCCTACACCACCTGGAAATCTGTCCCTCCCACCTCAGGTTTCCCCTCACCCCACCCGCCACAGCTGCAGCTCCAAATCACAAAACCAACAGACATCTCATGTGCTTACTTGAAGCCTTGGCCCAAGATTCATTTGTCAGAGTCGATCCAGATTACAAATTGCTCAGAGAAATATTTACTAATCATCTCCTTAGTGAGAAACCCAGGCTCAAGTCTGCCCTGTGTATGTTCTCTGGTTGGCAGTTCCGTCTCTGTGAGCCCCTAGGAGCCCAGGTTAGTTGATCCTGCAGGTTTTCTTGTGGTGTCCTTAGCCACTCCTGCTCTTTTAATCCTTCCTCCCACTCTTCCACACGATTCCTTGAGCCTAATGCTGGGCTGTGAGTTTCAGCGTCTGTTTTCTTCAGCTGCTGGATGAAGCCACTCAGGTGACAGTTATGCTAGGCTCCTTTGTGGAAGTATAGCACTGTAACTAATAGTGTCATGGCACGGTCGCAAGCTTGGCCAGTCATTGGCTGGCCTTTCCCTCACTTTTTGCTCCCTCTTTATCCCTGCATCCTACAGGCAGGAAAAATTGTGTGTAGAAGGGTGTGTGACTGGGTTGGTAGTCCCTTCCCTCCATTGGAAGTCTTGCCTGGTTACAGGAGATGACTGTTTCAGGTTCCATATCCTCCTATTGCTAGGAGTTTTAGCTAGGGTCACCCTCATAGATTCCAGGGAGTTTCCATTGTCCTAGATTTCTAGCTTGTCCCAGAGATACGCCCCCTCACTACTGATTCCAGTTTTCTCTCCCCACCCCCTTTCCCACTGTTCCCTCCCTCCATCCACCCCAAGTGTCTATTTTATTTCCCCTGTTAAGTGTGATTTAAACATTCTCCCTTGGGCCCTACTTGTTACTTAGCTTCTTTGGGTCTGTGGATTGTAGCATGGCTATCCTCGATGCGAGCCTCCTCTTCCTTGGGGCAGGGGCTGTTGGCCACCAGCCCACCAAGGCAGGAGGAGCAGAACACGAGAAGCAGGGCCTGGAAGGCAGTAAACATGATGGAAAGCAAACACTCCAGAAACCACTTCAGGAGCTAGTCCAACTTTACTCAGGGAGAACAAAGGCCATATAACCCTTGGGGGAGTGTGTGGGAGCCTTCCAGGATAGGTGTTCATAACTGGCTGAAACCAGGCACTTTAAGGATACTTGTTTTGCATTTTGCAGCATGCTTCTAACATGAACAAGAACACAGTACCTAATTATCCTATAGGTCCAGGGAGGGGAGAGCAAGCAGGTAGCCGTGTCAAGGGCCATATATCAAATGTGGTTAGGGGCATCTATATCTAAAGACACTCTCCGGGTGGAGTCAGGCAGAGAGCTGCAGGCCCTGCTGGGGAGAGGGAGTCCTACACCTAACGCCAAGTTGAGAATGGCTACCTGGACCAGGAGGACTGCAACCTCAAACAGCAGGGTTATTCCAACACCTGTGCTTTATGGCTAATATCCACTTACAAATGAACACATACCATCTTTGTCTTTCTGGGTCTGGGTTACGTCACTCAGGATGATCTTTTCTAGTTTTCATCTATTTGCCTGCAAATTTTATGATGTCATTATTTTTAACAGCTGAGTACATGTACCACCTTTTTAGAAATCCGTTCTTCAGTTGAGGGACAGCTAGGTTGTTTCCAGTTTCTGGCTATTAAAATAAGGCTGCTATGAACATAGTTGAGCAAGTGTCTTTCTGGCATACATAGGGCAGCCTTGGCCCCCTACACATACATAACAGATGTACAGCTTGCTCCTCATGTGTTACCTCTAACAGCAGGGGCAGGGGCTGCCTCTGACTCTGTTGCCTGCCTTTGGATCCCTTTCCCCTAATTGGACAGCCTTGTCCACCCTCAATAGAAGATGATGCATTCAGTTTTACTACAACTTGATATGCCAAGGCAGATTGATATCCATAGGAGGTCTCCCCTTCTCTGAGAAGAAAGGGAAGGGAGGCATAGGGGGAGGTGAGAGGGAGGGGAAGTAAATAAATCAGTTAATGAAAAAAGGAAATGAACAAACTCAAGCTCCAATGCAGTTCTCTTCCAGGATCTGGTATTGGTTTTCATAGATCCCTTAGTCCCTTTTGTCAGAGGCCAACTCCAGTTACAAAATTCGTAGCATTTTATCTTTATCGCAACATAAAATTTTAGAGGATTGTATTTTCACTAAAGAACTATGGAAAGCCAGGCGTGATGGTATACACCTGGGATCCCAGCACTCAGGGAGACAGAGGCAGGCAGATCTCTGTGAGTTCGAGACCAGCCTGGTCTACAAAGTGAGTCCAGGACAGCCAAGGCTACACAGAGAAACCCTGTCTTGAAAAAAAAAAAAAAAACTATGGAAAATACAAAGTAATGGTAGAGTACCAATTCAGCATCGTTTGGGTGCACTCACATCTGAGTTTCTTCTATTTAGGTCTAGATAGTCACAGAGATAAACACACATGGAACTTGACTTTGCCTGCTCACACATTTTTTTTTTACCATAATATCTTATATTGAGCTTGTCTTCATGTGGCTGAGCATTTACTTACTAACTGTCCACGCATTACTAACTAAATCAGGGAAGTTCTGCCTCTTTCAATGAATGTAAGAAGTTGTCTTGGTCCATTTTGTGTTATGCATCAGCATCTGGTCCTAGGTGATGTGTGAAGAACAGGTTTACTTGACTCATAATTCTGGTGGCTAGAAAGTCTAAACAGCATGGTGCTGCTGTCAGAGGCTGACCTTACATGGCAGGTGACAGCCCACGTAAGACGTGACGCAAGAGACAAGAGATGGCCCAGGCTTGCTTTTATAATAACTCTTGAGACTTGCTAGACCAGATTCAGTCACCGACACCATCGTTAATCTCTCTCACAAAAAGCATTCGTCACTCATCTGCCTCCTGTTAGGTTCCACCTCTCTGAGATTCCAGCATCACACTGGGGACCAAACTTCCAGTGCACAAACCTTACTGGAAAAACCTACTCCAAACCATTAGGAAAGTACTTTCAAATAAATGTTTAAAATAAACTTAAGGGTCAGCAAGAAGACTCAGGGATAAAGGTGCTTGTCACCAAGTCTAGCTATCTGAATTTGCACACACACACACACACACACACACACACACACACACACACGTACACATACACACAGAGAGACAGAGACAGAGAGACAGACAGGAAAGAAAGAGGGATTGAGGGAGGGAGGGAAAAAGGGAAGCAGAGAGAAAGAGATACAGAGATAGAGACAGAGACAGAGACAGAGAGAGAAACTAAATACATACACTTAAGACTTTGGCACAGGAACCGTCTATCCATGTGGCCTCTCTGTGGAGATGACTGAGCATGTTTCCTTCTCTCCCTTCCTCTGTCTTCTGGCTCCTCGCAGACACTTCCCTGGGGAGAACCAGGAACCTGCTTGCTCCCCATCATGACTAGAGCACTCTGTGACTCAGAAAGCTAGACATCAGATGCCTTTTAATGCTTTTAAATCACCGATTAATTAATTACATCGCAAGCTTTATAAGACGACAAATCAATGCCACTGTTAGTGGAATACATAAAGTGTCTTTTTCAGAATAAAAGGCATGGTTCTGTCTTGACAGTTTTAAAATGAAATTTGGAGTCTCTAAACTTTTTCATCATTTAAAAAAAATTTTGGCGTCCCCACCCTAAGGGGATAATTTTTTTTTAATGAATAGATTGGGAGTAGGGTGAAGCTTCCAGGCTGTTGCTGGAAGCCCTGCTGACCACACCTACTTCCTCTTAGTTTTACCCCTTGAAACCTGTGTGACCAACAGTCCTGTAAGGCAGCCATCTTTAGTATAACCTCCACTCCTGAGGCCAGTGACAGGAACATTTCAGTAGCGGGAGGGAGAGAAGACCCGGAAGAGACCCTTGGACACTCTGGGGCTAAATACTTCTGTGGACACATCTCCCAGACAAATTAACCACAGGAAGTGATACACAAATCTTTCTCCTTCAGACACTGACCTACAACAGATGCCTTCGTAGATGATTAGATGTTTCAGGAAGGCACATCTCAGGCGATAGCATGCATGCTTTTGTGGATGCCAACTTTCCAGAAAAAAAAACACACCAGCTAGCCAGATCCAGGTAAAAGACAAGAAAATGCTAACAGGTGTCTAATAGGGGGCATAGAGAGAGAGCCTTCAGGTGGGCACAGGGGATAGCCTAAAGAGCACGGGGATGGCCTTCCAGGAACAGAGGGGCAGGAGCACGGGAATGGCCTTCCAGGAGCATGGGGATGGCCTTCCAGGAGCACAGGGATGGCATTCCAGGATCATGGGGATGGCCTTCCAGGAGCAGAGGGGCAGGAGCACGGGGATGGCTTTCCAGGAGCATGGGGATGGCCTTCCAGGAGCACAGGGCATAGCCTTCCAGAAGCACAGGGGATGGCCTTCCAGGAGCACAGGAGATGGCCTTCCAGGAGCACAGGGGATGGCCTTCCAGGAGCACAGGGGATGGCCTTCCAGGAGCACAGGGGATGGCCTTCCAGGAGCACAGGGGATGGCCTTCCAGGAGCACAGGGGATGGCCTTCCAGGAGCACAGGGGATGGCCTTCCAGAGCACAGGGGATGGCCTTCCAGGAGCACAGGGGATGGCCTTCCAGAAGCACAGGGGATGGCCTTCCAGGAGCACAGGGGATGGCCTTCCAGGAGCACAGGGGATGACCTTCCAGGAGCACAGGGGATAGTCTTCCAGGAGCATGGGGCATGGCCTTCCTGAATCGAACATTTAAGAGAGAGGAACATGAGCTGGCGGTGCAGCCAGGTGCTCTCAGCCTGCTGTACGGTAGTGTCCTGAGTCACAGGAAGCAGATCAGGGACCTTCTCCATGTGAGCTCACATTCTGGAGCTACAGAGGCTGGGTGGCAGCCAGCTGACAGCATCAAGCTCATCTAAGAAAATGGGCCGAACAGCCATGCCATGCTGCCTAGTGAGCATGAAGAGTGAGGTGTCCAGTCTCTGGGTACAGCCATCATTCACCTCCAGTGTCACTGTTGCTCTCCAGGAGGAGACAGAGCTGGAGATATTAATCTTCTGGCTCTTTCCGGGTTTCTATTTTATCTCTCTTCCTTTATTTCTGGTACTGAAGATTGAAGCCAGGACCTCCCACAAAACACAGTGCTATCTGAAAAACAAACACATCCATGGCCAACAGTAGGACAGTCCTCTACTACTTGCTCAAGACTGCTGCAGATGTGCCTTTGGTCTGGCCATCATTTTCGCAATAAATTCCATGGCCATCCTTCCCAGGAGACCCATGGCCTTCTGGTCTACCGTGTGGCTGTATGTAAATGACTCTGTTACACTGAAACATTTGACCCAATCATTTGCATATGCAAATAAAACAGCAGACTGTTCACAGCTCTCTGAAATGACACTGAAGAAGCTGAGTTACTAAAAGACGCGCACACACACACGCGTGAAAAAACCACCCGCTTCCGGATGGAGGATTACCTCTTGAGAGGTACTAGACTGCATCCAACTGCATAGTCAGAGACCTTTGTGAAGATGATGCTCCCATCTGAGTGGCCCTTCAGAGGAGGTCAAGAGCAGACGCCCAGAAGCTGAGAAAGAATGCTAGCGTATACCAGTTAACAAGCTAGAGGGAACATATTCCAGACTGTACCAGTGATATTCCCAAAATACAACAGGAAGAGCCAACTTCCTGGCTGTAAGAACACACTGATTTGTGGTCTCCTGTAGGCAGTCTTAAACTCCGTCTTACCTGATGGTTGAAGGGTCTGGGGTAGGATTGAGAAGCCTGCATTTGTGACCTGTGCTCTATCCGCTGGTTCTGATATAGATAGTAGGTAGATAATCCGCATTCTGAGAGGGTTAACATCAGATATTGGGAAGACCCTGTGCTGTAGGTAGGGGTGGGCACGTCAGTCCGTGTGCGCATGCGCACAAGAACACACCAGGGAAACAGTTGCTTCTGTCAATCATCCTAGGAAAGGCAGGAAAGGAGATGAGAGGAGAGGATATTGGAAACTAGGTGGGGGGAAGGGAAGGAAATGCGGCCACATATCTTGGCACTGTGTCCAGGTTAAATTGACTCCTAAAGTTAACCCCCACAACGTGGCCACTAATGACCAGTTTCAGTCATGTTGTTTAGATGTTTGTTCAACGGGCTGCTAACTTTGACAACTCCTCTAGAACACAAGGACAGAAAAATGAGATAGTTCCACTGCTGAGTTTATTATGCTGAGATGTAAGGGAGACCACCAAGCCCCATAGTTCTCAGAATGTGATGCCACAAGTGTCCACAATGTTGTGCCTGGTACTGTGGGGATGGAGTGGGGGAAGGGAAGGCTCAAAGAGGCCGTATGACAGGTGAGCAGAGTCCTAAAGGTTAACAAGTTCTGCCAGCCCAAAAGCACAGGGTAAGAATTTGAAGAAGAGGGAGGGAAGGAGGCAGAGAAGAGGGAAGGGCTGCACCTTATTTTGAGGAACCATGAGTAATGTAGGGTATCCTGAGAGTATGTGTGGCAGTTTGAGTGACAATGACCCCATAGGTTCATAGGTCTGAATGCTTAGTCCCCAGTTGGTGGGACTATTTGGAAAGAATTAGGAGGTGTGGCCTGGTTGGAGGGTATGTACCATTGGGGTGCCCCCTCTCTGCCCACCCCCACCCCGCACCTCTTTTTTCCCTCTACCTTGTGCTTGTGGAACAGATGTGAGCTCTCAGCTACTGCTCCAGCTCCATGTCTGTCTGCCTCCATACTCCCCACCATGACAGTCATGGACTCTAACCCTCCCAACGAGCCCTCAAATTAATTTTTTTTTCCTTTTAGAAGTTGCTTTGGCTGTGCTGTTCTGTCACGAAAATAGGAAAGTAACTAAGATAGAATGTAAATACAATTAAAGATAGGTAGGCCAGTGGCAGGACTTGGGGCCCAGTCTGCAGTACAATGGTTAGAGCTGTTCAGGGGTCTGACACAAAGCCCACAGGGAGAGAAGAAAAGTGCAGAATTTGGAACTGGTTCTCTCTCTTTAATAATAATTTATTTTTATTTTATGGGCATTAATGTTTTTGCTTGCATGTATGTCAGTGTTAAAGTTTGAAGTTACAGACGTATGTGAGCTTCCAAGTGGATGCTGGGGATTGAACCCTGGTCCTCTTGAAGAGCATTCAGTGCTCTTAACCACTGAGCCATCTCTCCAGCCCCGTTGGGACTGGTTCTCAACTCAGCTGCTCTCATTCTTCACATGGTCACATTGGCATTAAGGGCTCAACAAGCTGTTCATTCACAATCTGGGTGCCATACTAGTCTCCATTGGGACTTCAAATGAGGGAGTTGTAAATCTAACATGTCCTGGGGGAAGGTTTCAGCCCCACCTCTTCCTGTAAGAATCACAGCTCTGCAGCCTCCTTTCATTGCAATACAGGTATCTACTGCTTCTTACCCAAAGCAGAAGACTTACAAATGAAAAATGTGCATTTTAATACAACAGATCCTGGAGAAAGGAGAGCAGTTTTCAAGTATGCCAACCGGATTCTGGGGGAGGGGGTTTTTTCCTGGTTTGTGGGCTTGTGTAAAAGATTAGCAGTAAAACCCACACATTGGGGCTAGAGAGATGGCTCAGTGGTTAGGAGCACTGACTGCTCTTCCAGAGGTCCTGAGTTCAATTCCCAGCAACCACATGGTGGCTTAGAACCTTCTGTAATGTGAGCTGATCATACTGAATTCATAATAAATAAATCTTTGGCAGGACAAGCCCACACCTCCAAGCCAGATTGTCTCTAGACAGGAGTGCTAAGGATTTTAGACACCATGGTCTCCATGTACGGGAGACCTTACTTCCTGCCTGTTTCACCCACAACAGCTTCCACGGGCTTTGACATTTGAGGCCACTGCTGCTACCCTGCTCCCTCTACACACCAAGAGTAGATACAGACCTTGTGGAAGACCAGACCTGTCCACATCTCAGCTCACGCATACTGCTGCTGTTAGCAAGAGCTGGCTGGAGGCCCAGGGAGAACTGGTGGTGTTCAGTAAGTACCAGCCTCAAGAATCTCTCCAGCCTAGCCATGAACCTGGATCCAAGCCCAGGAAAGCAGCTACTCTCACCCTGCAGGAATATTGCAAGCTCTTCCAAGCTCTTTGGAACCTGGCCACCAGCATGCCAGGTGCTCATGGGATGTCCCCTACGTGTGAATCAGAGGGAAACTGGTCATCGTTTAGGGCTTCTGGCTTGAGGGAATATTGCAACATAGTTCTCTCCTTCTTCATCCTGCCAAGTGCTTCAGGCAGATTCATCACAGAAAACCAACAATCCCTAAGTAGAGCTATGAATCTAACGTGATGCCAATAACAATGCCAGCTGGGCTGTTTGAAAACAGAATAAACTAATTACAATGTCTATATTGACATATTATCAAGCAGTGGTGACCCCCAATGTGGAGTAGAACTGGAATTTGACCCTCTGGGGAATGTAGCATATGGTAAAAGTCTTTCAGACCACTTGAGAGAAGGGGTTTGTTCTAAACACGTTAAGAAAATTGGATGGCAGTCCTGAAGACAGACTCAAACCTAGTCTTCTCTGGAATAAATCCTAGCGACTTAAATGTAATAAATAAAACCACAAATCTGCAATTTTGTAAACTTGAAATGAGAGCTTTCCTTTTTAAAAGAATTTATATTTGCTTGTTTTCTGTGGGGGAGGGGATGTGCATGCCACAACACACATGTGGAGGTCAGAGGACAACCTCCTTGGTTCTTTCCTTCCAAGTTCTGGGCATTGAAGTCAGGTCATTGCAAGCTCCTTTACCCACTGACCCACCTCAATGCCTCCTGAAAAAAGGCCATTTAAATCCAGGTGTTGGTGACACATGCCTTTAATTCCACAACTCAAGAGGCAGAGGCAGTGGATCTCTGATTTCAAGGCCAGGCTGGTCTACAGAACAATTTCCAGGACAGCTAGAGCTACACAGAAAAACCCTGTCTTGGAAAGAAAGAAAGAAAGAAAGAAAGAAAGAAAGAAAGAAAGAAAGAAAGAAAGAAAGAAAGAAAAAGAAGAAGAAGGAAGAAGCCCTTTTAAAGTCTGACTCAAACCCCCCCAAGCATAAAAGAATAAATTAATATCTTCAATTCCATAAGAAATAAAATTTCCCAATCTTTTTACAAAATAGTAAATCACATCAGAAGTTTAAAATATATGTGGAACAGGGCCTTTCCAACTCATATTTTTAATCAATACAGACTGCCACAAATCAATAAAAAAAAAAAATCCTAGCAGCTCACGCAGAAGAAAAACAAAAGAAATGGAGAGAACATCCACAGAAAAGGATGCCTGATGGTCCTTCAACACAGGAAAAGATGTTTTAAGCTTACTCAAAGTAAGATCATTGCAAATTAAACAGATGCTAAGTCAGAGGCGGCACAGTCTTTGAGGAGGATGTGGAAGAGCACTTATTCCCGGCCAGCAGCAGCCTGAGTTAGTAAAATGTTCGTGTGACAAGGGCATTATTTGTCAGACAATTAGAGCACATGGCCTTTAGTTCAGTATTAGTCCCCTTAGGAATTTAACCTAATGGCATCTACATGCAAATGTACACAGGAATGAAGACACTGGTCAAAGATCGTTTGTGGTGCTTTGGAGAGGCTCAGTGGTTAAGAGCACTTAGTTGTTCCTGCAGAGGATTGGGGTCGGGGTCCCAGCACCACCTGCTGACTCACAGCCATCCATAACTCAGCTCCGGCAGATCCAATGGCCTCTTCTGACCTCTGAGAGCACCAGGCATGCACACAGCACACATACACACATGCAGGCAAACACACACGTAAAATAAAAGTGTATCACTTTTAACAGACCAGGAGTCATACAAGTGTATTTGTATGAAAAAAGTCAAGCCAGATGAATATGTAGGGACAGGGAAGGTGGCAGCTAAAATTAAAGGACTTATTTTTTATATAATGAAAATATCCTATAATTGATTGTGGTGAAACTGTTCAACGAACATGAAAAATCAATAGAATTGTGCAAATGGGCAAATTCCATGGTCTGTGAAGTGTGTGTGTGTGTGTGTGTGTGTGTGTGTGTGTGTGTATAATCTTTTGTTTGTTTGTTTGTTTGATTTTTTTCAAGGCAGGGTTTCTCTGTGTAGCCCTGGTTGTCCTGAACTCACTTTGTAGACCAGGCTGACCTCAAACTCAGAGATCCACTTGCTTCTGCCTTCCAAGTGCTAGGATTCAAGCTGTGTGCTACTACTTTCTGGCTAATCATATATAATCCTAACAAAGCTGTTAGCAAAACAAAACAAAACAAAAAAAAAAACCCCAAGAAACAAAAAGCAATCAGTTATACATCCACCCCCCCCCCCCCCGCTTTGAACAACTTAAAAATGAAATTGTTTCTTATATTTGCCAGTGTCACAAATATGTCACTAATGTCCTGGTACGTGTGGTAGGTGTGAAAGGATGAATGCAGAGGTGTAGGGCATTGGTTGTGTGCTGTATATACACACATTCCCACAGGTAAAAGCACACTTGAAAGAGTAGTCTTTCCTGGAGAACTCAAGAGCAAGGTGAAGAGGTAGGACAAAACAGACGGCCCCTTTTACTTTGTGGAAGTCTACACTGACTGCCTCGATGCTATGCTACACTGGGAGCACATGCAGTTCAGGTTGTATATAATAATAATCATTATAATAATAATAATAATAATAATAACAAGAATAACACTAATAAGGTAGAAAGGCAAAAAAAAAAAAAAAAAAAACTCCTTTGGAGCTGGAGAAATGGTTCCACAGGTCAGA
The DNA here is from genome assembly GCF_903995435.1 of Acomys russatus. Classification (NCBI taxonomy): domain Eukaryota; kingdom Metazoa; phylum Chordata; class Mammalia; order Rodentia; family Muridae; genus Acomys; species Acomys russatus. Next base: position 61,104,095 of record NC_067139.1, on the reverse strand, counting down.
AGGCATACCACTGTGGAGGACCTAAGGTGGGTGGGTCCCCAGCACTCAGGTCAGGTAGCCCATACAACGACCTGTAACTCCAGAGGGAGCCAACATCTCTGTCCTCCATGGGCATACCCCCTCTCACCACCATGTATTATTTTAAAAATAACTAACAAAAGTTAAGCTCCCTTACCTGTGCTTAGTGAGTAGTGAGCCCCAGCTATGTGCACCTAGTGCACCAGTGTCCTGAATGCAGCCAAGGTCACTGAATCCTCACACAGATCACAGTCCTGGCCAAGGTGAGGGGCTCAACCAAGCTGGCTCCCTCAGGTAAGAAGCGGCCAAGCCTTGGGCAGAACCAAGTTCCGGTTGTTCCCGTTCCCTCCTCCCCTATTGCTTTGTTCCCGTTCCCTGCTCCCCTATTGCTGGAACTGAACCCAAGCTGTTCCTGTAACTCACCCCCCAACTGACCCCTTAGTGACAAAGAATGACAAGCACAGCCCAGCTCCAGCACTGATGTGAGATACATCAGTCCTGCGCAACGAATGTCAAATGTCACCAGAGCTCAGGCAAAAAGACTGAAGCGCTGCAAAGGGGCCTCAGAGCAGTAGATGAGGCTCCAAGACCTGACTGATCCTAGTCCCTAAATGTCCGTCACTTAACTCTTCCCTGGTGAGTTGGCAGCATTGGAAAAAGGCATTTAACACCTCAAGTCCTAGCAGAGAAATATCCGAACTGCGTTTTACTTGATACACTTCTACAGAGCCCCCTGTGAGGAACCTCTATTTCCCCTTTCTCTCACATTGCTTCCAAAATGTCTGATTATATCTTCCTTATTAGGAAAAAAAAAACCCTGGTCTTATTGCATTGTGTGTGCACGCATGTGTGTGCATGCATGTGTATGGTGCATGTGTGTGCCTGTGTAGGTGAAGGTGCATGTGGAGATCAGAGCTTGACACTGGTTGTTTTCTTCTATTGCTCATCATTTTACTGGTTTCTGAGACAGTGTTTCTTACTGAACTTGGAACTTGCCAGTCAGCTAGACTAGCTGACCCACAAAGCCCCAAGGATCTTCCACTCTCTGCCTCCCCGCTGCTGCCATTACAGGTGCCCGCACTCTGCCACAGTTGCTTTTAACATGGATGCTGTGGGCCGGAACCCAGGTCCTGACACAAGGCAAGCACTTCACTAACTGAGCTATCTCCCCAACCCCCTTATTGTATTTGTGTCTTAAGGTGTCTTCTCAATATGTCACAAACATTAGTGCTTTGTAAGAGCATCTTACTGTTAGTGTTTTGCAGTTACAAGTGTGTCTCTGAGCTCATCTCTAGACCAGCTCCCAAATCACAGCTAGTCTCACGTCACACTCATCTCCTCCCCTGCAACTCTGAGGTCTCACCCACAGCTCCACTCTAGCACCCCAATGTCTTCCTCAAACCCCATTTTCCTTGCTATGACCAGATTCCAAATCCCAGTGGCTGAGCCAAGTGGCTTAAATCAACCGCAACTGATACATGGAAAGAGAAGTATGTCAGTTTATGTAACCGAGAAAGTCAGCTTCAGTCATGGCTGGCCATGGATGCTCCATTGGTGACATCAGGCCTCTCTCTGCACTGTTTGGTCATGCTTTCTCAGGCAGGTTTACCCAAAATAATGACAAGATGGCCACCAGCAGCTCCAGGCTGGCTGGAATTCCCCAGCTAGGAAGCCCCTAGTGAAAAGAAAAATTTTCCTTCCCAATTATTTCCAGAAAAAGTTCTATAACCTAACTTTGATTTGCCCTGATTGGGTCATATACTCATTTCAGATTGAGCTTGTGACCTGGGTTGGCCATGCCTGGGTCACACACATACTTCTAGGGTAGAGGGGTGGAGAATTCAATTCTATTAGAACAGACTTAGTGGGGGAAAAGAGATGAGTTTCCAAAAGAAAAGCAGTGACTGCTTCCCAGGTAGAGTAACCAAAGCGCGATTGCTCCGTACATCCTGGACATCTCCAGCTGGCTATGCCAGACTCAGAGAGCCACACCTGCTCCTCATCACTACCCCCAACTACATCCATCCTCAGGAGGACTAGAGTCACAATCAGCAGCTTGCTTTGGAAAGCAGGGAGTGTCACAATCACTCCCTTGCCATCTTAACATTTTCCTGAAATATCACCAATTCGCCTTTCCCCTAGTGTGTGACTCATCCCCCATCACCATAACAAACAGCTAGGACCATCAGTTTAGAAAGAGAACACGCTTGCTTTGGCTCACAGCTCTGGAGTTTCCAGGCCCCCAATCAATCTGCTCCATTGTTTTCAGTTCTGTAGTGAGGCAACACCCCACAACAGGCATGGGCAGCAGAGCCAATTACTCACACTGTGTCTGGGGATACAAAGGAAAGGCCCTGTGAGGGTCTGCTTCCTCCGTGACAGGAAGAACAGCTCTTGGGCTCTACCTTCCAACAGTGCCTTTCTGGGTACCACTCCTTTAACACATGGGTTTTGCAGAGACAGCTAAGATCCAGGCTGTGGTGCCTGACAACGCGATCACATCTGCTTTGGGTGGTGACGACATCCCCCTCTTGAACTGTTTCACTGAATTCCTGTCTCGTCAATCAGTCCCCAGGATCACACACCTACAAACCACATTCTGTACGTCTACCAAGAGTCTCTCTCCACCCCTGATCACCCATTCCCTTCCTGCCCTAATGTTATTTGGGGGAACCTGCCATTATCATGGGTCTTGAGTGACATAAACAAATAGCCCATGCTTGGTCAATTTCTTCCCCGCACCTTGACTCTAGATGCTGGAGTCTAGAGCAATGGTTCTCAATCTTCCTAATGCTGTGACCCTTTAATACAGTTCCTCATGCTGTGGTGACCCCCAACCATAAAATTATTCTCATTGTTACTTCATTATAACTGTAATTTCTCTACTGTTGAATTGCCATGTAAATATCTGATATGCAGGACATCTGATATGCAACCCCTGTGAAAGGGTCATCTGACCCCCAAATGAGTCGCAATCCACCTCTTGACAACTGCTGGCTGTTCTAGAGCTTGTGACAAGGATAGTGAAAGAAAGAAAGAAAGATGTGGGCTCCTCCTATGGTCTCCTCCTATGGCCTGCCTGCTCCACAGCCTCTGAGAAAATATCTGACACACTTTAGCTGTCTGTGTCTGTCTCCTGAGAAGGTCAAGGGCACGGAACAGCAGCAGCCATGTTATCTTTTCTTTGTGCCTCTTACCCAAGTGTAAAACAGGTAGGTGTCACCTCATCAACTCTCCACTGTTGCATGGAGAACACCTGAAGGCATGATGGTCCATCTCTAATGTCAGCTTCACTAGATTTAGAATCTCCTAGGAGACACATCAGTGGGCATCACTAGGAGGGAGGCTCCAGGGGGAAGTAAGTGAAGAGGGCAGATCAACCCTGAAAGTAGGTGGCACCATCACAGACAGTAAAAAGTGAGTGAGCACCAGCATTCATCTGCCTTGGCTTTCTGACTATAGACACAATGTAACTGACTCCATTGCCTGGTCCCTGGACCTCTGCTGCCCCATTCACTGTAGCCCTCAGCCAAAATAAGCTTCCCTTAAGTTGCTTATTGTCCGATATTTGGTTACAGTAACAAAAAATAGAAACTAATGGTCGCAATGACAAGCGACTAAGAAAAAAAAAAACAACCATCTGTTGAAACCTGCTAAAACTGAACAGGCACCATTCATCCCCCAAGGGGGCAGTGTGGCATTCTTGCATCAGAAAGCATGTTGGGGACTCTGGAGAAGTGCATAATATAAATTGTTCTTGACAGTTAGTAGGCATCTCCTTTGTGGGAACAGTTGGCTCCTTGGGGAAACTTTTCCCTTGGGTCCTAGTGTCTGGCAGAGCTCCAACTACGGGACAGGGAGGTTTGACTCTCAAGATGCAGCACTGGTAGACAGTGGCTTTTCCCTTTGACCTTGTCATAGCAACAGTCTTACCGTTTTAAGAATCCACTTTTTGGTCTATGGGACTCCATGCCATGCTGCTAATGCTGCTACTGACTCATGCCAGGCCAATCAGAGTAGGACATCTCCCAGGACACAGATTCTCTTAGGCCAGCTTGAATTAATTAGAGCCTGTCACTTGGAACCAATATGATTTTCCCTAGAACCACTGCCAAACATAACACAGCAGGTACTCAGCAAGCCACTGAGCAGCTAGGGGGCCAGTGCATCTCTCACACAGGAGCCAGGAAGCTTCCTACAGCTCCTAGCATTCTCCACTCAGGTGTGAATCACCCACACACTCCTGGAGGAACCGGCTGTTGATGCTCCCCTACCTGTGACATCTTCCAATCAGCCCACCCACCCAAAGACCCCAAGAACTAAGCAGAATTTCTGATTCCCTGGAGAAAAAAAGACGGGGCTTCTCTGCTATATCCACAGCAAGTGTTTTAAAGATTTATTTATTTTAACTTTCTGTGTTTCAGTGTTTTACCTGTGCACGCGCATGCACGCGCGCGCGCGCGCGTGTGTGTGTGTGTGTGTGTGTGTGTGTGTGTGTGTGTGTGTGTGTGTACCATGTGCATGCAGTGCCCACAGATGCCAGAAGAGGGCATCAGATCCTCTGGAACTGCAGTTACAGACAGTCTTTAGCTGCCACGTGGGTGCTAGGAACAGAACCCAGGTCCTCTGCAAGAAGAGCAAGTGTTCTGAACTGCTGAGCCATCTCTCCAGCCTTTCAAGCCATACTATATGGATACTGTTGGTTAATAGATAACAATTATGTGTCTATCTGGGGTAGAGTAAAATGTTGCACTACATTTACTTATTGACTGCATTTACTTACTGATCAACTCAGGACATGGATTAGTCTTTTCCTTGTGAGGACAACATTCAGAATCCAATCTTCTGCTTATGCTAAATTATGGTACAAATGGTATTTCAGAGAATGACACTTCTCACACCCTCACAGCCTTCTAGAGGGAGGGCCAAGACTCAAACTCAGGTCTGTGTAACCTAGAGGGAGCTAGGAAGATAGCTTGGCTGAGCAGGGTGCTGATGAGTGAGGGAGAACACAAGCAGGGTGCTGAAAGCACTTGGACTCTACACATGCTGTGGAGGTGTTGGGGTTTATTAAGGCAATGGAGCAAACGAGTACTGAGGAGCTTTCCCAAGAGAAACAATTTGTGGCTGTGACATGTTTGGGGGAGTAGTTTCCTTTCCCAGTACCTGGTTCAGTTTGTCACGGTGATTGTTGACCGTCCATGAGTTCTGGCCCCACCCTTCAAGGATGACCACCATCTTGTTCAAACACATTTGTCAACAGGCTACATGATAGTCCCAAAATCCCTTCTTAGTGCAAGACAGTGTCCACATGTGTGTCTGGGTAACATTTCAGTGGTTGCTCATGTATGTATGTATGTATGTATGTATGTATGTATGTATGTATGTATGTTGTATGATGAGGTGAACCAGAAAAAAGAGAAGTTCACAACCTTTATTGCTGATCACCTGATCTGCAGGGCTCAGGAAATGGAGGCGAAGCATAGTCTGCCTAGATGCCTGCAACAGCAGATTCTTTGAGCCTCTGGACCTAAAAGCAGTCTTAGACAAAGAACTCAAGACAACCGAAGCCCTTCAAGGCACCTGGCCTAGGCTTTGCACCTCTCCTGTGCCACCATAGAATAGAGTCCATAACCTCTATTGCACTGAGTCCCCTATTCTTAGGCCATGTTCCAAAATCCTCAGAGGACGTCTGAAAGCAGAAACAGTGCTGAACCCCATCTACACTTGGTTTGGTGGTCAGCTGCTATCAGAAAAATATTAAATGGGCAATTCCAGAAATATATAATCTACTTGTAGCGTAATTCCCGGTAACGTGGTGAAGTCTCCCACTTTGTGCTCCATCACGGTGGCTATGGCTCATACCTTGGTCTAGCAAGTGTGCATCATGTACACACTGCCTCCCAGTCTCTTGTAAGCCATCCTTGAGATCAGGCTGCCTGAGCAGTCAGTGTCTGCATCCTAACTCTTATTGCTCTTAATCATGGCTCCAAGGTTCAAGGCTGGTGAAGACTGAAAAATCAGATCTTCCAAAGAGAAATACAAAGGCTTCCTTTAAACAGCAAGACAAAAGTCCTCAATAAGAAGAAGAACCACAGCAATCCTATGTCGGGCTTGCTATGGCCTATGGGCGGCTATTGTTGCTAATTTATTACTAATTTACTAATACTAGTACTAGTAATTACTCATTGCTAATTTACTACTGTAAATGTACACAGTTATGTGTGGATAGGGAAAAACACAGTATACTTAGGGCTTGGTGCCATCCAAGTTTCCAGGCATCTACTGGAGGTTTTCAAATGCATCCCACAGGAAAAAGAGGGTGTGTTGTAGAGTTTTATGTCAACTTAACACAAGCTAAAGTCATCTGAAAGGAGGGAGCCTCAATTGAGAAGATACTTCCATAAGATAAGGCTGTGGGCAAGCCTGTAGGGCATTTTTCTTAAATAGTGATTAATGGGGTTGGACCCAGCCCATTGTGAGTGGGATGCTGGTGAGCTGGCATCTTGGGTTAGATAAGAAAGCAAGCTGAACAAGCCATGAGGAGGAAACCAGTAAGCAGCACTCCTCTGTGGCCTCTGCATCAGCCCCTGCCTCCAGGTTCCTGCCCTGTGTGAATTCCTGCCCCTCACTGCTTTTGATTATTAACTGCTAAATGAACTGTGAATAAAAAAACACCCCTTCCCCCAGTAGGCTTTTATATTGGTGTTTCATTACAGCAATATTAATCCTAACTAAAACAGGGGCTACCACATAATAATTAGTCCTACAGAGATCATACAACCATTAAAGTGGAAACCAAAGGACTAGGCAGGAGAGAGAGAGAGAGAGAGAGAGAGAGAGAGAGAGAGAGAGAGAGAGAGAGAGAGAGAGAGAGAGAGAAGAGAGAATGAACTAAAACACCCACCTAAAACAAGGCACAACATTCCAAAATACAAGGAAAATGAAAATGCAGGGGGAAAGTTAAAAATAAAACAATTTAAAGATGAACTCATTTCAGGTAAAATTAAGTTTATAAGACAATATGCCTTAGTTTGCTTCTCTGTTGAGTGATAAAACACCATGATTAAAATCAGTGGGGAGGGGATTTAGTTCAGTTTACAGTGTAGTTCATCATGAAGGGAATGAATTCGAGGCAGGAACCTGAAGGCGGAGACTGCAGCAGTGGCCATGGAGGACTGCTGCTTACTGGTTTGCTCTCTATGGCTTGCTCAATTTGCTTTCTTATAGAACCCAGGATCCTCTGCCCAGAATGTGATCTGGACTCTTCCACATCAATCATTAATCAAGGAAATGTCCCACAGACGTGCCCACAGGTCATTCTGATGGAAGCATTTTCTCAGCTGAGGTCCCTTCTTCCCAGATGACCCTCAGTTTGTGTTACGTTGACAAAAACTAAGCAGCACAGGTAACTGACAGTTGCTTAAATCAAGCTCGGTAAGACAGATACAGAAATGACTGTCACAAGAAGGATGTCTGTTATCCTGTCAGATCTTTATAAGCAGGAGGCAGGCCAGACCAGACCTTCTGACATTGGGAAGCACTGTGCATAGGGTCTGAGGGCATGCAGTGAGCAGAGGCCTGTGGGGTTTCAACAAGAAGGCTTAGGCAGGCTCTGGTGCATAGTTGCAGTGGGCACGAGATACTTATGGGCACAGAGGTTGTTCTCATTGTCTGGTGCTTGGCAGAGGGGCCTTAGAGGAGGTGGCTGGGGGCATATGTGACTGGTTTACATGCAGAAAGCCAGCCCTCTGGTTGTATTTATTTAACTAAAGATTGGATAAATACAGTAGAAAGATGACTTTTCAGGTCCCAAAATTTACAAAAAAACCTCTTAAAACTCAATATAAAAATAACAGAATTTCAACTTTATTTGTTATACTTTATATTCTTAAAATAAATGTAAACATGTGTATACATGGGCAACACTCAAGTAGAATGTGTGTGTGTGTGTGTGTGTGTGTGATATAGAAGAAGGGGGTCATGAATTTGAGGGTAGGACAGAGGAAAAGTTGGAGGGCTTGGTTTGGTTTTGTTCTATTTTGTTTTGTTTTTGGTTATTCGAGACAAGGTTTCTCTATGTAGCCTTGGCTGTCCTAACTCCCTTTGTAGACCAGGATGTCCTGGAACTCACAGACATCACCTGCCTCTGCCTCCCTGAGTGCTGGCATTAAAGGTGTGCGCCATCACACCTGGCCCTAGTTAGAGGGTTTTAAAGGATGTAAATACAGTGTTTTCTTGTATGAAACTCTCAAAGCATTAAAAATGGGAAAAAATAAAACAAGAAATGAAGGATTTGAACAAGAGAAGTGGTCCATGGGTTTACTGGTGTCTGTTCCTGTGGCGTCCTTTCTGTATATTCAAAATATTTTTTTCCTAAAAGTTAGAATGAGTCCTAAGTGGTGCAGCAGAATCAAATGAGTACCTGTTTAACTGCTGTCTTTCCCTTGACCATCACTATAGAGAGAAAACATCCACTCTCCCCTTCCCGTCATGGGTTGAGTCCTGAGACCCAACAGGCATGGATGATGAAAGAAGGATGCCCTGTGAACCTGGCCCCACCCATCAGAGAGCTTTGCCTTCCTACTGCAAGGAGTCCCTTCCTTGCCAGAGTTCAGAAGCACTGATGCCTCCCCGTGGGTGGCAGATGCAGTCCTGAAGCTGGCTTCACTCTGGGGAACCCAGACACGCTTGGTGTGCTTTACTCCCATGTAGTGCATGGCAGCAGGAAACCACAGGCTGCTGCACGAGGCTCACAGGGCATGGAGGACAGCCTAGGCTATCATTTCTACAGCAGAAGTCCTATTACCACAGCCTCCAGTACTGATCACATCTCGTCTCAATACAAGAAAACCCTGTTCTGTAGTCAGCTAGAAGCTCCTATCCTATACTTTCAGGACATTTAAATACCAAAGATGTAACATTTACAAGACAACTAAGGAGCAGACTAGTGTATTGGCTCATTTGATGTCAACTTGATACAAGCTAGACTCATTTAGGAGGAAGGACTCTCAACTGAGAAAATGCCTCCATAAGACCGGCTCGTAGTTAAACCTGCAGTGTATTTTCTTAATTAGTGATGGATGTGGGAAGGCCCAACGCGCAGTAGGAGGGGTCATTCCTAGGCTGCTGGTCCTGGGTGCTGTAAGAAAGCAGGCTGAACAAGCCATGGAGAGCAAACAATGCTCCTCATGGCGTCTACATCAGTTCCTGCCTCCAGGTCGCTGCCTTGCGTTCCTGCCCTGATGTCCATCAGTGAGGGACTTTGACTTGAGAACTGTAAGATGAAATAATGCTCCCAAGTTGCTTTTGGTCATGGTGGTATTTTGTTTGGTTGGGTTTTGGTTTTGGTTGGTTTGTTTGTTTCGAGACAGGGTTTCTCTGTATAGCCATGCCTGTCCTGGAACTCACTCCGTAGACCAGCCTGGCCCCAAACTCAGAGATCTGCCTGCCTCTGCCACCCAAGTACTGGGATTAAAGGTGTGTGCTACCATGCCCGGCCTGATCATGGTGTTTTACTACAGTAATAAAGTCCCTAAGACAACCAGTAGCCCCAATTTAAAGCAAAACAAAAACCAAAAACATTTCCATACAATCAGTGTTCAGCACAGCCCTTAGCTTCACTGTTTCAGTGACCTTATCCTCTGGAGATGAAGTACCTCTTAAAGGAAAGGGCATTTTTCTGAGTGGGGGGCAGGTGATCTGAAAAGGTGGCATAAGGGATGATTCCATTGATAAGACAAAAAGACAAGCCCGTGTGGCTGGAAATGGATTAGCGGTTGCTGGGGTCACAGGTGGTGGGTAGTGAGTAGGCTTAATGGTGTTGAGTGCAGGGAGATCTTTGGGGTGATGTACAGTTCTGCCTTTTTTGTGTGGCAGTAGTGTCACACAAGTCAAGGTATGTGGGAGTGGAGTGTTAAAGTCATCTGTTGTTGTTGTTGTTGTGGTTGGCTATTAGCTACCATGTGCTGGGAATTGAAGCTGGGTCCTCTGGAAGAACAGCCAGTGCTCTTAACTGTTGAGCTATAGCTCTAGCCCTAGACCCTGTTTTTTAATCCTATCTGCCAATTTCTGTCCTTGGGTTGGGAAATTGAGACCATTAATAATCATTACTGAAAGGTGTTTTTTTTTTTCCCTCCCAACCCCAAGCTTCTGGAATAATGACTCATGAGACTCAAAATATGTTTACAAATACCTAGTTCATTTAGCTAGGCTCTTCTCTGACTAGCTCATAACTTAAAATAACCCATTTATTCTAGTGTGCATTCTGCCACATAGCTGGTGACCTCTGCTTCCTGGGGGGATCTCTTATGCCTGCTCTATCCCAGGATCCTTTCTGCCTGTTGGATATTCCATCATCTATTTCCTGCCTCACCTGTAGGCCATTAGCTTTTTACTAACAGGTGATGCTTCCATGCAGACACAAGAGATTCCTTCTACAGAAAGGTTTGGTTGACTTCTGTCCTTTTGATGATTTTGTAGTTTTTTTCCTAATTGTTCATTTGCTTAGTTACTGTCCTAGCATGTAAGCAAAATGAAGAATACCTGCTTCACTGTATCAGGTTGAGGGAGAGAACAGGGAGAGAAAGTAGTTAACCAAACATAACCAGCAGCAGATTGTTTGGGCACAGGGGCAGGCAGGGAGGGGGGAGACTGTTAGGCAGCAGAGAGAAAGAGCAAAGGAAAGAGAGAGAGAAAGAGAGAGAGAGAGAGAGAGAGGGGAAAGGAGAGCAAGGGGTGGGGGATGGGGATGGGAGACACACAAAGAGAGTAAAAAAGCAGAAGGCCAAAAGGAACAGAGGGAACCAATGAAGCGAAAGAGATCACATGGCCAAAAGGGCAGAGTTACATAGGAACAAGGAGCTGGGGAAGGGAAGGAAAGCTGAAGAGGTTTAGGGAAAGGGGTGGGGGCGGGGCTTAAGAAGAGCTGAGAGGAGCCACAGGTGCTGAATGAGTCTAGAGGCCAGCATACACTTTAATATGCTAATAGGTACCTCAGCCATTTGTTCTGAGTTTCATTTGGACCTGACAGCATGGTTTGGTTTTTTTCTGTAACATATATATATGTAATGTGTGTTATATATAATATACATATATATTATATATGCTACAGAGAAGAATATATGTTTAATATATGTATATTACAAATATGTTATATTTTATTTATATAAATTATTTATATTATATATTATTATACTTATATATAATATATTATCAATATTTATATTCCTATTTATATAAATCATATATGTATTATTTATATTATATATTTAATATATAAATATATTTATGATTCTAATTTTAAACCAGGCATGGTGGTGCATGCTTTTAATCCTAAAACTTGGGAGGCAGAGGCAAGATCTGTGAGTTTGAGGCTGGTCTGGTCTACAGAGAAAATTCCAGGACAGCCAAGGCTACACAGAAAAGCTCTGTCTCAAAAAAAAGAAATTATTTTGTGACTTGTTAAACGTACTATATACATATGCATATATATGTCATATATATACACATATACATATATGTATCTGTAGAACTGTCACTGGAATGGCACTGAACTTAAAAGCCAATTTACATAAGTTATTTAATTGTAATACTACTTATGTTTTTATTTTACATTTTTAAAATGACAGATATAGTAACATCATTTCCTATTCCACCTCTTCTTTCTCCAATCCCTCTCATATAAAGGGAGAAATGAAAAAGGGGGTGGATTTAATTAGAGAGGGAAGTCAATATGGAAGGAGACTGATGGAATAAATAATTCTAAGGATGATTTGAAAAACTCCATAAGGAGCTGGGCATGGTGGCACATGCCTTTAATCCCAGCACAGGCAGAAGCTGGCAGATCAAGGCCAGCCTGGTTTACAAAGAGAATCCAGAACAGCCAGGGCTACACATAGAAACCCTGTCTTAAAAAAAAAAAAAAAAGGAAAAAGAAAAACTCCATAAGGAAGCATATTATTTTATATTTATCCAAAGCTACATATAATGCATGTGTTTCTGTATACATACATATATAGTTTAAATGAAGTTATGCCATTGGGGGTAATAATATTCCCTCTAGATCCATTTAGTATCTAATAAGCCCAGTACGAAGCATGAGACACTTTCTTTTGAGTTTTGGCCAAAGGTGTCCAAGAGAGTCCCAGAACACTAGAGGCCTCTCAGAAGCTGAAGGTAAGTCCCCAATGCTGAAGAACCTCGAATTCAGGCACAAGATTTGGAGAAAACCAGGTGGATCTGCCCCAAAAGCGTCTTCTCAGAGGACTAGCTTCCAAGATACCAGACGATGCTATGCCAGCTTCCACCAGAGTAGGACAAAGCTGGCTTGCAAAGTTGGCACTGGGATTGAATAAAGAAAGAATCAATATGGACGAATGAGAGGTAGCTTGTTGGGCTTATAGGACATGCATGCATTCTGGCCTGATTCCAGTCTTGACTCTCTCGGCACTCCGTCTTCAGCTCTTAGATGCTTGCTACCCCCTTGCTGGGCTGGCCCTTTGCCAGGTCTGGTCACATATGCTCATCTCACCAGAGGGCCATCTTCTACAGGCCAGGTGCTGACGCTGCTCATTCTGCTAGGTGGTCCTTCAGTGATGAGCTTGCCAATGTAGCTCCTGCCTCTCTATTCAAACCTGAGTCACATATTTGGCTCCATCAATGGGCATGGCTTCATAGGTCCTGTCACGGATGCTGGCCGCACCTCTAGTTGGTCCTTCATGAGTGTGGCTGTAAGGGCTGGCTCCAATCCTGAGTGGTTTGTTGGGAGTTAAGTGATGTCCTGAGTCAGTGATTACTGTTGATGTGGACACCCCTATGCTTAAACACTCCTTTGCCTCCGCCCCATGGGAGTGGCAAAGCCTTCTCCCTGAGATGAGGTTCACATAGCAATGGCAAAGCCTTCCGTCCTGGGCCAAGTGTGAATACCAATAGCTGTGTGTGGAAAATGTCCACCATAGCTTTCTCTCCCTGGCATCTTTACATCCTAAAGACTGCTCTCGGGTAGAGGCTGCCCCATGGAGATTAGCTAAGCCTGCTTCCTTGACTTAGCCGTATACCACAAGCCCTGTGACTTTGATTTAACTGTGTGGACTAACTCCCTCCTTCCTGCTCAACTGTACATAATAGATATGCTGAGCCTCCAGGGTGCTGGCGCAGCCCCATCACAGACCCACGCCCGCCTTATTCTAGCTTTTCTCTGCGTGCTTGCCATTTCTTCATTCTCTCACTGTCCCAATCAAATCAGTCCCCAGAGCTGTGCAACGATGTGGCAGTGGTTCTTTGTGGAGCTGGGTCACAGATGCTGGTGTCAACACCAGAGGTCAGGATTTGTGTCATGAAGCGATGTGGGCTTTAGTCAAAGGCCCTTTCTGCATCTATTGAGATGCTTATGTGATTTCCTGTCCTTGAGATCTGTCTTAGTCAAGGCTCTCAAGAGGAACGGAACTGACAGAATGAACATGAAGGTATGAATGTGTATATATATGACTTACACACACACACACACACACACACACACACACACACACAATTTATTAGAGTGGCTTACAGTCTGTGGTCTGGCTACTCCAACAGTGTCTGTCTCCTGACAGAAAGGCCAAGTATCTGGTGGTTGGAGATCCTGGGGCCAGATGTCTCATCTGGTCTTTGGTCTATGTTAAAATCCTGAAGAGGTAGGCTCTACCACAGCAAAGGCACACCTCAGCAACAGGACAGATGAACTTGCAGTGAGAGGGAGGACAAGCAGGCAAAAAGAAAACCGCTTCCATCTTTTGTTTCCTTCTATGTGGGCTGCCCCATAGAAGGCATGGCCCAGATTGAGGGTGGGTCTCGCGGCCACAGGCACGCCCAGATGCTTGGGTTTTAGTTGACTCCAGATGTGGCCAAGCTTTCACCACGAGACCATTTACGTGATAAATTATATTTACCTACTAAGCTATGTTGAACATCCTTTATGTCTGGGATGAAAACATCATGATGAATGACCTTTGTGATGTGTTCTTGAATTTGGTTTGCAAATATTTGGTTGAGAATTTTTCTATCTATGTCCATTTGGGGAGATCAGCCTATAATTCTTGTTTGCCTGGGTAGTGGGGCAATAAGGGTTTCATAAGGAGGACTTGGAAGTGGTCACTTTCAACGTACAGAATAACCCAAGAAGTACTGTGATCTTTAAAAATCTCGTAGAATTTTGCACTCAGCTCCCAGATGACCTATGTGGAGGAGAGGAGGAAGCTCTGAGTCTATGTATATTGTTGACATGGCATGGCCATATCAAAGACCCCAATGATTCTGACCATGGGAATGGCAAAGCCTTCCCCAGGTGAGGCTCAGAGGCATAGCAAAGCCTTCCTCTGGTCCAAGTACAAATGTTGACATTGTGTATAGAAACTGTCAACCACAGCTTCCTCCTCCAGGATGATTGCAACCTGAAACTGCTCCTCTACCTCTTCCTTCAGCTGCTTACCATAACCCCGCCTCCTCTTTTAGCTGTTCACTGTAACCCCACCTCCCCTTCAGCTGCTTACCATAACCCCACCTCCCCTTCAGCTGTTTACCATAACCCCACCTCCCCTTCAGCTGTTTACCATAACCCCACCTCCTTCATTCAGATGTATAAAATAAATGCTGTGTTTCTGGATTGCTCCTGCAGTTGGTGCCCTCTGTAAGAGTGAGCACAAACTGGACACAGTGATGCACACCTGTAATCCCAGCACTCAGGGAGCCAGAGCCAAGAGGATCTCTGTGAGTTCGAGGCCAGCTGGTCTACAAAGTGAGTTCAGGACAGCCAAGGCTACACAGAGAAACCCTGTCCCCCCCAAACAAACAACAACAAAAGTAACTCAAAAAAAAAAAAGAAAAAAAAGGAAAAAGAAAAAGAGTGAGCACAGCACACAAATCCATCCCAGCTTTCCTGTGTCCTAGCTAGGATAAATCACTGAACCAGTGTAGAGTGTGGCAGAACTAGACATTTTATTTGGCAATAATTTTTCCTTTTACCCGATTGCTTGTTATAGATATTTTAACAATGTGCTTCATATTGCTTTAGTAGATCACAGCCATCTAGAAATTCATGTTTCTCTTGGTTTTCTAGTTTAGTTGGTGGAACCTAAAACTTTAAGGTATGCCTTCACAAGTCTCTGTGTTCCCTTAATGTCTCGCTTTTCACCTCTGATTGTATTAATTTGGGTCTTGTTTATCTTGTTTATCTAAGAACCAATTGCTTGCTTTGTTGGTTCACTGTATCTTTTCATTCCTATTGCATTAATTTATGACCTGGTCTTCATTTTATCCACCTCAATTACTCTGGAAACAGTTCTTGCTTTTCCAGGGCCTTAAGGTGTATCATGAGGCTTTGTTGTTTTAGTTTTTCAAGACAGAGTTTCTCCTTGTAGCCCAGGTTGTCCTGGACTCACTTTGTAGAGCAGGCTGGCCTCAAATTCAAAAGATGACCTGCCCCGCTGCCTCCCAAATGCCGGAATCAAAAGTGTACGCTCCTAACACCTGTGTTTTGGTTTCTGTTATGTACTTAAGAGTTATAACCTTCCCCTGGCATTGCTTCACTGCAACCCACAGATTTTATACACTGTTCCTTTCCGTTCAGCTCGAGGGCTTTCATTTCCCTTTTTCAATGATTTATGCATCGTGTAATAGTATATTGTTAAATCTCCACGAGTCTGTAATTTTCTGTAGTTTCTCTGGCTGTTGTTTTATAACTTTACCCCACTATGCCCAAACAGACTGCAGGGCATCAATTTTCCTACATTTGTTGAGATTTGCTTTGTGTCCGAATATGTAATCTATTTTTAGATGGTTCCATATGCTGGTGAGAAGGTACATTCTTTGGTGACTGGGTAGAATACTCCGTAGATGTCTGTTAAGTCCATTTGATCTGTATGATCGCAATATTTCTATATTCATTTTCTGTCCATCTATCTAGTAAATGAGGTATTGTATTATTGTTAGGATTAATTTGTGACTTTAAATCTCACAGCACTTGTTTTTTTAAGGGGTGGGGTGGGGTTTCAAGACAGGGTTTCTCTGTGTAATAGCTCTGGCTCGGCTGGACTCACTTTGTAGACCAAGCTGGCCTCAAACTCACAAAGATCCACATGCCTCTGCCTCCCTAGTGCTAGGATTAAAGGTGTGCACCACCGCCCCCAGCTACAGCACTTGTTTTATGAAACTAGATGAGCCTGTGTTTGGAGAGTATATATTTAGAATTCTAATTTCCTCTGGATGGATTGTTTCTTTGATCAGTATGAAGTGTCTCTATCTCTTCCGACAAGTCTATTTTGTAAGAAATTGGAACAGCAATGCTGCCTCTTCCTGGTTCCATGTGCATGGACTATCTCTCTCCATCATTTTATACTATGATAGTGCTGGTCTTTGATAGTAAGACGTATTTGTTGGAAGCACAAATTTTTTCAAAGTCCAGGAGAAAATAGAGAGAACCACATGTATATCTCCCAAACAGGACCCCAGGTCTGAGGAACTGGCATGAGGTTGCAACCTTGCACCTGGAGGCCCTGCTCTGGGAAGGGGATGCACGTGTCACAGCTCCCCCAGCATCTTAGAGGTGCAAAGTCAGCAAGGGAGAAGGATGGAGAAGCCAAAGAGAAGTAGAAAACCTCTGCCTGTGGCTCAAATGAAAATCTGTTCTGGGCACCGACTCTTTCTCCTTTCCTTGCCCCTCCTCCAGCCATCTCTTCCCCAGCTTTAGTGTGAACGGAGAACCACACATCTTTCTCAAGTGTGTCTTTATTCCTCTGCTCTTTGGTTTCCTACTTTGGTTCACACATGTGTGCTGCATCTCACTGCATCTTGCAGTGTCGGTGAGCCTTGTCCACTGTTACTGCTGAAAGCTCTACTTCCAAGAACACAAAAGAGATCATCTCTTTGAATCTACAGATGAAGACAAGGGGGGTAAATGGCAACTAAGTCTGTCAGGATGGGAGCAATAGTACACAGCTCCAGTGGCTGTCTAGGGACAAGACCAATACAGCTAGAGAACTCCCCCCCCCCAACCCCCCAAAAAGATCCAGAAAGGTCAGCAGGGCTGGTGTGACAGGGTACATCTACATCCCTCTATCTAAGGAGTGCTAAGTCTTGGTCCTGACCAATTCTGAAATAACAGAGACCAAAGCTGGCAATGTTACTCTTTGGTCCCAGTTGCTACATGAATGGAGTTTATCTGGGCCCCCCAGAGTTTTCAGAAACCTCCTTCTGCAAGACTCCTTCTGCAAGACCTGAGCACGTTTGGCCTCATTTTAAAATGTCTTGCCCTCGAAGGCCTTCAGATTGAAGGCAGTATCCAGAAACTTCCTCAGTGACACCAAGTGAGTGTTCTTGTTTCCAGTGGCTGGTGCAGCTGCTGGGTCCCGGCCAACATACCTAGAAGAGGAAAGTCAGCTAAGGGAAGGGCTGGGTCTAGCTGCACACTCATTCTAGAACTGTAGGGTCACACATGAGAAAGACTGCCTGCCTGGGCAGTCCTCTCAGTGCACTGTGGCCTTACAAGCTCAGCGACCCAGCCACAGGACAGGGAGAAGTTGCAGCCTCCATGACCATGAAGACAACAATCATGCCAAACCCCAGAGACTTTGGGAGCAAACACACTTTTTGTTTTCCACATTTCTCACCCCTGACCCTATCTTCACAAGAGACAAAGACGCCCACACTGAGCACTAGCGGTTGCCACCTGCTAGACACTTCAGGAGGCTGGCCTGCACACACAGCTAATCTTATCTTTTGGGGGGAGAGGACAGAGAGGAGGCAGTACCAAGGCTAGGGCTAAGATTAAAGGGAGGAGATTTGAGTCACACAAGAGGGTCTAAAGTTTGATCCTAGACGCAGAATACTTAGGCTTACGATCCTTGAAGGCTACCCTAGTACCACCACCCGACCCCACCACCATCGATGCTGATACGCTAACCTGTAGACAGAGAGCTCAGAGCCTGTAGGGATTTATATACTTGCCAGAGAAGGGCAGAGGCTAGTTCTGAGTGGCACCGCCAATGAGGCAGGAAAAGCCAATACGGGACTGCCAGGCTCAAGAACAAAAGGCAGGCTAGCAGAGGTGGGAGGCAGATAGTGAACTGTCTAGCCCAGTACCATATGGGCCGGGAGCGGCCAAGGAGAGTCATGAAGCGCGGACTGATGTAGTCGTAATAGCCCATGTTCTTATGTTCTTCCTGGCACCACACCAGCTCAGCACCCGAGTACTTCTCTGCCTCCCGCATGATCAGGTCAAAAGGGAATGGAGAGATCTGGGGCAGTGGAGACACAAAGGCACAGTAAAGGAAGGACAACACATGCAGCGTCTGCACTGTGCCTCACCAGTCACACCCACACACTGCCTAGAGCCTGGAGCTGGTGAGTTGACCTCATCACCACCAGCGTGCAAAGATTCAGCCAACCTGCTCCAGGCGTGTGATGGCCACTTGCTGCTCCAGGCCCTGGCTGCTGCGCTCCTTCACCAGGTCGTAGTACACCTTTCCTGTGCAGAAGATGAGCCGCTGTACCTTCTCAGGAGACCCTGCCGCAGGGCCATCTTCTGGAATTATCCGCTGGAAGCTAGTTCCTAAGAGATGGACCAGGTACCTCAGGGGCAGCAGCATCCAGAAGGGCAATGAGACACTGAGCACCCCAACCAACCCTGGACTCTTCCTGGCTACTGGGTTGATTCAAGTTAGGCTGTTCACATTAGACAGCTTTTGGACTAAAGGACGAAGGACACCCCAAGTTCTCACAGGGAGAGAGCAGAGACGGGTCTACAGACAAGAGCAGAGCCCTGGGAGCCAAAACATTCAAGGTGTTGGATACAGGAATGGAAAAGGCCCCTGAAGGTCAGAGAAGATAACACGGTGGACCCATGATAGCACCATCCTGCTGTAGATCTACACCCCCCCACCCCCCCACCCCCGTTACACATGGCACCCAGCTCCCATGTGCCAAGGTGAGAAGAAGCCATTGGAGGCCACTGTACATTCCTCTTCCCTCCTCTCTGTAGCAGGGCCTCTATCCCCCAGCGTTGTCCACATGCTGCGAAATTCCCCAGGGCACTACTGTGATGTCCTGCCAGGTGTGGGGACAACACTGCTGCCAGGTGTGGGGACAGCACTGCCAGTCCACCGTGAGGTCCAGCAGCACTGGTGGAGCTCTGATGGCCCACTACAGCTGCCTTCCCACAGTGGACAGATGAAAACAAAACAAAAACAACTATCCATGCTGCTGAGGCCCTGACTGGCTAAACCCTGTCTCTACCACTACTCAGGACTCTGCCAAGCCAGAGCCACTCTGTTGGCCACAGGGCTTCCTTCTTGTGCTTCCCTGACTCCCTAGCAGGGCATACCTCAAGCCTTCATGTACGTTACCTGCCCCCGATTCTCAGGTCAATGAAGCTGAGTGCTTTGGGAGAGGGCAACCCGGTTCCCAGAAATGTCTATTTGGTTCCTGACTGAGATAGACACTAGATAGATAGATAGATGGATGGATGGATGGATGGATGGACGGACGGACGGACGGACGGACGGACGGACGGACGGACGATGGGTGGATGGATGGATAGAGATGGTAGATAGATGATAGATGATAAACAGACGGTGACTAACACTCAGTACTTAGCAAACCAGATACTGCTCTACCAGTGTCTGGCCTCTTGGCAGTCCTTATTGATGGTTAAGAGAGCCCGTCAACTCCCTGGACCCTGGAGCTTATTCCTAGCAATCTGATCTAGCCAAGGTGCCAATCTCCCAATGCTGTGACAGGTGAGAACCAGGACAGGAGCCGATGAGGGGCCAGTGAACACAGAGTTGGGAAGACAACAGAGCTCCAGAGGCAAAAAACCACACATCAGTCACTAGGCCTCACAGGTCACCACCCCAGTGAAAGAGACCCAAGAGGCTCAGATCAGGCACATACCAGACACCATCTGGTCAAAGCTGGACTTGGCATCAGGGTGCCTCAGCAGGGACTTGGGTGTGAAGACAATGAGCTGGAAGGTAAAAAAAAAAAAAAAAAAAAAAAAAAAGCCAGTTGCCAGTAGCCCCTACCTATCTACAGCTCCCCACACCCAACCCTTGCACTGCCATGGTGCTAACAGGCCCGGGGCAGCTCACGGGCTTGCGGAAGGGTAGCAGGATCTGTCGGCGCAGCACGTGGAAGTAGCTGGCTGGTGTTGAGCAGTTCACCACAATCCAATTGCAGTCGTAGAGCTGACTCACCTCGAAGTCCTCAGTGAACACCTGCAGTGCACACTGGTGGCTAGGAGGGGCGCTCTACACCAGGGCTCTACTCCCCTCCTGGGGAGAGCAGGCAGCACTCACTGGGTAGGCATCTGAGTCCTCATTGCTCATCTGCAGGAACCTCTCTGGCCTTGCTGAGGAGTGCTCCGGACCCTGAAAGTACATATGTGACCTAGACTCAGCCTACACAGACCTCAGGCCTGGGGTGCCTAGATGGATGGCTTCAAGGGGCAGACTAACCCTGCCTGTGCTTGTTCCCACCTTGCCACAAGTCTGCCTTACCATGCCCTCCATGCCATGGGGCAGCAGGAGGACGATGCCGTTGTGCCGCACCCACTTGGCCTGGCCAGTGCTGATGAACTGGTCGATGATGCACTGGGCCGTGTTGTGGAAGTCACCAAACTGAGCTTCCCAGAGGACCAGGGCGTTGGGGCTGGCCATGGCGTAGCCCAGCTCAAAGCCTAGGCAAAGGATACCAAGACAGAGCTCAGTGCAAAGTCACCAAGTGGCTGAACCCAGCCTTTTCTCACTATATGCTGCCAGTCCCAGCCCGTCCTTCCCAATGGGCCAGAAAGAGTCAGGGTCTCACTGTGCCACAGAGGCCTGGATGTGACTACCTGGGTGTGGAACCATGCTTTTTGTATACTATATGTTGCCGTGTTAGACCATATGTATCCCAGGAACCAAGGCCACAGACAACCTGGGAACACGACACAGACCATCAACCAAAAAGACCCCTGAAAATATGTGCAAAGCTCCTGAGAAAGGGCAGACACATGTGGGGCTGAGCCCCAGGAAGAAGTGAAGGGGAAGTATGCTGACTTCAGGCAAGCTAAGGGGAAGCATGTCCCTGTGGAGTCACAGCCGGACCTCAGCACACAGTACCTGGGGGTACAGGATAGAGAAGATGGGCTTAAGGCCACCTAAACCCAGGGCCAAGCTTTAGTGGCAGCTGGTCAGTAGCTGTGTACTGCTATGGACTCCGCTGGGATTTTTGTCTGGACTGCCTGTGGCTGGTATTCAGGGAAAGAGTTTAGGTAGGTGTCTTGTAGAAAACAAAGCAAATGTCCATTCACTGAGATGCCTGTCGGACCATGTGGGACATGACCTCATCTCCCAAATGTCTCTAGAAAGAAACGGTCCCACGGCAGTTCCTCAGGACCATCCTAGCACCTCTGTCCTTCCCAATTTCTGAGATCGCCTGCCCTTCCAGACCCCGGGGAATCCCAGTGAACATCCCGCCCACCTAGAACGCCATACTCCGAGAGGGAGCTGTTGCACACAGTGTAGGGGGCTTGGTCAGGCCACAGGTGATTCATCGGGACACATGTCCTCCGGTCAACCTCTTGGTCATGAAGAACATGGTGCCGGTGGCTGGGGAGAGAGATCAGGAGAGGGACAAGAGCGGGCAGGCTGACATCTACTCCAGACCTGAGTGGCAGCAAGTAGGCGGGTCTCATTATTATCCCAAAAACTTGTAAGGTCTAATGGAATGGTCACACCAAGAAGGTTGCCTGCCAGCCACCCATACAATACACTGAAGGTGCCAGACCTAGGTCTGCAAGTTAGATCATCTCAGCTTCATGGAGGGAACCAGTGAGACCTGCCTTGCAGCATCCCAGAAGCAGAGTAGCGCCTGAGACCCCAGTGGGCCACATCCTCAAGGGGCCATCTCCTACCTATCCTGCCATCTCTTCATCCACCACACCTGCCCCGCCCATGCTCAGAGGGAGCTGGGAAGCACTGTGAAGCACCCACGATGGAATAGTAAGGGGGCTACCTGGCGGAGGACCAAGCCTAGCAAAGAGTGGCATGTAGCCCAAGGCGCAGGTGATGGCTGCTTGGCTCCCAAGCTGAAATTAGGCGGGCCAATGAACATGACACTGAGTCAAGACCCAAGATTTCGGGCCCCAACCTAGAAGAAATATGAGTCCTCACTCGGATCCCAAAGCTCAAGAACCAAGGTGGAAAGCGTGGTCTGGCGCAGGCCACCAAATTAGAAATAAGGGCTCCCGAGGGCCATAGATGACCACTAGCTTGCTACTGGCAGGGGGAGGGGGGCGACGGTCAGGAAAGGGTCTCAGCAGCTGTCTGAAAACTTGGCCCTGCCTGGCTGTGGATTTAGCCAGACAAGTGTCCTCCCAAGGAGTTTCCTTAATAAGGGGAGGCAGGTCTACCTCAAATCTCTAATGCTAACCCTGCGAAGCCTGTGTTTTGCTGAGTTATGAGACGCATGGGTTCAGTGAAGACAAGGCCCAGCCTGCCACAGCCTCACCTGAATGTCCCCCTCTCCACATCTTGGCCGCTGAGGCGCACATGGATGCCCTCCTTCAGCAGCGAACCGAAGGCCATGTACTCTGCCAACGCCCAGTCCACTGTGCGTTTCCTGGTCATGTCTGCGCGGCCACGCAGGATGCGAGAGAGGCCTGTGGGAAGGGGACCCGAGGAACAGGGTTCAGCCACAGGGGCGGACGGCTGAGGGCAAATGCTCAGTGACTAAGGTGTAAGTGGTCCCCTGCAGACATTCCTCCCCTACCCTGCAGCCAGACCAGGGCTCGTCTAGGCTGCTTCTCCAAAGGAGGAAGCAGAAATGTCCTGGGTCAGGATGCCCTGTGACAATCTCATGCAGGACGGTCCCTGCTCTCCAGAAGAGGAGACTAAACTAATAAATATCGCACAGCCAGGAAGACCCCTGCAGTACACACAAACTGCAACATGAAGCCTGGATGCCATCGGTGGGTGCCTCATGCACACTGTGAGAGAACTGTGTCCTCAGAGCTACCTAGGGACACAGACTCTAGCCAGGAGGCCCTAAGCCTCACAGACAGAAACTACCGTGGCCACGGCTAAGTGACCACCTACTAGCCCGGCTCAAAAGCCAGAAACTCATGGGGCTACCCTCTGGCCTAAGCCTCAGCTAGCGGCACACCCATGTCTCCTTGCTAGCAGAATTCCTGCAACTTTCCAGGTTCTCTCCTATCCCTCCAGAGCTCCCTACTTCCCTGTTTTCCTACATGGCCCAGGGGCACCCTAGGGACTGTCTTTGGCAGATTCAAGCTACTAATCTAAGACCTTGCCTTGGCACCCAGCTGGACTATGATGTCCACAAATGCCTAACTGCCCACATCCACTGGTAGAGGAGCTAGAAACATAGGAAGGGGCCCACATGAAGCTTTGAGAGCCAAACCAGGACACCAAGAGGCTAAGCAGGGAGATGCCACAAGCTTTGTCTCCCTTGGTATCCCAAACAAGCCTCTCTGCAGGACACAGTGTTGGCTCCGAAAGTGGCCATACTGGAGCTTGGACAGCAGCCTCACCTGTGTGGATCTTAAAGTCCTCCAGGGGCACAGAGCTGGCCACGTTGCCAATGTGGGTTAGCATGTCCTCGGGGATGCCCGTGGTAGGGCAGGTCATGCTCTTGGGTTCCCCATCCATATTGAAGAAGCCTGAGGGAAAAGACTCCATTCATTCCCTGGTGGTGATGGGACTCTGACACCCTGGTCAGTTTTCTGTCCCGGGATAGAAGGGTTGCAATTCCTTATGCCCAGAGGCATCAGTATATGCCCTTGGGGCCTGCCACAGTAGTAGCACCTACCCCTACCCCGACACTCCCCTCGACCCTAGCATCATAGCTTGGCCCCACCAGAGGGGCCCTCTTAGTATACTCCCCCAGTACCTCCCACCCTTGTCCCTGGCAAGGCACAGGTGGCCCACACTGGCTCTAATGCCACTTCCTCCACATTAGTCTGCCTCCTCCTGCAGGCAACAGCTCCTAGCTCTGCAGTGGCTGCTCTCCGGAGCCATTGCAGTCCTGCTCCTCCACCAATGCTCACAGGAGGCTTGAGGGGATCCCTGAGGCGCATGTGCCGCACTCACCAGGCCAGGGGGAGTCCAGCCAGTGCTTTATATGCAGGATCTTTTTATCCTTGGACCTGCCATATGCCTCCTCACAGATCCGGTCATACTTGGCAATTTCTTCCTGGTATTGAGAGGAAGGTATGCACAGACAGTGATAGATTGGGCATCCGGGAGGGGTCAGTCAGCCCAGACTCAAAAACCCTGTTCCCCATCACCACGTTCTGGAACTCTCTGCTTCTTGGTTCGTAAGTCAGATGCATGGTCAGATGCCCAGACCTCAGACTGCAGAGTGGCCCTGGGCCCAGGTACTGCAAAGCCTGGGTGAGCCTGGAGTGGGCTCCGGAAGGGATCCAAGGAGACAGAGCAGTGACTTGGGCCTTGTTTTCAGAGGCAGAGGGACTAACATGTCCAGAGACAATTCCGGGCACGATGCCAAACAAGGACACCTCTTCGAGGAACCACACAGGGAATCCCCTTTCCTGTCTGAAACCCGGCTTGTCCCAAATCACAGCGCACACTCAGCTATGACCACTGTGCCCTGTTAAAACCAGGGACTTTTGGAGACAACGAACATGAGCCACCTCCTTTAACTCTTCGATGTCTGGCACTGGGCCGATGACATCTGCAGCCCTCCCACGGTCCCATCCTGTCCATCCGAGGTTCGTCCCCCCACGCCCACAAGTCCCGCCTGCCCACCTCAAACTCCTGGAGGGTGACGGCGCCCTCGGCGATGAGCTTGTCTGCGTACTTCTTCAGCACAGGCACCTGTCTGTGGATCTGCTTGTACATAAGTGGCTGCGTGAACATGGGCTCATCCATCTCATTGTGGCCGCGCCGGCGGTAACAGACCTGGACGGGGCGGCCAGGGGTTCAAGTCCGTCCCACACACAGGCTGTGTGCTAGGCACACACGCAGGCGAGGCCCCAATCTGAGGAGTCCCGGAAGGACTCGCTCTCACCTGTCGCTGAATGAACGCTCCATGCCCAGGCCACTGTACAGGAGGGTTGCGTCTTGGTGACACTAACCCTCTACCTAAACGCACTTGTAGCCCTCAGTGCTTAAGATGGGACTGCACTCTAACAGGCTGGCATGCCAGCATTGCTCCAGCCCCAGTACCCTCAAATAGTCCAAGCTTGACCCGCAAAGCACAGACAGCCCCCATCCCTGCTCTAGCCCAAATCGCCTGGTTTGTTTGAACCACCAAGAATCAGCTACTAAGCCTGTTCTGGCACCAGCATCCGCAAACACACCTGACTTTCTTGACAAGGCAGGAATGGGCTATTCACCCCATCTTTGGCTCTAGCGCCCCCTACTATGCCCAGCATAGCAGGAATGAGTCTACCCCCACCCTTGCCTTGGTCTCAGTCCATACCCCAGACCCACCAGGTCTACCACAACATCTTTGTTGAAGGTGTTCCTCCACTCGGCTGCCACACTGCACACATACATCACAGCCTCTGGGTCATCTGCGTTCACATGGAAGATGGGTGCATTGACCACCCGTGCCACGTCAGTTGGGTAAGGTGAGGAGCGAGCCATTCGGGGATCTGTGGTAAAGCCAATCTGCAAGGGCAGGAGAAGCCAGATTTGTGTTTTTGTTTGTTTGTTTTTTGTTTTTGTTTTTGTTTTGTTTTTTGTACTCTACTCTGTGTCCCTCTGTGTATTTCTTTTGGGGACAGGGTTTCATTAGGCCTGGGCTCCAGCAATCCTACTATCTTAGCCTCTAGGGTGGCTGGAACTAGTGGCATGAGCCCACAGTTTGCTTACTTTGGGCTAGAATAAATAAGGTCAAGGAGCTGGGGGGTGGGTCTACCAGGGTACCTAGGACACACAGGGGACACTAAGGGATACTAGTGAGTGGGTCCTTGACCAGATATGAGGGGCGACAGTGACAGCGGCAACTACAAGGAAGCTGCACTGCTTTTCTACTAGACACTTTGCTACATGGGTACATAGGCCTTGGGGGGGGGGGCGGGGCGGGGCGAGGAGGGGATCTGATCCACCCGAGTGACTGCGGAGCTCTGGGCAAGATGTTTTGGTTCCCAGCCTCAGTGTCTTCATCTATAAGGAAGTCTTATTAAAGTCCTGCCTCTGAGAAAAACTCAAGAAAGATTAAACGGCCACCGCAAATGAGGCAGCAAACACAGGGTTTCTAACTGGTATTAACCTTAGCTGCTTGGAAGGAAAGGAATGTGACTGCCAGCTGAGACCAATGTGCTCAGGGGAGCTCGAGGTCACCTACAGCTACATGGCCAGGCCCTGGTCCGTGTCCCTCCCATCCTTGCCACATCCTCTCTGCTGCTACACATGGGTGTCTCCAGGTGCCTGTGAGAGGATGTCTCAGGACCCCACCCCTGCCAAGATGCAAAACCTTGCAGTATTTGCATAGAATCTCTATCTGTCACTATACCATTAATCATATGCCTAATATAATGTCACTATACTATAAACTTTAAAGAACAAGAAAAACAAAAGCCTGTTCATGCATTCATGTTTTGTACAGGATTCGTGTCTCTTTTTTGTTTGTTTTGTTTTGTTTTGTTTTTCAAAACAGGGTCTCTCCGTGTAGCCCTTGCTGTCCTGGACTTGCTTTGTAGACCAGGCTGGCCTCAAACTCACAGCAATCCACCTGCCTCTACCTCCCAAGTGCTAGGATCAAAGGCATGCACCACCATCGCCCAGCTCAGGATTAGTGTCTTTTTTTTTTTTTTTCCTGAGCACTTTTGTATGTTTGATTTTGGAGTTCAAACCCAAGGCCTGCATATGCTAGGCAAGGATTCCCTTGGATTTTCCGAGATGGGCCTCACTATACATACATGCATACATATATACACATACATATCTTAAACTGTCCATGAACTTTCTATGAAGCCTGGTGCTGGGATGCCACAGGCAGGTAGCACTACACCTGGTCTGAATATTTTGGGTCCACAGTCAATTGAGCCTATGGATGTGTAACCTCT
The DNA here is from genome assembly GCF_903995435.1 of Acomys russatus. Classification (NCBI taxonomy): domain Eukaryota; kingdom Metazoa; phylum Chordata; class Mammalia; order Rodentia; family Muridae; genus Acomys; species Acomys russatus. Next base: position 61,077,010 of record NC_067139.1, on the reverse strand, counting down.
AAGTACAGTGGTTCTAACACTGTCTATAAACGTATATAGATGGGTATGCAATACATATGTATACATTACATACCTACCACCTTCTCAGACCAGGACACAGGACTGGGCAGCGGGCTCCCTGTCTGAGGTTGCATGCTGGGATCAGGTCCTCTACCCACAGTCACGTATGTTGCGGGACAGTGGGGTGAACACCAGGGCTAGCTTGCTTTTCCCACAAACCCACAGCCCAGACTTCTAGGAATGGGCACGCAACCCGGTATGGAGCCCATATCCTTACCTGGTTGTTGACCACAACATGCACTGTGCCGTTGGTGGTATAGGAAGGCAGGTCACTCAGATGGAAGGTCTCATAGACGACACCCTGGCCAGCGAAGGCGGCATCCCCGTGGACCAGGATGGACATGACCTGAATGGCAGGGGGTAAGGCAGCAGGATCCTGTACCCCAGCCTATGAAGCCCACCCTACTTCCTCTGCTACCAAGATCCAGGACCCATGTCCTCAGTGTCTAGAATCTCAGAGCCCTACTCTCAAAGGATGGCCTTCAGGTGCCACCCTAGGGACCCTGACAAGCTCACCTTCCTACCCTGGGCATCCCCGCGGTAGAACTGCTCTGCCTTCGTCTTCCCCTGTACTACAGGGTCCACAGCCTCCAGATGGGAAGGGTTGGCTACCAGCGACAGTGTGATGTTCCTGTTGGTGACTCGGTTGATCCTCTCATGGTACATGCCCAGATGGTATTTGACATCACCAGAGCCCTGAGGGTAAAGGTAGGATGTGATGAACCTACCACTTCCGGCGGGGAACGAAGGGCACCTTATGATCACACCGAACCAACTTGCCAGGTTTCTTGGAACACACCAGAGCTCAGCAGCTCCCTTACCCCTCACACCAATGAAATCAAGTGCAGAGAAGTGTCGGAGGGCATCTTAGGAGCGAGGAGAAAGCTTACTTTCTAAACAATATATAAAGTCACTATGTAGTAAGACAGTTAAGCCAAGACAAATCTTCCACTAGCAAAGGGAAGAAAATCCAGACAAAGCAAGGAGAAAAAGCAAGCTAATATATCAAATGCAGGGAAAGAGCTGGCTGTTCTCAATACACAAAGCGGCTTTGGAAATTAGTAAAGCCAAGTGAGAGAAAAATGAACAAAAGACATAAAGGGGACTTTACAGAACACGAACCACTGAGATTCAAATACTCAGTTGATTCATATAAAAAAATGTATTAAAAACAAATCATTTTGCAGCTATCCTATTGGCAAAGGAAAAACAGAGATGGGAACGGCTGTGGGAGGCGCGTGCTGCGGGTGGGCCCAGGGGAGGCTCCGTGGTGTCCGCTTCTTGCCCAGGCTCACACACTTCTCAGATGCCATCTAGCAGCTAGTCATGTGCTCACATGTGCTCATTACAACAAGCAGAGCCCTGACCCAGAACACTGCAGAACACTGGGAGAAGCCAACACACCAAGCTTCCTCCGTGCTGGCACAGAGCAACAACAACTTGGGTGAGTGAAGCAGCCAGGTACCCACAGTGCCCCAAGCTGTTCTCATGGCTCCCAGACAGATGCATGTGCCTACGGGGAACACACCTCACCACAAACGCAGGCGAGCGCACACGAACACACCACAGGAATGATGTATCATGGGGAAAATGTTTTCACTGAATCAAATTTTCTTTAAATAATGTTCAATTTCTTTTTCAATGTATATTTTTTCCTTTCAACAATATTTACATTTTAGTTATTTAAAAAAAGATAAATTTTTAAAAGTGCTCCTTAGCCAAAATAATAATAATAATAATAATAATAATAATAATAATAATAATAATAATAATAATAATAATAATAATTCTGTTTTCTTCCTCCAAATCCTCTAATTCCTCACAGCATTCTGGAGCAGGTGCCTTTGTGACTAATCTACTGAGGAGCAAATAGAGGCTTACAGGTGTGAAGGTGGCCAAGCGGCATGAACAAGATGCAGGAAGTTCCTGGGCTAGAAGGCAGCCATGTGGGCCCTGGGCCTACTCCAGCACCATGTGTCAGGTACTCTTGGACCAACCAAGCACCTGCGTAGGCGCTAAGGCTTTAGAGAGACAAAGTTCCTCCCTCGCTCTTGAAAGGAAAAGAGATGTGCATGTATACATGGATGAATACATGGGGTTACACAGACACGACACACACACACACAGGGGTAGGGGGTGTGGAAAAAGGCCAAAGAGGAGGCAAAGCAAAGGGACACAGAAGAAGGAAGGACATTCAGATAGAGCCTTGGACAAGAAGAAATAATGCAGTCGGGCTGAGGACTTGGCATGGCCAAGAGCCCCAGTGACATCCAAACCACAGAGTAGGACCAAGAAAGCATGCCCTTGGCTAGTGGGCCAAGGGCACAGGAAGCCATCAGCACACCCATGCCTCTCTGGCTGATAAAAGGACTGTGCACAAAGGCTCAGCAACCAAATCTCAGGGGAGAAACTGCTGGGAAGGCCCTGCAGGGCTCTGCACCACAGTTCCTCTAGCTGGGAATAGTAAGGTTGGCCTGGATTCTCCAACGCAGCACCGGCTCTCCAAAGCCTGAGGGACCTTCTGCAAACATCCCAGCCCCTTGAGTCTTGACTCTTTCCACATCTGTCAGCCCGATAGCTCCAGTCCCAAACTCCCCCAGGCCACCCCATACACACCAGCCCCCTTGGGGTATGCCAGAACCAGCGTGTGGCACCCACCTCATCTGCAGCTTCCAGCTTGGGGTCAAACTGACAGAAGATCTGCTCCAGGTCCTTGCGGATCACGTTGGCCAGCACATTCAGCCTGCCCCTAAGACCAAAATGTCCTGGGCTGTCACCTGTCACCATGGTCACCTTCCTACAATGGCCAAATCCAGCCATTCGCCCTACCTGCCATGGGACCTATCAGAACCCTTCCTTCTGGAACCCAAGTAAGGCCCAACCTTCCCATCCTGCCTCAATACACCAGGGGCATGAGTGGTTCTGGTCGGCCAGCTTCCTTCAGGCAGACTCCCGGCACATCAGTGACTTAGAAAGCCTTCTGGGGAGGGGCAGGAAGCCACCAAGCCACCTATAGCACATCCTCACTCATTCTCCCACAAAAACCTAACCCAAGCTATTACTTTGGCACCTCTTCACATTGAACTTAGTATGCTAAGGTTCCAGGGCTGCTCGCATGCTCCTCTAAGCTCAGCCAGCAGCAGCTTTGAGCAGGATGGGGCAGCGGGGACTCAGATCAGGCACCCCTGCACCAGATTCTTCAGCGCAGCCTCAACTTCCCACTCGTGGTAGTTAGTGCAGGGCGGGCGCCAGCCTGGTAGGAACACACAAGTGACTCAAAAATTACCCTCAGAGCCCATTGACTTCAGGGCAACGGTGGCACCAAGCCTGACTCCCAGCTCCACCCAGGAAGGAAGAGCCTCCTCCTGGTCAGTTCCCTCACTGATCCCCAATATCCCCGCCCTCTCCAACCCACCCAACCCCCACAACACATATACAGTTCAGGTACAAAGAACATTGCTCAGGTGCTCTGGGTAAAACCCTCCACAGCCCCCATGTTAGTTAGCATTCACACCGTGGAGCACTGAGCAGAGAGCCCTCCAAGCAAATGCTCACCTAACAGCTATCTGAGCCACCTCTGTCTTCCAGGTGCTACCTTCTCCTGCTCTCCTAACAGCCTGAGGCATGGAGTCATGTGTCCCATGCCACCGTGGCTACTGAGACAGCTCCACCAGACACCTGGGCACTTCCAGGCCCATCAAAGGACCACATCAGACAAACCTCAGACTCCTGACAGGCCTGCCGAGGCAGAAACCATCTACACCGTGCATCTACAGTCCCTTAGGCAATGCAGCCCTGCGCTAGCCCAACCACAAGCACCTGTCTAGATCACGGCAGAGCTCTGCCCCACAGACTGCTGCTGGCCAAGGAAACTTCAAAGTCTTCATCAAGGGAAACACAGAGTCACCCGTCTCCTCAGACCCATGTCCAAGCGATGCCGACTCAGGGCCATCTACTCTCACACCCCTAAGCACAAGCCCTTGACATGTTTTTATCCACAGGGTCGCCCAGTACAATGTGTCCCACCAGCCTGAGGCCCCGCCTCTCCTGGGAAAAGCAGCAAGAGGACCAGAGAGAGTCTGACTGGGCCCTGGCTGCACGTGGCTTTGGCCAACCACCTGGCTCTCGTTGTAAAGAACAGGCCAGACCTGGGGCCCTTGAGAACCTACCAAGTTGCCTGCTTTTTTGCCTCAAGTCCCACCAATGCCCCTCAGCCCGACTTCCCCCTCCTCTCCTCCTTCCAAGCAAGCACGGATGGAGCGGAGCCCAGCACCCCACCTGTGCGGCATCCCCAGAATCACATTTTCGATGCCCATCTCGCTAGATTTGTCAATAATGGTCTTGAGTGCAGGGATCATGACCTCACAGCCTTCCAGGCCAAACCGCTTCTCCGAAGACCACTTCCTGGCCAGGAAGTCTTCAAACCTGCTGAGGCAAAAGGGAAGTGGAAGGAAGAGGTAGAAGGGGATGACGCCAGGGTTCTGGGAGTGGGGGTGTTTGCAGCACCGGAAGCTGAATGCCCAGGACACAGAAAGGACCAACTCACCTCTCTCCTGTATAGCCCAGGACACACACAGAGAGCTTGGAGGGCTCTCTGCTCAGAGGGGCCCTTCTGGGCCAGTTTAGGCCTCCACGGTGTGAATGCTAACTAGCCTGGGGGCTGTGGAGGGTTTTACCCAGAGCACCTGAGCAATGTTCTTTGTACCTGACCTGTATATGTGTTGTGGGGGGTGGGTATGTTGGGGAGGATGGGGATATCGGGGATCAGTGAGGGAACTGACGAGGAGGAGGCTCTTCCTTCCTGGGGGGAGCTGGGAGTCAGCTCCTGCAAGCCCAGATAGCGCTACTGTGATAACTGTCTAAGTTGAGCTTAGAAAGTCACTCAGCACCCAGTAGCCGAGCCAGGTGCACTTCCAGGCCAGGCCCCTATGGCCCTGGAAGGTGCCTTCTTCCGAGGCACCAGTAGGTAGCACTTCAGTGCCCATTGCCTGGGGTGCCATCACACTCACCCATGCCAGGGACAGTACTCTGTCATGTCATCCCCACGGCCACACCCTGTTACTTCTGCCCATGCTCAGTATGACCTCCGCTGCAATGCTTCTCGGCAGTCCCATCCATGCCCACCTATGTGGCTCTGATGGTCAAATTAACTGAGCATATGGTCCTGATGTTTTGCCTAAGGGCTTCTGCAGGCCTCCAGCAGAAGGAGCAAGCCAGCCTGCCTTCCCTTGCTGGGCCCTGCTAGTCTCCCAGCCAGGGGTACCAAGCATGGCCCTTCATCCATGCAGGAAGTCCATCAAATTGTGCTGACCTCATGGAGCGCACCAGCCTGGCCAGCAGGGTCCGCTTCTCCTCGCTGGAAAACTGCATCACACCAGGGGTTTCAAATTTCTGTCGGATCCACTGGCATTGCTCCACGTCATTAATAAACATGAACTCCAGGCCGATGTGCTGGCAGTAGGTGCTCTGAGAGGAACAGGTGGAAAGTCTATGAGCCGGCCAGAGGGCTGACAGTCCTAGAGTCTGAGACAAAAAAGGAAGCACCCTCCCTCCCTCCCTCTCTCCTTCCCTCCCCAAACGCTCAAGAGCTGCAGAGCTAAGGCAGACAGGACTTCCTGGGCTTACCTCCAGGCGACGAATGATCTCTCGAAGAGAGAGTGTGTTCTCCGAGCCCCCAATGAAAGTCGTGGTGGGCAGCTGAAACTCCTTATCCAGATCAGCCTCCTGCAGGTCATAGAAGGCTGGAAAGGAGCCCAAGGCAGCAGGGGGAGCAAGAATGAGGTTAGGCTGGGGTGTGGACAGCATCCCGGCAATGCCCGCTGTAAACCCCCCCCCCCCCACAGACCTAGCTGGAAGTCCCGAGCATTCATCAGTGGAGAGAGGAGTGGAGGATCCGCTCCCACCTGCTGCCATGAGAGTGGTTTGGACAAGTGGTGAACCCCAGTGCAGGGAGGAACACATCCCTCTTGGGGACGCTGTGTAGTAGTAACTGGACCCAGGCAGGAAAGAGTCACGTAGACCCAGAGATATGCTGGGCTCAGGCTAGGTTCCAGACCCCACAAGCTCCTCACTGGGCCACAGGCACCAGCTAGCATGACAGGGGAGGATCTCAACTCTTGGGGACGCTGTGTAGTAGTAACTGGACCCAGGCAGGAAAGAGTCACGTAGACCCAGAGATATGCTGGGCTCAGGCTAGGTTCCAGACCCCACAAGCTCCTCACTGGGCCACAGGCACCAGCTAGCATGACAGGGGAGGATCTCAACTCTTACCCAATTTGTCAATGGTTGTGATCAAGTCTGAGGGCACAAAGGAGTCCAGGTCTGCATCCAGGATGCCCAGGGGGTCCAGCTGGGCTACATGGTGGCCTCGGATCTAGGAAAAGGGAAAATAACAAGGCTGGACAGATCTTTATTCCAAGTGAGGCTCAGAGCCCCATCCTGCTCCCAGCTTCTGAGTTTCAAGCTGTCACACATCCTACTGTGTTGTCACCTGTGAATCTCCTGGTGGCAGATGGTGGAAGCTCTAGTTCAAAGGTACAACACAAGGCTGCCAAGAATAAGCAAAGACAGATACATGAGGTTACGCACTACACACCACCGGTAAGTGTGAATTTCCAGAAACTTCCAAAGTGTCCGGCATAACCAGGAAAATACACGTAAGAGTGAGGAAAATTCCTCTTTGCTATTGTGAAACCACTTCCACAGTCTCCCATGCATGCCCTTGCGCATGTGCATACACAATACATTTTTTAATTTAAAAGATTGAGTGGAGGGTTTAAAAATTAATACATATAGGCATTAGAAAAACCATAAACTAAAGAGAGATCATGAAGTAAGAAAAATTACTGTACACAGAGATAGGGCAATATAGGAACTGTAAAAATTGGGTTGAAAGGGTAAGATTTCAAAGAATCAGGCTTTTAAAATATCTTATTTTGGAGATTTGACTTTGGAACCTTATAAACATTTTAATTATAAGGTAGATTAAGATTTAACACTAATAGTAAGCTCTACCAAATAGCAATATGTCCACAGCAGCACGGCCATGCCGAGAAGAATGATTCCACTTGGCCAATGGAATATTCTCTAAAGACAACAGAACTATGGGGGGAGGGGAGACTCCTAAGCTCTCCTCCTGCCAATCAGGAACAACAGTGGAGAATTGTTATTCCAAGCCTGGTGTGTGTAGGCTAAGGAAACATCACATAAGCCATGGCACTGGCACCGCTGAGAACGTCTACTGCTGGCATCTTTGAAAGGAGACGGTGCTATAAGACGGATGAGGTCAAACCCTTAGTCCTGCATCTGAAGTATAAAGCATCAGAATAAATCCATAATGCATGTTATCCTTCTAAAAAACACACACTTCCCAGCACTGATCGCTGCAATTGACGAGACCGAGAGACAGCAGTCTCAGAACTCCTGGGAAGCCTAAGATGGTTCTGGAAGGGGGGAAATATGCAAGGCTATTCTACTTATTTTTCTGTTGTTATAATAAAACACTGGACCAAAACCACTTTGGTGAGGAAAAGGCCTGTTTGGCTTATAGGTCCTTCATGAAAGGAGGTGAAGACAGGAATTCAAGGCAGGACCCTGGAGGCAGGACCCAAAGCAGAGACCAAGGAGGGGCTCACGGGATAGGAGGAGCGCTGCTCACTGGCCAACTCAGCTTCTTTGCTTAACAGACCCACTGCTCGCTGTAGGCTGGGCCCTCTTACATCAATTAGCAATTAAGACATGGCCACAGGCCATCCTGAGCAAGGCAATTCCTCAACGAGGTTCTCTCTTCCCAGGTGTCTCCAGTGACAAGTGAAGCTAACTATGACAAAGATTGACTTAGAGCATATTGGACCAGAGAGGAGAGGGCTGCTAAGCACTGCCAGGTCTGGGAATAAGGACACGGTGTAAGGGGTGTGTGTGCGTGTGCGTGCGCGTGTGTATGTGTGTACATAATTTACCACAGACTGGAATTCATCTAATATGCTTAAGTATGTTTAGTCATATGAAGCTATAAAGAGAAGAAAGTTGGGTATGGTGATACAGGCCTCTAATGCTAGTAATCGGAAGGCTAAGGCAGGAGGACCATGAACTCAAAGCCAGCCCAGTCAGTATAGACTATTAATGGAGCGGGGGGGGGGGGGGGGGGGGGGGGGAGGAGGAAGAAGGGGAGGAGGAGGAGAAAAGCGACAACCTTCACTGGTTACTTATGAAGGATACACAAAACACATGATGTTTTTTGAAGATCAGTCAATAAAAGGAAAAACAAAATGCCTCCCCTGGCCATGCCTTTGCCGTACACTGTGCACCTCAGTGGACAAAGGGAGCCATCCTATGACAAGCACCTCAGGGAAAAGGGAAATATTTAGCATGCTTGGCTGCTCACTGCATCCCATGCCCACCAAGAGGCTGACTGGGGGAAATCAAGTCTACACGGGGTAAAGCCTCCAGAGATCAGAATTCATGTGCATGGACAATGGGATGGAAGCAGAGAAACTCTGACTCAGAAAACCTCTACAGGGAAACCACCAAGGTTCATTTCACAAAGGTAGCAAGAAATACACAAAACAGAGACGGAGCTGCAGCGTGCAGGAGACACGTCAGCCACTGAAGCAGGCAGCTTTACTGTGATCTTGCTTCAAACAGGCCATGCCGGAATCCACAGGACCCTGAGCTTGGTACTGGCTAATTAAAAACAAAAAACAACAACAAAGAACAAGCCAGTTATGGTGGCACATGGCTGCAAACTCAGCACTTAGAAGATGGAAGCCAAAGGATGAGGAGTTCAAGGTCATCCTAAACTACATAGCTTGTTTGAAAGGAGACCTCTGGGCTACATGACAATATGGACTGAAAAGATGGCTCAGTGGGTGAGACATGAGGACTGAGTTCAAATCCCCAGCACCACATGAACAAACAACTAGGCACGATTTTGTGCACTTGTAACCTCCATTAACGCTAACAAAATCAGCCAGGCATGGTGGTGTACACTTTTAATCCCAGCACTCTGGAGGCAGAGGCAGGAGGATCTCTGTGAGGCCAGCCTGGTCTACAAAGTGAGTCCAGGACAGCCAAGGCTACACAGAGAAACCCTGACTTGAAAAAAGAAAAATAGCTAAGCCAGATGGATCCAGAGAGCTTACTGGCTAACCATCCTTGCCACAACAGTGAACCTCTGACTCAATGAGACACCGTCTCAGGACAGTGAGGCAGAGATGAAGAGAACAGCCTGCTCTGACCTCTATACACACACACACACACACACACACACACACCTGCACACTCATATGCACGTACCACACACAAGCACTATGCTGGGATAAGGCCAGAAAAAGGCCCCCAAGCGGCATCCTGGATGTGAATCTCAGTGCTATATAGTTACAGTTCAACTTTCCTTGTTCTTGTCAAGGTCAATAATGAGGTTTCTCTGTGTCTTTCACCCAGTCAAGAAAACACAATGAACATTTCACACTCTTCTTGATTTGGGGATATTTCCAGACATAGTGAGATCTGTTGGAGATAGGACCCAAGTCTAAACGTGAAATTCACTTACATTTCACCAGCTCCTTGTAGTCAGAGCTGAAATGTGCTTTTGTACAAATGTTTTTAGGATGCCTGTGCCCAGACTACAACCAATCACACAAGGGGAGGTGTGGAAGTTTCCCCTTGTGGTGTGACATTGATCCTCAAAAAGTCTTAGATTTTGGAGTTCTTAGGGGTTTGTTTTGTTTTTTAGATGCTCAACTGGCTAGGCCTCAGGCCAGTGAGAGCCCCCTGGCACCCTTGAGCACCAGGTGGCCAGGGAACTCTCTTTCACTCCACACTCCCACACAGAGGGTGCCGGGTGGAAGACAGCTAGCTCATTGTTTCCGTTTGCTAATGCCCTGGTGTTCCCTCCCAGTCCCATGTAGCAGCTTGCTGCTCCCTCCCTCTCTTCAAGGGCCCAGGACCCCTAGAATTACCGCCACTTCCCACAGAGATCCTCAATGGTTGCACCTGTAACCGACCCAATTGATCCTGTTCAGCTGAGAGCATGGACCGTCACCAAAACACACTGCCAAAGACTGGGCCCAGCCTAGGGACCCCATGTGAGAGAGCCCAAGCCTCCAGAACAAGCAGCTGGTGGGGGAGCCGCGCTTGGTAAATTATAAATTCATGCCATCTTCACTAATGGAGCTACTGCTATTATAAACCGTCCCGTTTCTTGGAATGCCCAGGCTAGAGACTGGTTATCAAGTGTCAGAGTGCTCCGTAGTCACTTACTGCTAAATGGGATTGCTCACCTATTAAGTGTTCCTCTGAGTACTTAGGGCATCGTGTGCAAGATGAACAACAGCACGGAGAAAAAGACAAGCCAGAAAAACAACACACTCAAAAGCTCTAAGTGGTATATGACAAAGACTGGTTCTCAGTGGAAGTGACAACAGAGCTCAGACTCCCTGCACCCTCCCCACATCCTCTTCACCCCTGCCTTGGTCACTCTCACCTGGTAGGCACGGATCAAAGACTGTACTGCCAGGTGGTCCTCTACCAGCTTGCTGGTCTTGGTGCAACTTGAGACTGATGGCCTGCTCTCTTGGATGACAGCAGGGGGCTGTGGCTGAGCAGGACCCAGAGAGGCCTCCTTACTTGCTTTCTGGAAGAAGCTGTCCCAGGACTGGGTAGGGGAGAAAGAACCCAACACATTCAGTGTTCTTGGGAACCATGGTGCTCAGGGACTTTCTCTACTAGCCCAGACCCCTTACACATTGGCCAGCTCTCCTCAGGATGTGGGTTCAGTTATGACAGGGACATCTGCCCTAGGGGAAAAAATCTCTTCTTGCACACTGGGTTGTAGAGGTCTCAGTAAAGAACAGAACGGCAGGCACAGATCACAAGATCTATGTATAGATTTGTGTGTGTGTGTTTGTGTATGTGTGTGTGTGTGTGTGTGTGTGTGTGTGTGTGTGAGACAACAATCCCACTACTGGTAATTTATCCACAAATGTCCTTATACAACTGTGTCCAGATGTTTCCTTTAGGGTTGTTTATAAAAACAGTGATGTCCAAACATCCTAAATGACTACCATCAGGCAACTGGCTAAATAAATAAATGTAGACCCTGGAAAGCTGTGCAGTCTTCTGTGAAAAAATACATTTGTTGGGGGTGGATGTAGGATGCTACCAACACATGCTGCAAGGAGGACAGGGCTGGAGAGATGTGTGGGCCTGCTGCTTCACAGAGAAGCAAGACCAGGCATGTATACACACAGATATATCTGTTTGTTCTAGGAGAGCAGAGAAACAGTGCTGTCCTGAGGTGGAGCTGCTGGCCAGGTTCCTGGGAGAAGCCTGTCCCCATGTGTGAGGGCCCAGGACCTCATGGCCTGGGTCCTATTCTCAGCACCACAGTCAGGGAAAAATACTGCTTCCTTCTGCTCACTCCCATGTGGGACTGCTAGGAACATTAGCTGCCAGGACTCAAGGAAAGCAATTTGACAAAACATCAAAAGTGCGCACACATCTACTCTTAGAAAAACCTTCCTACAGTCAGCTGTGCCCATGCACAAGTAGATTCTGCAGCAGCGCTCACAGCAATCAAGACAGGAGTAGACCAGAAGTCCACTACTAGGAACAAGATGACATCCATGTGACAAACTACACAAAAACAAATACTCAGTGGAGCTCTCCATGTATGAACATGGAAAGAGTTAAAAGCCAACAATAACAACACGGGATTGTTACCTGTCAGCCTGATAGAAAAGAGGGGAAATTCTGTTGTTTATAAAAGTTTACAGAAACAAAAATCTCAGAATGAGGAAAAAAACTAAACTTAAATCCTGTGGTGGGCTGAGAGGGATCTCTTGACTTTTCATACTTCTTGAGTCTGGACCATGTGACCATTTACTTCTCTTCCATTTCACTTTTAGTTACCAAGAGGTTAAATTAGTTTATCAGATGACACATCTATAGCCATCCATTTTCTTAATTTCATCCCGGGAGCCATCTGGAAAGAGTGTGGCAGCATAACTAGGCAGGGCATCTTCATGGCCCAACCAGCACTTCATCAGCAAGAAAGCAAGAAAGCAAGAAGCCTCTTCCTTTCTCTCCCCGAGAGACACAGGAACTGAGATCATGGCCGCTCCTGGACAATCCGTCATCCCGCCCTCCAACCCCGCCACTTCCCCTCCCACGGAACGCAAAACACAGGTGCTAACCTTGTGAACACTCTGTGGGTTTTCCAACCAGGCAAAGTACATCTCCTCCACATAACTGGGGCTGACTCCACTTCTGCTCCTTGGGATGGTAGTCGGTGGCCCAGAGGACCTCCTGCGCCCACTGAACACTGGGAGATCCCGTGTGGCCAGGAGCTTTGTGGCCTGTGGCCCCAACCTGCATGGCAGCAGCCTCAGCTGACTCATTCTGAGCCTGTGATGAAGAAGCATAAATCACAGTCGGGAGGAAGCTCAGACGCATACGTGTGAGTTCACTCCGAGCATCTATGCTCCTTCTGAAAGGTGGCCCCAGACTAAGCCAAGGTTGTCGGTGGCTGAGAGCACCTCCTGCGCCCACAGAACACTGGGAAATCCCAGGTGGGTAGGAGTTTTGTGGCCTGTGGCCCCAACCTGAATGGCAGCATGGTCCTAGCATCCATGCTAGACATCTATCAGCTAGAGAGATACTAGACAAGTGACAAACTCCCATTTCTTCCAGCTTCATTTCATAGACCTTCTCCAACGGACTCTGAAACACAGTGCTCTTGGGCCCTCCCCTCCAGCCCAGGCTCCCTGTCTGCTGGCCCCAGGACCCTGCTACCTCCACACACAACCCTGCTTCAGAGGGCACCTGGCTCAGGCCCTGGAGCCCACGCAGATCACAGGACATGTGTGGGCAGTAACCCCCCCCCCCAAAAAGGATGGTCACATAGCCTACCACCTGGGAAATAGGACAGGGGTCCTCCAAGCACTGGGTTGGCTGTGAGCAGTCAGAAAAAGGCAGGGAGAGGGCCCTGGGAGCAAAGGCTCAGAAAGAAGAGAGGAGACAAGACACACCCTCTCTGGAGTCTCTACTCAGCGGTCAGAAGTGACCAGTGACTCCCTTGTGAGTGCAACACCAGGTCAGGGTAGACTTCCTCCTGGTCAAAGCCAAAACGTCAGGAACCCAGGCCTCAACAACAGCCCCACTTCACAGAAGTGAGGTCTGAGGGTCCCTCTGATGGAGGCGGAATGAAAGACCACCCAATGGCAGATCCTTACTGCAGCTGCCTTCTCTGGCTCCCAAATGCTGCCTGGGACTCACACTCTGGACGAAGGCCACCTGAGGCAGCTGTCAGCCCAGGGTACTGAGAGGCCGGAGGCCACTCGGGTCACGGAAACACAAGACTGGGCTCCCTTCACTTGTCAAACTACCTGCCCTTTCCCGAGAAAGAGGCCTGAAATGATGGGCAGGCTTTCGATGGACACATCCTCAGCCACTTCTCCCCAGAGGACCAGGAGTTTCAAAGGTCTCCTTGCTCAGACCTGATGAGACCCCTGCTGCCCCTGGGTCCTGCCACCACATGTAAAGTGGGACCTCTGTTGTCCTGCCTCCCCCCATGGCTTTGACCAGGAGGTCCTCTCCTGCCCTGCCCAGCCACGGCCTGGACACGGAGTAGATCCTTCCTACTGAATACTGGCTAATGCTTTTCTGCCTAGGGAGCCCAAGCTTCAAAGCAGAGTGCACCCATCAGAATCCAGACGCCCACAGCCCCTTATACAGCTCATTAGCCCAGAACATGTATATTCTAGCGTATAACTGGCTCTTGGTCCTGCTTAGGAACTGGCCCTGAGTCATTGCCAACTGCACCCCTCCATTCTACCCCTACCACCAGCTAAACCAAGTCAGGACACCAGTGGCTGGAGTTCCTCCAAAGGCCACGTATGGCTCTCCTGGGCTGCCTCCCTGCATCCTTGCAGACTCACTTGAGGTGGAGGGACAGGTGAGGTATACAGTCAAGGAAGGGTGGCCTCCTGAGGTGACCTGCAGTGAGTCTGAATAGAGGAAAATTAATAGCTAGGAAATATACCCTACTGCAAGGGGAAAGGGTAGCAGAACTCTCATCCTCAGGTGCTCCAGGATCCCCTCCCACACATTTCAACCCCTGAGCTAGTGTAGCCAGACCCCACAGTGAGCCACCTGAGGCTGGACCTCCTCGGGTAGCAGCTTTCCAAAAGCTAAACGTGGGCTCTAGGGTCAGAGAGCTGGGGTCATGGTGCTCAACGTCCTCAAAGGGGCACAGAGGCGAAAGCTAGGCTGGAGAGTAACCAGAGGTCTGCTCCAGTGCCTGTGTCTTTATCACGACCACGTCAAGATGTTGGCCCACTACCTCCTGGGGGCAATGACCCAACTGCTCTTTCTCCCAGCTTTACCCCGACAGGGGGATGGGACAATTTGGGCCAGATAGGGACAATGCCTGGCTGTACCCAGCCTGGCCCAGGGTAGGAACACTGTGTTTTACAAACACAGAACAATCTGGGCAGCCACACATTGCTATGGCCTTGACCCAAGCCAGCAGGGGATGCCAGCCATTCCCACCCCCATGCCAGCTGGGCTTGAGGACCCCAGAGCTTTGCTGATCACTAAATCCACAGCCAGGGCCCTAGTTAGCACTGCTACATACTGCCCAAACAGGGCAAGGTAGCAGCAAGGACCCCCAAAACGTGCCTTGTGTACGTTTCTAGTGGGCAGATCTTGGGGACATCCTCTCTGGAACAATGTGTCATCCAGTAGTCCCAACCCAAGCCCAGAACCAGGGCAGGCAATCTGCCACTAACCCTCCCATAGTGGGGCTCAGGGGAGGGCTTGGCATCTTGGATGCCTTGGGAAAATCAGTTTTGGAGGTCAAGGGCAAGGAAGCCCCCTCCCAAGACTTCAAGCAGCGGCAGCCGCAGAGCTGTATATCTATTCTGTTTTGCACTGCAAATTGGACTCTGCCTGACTGGAGAATACACGACTCCAAAGAGCTAGGCAGGAGGGTGGGGTGCGGGTGGGGGTACAGCTTATATTCTTGGCAGGGAGGAAGGAAAGGACAGACTAAAGGCCAGGATTGGGAAAACTACAAGGATGAGTGAGGCCTGGTTATACAGTGGATGTGTGGAAAAGATCGACACACTGGTTTTAGGCTTGGATCCTCTGAGGCTAGGGGTTTCAGAGCTGGGTCTCTGCAGAGCAAGGCCCTTGAGGTCAGTCAGGTAAGGCCTCTTACGGCCTCAGGGTTACTCATCAATGGAAGTGGGGAAAGCACCTTCTGTGAAGGCTGAGACCCCAGACTACTTGAGCAAGGAATCTGGCCAGCCCCGGGTTTGTTCGAGTGGGAGCAGAAACCACAGCTAAAATCATGTATAGGGCCTGTCCTAGGACTTCGAAGCCGCTTGCGTGTCTGGCCAGGTGCAAGCTGGAATCTCTTCTCAACCTCAGTGCTGTACTGGGCAGCCCCCTCTCCCTGGAAGAGTACTAGGTAGGCTCCTCCCCAGGTCACTGACGGTGGAGGTGGGGGGGGGGGGTTGGGGGGGTCTGCTGCCTTCCGGGTAGAAGCCTCACTGTTGGCAAGTCACTCCTTCCCACGCAATCTGCACTCGCCTACTGAAACGAGCAAAGGGCTAAGGGTTCTAAGAAACGCCTGGGTGAAACCAAGGTCACGTTCCCCCTCACTCCCCATCCCCACTCCACCCCCTCCCCAAGGGCCCCGGCTGCGGGCAGCGGGCAGCGTTGCCCCGGGACCTAGGACAGAGGAGCAAAGGACCCGGCTCGCAGGAACGGGGGTCGCGCCGCCGCGCTCACCGGCTGGCGGAGATTCCGGGCCACGCGGTCCGGGAGGGGCTGAAGGTCCGACGGCTGCGCGGAGGGGCGCGAGCAGCGTACAGTACCAATTACCTGGGTCACGTGATTCGGCCGCTGTGAGCGCGCACCCCCGGGACTCCGCGCGTCGTGACGTCTCAGACGCCCCGCCCTGTCTGCGGCCCGCGCTGTCCGAGGTGCTGACCTCCCAGGTCCAAGACCACATGAGACACGTCCCCCACACCCCCAAAGAGCCAGGCTCCTCCGCATAACAAACAGGAGCCCACGCCTGCATGCCTGAGTGACTGGGAACACTGCTGGGCCCATGAACCCCAGTGTACTGGACTTGAAACTAAGGAGAATGTACCAGAATAAAGCAGATGTGTATGTGTGTTTGTGGGGGAAGATAGATTCCTCTCTAAAGCCTATGAAAAGTTCTGCTGTCTTCAGGCTGTTTTGAAAAGAGGACGAGGTAACTTGTGAAAGCGGTTACCATACTACCCACTCACTTCCCAAGGGACTGTGGCCTGGCCTTCCCTCCACTCAGAGCGCCATTGCCACAAACAATGGTACAATGAACATATAGACAGATCAAGTGGAAATTTTCACTGTAATATATATATATATATATTCCAGGTGGGTGGCTCACCTGGTTAGTAGTGCAAGTATGTGCTTTCTCAAGCCAACAAAATGGCATCACCTTTGATAGGATTTTTTTTACTCCCGCTGACCACACTAGAGGGTTCTTAAGTCCTTGTATCTTGGTGTTAGGGTCGTAATTTTGCCAGATTAGCAAATGTGATGTTTAATTATTGTTTTAATCTGCACTTTTATTAGTAGTAGTTTGTAGCTCATGTTGTTTGACTGGAGTTTTTCTGTTGTATTTCTGCCTGTTGTTGTTGTTGTTTTGTATTGGGTTTGTCTCATTTGTAAGCAAGGAGTCCTAATACAGAATATACAGTATATACTCTAATATAGTACACCTGTGACTGAAAGTGCCTGTCCTTTACAGGTTGCTGTAACACCCCTAACTGGCTTCTGTGTTTGCATCCCTGATCCTAATTCATCGTAGCATCCAGAGATTTCCTTGTAGCACACAACTTCATGTCAATGACTCTATGCACTCATCTTCCTACTCAGCTGTTTGAGAGTCGCTGATCCTAAGCAAACTATGGATAGTTGACCCTGTGTTTTGGGGTGTTCAATCTGAAGGCTGCTATAGCAAATCCATAACCAAATGAGATTTCTATGTTTTTCTCTTGCTGACCTGTTCTTGGCGATAGGGGTCTTGGCCAACATCATTTGTCAGGAGCAGGAAGGGGCTCATCTATTTTTCTTCCTTATAAGGTAATAAACATCTGTAATTACAGCATTGTGGAGACTTAGGAAAGATAATTAAGAGGTCAAGGCCAGCCTGAAATACATACTGAGAACCTGTCTCAAAACAACACCCAGTTTCTGCCCAGGAGGCTCTGGGCAGTTATGAATGTTCAAGTTTGTATCTTTGAAATCTTTCTCTGGAAACTTGGGGAAGGTGGAGGGTAAAATGTAAAAATGAGCATTGCCTCCATGGGAGGCAATCACACACTGCTAGGGACGAAGCAGGGACATTTGGGAGCCACTCTGGGAGATTGGTGACTGGCAGGGTGGGTGGCAGATTGTGAATAACATGGATTTCCAGCTTTATTGACTGGAGCTCATTGAGCAGGGAAGACAGGTTGGCACAGGTTGAGAGATACATCAGTGAAGTTTACAAGTGAGAGCCCATAATGACTGATGACCTGAGGTGCAAAGCTAACCAGCAGCAGCAGACAAGAACAACACTCTAGCAAGTCCAAAGGCTTCAGAGCTCCTTGTTTGCTCATAGGCCTCTGCAAAGTTATAAGTGGGACAAAGAGAGAGATCCACGTGCTGGAGGGAAGGTGAGTCACTCACAGAACAGGATGGAGAAGGGCTACCAGAGACGGGAACTACTCCCGGGGAAGCCTGCTGGTAGACCAGCCTTCCAGCCTAATTGTTGCTCTGCTAATTACAGCACTTGAAGCAATTATTTGGAAGCAATCAAGGCTCCCATGAAGGTGGCTGCCATTCTTAGGAGCCTGAGAGGACTTGAGGCAGGGGCTAGAGCCCTGCAAAACTCGTGGCAGCAGATACCTGTCTTTTCCTCCTCAGGTGTGGGGTACAGACACCCACATTTCCTTATTCTGGTGGTGTGGACTAGTTAATTCAGAACAATGAAGCACAAGACGTGAAAGCTTTCCTTTCCTGGTCCTGATCTCCGTCTCCCCTCCAGAGATACCACTGGCTGGTTTGGTGGACATCTTCACTAAATGTTTCATATATTTGCATACATGTGCATATAGACATATACATATAAACAATTATGAAACCATGCAACTATCACACTAGAACATAGCTCAGCAAAAAAAATCTTAGTTTCTTTTGCTGTGACAAAACACCAAGACCAAAAATCAAGTTGAAGAGGAAAGGGCTTATTTGGCTTATACACCTCCACATTCCTGTTGTTGCTGAAGGAAGTCAGGACAGGAACTCAAACAAGGTAGGAACCCGGAGGCAGGAACTGATGCAGAGGCCATGGAGGGGTGCTGCTTACTGGCTTCCTCACCATGAATTACTTTGCCTGTTTTCTTATAGAACTCAGGATCACCAGTCTAGGGGTGTTACCACCCACAATGGACTGGACCCTTCTCCATTGATCACTAACTGAAAAAAATGTCTTGCCGCCTGATCTCATGGAGGCATTTCCTCAACGGAAGCACCTGTCTCTCTGATGGCTCTAGCTTGTGTGAAGTTGACACACAAAACCAGCCAGTACCTGTCCCCTTTGTCCTTTGGGGGAGATTCTTTATTTTAATACAGGTAGGACCACCCTTTATTTTTAGTGGGTATCAGACACTTTGTATGATAAATGCATTTCACTTCTCATTGACTGAACATTTCCTTTTGCTATTTATTTTTACACTTATGGCAGGAGAAAAGATAGCAGAAGGCCCCTGTATGTTCATATGCAATTTTGGTAAGACTGACTGCTGGATGGGCACAGGATGTGCATTTTGCGATTTAATCTGTTCAGTCTTTAGTAAGATTGGTACTTCTCTGTAGTGATCCTGAATTCTCACTTCCTCACATCCTTGCCTAAACTGCTTATAAGTAATCTACTGATTTGTTTAGCTGGTTCGTTTCTTTTTTAGACAAGTTGTTCCTCTGTGGCCCAAGCTGGCTTGGAACTAACTATTCTCAAACTTGTCCAGGTTATTCTCAAACTTGCAGCTATCCTCCTGACTCAATCTCCCAAACGCCTACTTAAAAAAAAAAAAAAAAAAAAAAAAAAAAAAAAAAAAAAAACCAATATGAGGGTTAAGAAAAAAAGGACACATTTTACTTTGGTTTACATAAAATGATGAAGTTAAGAATCTTTTTACGTGTGTTGTTTTGATCTGGTTCTGTTTTTTTTTTTTTTTTTTTTTCTGGAGTTTTGTTTTGTTTTGTTTGGGTCTGAAGGTTTCTCTGTGCAACCCCAGCCATCCTGGGACTCACTCTGTAGGCCAGGTTAGCCAGTTCTAACTCACAGCGATCCACCTGCCTCTGCTTCCTCAGTGCTGGGATTAAAGGCGTGCACCACCACTGCCTGCGGTTTGGATTTTTTTTAATTGCCTACTGATCTTCTGCCATTGCTCTAGCAGACTTTTCTATTCCGTGCTTCTTATGCTTCAGTATGAGCTGCACATGTTCTGGATAACAACACCTTGCATTGCTGCATCCATTATTCGCAGATGTCACTCATCTCTAACTTGGTTTGTGGATGTTCTGACCAAGTAGTAATTTATGCTTGTGTCCTAGTTTTCTTTCTGTTGCTATAATAAAACACTGACCAAAAGCAACTTGGGGTAGGAAAGGTTTATTTGGCTTTACACTTCCACATCATTTACACTTCTGAGTCACAGTTTATCACTGAGTGGAGAAACCAAAGCAGAAACTTGAAGACAGAAACTGGACCGGAGACGGTGGAGGAGTGCTTCTTACTGCCTTACTCTCCGCGTTTGCTCAGCTACCTTTCTTATACAACCCAGGCCCACCTGCCCAGGGGTGACAGTGCCCCAATGGGCTAGTCCTACATCAACTAGCATCCAAGAAAATGCCCCACAGATATGCCCACAGGCCTATGTGATGAAGGCAATTTCTCGATGGAGGGTCCCACTTCACAGATGACTCTAGTTTGTATTAAGTTGGCAATCACAACTCCTTAAGGGTTACACTGGGTCCTTGCCTCCAATTCTATAAGATGAAATCCTAAGCCCAGATAACTCGGAATGTCCCTACCTTTAGAGATCAGTATTAAAAGAGCAAACGAGTTAAAATGAAGACATTGGGGTGACCTTAATCAAATAGAATTTGTATCCTTTTTAAAAAAGATTTATTCATTTATTATTATGTATACAGTATTCTGTCTGCATGTACACATGCACACCAGAAGAGGGCATTAGACTACGTTATAGATGGTTGTGAATGTGATGTGGTTGCTGGGAATTGAACCCAGGACCTTTGGAAGAACAGGCAGTGTTCCTAACCACTGAGCAATCTCTCTAGCCCAGGACTAGTAGCCTTATAGGTAAAGGAAATTTGGGCACAGACACAGAGAGGGGAGACCATGTGAGAGGCAGGAAACAGATAACACCTGCCAGCCAAGAAGAGAGGCTGTGGAAGAACACCCTCATCGCCCTAGGATGGTGAGGGAAAGAGTGTGTGCTGCTGCTCATACAACTTGCCCGAGGCTATCATCTCCCCTCCTCCCTGCTTCCCTGTTCTTCCTAGTTCCTGTGTCTGCTACAGGCTGGGGCATTTCCAAAAAGCGCAGGGCAGGCCCATCCCACCCTCTTAGAAGGCTTATGTGCACTTTCTCTTCAGTTCTTCCACCAGCTCATTATCATTTTGAAGAGGAACTTCATGGGACATATCCCTTGGGCTAGCGTGCAGATATAAGTGAGTATATACCATTTGTCTCTTTTTGCTTCTGGGTTAACTCACTCATTATGATCATTTATAGTTCAATCCATTTGTCCACGAATTTTGGAAATTCCTTGTTTTTAATAGCTAAGTAGTATTCCATAGTGTAAATGTACCACAGTTTCTTTATCCATTCTTCTACTGAGGGACACTTAGGCTGTTTCCATGTTCTAGCTATTATGAATAAGGCTGCTATGAACATGGTTGAGCAAATGTTCTTGTTGTGTGCTGGAACATCTTCTGGGTATATTCCAAGGAGTGGAACAGCTGGGTCTTGAGGAAGCCCTATTTCCAATTTTATGAGATAGCACCAGATAGATTTCCAAAGTGCTTGTACAAGTTTGCATTCCCACCAGCAGTTAAGGAGTGTTCCTCTTTCTCCACATCCTCGCCAGCATGTGGTGTAACATGAATTTTCAAAGGGGCAGGTCACCACTCAGAAGCAAGTACTATCTGCTCCTTTCTTGGATTGATTTCTATCTCCATTTCTGTTTTTCTAAACTCAAGAACGATTCCATTAGAATTTAGAAAAGCAAACAAACAAAACACCTGTGGCTCTCAGCAGCTTCCCCAGGGAGGAGACTAGAATATAGAAGTGGGCATGGGAGTGGAGCGAAGTCTGGCGTGGAGGTCAGACACAAGGTCTACAAGCAGACAAATGGCAGGGAGGGGGCTTTGGAGATTAAAGATCTGGCCAGCAACTGAAAGAAAGAGAAAAAAGAAAATGAAAAGAAAAAGGAAGGGAGGGAGAGAGAGAGAGAGAGAGAGAGAGAGAGAGAGAGAGAGAGGGAGAAGAAAGGAAAGTTGTGCCTTCCTGAGTCAGGACTGGGAATCTTGATCTCATGGCAGTTGTGCTCTCAGGGCCAGTGCTGGGGGAGGATTCTGGAAAGGAAAAGTACAGCTTCTCACTAAAGACAAAAATATCCCACCTACGTCTTTATCATGGCTTAATGTGAGCTCACTTTCCTAGGGGTGGCCCCTTTGTCAGGTGATTGTCCTAGCCTAACTAGGTCTCCACTCAGGCCAGAGAGTCTATTCTATCACCAGATAGAGTTTTCCCACAAAAGCCATTTATTGCTTCTCTAGCATTCCCTCATCGGAAGAGTAACCTTTAAGTCTTTCAGGGTCCAGATCATGGATCAGAGCCCCAAACACTTCTGGCATCTCTGGCTTAAGTATCATTTACATAAAGAACAGAAATGCTGCCAGGCACAGTGGTGCATGCCAGTAATCCCAGCACTCAGGGAGGCAGAGTAACACTAACAAAACAGATTTACCATCTTATAGGGAAAAAGTTAAATCCAAATTACACACATAACATAATGTAATAAAATTATGTCATATATATACATATATATGTACACACACACACACACACACACACACACACACACACACACACACACATCTGTGAAGCTTAATACATTCCCAAGCAAACCTTTTAAAAAACAAAAGATAGACAAAAGTCTCCTTATATTCAGTACAGTCCAGAAAATGATTTACCATAGACATGCCTTTGGCTTTGAAAGAATGAGTTTATTAAGTATATAGAAAACAAGTAACAGGTAGCTAGTAAAACTTCTTTGAATCGATGCATAACAGTCAGCAGAAATCAATTAAGAAAGCCCTTTCAGGAAGATCTCTGAGAGTTCAAGGCCAGCCTGGTCTATAAAAGTAGTCCTGGGCAGCCAAGGCTACACAGAAGCCCTGTCTTGAAAAACTGGGGGGGGGGGGGTGGGGGGGGGGGGGGGGAGAAAAAGCACACCCTGCTAAACTGGCAGCTGGAGTTACAGGCAAGTGACCATTGCCCACTGACTGCCCTGTGTAGTGGGAATGAGGGCAAAGTAGTGGCAAGAAGTAAAGAATAGTCTCTTTCACCTGAGTGTGAAAAGGGAGGGAGCACTTGATTTTGAAGCCTCTCCTCAGCTATCTTTACTTTAGTATTTATTTATTTTTAGTTTTTCAAGACAGTTTCTCTGTGTAGCCTTGCTGTCCTGGACTCACTTTGTAGACCAGGTTGGCCTCGAACTCACTGAGATCCACTTGCTTCTGCCTCCCGAGTGCTAGGATTAAAGGCTTTCACCACCGCACCCGGTTTATCTTTAATTTTATAGGGTCGTGGCAGCTAGCACCCAGAATCAAGAAAGATCAGATTGACGGAAGTGTTTGTCATTCCCCACAACTAACTTGAGCTCCTCCCTGGCTGGACTTGGGAGTGACCAAGTACTTAAAAGCTTGCATGTGCCTGCAAGTGGAGGCAAGTAACCTGCAAACTGTGGTCAGGGCCCTCGTTCCTACAGTGCGATCAAGTTGTAAGATGGTATAAAACTACGGTTGATATTTTCCTGCAGAGTCCATTGTTTTTAATCCTCCAGCCTAAATTTAGGCCAGTGTGTGTGTGTGTGTGTGTGTGTGTGTGTGTGTGTGTGTGTGTGTACGTACATGCTATCCATCCTGATGAGGATGTCATAATGTTTTATTGTGGCTCTAATTTGACTTTCCTGAATGGCTAATGAGTATCTTTTTATATGCTGGGTTGTCATCTGTGTGACCTCTTCAAAGGAATGCCTCTTTGTATCTTCTAGCCCTTTTCTAATCAAATTGCTGTTGTTCCTTGTTTTTCTTCCTGTTGGATTTGAGAGGCTTATGGGTAGCCCAGATACTGGTCCCTGTCAGACACACTTTTTCTCTTTGTCTATGGGTCGTTTATTCATCATCCTCTTAAAGCGTCTACTGGGCCAACATGGTTAATGCTAATGTGTCTGGCTTCTCATTTATTTCATGGTTGGCATTTCTGATGCCTGAGTAAAGTTTCTTTGTTCATTTGGGGGATTATCAGTGCAACTTATGTGCCTGGGGAAAATAAAAATATTCCAAAGAGACTTGTGTCTCTCACTCAAGTATATGGCCTACTGAAACAAGGTACACCTGCCCCCTCTCTCCCCAGTAATTAGGAACTGGGATTTCCCCTAGGAACTTCTTGCAGGGGTTCCAGGCTTCTGAGAAGACAATGATGAGTGGGACCACACATGACTCGACTGCCTAATTATGCATCTATATGCCTTCTATTTAGACATAATCCTCACACGATGACCCAAAAGATGAACTAGAGTGTCAGCCTGCATGCATGTCACTGCATCTCTTTTGACCTCTTACCACCAATATAAAGATGTTTTACTAGCTACCTGCTATTTGGTTTCTATATACTTAATAAACTCACTCACTTAAAGTGTATTTAAAGAACTGGACTGTATTGAACATCAGGAAACTTCTGGCTATCTTTTGTTTTGTATGAGGTTTTCTTGGGAACTTATTAACCTCACACTTGGGTCCCTCAGTCACATTGCCAACTCAGGGTTAGGGTTGTTCTGTCAGGGAAGACTGCAGATCCCCTCTCAGTCCTCTTCATATGCAGGGCAGCAGGCCTTAAGCCTCACTCCTAGAGCTGCTACTGTCAGGTCTAGATACAGTTTATCTTGTTTCCAGACTTGAAAAGCAGTCTCACCTGTGATTCACGGTAAATAGGAGAAAGGCCTAAGTATACAGAAGCTTAAGGTCTAAGGACCTAAGAAAGTATCTAACTCTGACAAAACATCCCACTATACGATCCACTACCATGGGCCCCCAAGCTCAAGATTCTAAGTTTCTTTTGACTTCTCTTTCAAGCATAGACTTAAAATGTTTCTCGTTGGGCTTGACTTAGATACATCCAGTCTTCGGAAGCCCCTTTCTCATGATGTGTGCTCATGCTGAAAACTAAGGGCAAGTGAGCTTTTGCCCTACTACTCTAAGGAGTTTGCTGTCCTCCCTGAGGACACCCATGTCACAGCTTCACAGATGTCAAAAGGATTCCTAAGGCTTCTGCCTCTCCTAAGCTCACCATAAAGAGTATTCATGCTTTTAACCCAAGGTTTTTTTCCCCCCAGCTTCTGCTATGCTATAACACAAAAATGTATGTCTACTACCTTTTTATACAATGTGTATTTCTTTTTTTGGTGTTTTTTTTGGGGGGGGCGGTTGTTTTGTTTTTGTTTGGTTGGTTGGTTTTTCAAGACAGGGTTTCTCTGTGTAGCCTTGGCTGTCCTGGACTCCCTTTGTAGACCAGGCTGGCCTCAAACTCACAGTGCTCTGCTTGCCTCTGCTTCCCTAAGTATTGG
Source organism: Acomys russatus (assembly GCF_903995435.1). Lineage (NCBI taxonomy): Eukaryota > Metazoa > Chordata > Mammalia > Rodentia > Muridae > Acomys > Acomys russatus. The sequence goes on along the minus strand of NC_067139.1, from coordinate 61,051,976 downwards.
AATTACAGGTACACATGACCACGCCAGGCTTACAATGTATATTTTACTGCAGATTGCTAATATGTCTAAAGTTTATCTCCTTTGTAAACTTAAAGAAAGATTCTTGTAAGCTTCAGGAGATCCAGTTGAAGCCACAGTTCACAGCCCAGATAAGAACCATTGTCTGTCAACAGCCTAAGTTTCTATTGCCTATTCAGAGGATGGGATTCATCCCCTTCCCCTGGTTTTGGACCCCTGCATGACAGTCCTTGTCCATGTGCAGCTAATCCTCCACACACGGAGCAGGCAACAGTCATGCCCAGGGGTGGTAGACCGTTGTGTGATAGTGGGTGCTGAAAGGGCAGCCCTCCCACCTGCACTCCCAGAGTTAGAAAACTTTCCAGAGTGAAGGCCTACCTACAGTGTGAGTAAATGAACTGGACTTTGTAGAGGTATCTTAATTCAGAACATGGCTGTTCCGGCAAGAGATCACATCCGAAGACCGTCTAGATCTATGTGACCCAGCTGGCAAGAGCTCTCATCCAAAATCTTCTAGGTGGATGTGATCTGGCTGGGATACAAACATGCCTTTAGTCAAGGAGACAGAGTGGAGCAGATCTGAGTTCAAGGCCAGCCTGGCATAAAGCAAGTATCAGATAAAGAAAAGTTTAGGTCTAGGTGTGGTGATACACACCTTTAATCCCAAAGGAAGGTAAAGTTAGTTTGTAGAAGGAAGTATCCATGTTTGAAAGTGATGTCTAATTGAGTGCCAGAAAAGGTGATGAATCAGAGATTTGACAAAATAGGATACGCTCAACTCTCATGAGAAAAGAGAGGAAAGGGAAGCTGCTTAAGAAGCAGTTTTAGAGAGAGAGGAGGCAGTTTCCAGGACAATAAGAGAGATGGGTTGCAGAGAGAAAACTCAGGTGAAGATGGAACAGGCCAGAAAATGAGAAGAGGCCAGAAGATTAGAGCAGGTTGCTGAGGTAGTTGAGGCCAAGCAGAGAAATTTAGAAGAGAGAAGCCAGATTAAATTAGTCAGCTGGGAGAGGAGTTTGAGCCAGAACAGCTGAGTTGAGCCAGCCAACCCAGAGCTCAGAAAGAACAAATAAAGGTGAGTTTATTCAGCAGTAAGTCTCAGAGGCTGAAACATTCTAGGCCTAGGTTAGATTGTACAGAGACTAGAAGCTTCCGGACTAGGCTTAGGTTAGCAGAAGGAGGTGGGAAGTCTCCGAGACAACAACTGAGCCAAGAGAATAAACGTTTCTTTTACCTGACTTACCCAGGACTCGGGGTTCTGGAAAAATGGAGAGAAGCCAGGAGTCCCATACTGCACAATGTGGCTGGGTATTCAGCCTAGCATCCTCACCCCTTTATTTGATCTCCTGGGGGTGCAAATAAACCAGGCTGGGGCTTCCTGGACCAGAGGGAGTGTTGCTCACAAAGGTTTGCAGGCAACAAGAGTCTGACTGACATATTTTAGAGTTGTCTGCCTGGGCATCAGATGCTCCATAGGAGGGCTATAGTTAACCAGGCCTACCCAGGGGCCTTTGGCGTGCCCAGAGCCCCGCAGAGACCCTTTAGGCTTCAAGTGAAGGACTAGTCAGTCTATTATGGAAAAATCATTCTGCAAGTTGCCCAGAGACCAGTAGGAGGCCTGATGAAAGCCAGGAAGGGGCTTCCCTAATGAAGGACTCAAAAGGGCCCTACCAGTAGGGTAGGGGAGGAGGAACGGAAAAGGTGTTACAACGCTGGGGATGGTGAGACTGGGAGCATGTAGGTAGTGAGTATTGAAAGGGTAAGAGTCAGCATGTCTTCCTGGGGCCTAGAGTTGCATCCAACCGTGCCATCCCCTGTGTGGGTGCAGGGTTGAGCTCTATCTTGTATTTGAGAACTATTTGCTCAGGACCCTTGCAGTGCAATTCAAGGGCTTAGCCAGGAGCCTTTGCTCTGGGGACAGGTTCAGCATGTAGCTCACTCACTTCTAGCTAATTCCAGAAGAGCCTTAGGCCCCAGGACAGACACTAGAGAAGAGAACTTAAGAAATGCTGAGGTGACTGGCAGAGCAGGCAGAAGCAGGAACTGTTTAATAAACTGGTTCTAGTGTCAAGATCTTTTCTTCCTCCTCTTCTTCTTCTTTCGTGTGTGTGTGTGTGTGTGTGTGTGTGTGTGTGTGTGTGTGTGTGTGGTTTTTCAAGACAGGGTTTCTCTGTGTAGTAAGCCTGGATGTCCTGGAATTCTCTTTCTCTTTGTTAAACCAGGCTGGCCTCGAACTCACAGTGATCTGCCTGTCTCTGCCTCCCAATTGCTGGGATTAAAGGTGTGAGCCACCACGCATGGCTGAAATGTTCTTTTTCATTGCAACATCAAGACTTGCTTGTTATAGACAAAGAAAAATAGAAAAAAAAAAGATTTATATTCAAACTCAATCAGTTGAGTTTATAATGTAACATTTTCTATTCTCCTTGTTATGGTTTTCCAATGTTTGACAAAGCTGTTTTGTTTTTCTCACAATTTCAGTCTCTCTTTATTTAAAATGACCAGAAGACAAGGCAGGTATGGTGCCATACACCTGTAATCCCAACACTCAGGAGGCAGAGGCAAGTGGATGTCTGTGAGTTCGAGGCCAGCCTGGTCTACAAAGCAAGTCCAGGACAACCAGGGCTATACAGAGACACCCTGTCTTGAAAAATCAAACCAAACCAAAAATAAATAAATAAATAAATAAATAAATAAATAAATAAATAAAATGACCAGAAGGCATTCCCATCATGTAATGGATACCTGGGTCAGCTAAACATCAACATTGTACATGTCACACAAGACCTGACCTGCCAGGTTTGAGATATAGGTCCTGAGCTCCAAATTCCTTCCAATCTACAGACTATAAATGCAAGTGTCGTCTGACTCACTTGCTGCATCAGAGGTTAGTGCTGGCTGCCTCACACGTAATAGCCTTATTCTTTCCTGCAAACTCTTTAGGCAGTTGTAAGCAGAGTAACTTAGAAACCCCAGCAGTATAATTAACTTCCAGTGGAAGCAAGGAGGAAGTGTGGGCTGCTAGTTAATAAGACTGGGCGAGGCTCCCGTATTCTATGAAGTGTGTGGGCTAGCGATGAGAGCTTTAGGGAATAATCAATGCCACTGTTGCTTGTGCTTTGATTGATTTCATAAACAAGGACTGAGCTACTGGAACATCAGACAGAGACACCACCTTGCTACTTAAACTAAAAGATTGCAATGTATTCTCTCTGTTCCAGGAGAGGTAAGGATGTATCTGTTGTCACCCACATCATGATGACTGTAAGATAGAAGGTGTTTGTGGACCCCTCAGGAAACAGTTCTCCTGGTTCTACCCCAGGGATTTAGGAGCAGATTGCTCAGCATCCAGAAGCCTGGTACCCCAGCATCACTTGGGATCCTGCCAGTAACACAGGATCTCAGTCTAGACTTACCTAAGTAGAATCCACATTTCTCTAGCATTCCCATTAATATACACATTTTAGTAGATGCCAGAGGCACTGCTCTCAATTATCCAAGGATCCTGAATTCCTGTACAAAAAAATTAAGCCTGGCAGCAGAAAGGAGGCTTCAAGGGAATCAGCTTGGTGGCTTAACAGTCAGTGGGCTTATTTTGAAATTCAGGAATTCCAGATGAGGGACATCTTCCCTTCTGACCCTCCTGGCAGGGCATTACTTCTCTCCCACTTACTCTGATGCAACATTTTCCATTATGGCTATTTATGGGCAATCACAGGACTATGGGCTGCGAAGGTCTTGCCTATGTGTGATTCTCAGAAAAGCCATTTCTTCTTTCAAGTGTTTATTAAAAACGATTATACATTTTAATTTAAAACGAAGCTCTATACATAGCTACGCGCATGTGTACGAGCCATCCTGAGAGCCATGGAGTTTTGGAGTCCTGAAGCCTTTACAAATTACACGGCAACTCACCTAGAGATTAAATGTGAGTAAGCGCATCTGCTCACTTGGCATCCACAGTGGGGAGAGGACAGTAAAACCAGGAACAAGAGTTTCACACTCAGAGAAGAGTAGTGGCAAAAACACAATGCTGCGATTTAAAAAAATAAATGCAACTGAGAAAGGATGAGAAGGAAATCTCTAGAATTCTACCAATTCCAGGTTCTTCAGATAGGTACAACTGGCTGGCAGCAATCTCAAGATCACCCGTCATCAGGTCCACCTGGGCCCACTGGTCAACGGCACAGTGGCTGGTGCTAATGACTGTTTCAGTGACATGAGTGTAGGGACTCTTAAGCATCTAACTCCCTGTCACCTGCAGCCGGAGGAGTTCCGACTGCTCAGTGATTCTCAGAAGTCTCTGGACGCAGGTCTCCACAACACAATCTAGTGTGCGCTATCCTCAGGGCTGGAAAACCACATTTCCTGAAGGTGAGAAGCCTGCCCCTGTACCGAGGACTGACTACTTACTCGCTCTGTTGTGGCCATTGAGGACAAACCCTTGGTAGTGGCCGTTTTCGTCCACAAACTCCCTTTACCCTTAAAAAAAAAAAAAGTGTTGCCCATTTTGCTTTCATGTTTGTAGTTGGCATATATTCACTGTACTAGTGGTGGGTTTCCTAAAGACCCTTGCATTCAAGCTTGCATGCATTCTGATTGTATGCACCCTATGTCACCCCTCCCTTCTCCTCCTCCACCCCGAGTCTCCCTTCTACTTTTGTGTATTTCATAGATTTGGGATCTCTACATTTAAAGGCACAGTTTAAAAGATTTTTAATCTATAGCTAGCCATTCTTTCTTTTTGGCTTTTTGACATCTTTCCATGGTCATAGTATGGACAAGACCTTGACTCAGAGAAAGGGGCCGGGCTGGGCTCCGAGATGGGCAAGCCATGTTTGAGGACACTGCCAAAGAGCGAAACTCCTGTGGGGGTGGGCTGACTGGTGTGGTCCTATTTTCTAAAAGTAGCTTCCAGCATGGTTGCCGAAGGAAGTAGGACCTAGAAAGAAGAAAAAAGAAGAAAGGCTAGTACACTTGTCTAGAGTAGGGTGATGGGCAACCAGAGGGCATCTGGGCTTTGGGTCCTTGGCCAGCTGGGTGACCTGGAAGCTTCTTCCACTACAGGCACAACTCCTGTCTTTTGATTTATAGATTTCTGCCACCCCACGTTACCGATTATGGCCTGAATATGCTTTATCCTGTCTGACTCACGTTGGACACTGGTCACCACTGTGGGCATGCTAGGGGCGGGGCTTTAAAACAGAGATGAGTAATTAATGGGTAATGCAATGTTTCTTTGTGTAACAGCCCTGGCTGTGCTGGAGCTCAGTTTCCGGCTGGAGTGGGTTTATCCACACCAGAACAGGTTCCTGTAAGCAAGGCTGCCTCCTGTGTGTTACCCTTTGACCTGTGCCAATTTGCCCTTCTGCTTTCCACCATGACTTGGAGGGGTGTGGGCTCTCCCCAGAAGCTGCTGTCATGCCCCCTGGACTTCCCCGGCTTCAGAATTTTGAGTCAAAATAAATTTTTTCCATTTACAAGTTACCTAGTCTTAGGGATTCTGTTACAGCAACAGAAAACAGACCAATGGGGTGACAGAGATTTTAGTTATTTTAAAAGAACTTAACTGGGCAGTGGCGGTACACACCTTTAATCCCAGCACTCAGGAGGCAAAGGAGGGTAGATCTCTGTGAGTTGAAGGCTAGCTTGATCTACAGAGAGTTCCAGGACAGCCAGGGAGGGTTACACAGAGAAATCCTGTCTTGGGGAAAAAATAAGTATATGAAGGAAGGAAGGAGGGAGGGAGGGAGGGAAGGAGGGAGGGAGGGAGAGAGAGAGAGAGAGGGAGAGAGAGAGAGAGAGAGAGAGAGAGAGAGAGAGAGAGAGAGAGAGAGAGAGAGAGAGAACTGACATATAGCTAGTATTGAGGGTGCTAAGGAGTCAAATTAACATAACCTAACAGGGACCCCAGGGACCCCCTTAGGACATTCACATTACAGGAACACCTGTCACAACTAGTAGGTATGAGAAAACTCAAAATGGTCACCATGATACAGAGGCCTCAGGAAATCTATCCCAAAGAACCAAGTTTTAGAGACACGTACTGCAGCTCCAACCTGGAAATAACCTAAAAGTCTAGTGGCAGGACATTAAGAGTACCTTATTATCTCACCAATGAGGAATCTATTCACAGATCCAGGAGCACTAGAACTCCACTCTTCAAAATCAGAGTTGCTTGGAAATGTTAACTGATGTGAGAAAGCACTTGTGGCGGGGTGTGGTGGTGCACATCTCAGCATTCAGGGAGGCAGAGGCAGGCAGATCTCTGAGTTCAAAGCCAAGGGTGGTCTACGAAGTGACTCCAGCACAGCCAGGGCTGTTATACAAAGAAATTTTGCTTTGAACCCCCCACCCACCCACCAAAGAAGACAGTGCTTTTAACAGAATGTAATTATTGTCAGTGACCGCTAAGCACACACAGCACATGCCAGGCACTCTAGGAAGTACCCTGTAACATATTTGATTCTCTTGGAAACTTGCAATGGTTTGGCTGGCCAATGTGTTTAAAGGCCTGATCCAACTCTTGGCATATGGGGAGGTGGACTCTTGAGGAAGTGCAGTCGTCTGGAAGGAAGTGAGGTCATTTGAGGGCATGCCTTTGAAGGGAATAGTGAAGGCTTGGCCTGCCTCTCTTCCTTCTCCCTCTCTCCATCAGGTGAGTTTTTTCTCTGTGTGTTCCCACTGTGGTGTTCCGCTTTACCACAGGCCCTACCACAAGGAAGCCAAACAACCATTAGCTGAAGACGACATACCTATGAGCTCAAACAGACTTTCCTCTAAACTGATTATCCCAAGTATTTTGCTGCAATAATGGAAAGATGACAGAACCACAGGTCTGAGAGAAGTATCATTATTGCTATTATCCTCTTTAAATGAAATCAGGACACTCAGATGTCAAGTAAGAATGCCTAAGCCAGGCGTGGTGGTGCACACCTTTAATCCCACCACTCAGGACGCAGAGACAGGAGATCTCTGAGTTTGAGGCCAGCCTGTTCTACAAAGTGAGTCCAGGACAGCCAAGGCTACACAGAGAAACCCTGTCTCAAAAAACAAACAAACAAACAAACACAATGAAACATTTTCATATATACATAGAAAGTTTCACATATGCATAGAAAAACACAATTTAAGAAATCTTATTGAGTTATAATTTATATTCAACTAAGTACATAAGTCCTACAAAGGCAGGTTAAAGTTCTTCATGGCATACACCCATGTAACCAACACCAGACCAGCATGTAAATAGTTCTCAGCACCCTGGAGAGCTTGCATGGGCATGTGCTGCCTCCCCATCAACGCTCCTCAGAGGCAACCACCATCACCAAACTGCAGAAATGGAACAACACAGGAGAGCTCCGCCCACGGACACCCAACCCCTCAGGTGCTCAAGTCCCTTATATACAAGGGACATTATTTACATATAGCTCTGGGAATGTAGCTCAGTGGTCAAGCACTTGCCTAGCATGCACAAGCTCCAGTATGTGGAGCCCCTCAGCCCCATGGACATATTGTTTATACATAGCCTTCTACACACTTTGAAGTCGTTTCCAGACTACTTATGATGTTTAATGTAAATGTTACACGAATAGCTATTATATTATACCTAGGGAATAATGACAAAAAAATCTGTATTATTAACACAACACAATATCTTCTTTCTTTAAAAGAAGATTTATTAGCTGGGTGGTGCTGGCACATGCCTTTAGTCCCAGTAGTCAGGAGGCAAAGGCAGGTGGATCTCTGTGAGTTTGAGGCTAGGCTGGTCTACAAAGTGAGCTCAGGACAGCCAGGGCTACACAGAGAAACCCTATTTTTAAAAAAAGATTTATTTTTTATTTATTTTATGTGTATGAGTATATATATATATATATATATGTGTGTGTGTGTGTGTAATATACGTGTAATGCCCATGAAGGCCAGACAGAGTGTTGGATCTCCTGGAAATAAGAGTAAGAGATGACTGTGAGCCACCATGTGGATACCTCACTATGGAGAGGAAGAAAGCTGTGTAATTGTTCCATAAGCCACTGTTTTCAATCACTAAGATCTGATCACTTCTGCTATGAGCGGGTGGCAGATGTGCCATATGGGTGCTGGAAATCAGACTCAGGTCCTCTGCAAGAACTTATAAGCATAAATCCATCTCTCCAGGCTCCATCATCATTTCTTTAATGATTACTTTCTAACTGACTTTCGTTGAAACCAGCAATGTGGAGCCCATGGGCAAAGACACTCTCTTGTGTTTGGCTCCTCGCAGGCAGTGGTATGTCTGTAAACATGCACTGTTACTCATCGGCAGCAGCTGCTCACTGTATGTAGTAATGCCTTATAGGAGTGTACAACGTTGTGGCTGCCATTTCTAGTCTAGTCGGAATTCTGGCTCTTTTATATTATAAATAATGGGCCTAGAACATTATAGTGCATATGTCTTACACTGCGGTGAGTCATATCTATTAAATACATGCCCACGAGATAGGTCTTAGAGCATGGTACATACTGCCAAAAAGCTTTCTGAAAGTGGTTGTACTAATTTGCAATTTTTATTCTGCTTTGTTTCTTTGTATAAATTTCCTGTTCATTTCTTTAAGTGTGTGTGGTGTGTGGTGGTGGTGGTGGTGGTGGTGGTGGGGGTGGGGGTGTGTGTAAATGCTTATGCACAAAGGAGTGAAAAGCAGAACAAAATGTTAGCCTTGCCACGGCACTAGCCATGCGTTATCTAGAAAAGGTCCCTGGATTTGCTCATTTGTCTCACAAAGGAAGGATGGAGGAGGCTGGTGGCCACATGTCACTCTACTACATAAAGCTGTCCCCTTTGTAGTGAGACTATACTGAGTTTGTCACCTTTAAACCACTGGAATCCCACAACCAATCAGTGCCACACTCTTTATTACAGAAAAGGAACCAGGATACAAGAGATGGCTGAGGACTTAACTCTAAACCTCAGATTTGTCACCTAACCACTCTTCCTGTGTGCAAATCCTCGAGTAAGCCCCATTGGAAATACCTGCTGTGCCTGTGGAGAGGGATAAAGGTGAGTGACAGTCCCACCAGCCACTGTTTTCAGTCGCTAAGGTCTGATCGCTTCTGCTATGAGTGGGTGGCAGATGCACATTGGCTTTTGCGCTGATGACTTGTGCTTTGCTTCGCCATTTCTGAGACTAGGATAGTGTCACTGACACTGAACACCAGCAACAATTTATGAGATGTATGAGTCATCCTGGAAGAGACACAGGGGAAGAGCAAGGTCCAATAAAGTCACCCCTGGGTCACAGTCCAATAGCATTCAAAGGGATGAGCTAAGCCTGCAGTGACTGCAAAGCAGTCTGGATGCAAATGTGTACGCCACTAAAATATCAAAGCTCTCTTTGTCCTGGCTGGCTGATTCTGACTTGACTGAGACTGTGTGCCACACACTCTGCTAAGGACATTGTGCCTGCTATTAAGAGTCTCGTGGTCTGCATAATAGAGACAGGTAGGTAAATGGGAAAGGAAGACTCAAGTTGATGTCAGGTCTGATGGCAAGTGCAGGGTGCAGGGCCTGAGCAGCGCGAATTTCACCATCTGTAATTAAAACCCACAGAATATCAGTCAAGAGAAACAAGAAGAGCAATTGGACTTCAGAGAAATTGATAATGATGCACTTGGAACAATAAAATGACCCAAGGGCTTCAGGCTGGAGTTGTTTTGGGTGTCTGTTGTTTGTTTGTTTTGCTTTTGTTTTTTTTTTTTTTTTTTTTTTTTTTTTTTTTTTTTTGAGGCTAGGTTTCTCTGTGTAGCCCTGGCTGTCCTGGACTCACTTTTTAGATCAGGCTAGTCTCAAACTCACAGAGATCCACCTGTCTTCACTTCCCAGAGTGCTGGGATTACAGGCTTGTGCCACAGAGCCCAGCTTTAGGCTGGAGTTATAAATCAGTGGTAGATCAGCTATCTAGCATATGCAAGGACCTGCGCCCCATCCCCTGCAGTAGAAAAAAAGAAATAAAGTTAGTTTTCACAAGCCAAAGACATCAGAAGCTTACTGGGACTAGTCCTTAAACTGTAAATTGAGAAGCCTTTCCACAAGCAAGAACCGGTTTCCCATCCTAGCTTACTTGCTATCTCTCCTTGTGTGGTCCCAGCAGGCCAGGTGGCTTCTTTGAGATCTATTTCCCTATCTAAAGATAGAGGCGGAGCTTGTGGAACGATGCTTGCTGTTCTTGGAGACAGGACTAGAGTTAGATTCCCAGCACCCACAGCAGATGGCTGACAACTGCCTGTAACCCCAGCTCCAGGGCATCTGACTCCCTCTTCGGGCCTCCATGAGCACACACACACACACACTTGTACATGCATACACACATGCACACAATTTTTTAAAAATCCTTAAAAACAAAAATATGTTAGGATTTCTGCAAGCTTTTTAGAAACATCTCAAGTGGGTTTGAGTTAAATCCTGTCAAATGCTCACACAGGTCATCTCTGCTGCATGAGGTTTATCAACTTCTTTGTTATTTTGTTGTTTTGTTTTAGTTTGTTTTGAGACAGGGTTTCTCTGTGTAGCCCTGGCTGTGCTGGTCTCCCTCTGTGGACCAGCTGGCCTCGAACTCAGAGATCCACCTGCCTCTGCCTCCTGAGTGCTGGGATCCCAAGCATGTGCCATCGCCCTAGGCTGCTTTATCGCCTTCTAATGTTCAGTCCGCTCTCTGTATCCCAGGTTCTGCATCTGCAGATTTACTGTCGATCAAAAGCATTCAGAAAACTGGTATTGTTGGTTCTGTGATCAGTGCTGGGAATCAGAGATTAAAATTGGTCACTGTTCCTGTAGAAGCACAGAGGCAAGAAGAGAAGCCCCCATCACCTCGCCACCCTATATACAGCAGCAGCAGAAGCACACAGTGCGGGAGATTTTTAGCAATGCAGCTGTAGAACACAGAGAGCAGAGCTGACTTTTGAAGCCATCTATCTGCTATATTAAGAAACTTAAGTTTTCTTTCCTTCCCTGAGCACAGGGTGGGCAGTGCGTGACAGACGAAGGCAAACACATACATACACAAATTCCCACAGAAGGCAAGGAAAATGACAAAGGTCCAAATATTATGACAAAATGTGGTAGTAATTTTTCTTGGAGGCAAAGCAGCAACTTCTTGCAGACTGTGAAAGGCAAAGCAGACAGAGAAGGCCTGCCTTCAGCTCTGATGTGAGACTTGAGGTCTGCTCTGGCCTCTGTCAGGCAGATGGCCTGACCCTGGATCTTGTCTGGGTGTCAGTTCCCTCCCTGTGCAGGCCCAGGCTTTCCTTTGTTCCCTCGCTGGGCAAACCCTCTCACTGTTGAGCTAGAGGAAGCCAGGGGCTTTTAAAGAAGGGCAGAGGACATTAGTCATGGTCTGCTATTACAGCATTATTGATTTCCTAAAGGTGGGTGTATGTGGTGGAATGGTACAGCCATCCAGTCCAGCATGAGGAAGCCAGAGACTCATACCCTGAGATTTAATGTCTAGTATCTTAATGTGCCTGTCCACAGCACAGCCTGCTCAGGCTGAGGAAAGCCCGGACAAGTCCTCAAGACTTATTGCCTTCATCTGCTCTTGGCTGCTTGCATTTAGTTGATGTTTTAAGCCATCCATTTACGGGCAGACTAATACCTCTGAGCTGTGAGCATTGTGATGGTGAAGACTTCCCAGTCACCTTTCCCACACCTCAGCCCGTGATAATCCCCAAACCCTAGAATTCAGACTTCTCCTACCTTCACATGAAACCACCTTGTTTAAAAAAAAAAAATCTGCTCTTCAAAACTGTTCATGTCAGTGATCTGCGGATGCTACATAGCAGGAAAAATGCAGGTTTCTCAGTAACACTTCAGCCATTGGGAGTGTTAACTAGGAGCAGTGTATATATGGACTGGTATGAGGTGAAAGGACATTGCAGTGTACACAAGAGGGCAAAAAGAGAAAAGGGGAAGAAAAACTGGTGAGAAAACAGGGGCCTTTAATGTTGGCCCCTCCGGGCCCTCTTCAATGTTAGTACCTGCTAGATGCTGCCCCCTCTCCCCCCCCCCCCCCCCCCCCCCCCCTGCCCCAGGCTCTCATTATGTCAGTACAGGTAGATGCAGGCCCTTTAAGGTCCTCTTTGTCCGGGGCACAGGGCAGGCTTGCATGGTGCTCGCTTTCTTCTTGATATGAGGGCTGAGCGATGCTATCTCATCTTATGGAAGGGATGTATGGGTCGGCAGGGCGCTAGAGGGCTGTGCAGCTGTGTATGGCTGTGAACCAAACGGCAAGAACAACGCTCCTTCAGTATACATTTAAAACAATCAACTAAGAGAAATAGAGGTCAGAGTGACATCTAAAACCTCCAGAGTCCCAGGAAGAGAACATTCTGGTGCAGATAAGTTAGTAAAGCATCGGGGGCAGAAAACCTAAGGCATACCAAACAGAACGCACTAGAAGGAAGCCAAAGAAACTGCTGGGAGCAAAAGCAGGCCTTAGCAGCAGAGAGGCCGGCTTCTCAAGAACAGGAAAGACCATTGCTGCTATAGCCAGAAGTTTGACGTCTGAAGTATTTACTCTTGTAAAAACTTAATTTTCTGGGCCCAGATGATACATTGTTTCCCCACTCACCCTACCCCCTGCCCCGTTTCCTTTCTATTATTAACTCCTTGTTTTAGTGTGGCACATTTGTAACTGATGAGCCAGCCTTGATATATTATTATTTGACAAGTTCGTATGTCATGTATCTGTTATATAAACTTACATAGAATCATAGTCTCATCAATTGAAAAGCCCCATAGTGCAGATTTTTAAAACTTTACCCTTGCCTCTCTTTACCCTAACCCTCTAATGTATATCTATAATCTATTATAAGTCATCTATCAGCTTTTTCATCTCTATATTTTGCCATTTCCAGAAGCCACATAATTTTTGGATTGTACAGTATGAGCCTTCTCAGACCTATTTCTTTCACTTAGCGATATGCATTTTAGATTCTTTCATGGCTTTTAGTGAGATGATAACTTTTTAAATGGCTGGAGTAACCCTCCCATCTGTGGCTATATTACAATTCATTTGTCATTCACCTGGCAAATGATGACACTTACTGTATTTCCAGTACAAAAAGGATAGCATCATGCCTAGTGAATGGGGTGGTGAGATGGGATGTTTGTTGCCTCTGTTTAGTCTATAGGTCAAAATGGGGAAAATAGTATAACAATGTTGAGCCATCCTATTCCTGAGAATAGGATAACTCAATACTGCTCCCTCCCCCACACAACAGGGTTTCTCTGTATAGCCTGTCCTGGAACTTACTTTGTAGACCAGGCTATCCTCAAACTCAGAGATTTAGCTGCTTTTGCCTCCTAAGTGCTGTGATTAAAGGCACTTGTATAATGTTATACTCAGCATTAGCTCTCATTTATTATTTGCATTTTTGAGACAGGTCTCTCTGTGTAGCCTTGGTTGTTCTAGACTTGCTTTGTAGACTAGGCTGGCCTTGAACTCACAGCGATCCGCTCGCCTCTGCTTCCCAAGTGCTGGGATTAAAGGTGTGTGCCACGATGCCTGGCTTTCATATCACTTCAACTGTGTGTGGTTTCTCATGCCAGTCTTAATATTTTGTTAGACTTACATCTGATTCATTTTGTGAGGCGGGAACACAATGTTCTAATTTAAAATTCTACTTGTTCAGTGTTGATATGGAGGAGAATATGATTTGGGAGTGGGTCACTAGCCTTGCATTCTGCAACCTTAGGTAACGGCTCAGTAGTTACAGGTTTTGTAAATAAATGTATTTCTATAGGATTTATTTATTTATGGGTGCACATGCCATAGCATGCCTGTAGAATTCAGAGGACAACTGTAGGACTTGGTTTTCTTTCTCCATCATGTGGGTTCTGGGGATTAAACTCAGGTTATGGGACAAGTGCTTTTAACCCACTGAGCCATCTTCCCAGCCCATAAACATGTTATTTTTTTTAAATTTTAGATTCATTTATATGTATGAATGTTTTGCTTGAACGTGGACCACGTGTGTGCCTGGTGCTGAAGAATTCAGAATAGGGCATCATCTGCACGAGCAGCATGTGCTTTTAACTGCTGAGCCATCTCTCCAATCCCCTAAATATGCTACTTTAGTAGAGCTGCTGCTTCTTCTTCTTCTTCTTCTTCTTCTTCTTCTTCTTCTTCTTCTTCTTCTTCTTCTTCTTCTTCTTCTTCTTCTTCGTTTTTGTTTTTTCGAGACAGGGTCTCTCTGTGTAGCCTTGGCTGCCCTGGACTTGCTTTGTAGACCAGACTGGCCTTGAACTCACAGCAATCCGTCTGCCTCTGCTTCCGGAGTGCTGGGATTAAAGGCGTGCGCCACCATGCCTGGCTATTTTCTCTATTCTTATGCAGAAGCTACCAGTGTTGAAATGGACATACATGTTTTATCACAGTAGAAAGTCTTTTAGTCTCTCCTACCAAATATGATGTAACTTTTTGTAAATGCCACCAAGGTAGGAAGTTCCCTGTGCAGTCCTAGATTCCCGAAGGTTTTGAATTGTGAATAGAAGCTGAACCTTACCGCACGCCTATTGATGTGACTATGTTCCTTTCCTTCTTCCTGGCAGTGCTGAGGACTAAACCAGGGCCTTGAAATATGAGAGGTGAGTCTTTCCCATGAGGCTATACTCCAACCCCTGCCTTATTTAGCCTGTTAATATGATGGCTTGATTATGAGTTATACTGTTGGATCCAAGTAGCTAATACCCTGTTCAAGATTCTTACATCTAAGGCAGGAGATACCGGTCTGTAGTTTGTTTGCTTTAAAGGCTTTGCCTGGTTTTGTTGTTGAGGGTAATGTTTACCTTATAGCATGAGTTAGGTAGCTGCACCCCCTTTCCTTCTGCCCCCTGAAACAGGCTGTATATAAATTGCTGTAAGTCCTTCTGGTCAATTTCTAGGATTCAATAGGAACCATATGGGGTGGGAACTTTCTGTTTGGAAGGTCGTTATCTACTGATTTCTTTATTAAAGGTAGGCCTATTTAGATTCTTCCTATAATTTGTGGCAGATGTTTTAAAAAAATAATTGGTCTATTTCTTTTAGTATACAAATTTTGTGAGCACTACATTCATGATGTTTAATTATTATCTGTTATGTCCTAGGATATGCAGTGATACCCTTTTCATTCCTATTAGGAACATACAAATTTATTATTTTTTTCTTAGCTGGAATAAAGGCTTACTTGTTCTATTGTACATTTTGAACACTGACTTTTGTTTATTTTCTGACGTGACCATTTTTTTTTTCCTGCCTTCTTATAGGTTAATGCAGCACTTCTCAGAGTTTGTTGTCATAGACACATAGCACTTGCAGGTGTATCTTTCCTAGTGGCTGCTCTATGTATGTCACCATATGCTACCCACAGCTTGCCACAGTGTACCAGTGCTGCATTTTACCAGTCTGTGTGATGTGGGAACTTTACATCTCTTCACGCTTTCTACCCCCTGAATATTTATATCTGAGTCACTGCTTCATTTCCTCTACATACAATAACTGCCCCGCCTTTTGGTTTTTAGAGACAGGATTTCTCTGTTTAGCCCTGGCTGTCATGGAACTTGCTCTGTAGACTAGGCTGGCCTTGAACTTGTAGAGATCCATCTGCCTCTGCCTACCAAGAGCTGAGATTAAAGGTATGCACCACCACTGCCGGCCTCAATAAAACCACTTTTAACTTCAATAAACACTTGGAAATCTTGAGGTTTGTGATACTTACCCATATTTCAACTTTCTATCCTTCCTTTCTGATGTTTCAATCTTTTTGTTTTGTTTTGTTTTTTGAGACAGGGTTTCTCTGCGTAGCCTTGGCTGT
This sequence comes from Acomys russatus, assembly GCF_903995435.1. Lineage (NCBI taxonomy): Eukaryota > Metazoa > Chordata > Mammalia > Rodentia > Muridae > Acomys > Acomys russatus. Next base: position 61,036,133 of record NC_067139.1, on the reverse strand, counting down.
CCTGGACTCACTTTGTAGACCAGGCTGGCCTCAAACTCATAGCAATCTGCCTGCCTCTGCCTCCCAGAGTGCTGGGATTAAAAGTGTGTGCCACCTCACCCGGCCTTATTTAACAATTTCATTTCTTTTGAGAACTTCAGCCAGGCTATTAAGTTGCTGGCAGCAAATTCTCTTGGCTTTCTTACATCTGAGACTGTTATAATGCCCTCTATCTCTGCACTATGTTTTTCCTGGATTCCTTTGGCAACTGTGCAGGACATAGCACTCCCTTCCAACCTTCATGAATCCTGATAGCAAATCCAGTCATTTGAACTGTTTGTCTTAGAACACATCCTTGCTCTTAACTTTCAAGACTTTTCCCTGAGTTCTCAGAAGTTTGGCTATATTAGTTATATATTCCAGGTTATTTTGTTTGAGTGTTTCATAAGCTTATGTCATTCATCAATTTGGGAAACTTGTAGAAATTATTTATCTAAATACTTTTTTTCTTTTGCTGTTGTTTCGGTATTCAAGACAGGGTTTCTTTGTGTAGCCTTGGGTATCCTGGAATTCTCTTTGTAGGCCAGGCTGGCCTTGAACTCAGAGATCAGCCTGCCTCTGCCTCCTGAGTACTGGGATTAAAAGCATGTGCCACCACTGCCCAGCTCTCGAACAGCTTTGGCTGTCCTGGACTTGCTTTGTAGACCAGGCTGGCCTCAAACTCACAGTGATCCGCCTGCCTCTGCCTCCCAAGTACTTTTAAAACTGCATCTTCTTTCTTACTCAGCATTCAGCATTTCCATGTTGTTGGCTTTTTCAGTGAGAACGTAAGATTTATAAAGCAACAAGAAAATCTACAGGAACCCTTGTGTTGTTGAGTCCCAGGGTCCCTAGCAGTCTGTCCTTCTTCCACCTTTCAGTCTTCCAATATATACATTCATTCCACGGGTTTTTAATGTACTCAACAGGAATATTGAAAAGTATGTGTACTACTCTTTTGAATCAGAAGTTCTCCTGTATTATTTTGATGTGTATATGTGTGTGTGCTATTGTGGGCATACATTTTTAAGATATACTGATTACAGATGAAGCATCTTAGATGAATTTCATAACTATAGGTAATGGGTAGGAATATAGCGAAGCTAAATTGAAGTGTAATTAATTGTTGAAAATGGGGTGGACATACTCAAGTTCATCTTTCTAGCTCTTTGTGTATGTGGAAAATTCTTTAAACAGACAAAATTTCACCGCTACCTATTCTAAGTAATACAACAGGTCTTTATGAGACCAGTGAGCATCTGTATTCCTGTACAGCATAACCTTGATAACATTTGTTAGTTATTATTATAGTACCAGAGCTTACATAGTTGCCACTAAGATACCACAGTTCCTCAAGTTTAAGATTCCTTGGATTATTAAATGTGCTTTAATGTTACGCACCATTAGGAAAAAGTACTGTAAACTATTAGAAGTTTTCTGGTGTTACAGATGCTAGAATGTGGGAAAGGCTCACTGGTTCCCATGGAACAAATTCTGAAGAACAAAAGGCCAAGGTTATGGTGCTGTCTTCACACACACCCAGGCCCACACCAGAGTATACTTCTCAAGTTACCGACTCTAGGAAACAGGCTCGATGAGCACACTGAAAATTTACACCCCAGTTTATGGTGTCTCTACAAATCTTAACAGAAAATAATCCGCTTCCCAGGGCTACCTTTTCTTTTCTTTTGGTTTTTCAAGACAGGGTTTCTGTGTAACCTTGGCTGTCCTCGAACTCAGAGATCCACCTGCCTCTGCCTCCCAAATGCTGGGATTAAAGGCGTGTGCCACCACACCAGCTTCAGGTCTACATTTTCTTTCTTTCTCCTTTCTCTCTCTCTCTCTCTTTCTCTCTGTTTTTTTAGACAGGGTTTCTCTGTGTAGCCTTAACTATCCTGGACTCACTTTGTAGACCAGGCTGGCCTTGAACTCACAGTGATCCAGATGCCTCTGCCTCCCAAGTGCTAGGATTAAAGGTGTGCGCCACCACCGGCTGGCCCAGGTCTACCTTTTCATCAAGTATTCCCTCATATTTCCTTCCCTCCATTCCCTGACATACACAATTTAAATACTGTGCCAATAAATGAAATTCATCTGTTAATTTTCACCATTTATTTATTTATTTATTTATTTATTTATTTATTCATTTTAGTTTTTCGAGAAAGGGTTTCTCTATGTAGCCTTGGCTGTCCTGGACTTTCTTTGTAGACCAGACTGGCCTCGAATTCAGTGATCCACCTGCCTCTGCCTCCCGAGTGCTGGGATTAAAGGTGTGTGCCACCACACCCAGCTCACCTTTTATTTATTAAATTTGTACTGTTTAGACGAAGGTGGTATAAGTTTAGCTAAAGCAAAAGAAACTTATCTTTCTCCTGGCTGCATGGACTCACGCTAGGGAAACGAACATTTCCAATAGGAAACCACACTTAAATTAGTTTTCGAATTACCATACAAAGTTTTAGGCTTTATTATGGTGTTTTTAAAAACAAAACTTGATGAGCACCAAAGAACTTCCTTATGGAAATGGCTTCAAAGGTGGCAAACAAGCCACTGGACAAAATGTCCTCATTTCTACCACAGACAGAATTCTGCCTAAAAAAGGGCAAGCCTGGATGCAGGCAGAGTTGACAGCCAAACTCTGGCAAGACAGGGTAAGCAAGTCCTCAATAGTTCCTGCCTCACAAATATGTCTGTCATGTATTTTGGGCCAGAAGGCTGAAGAAGATGCTCCAATGTTACAGTTTTGGGTGACTATTCAGGTAGAAAAGTGTCTCTGTCATCTTATTTGGAGAGCTACTAACCCGCATTCCTGGCATACTCAGGTAATCAAGTTTATTTCTTCTCAAGTTTCTGATGAAGTTGAAGACCAGGTAGCTTAGTTTTACAATGAAGCTTAATTGTTTAGGGGTTAAGATGTTTTTAGGTCTAGATAGATGTTTTAAGTTGATAATGACAGTATGTGATGGAGACTGATTTACATTCAGAATTTTAGATGCACCAAGATAGGAAGGATGTTTTCTTCAAGGCTGTCAAATACAAATAGCCCAAACACTAAGAATGTAACATTAATATAATTCCTGATTGTGTCATGGTTCTTCTTGCTATGGGTAGTTTATTGTATATACGTGTAGTAACATAAATGTATATGTAAAAAAAAAATGTTTAATTACTAAAAAAACCACCTTGGTTTTGTTCCCTTTCCTCCCCTATTCTTGTACATTTTCCTGACTTCCACTCCCAGTAGACAACTTGCCACCTTCATGTCATAAGTGCTCCGTTGTCCTCAATACCTTTCTTAGCTGCTTCCTTGGAGTTCAAGGCCCACCGACACCAGAGTGTGAGCACTGTTAATGAATTTATATAGTATGTGTGAGGCCACCTGCTATACAACTCTTCCAATTAGTGTTGTCTATAAAATTCAGCTCTCGTAAATGGACAGAACGTGGACTCCTATTTAGTTTTCAGACCGATAGATAGCAAAGAGATTCAACTGGTTTCTCTGGGTTAAGCTGGCCCAAGGCAGGTCATTCCACCTCAGCATGCCTCAGTTACAGACGAGTACAGGGACAAGCCACTCATCTCTGCTTTGCCTGAGCAGAGTGCAATGGCTGACCTCGAGAAAGTTCTTAGAACCTATGAATTTGCGAATGACCCAGATCATAGCCCTCAGAATGGTCACCCTATCTACTTTGTCCCTGACTCAAGTTCTCTTGTAGGTATGAAAATTAAGAGAAGGGATTAAATGCCACGCAATGTGACTTCAAAAGCCTAGCATGGAAGAAAAACAAATGCACCCAGAAGGCTGGCCATGTTTGAAAGCTCCTTGAGCTGGTGGCTACCTATGTTCCTAACACACATAGAATGACAAATCTACAAGCAAGATGCTCACCAAACTCTGAACACACACACACACACACACACACACACACACACACACACACACACACAGTCTTACATGAAACATGCACATAAAATCTCAAACAAACAGTAAATTAATTATATGATGGGAAAAGAGGGCTGTGATTTAGAATTTCTTACTCTGTCCCTATAAAACTCCTAAGACCTCTCCTAATCCCGAAATTTAGAATCTTCATAGCACATTAATCACATGTAAAATGAACAAGCAGAAAAAGAAAACCAGTTATTGGATAAAAATACGCAGTTCTTCTGACCAGTTTCAGAAACCTGCCACTGAGGGCTCCATAGATTCCCGCGGTACCTAGGGAACCGGGATGGGGCACCCTGCATCTGGGAGTGGACAGTGGCGGGCAATGGCACTGAGCAGCTGGGTCTGTTGAGTCTCATGCTGGGATCCCTCTTCCCTCCAAGAAGCATGGAAGGACTGTGAGCTCCTGTTGCAGCAATGACTGGCCTGGGACTGTCTCTCCCTTCCTGCAAGTACAGAAGCAGGTGGTGTCTACAGACTTTTGAGCTTTCTCTTTAAACTGGATACCCATCAGAGAAAAGCCACAGGGGTTAAGTTACAGATACTGCAGGAGGGCGGAGGAGGCAGCAGAGCATCTACACGGCACCTCACTTCAAGTTAAGGTTTTAAGATGCTCTCAGCTCTGCCGCAGGCCAGCCTTTAAGGTGTGTTCTACAGTGGGCCTAGACATTTGGCTTCCCGAACAATACCTATTAGAAAGACGTATCTGGTACTGTAAACACAGGGTTTATTTACAACTCATTTTCAAGCTTACCTTTGAACGTAGGTGTCACTGCAGGCAGCAAGAACAGAGAAAATCCTCTGAGCCTAGCCCCGTGTAAAGATCCAGCCATGGCAATGCAGAACTACTCAGCTTCAGAGTCCTTTATGAGAGAACTCCAAATGTGAGCTGCTCCCAAATCAAAACTTTAGGGGCACAAACATGATGGTATAAGTGAAAAAATCCTACATCTGAAGTCACGTAATATGCCCCCATCAAAACAAAGCCATGCTGAAACTACTTCATAAAAAGAGCCATGGGCATGTGGGCGGGGATAGAATGAAACACAAATGAGCTTTGCTGTTTGACCTGGATTGCATCAATAGAGCTCAGGGTTGCAGGATATTTGATCCCATTGTGAACTCTTGAGGTTCTGAACTGTAAAAACTTGTTTCTGATTGTGGTACAGATCAGTCTTTGGTCCTAGAACTTTCTGTTTACTATAGACAAAGACTTGTGGTGTGGCTCAGCTTTACCACACACCTTTAATCCAGGAGCTAAAGTTAACCCTAGGTCAAGAGGTGGAGCAAGTAACAAGCTGACAGGAAATGAACATAGGAAAAAACCATAGAGAGTGAGAGGAAGTCTGGAGGATGGATAGAGAGATACAAAGGAAGCAGTTATGGAAGGACACTGAATTAAAGGAAATTTAAGACAGCATGGAGAAAGAAAAAGGGCTTTTCCCTTCTGGGATGTGCGCTGAGTAGGAAGGTCAGCTGGGTGCTTTCTCTGCCTCTCTGTGCTAGCACATTTTTACCCCAGCATCTGGCTCCTGAGTCTTCATTGGTAAAATCAAACTACTGGGACTTTCTTCCATAATAACAATAGCTCAGGGCACACAGTTCAGTGCTAGAACACACATAATGCCCCGAGTTCCATGCTCAGTAGGGGTGATGGAGTAGGTCCTCGCTGTAAGAAAGGAGTGGAGGAAAAATGCAAGAATAGACTTAGTTCAACCTCAAAATGACAAGAGCAAACCGTTATTGGTTTGAGAGGCTGACGCTTCCAAATCTTGCGATCTGGTATTGGAGGCTGCAGGAGAACAAGTTGCATGGAGGGTGAGAACAGTCTCTGCAGTGCTGAGGGAGGGGCAGGGTGTGGCTTTCTTAGACCCAGAAACTGTTTTATGAAACCTGCAGGATGGGAAAAAGTCAGACTGCCTGTTCTTGCCACCTCTGGGCTCCAGAGCATGAGGTAAGGTTGGCTAGTTTCTGGAATTCTATGGGTGTCAGATTTCTTGGAAGCATTGGGTCTGTTTTGGGGCTCTGGTTTGTGTGTGTGTGTGTGTGTGTGTGTGTGTGTGTGTGTGTGTGTGTGTGTGTGTAGTCCTTTACCCTTTCATAATGAGCTCCTAGAGGTAGAGGTGGTATCATACATGCTAGCCTCTGGCATCCACTAGCTCACTAGAATGGGCTATTCTGTGGAGAGCAACTAGCAGACAGGACAGTAGATACTCAACTGCTGGTTTCGTTTTATTTTTTGAGACAGGGTTTCTCTGTGTAGCCTCGGCTATCTTAGACTCACTTTGTAGATCAGGCTGGCCTCTGCCTCCTGAGTGCTGGGATTACAGACGTGCACCACTGCGCCCAGCTATCCACTGCGCCCAGCTATCCACTGCTAGTTTTATGCTTATTTCCCAGGAGGCGCCACTCGTTATTTACTAGCTCAGTGAGATAAGAGAGTCAGAGACAAGTTTAAAACAGAATTAATTAGAATACAGCTAGTATTTAAACTCAATTTCTCTGATTCAATGCCTTATCTGTTACTGTACATTTCTCCTGTAAGCGGGTGAGCTAGATAGAAATGAAAATGACCCTTATTAAAAACAAGATTTGGGCTGGAGAGATGGCTCAGCCGTAAAAGGCTAGGCTCACAACCAAAAATAAAAACTCAAGATTCTTAAATTTGGTAAATTAAAGGAGCAAGATGCAAACATGAAATAAAAAAAATGCTACATGAAAGACAATACATGGTGCTGATCAACAGAACGGATGTGAATGCTAACCCCCCACCCCAACTGCTTCATGGAGAGGCTCTTCAAGGACAGAGTAATAGTGCTCTCTGCGCGAGCCTCCCTCCTCAGGCTGCTCAGCGTCATTAGCTTGTGCTCATCAGGACACACTGACAGACACTCCTCAGGCTTCATTCTCAGCAGCCAGGAGACGGCCACGTCACGAACCCTGCACAGCACCAAGGGCTGGGTCCACTGCGCTCTGGAATGTCAGGCTAGGGAGTCTTTTAGCCTGATCTACAGTGTCTGTCAGAATCGTTGCTTCATCATTTGCCTAAGGGAGAGAGAGGTGTGAGAATGGAAAAGGAAGGAAATAAAACATATCCACAAATCCCTCAGCAAAGCATGGAACAACAGTTGGCAGAGAAAGAGATTTTAGTATCAGTAGGGATAAGGCCAGATCCCTCTAGATTTGGGATCTGATCAAAAAAGTCTTAGTGGTTGCAGTAAGACCTTCATCAATGACAAGTAGTGGCCTTCATGTCAAAGCCCATTATCCTCCTGATGTCTACACAAAAGGGCCCCTGCTTTGCTGCCAGTGATGGTCAAGGAGCTTAGACTGTCTAACAAATGCCTCTTGGTAACTGAATGGCTTTTACTGGTGTTTTCTGACATCTAGACTGCAAACCAGAACTTTAACACCTTAGACTATTTTGCAGATCTGAGAAAGTGTTTTGGTGACTAGATCCTAATCACTTAATTTAAGATTGGCCTTGGTTTCCAGATTAACCTCACAAAGACATCGATTACCATTTATCTTGTTGGTAGCTTTAAAAATACAAATGTGAGCCAGGTGTGGTGCGCACGCCTTTAATAACAGAGCTCAGAAGGCAGAGGAAGGGGATCATTGTGAGTTCAAGGCCAGCCTGGTCTACAAAGTGAGTCCAGGGCAGTCATGGCTGTTATACATAGAAACCCTGTCCCGAAAAAACAAAACCAACCAACCAACCAACCAACCAACCAAACAAACAACAAACCAACTGTGAATGACAGATTTTAAACAGAGCTCTGATAAAGTCCAAACCTAATTGTTCCCCCACTTCAGTTGGATTTTATGTGCTCCTGCAGACACAATTAAAGAGCACATGTTTATATGTACAAATAAAATATAATATGGGAAATTTCTGACAAATGATTTATTAATGAAAATTTATTAACTCTAAGATTTGCTGCCAGAGAAACTTCACTGTGTAAAATCAGCATGAAGTTTCCAGTCCCCAACCTTTGGTTACATGAATATGCCTTAAGCACCGCAGAATAAACATCAATCCTAACTGCAAAAGGAAAACAAGTCTCAATAAACAAACAAAAATCCCCAACTCCCTTGAACCTGGTTTCTTTATACCATATGCGGAAACTCCTTCTAGTCTACATTTTCTTTCCTCTTGGCCAGCTTCTAAAATGTGCCAATAGAAATGGAGCTGTGGAAAAGGATGAAAAAAAAAAAACAAAAAACAAAACAAAAGAGTAACCAGAAACCAGCCTGTCTTAAATAGAAAATAGTTTTAGCCTAAGGTACTGGCATTAAGTAACAGAAGAAAGAAAGAAAGAAAGAAAGAAAGAAAAAAAAAAAAAAAAAAAAAAAAAAAAAAAAAAAAAAAAAAAAAAAAAAGTAAGTAACAGAAGAAAAACTTCAACTCTTAACTATTAAAATTCAAAATGTAGACAACACAAGCCTAACAAGGGTTGGGAGTGACAGGATCACAGGGACACCTGTAGCAAACTCCACTTGAGAGTTCTGGCTTTTAATTTCCTCCAGGCGCAATGACATCTGCTAGCCACCAAGGCAGCCTGGGATAATACACAGACAGGAAGAAGGCGACCTAAAAGCTGAGTGCAACTTTCATGGGGCTTCCCAAGAAATCTGACTGGCAAAATAAAGAAGAGAAAAATCAAAGAATAAACACTGAAGGAGAAGAAAAGTGGAAGAAAACATGCCACGTCAATCAGGACGAAGGGAGCTCAGATGTACAAATGACAGCTGCATATATAGAAGAGACTGCATCTCGATTACAAATGTGGATTATATACACATTTATATCAGATTAAGTCAGTCCATACATCACGCCCACATTCAGACAGGACGTCTCTCAGAGGGGAGAGGAAGTCCTAGTCACTTGGCTCCTCAGGTCCCTGTCTTTGGTCCTGGCGGGTCAGTAGTCTCTGCACTCGACTCAACAGCATGGTATATGAATGGATAAAGCTTGATGTCTGGTCCAGGAGTGGAACAGTTTCTGCATTCTTCGTTGTAGTATCGTAGCAACAACTTAAACACTTTTCCTAGAGAGTGAAAGGCCAAAGCAATTTGCACATTAAGTTATGTTGAGGGGGAAAAAAATCCCAACAAACCAAACTGTTATTTTAACTTATTTTATATAGTGTAAGCTCAGGTTTGGCTTCTGAATATATAGTATGACTTTCTAATGCCTAGAAGGCTTTCCTGACATAAACTCTAACATTCAAAAGATACTTTAATGTAGGCTATGACTGCGGTGGGCTGTCCATGTTTTCTCTATTGAGTTCACTGCAGCCCAGCTATACACCGAGCTTCCCAGGGGAGCAGCACACATGATGAGCACACTGCATTCTCATAAATTTAACACATCGAGTACTTGAGGACTGACTATAGCTTCCACTCCCCGCTCTCTATGCCTTCCTTCCTCTCACATGTATTTTAAATATACACTCTGTATGCCCCACACCCCCTTTAGATTTTCATAAAGAAAAGTAAAAACGGACATTAATTCTAGCTTTCTACCTTTCCTCCCTATCCCTCACCCCCTTTTTGAGACTGGGTTCACTATTATGCCAGGCTGGCCTGAAACTAATGACCCTCCCAACTGGCTGGGATTATAGGTACACACCACCATGCCTGGCCAGAGACCTCACTCTGGGATGACAAGGTTACGTCAATATCATGACTGAAATTCTGCCAGAAAACAAAGAGCAACCTCTGCAGAACTTGCCTGCTGAAGAGCGCTGTCACTCTCCTAGCCCAGCTAAGCCCTTCTTACAATGATCCGTCCAGACTTAGCAAGTGCTCCCTCTCTCTGGACGGTACACAAGTGTCAAGACTATCTCCTACTCACCAACATTGAGTTTCCTCTCAGTAAGGAAAGTGTGCATGCTGTAAATGTCTCTCATCAACTCAGAGTCCCCAAAGGTGAAATAAACCACATCACGTTCAGCTGCGGCAGCTGCCAGTATCTGTATTAAGGCTGCAACAAAGAGAGCAGGCTGTTATGTCAGGGCACTCCCTGTCAACACACCCTTAGCGCCTTCACCCAGCTACAGAAGCTGACATGCTACAGCTTTCTGCTAGATCAAGGATTGGCAAACTCAATGCGTATGTTACTAGGTATGGTGAACATAAGATGACAGAAATTGTCCAACTTGTGGCTCATGCTTTGGAGAGTAACATTCAACTGCAGCTACAAAGAAAGGAAAGTTCACTTGAAGCAGCCAAACCAAGGGATGGAGGTAGTATATATAATTATTTTTATTAATCTTGAACTATTTTTCTGTTTGCTCAATTAAATAATTTTGTCTCATTACACACTCACTGGTCTTTTGTATCTCAGCCCTATCTGGAGATTCTGAGGCTGTCTATCACTGATTTCAACCAGCATTCCCCCACAGAAGCTACTACTAAGCACACCTGCAGGCCTCCAGCACTCACACCTCTCTGTCCCTGCCATGTGGAGTCAGGGTTACTGAGGATGAGTAAGCCCTTGGTATTCTGGAACCACTGTCTCCAACCAGAGCCACAGAGCTCTGAACCTGAAGTGTTTCTAGAAAGTAAGTTTCTTTTCAATTCTTATCTCAACAGATAGATTTATTTTGAATATGAACGAAACTGAAGTTGGAAACAACAAATGTCCTTATGGTTTACCTTGTAAAAGAGAAGGCGGGAAAATAATAAAACATTGTGAAGGATATTCTTCTATAGTTATGATTTTTAAGAGTATACTGGTATTTTACACTCCAAACCAACAATTTTAACATTACTGAGAGTAGAGAGGGATCTCTAGGGGAAGTTCTGCTTTGCAGTGTCTTCTCACAGATCCATTAGGAGCTAACAAAGGGTGGGAGAGACCTCAGTAACTATCCACTGGAACCACTGTGCAACACCTGACCTGGGTAGTCATAATGGAGGCCATCATGGTGTCCAAAGCCACCAAGAGCCTCCAGGCAGTCCCACTGCTGCAGTCATCTGAGAAGGTGTAACCCCAATCCCAGACTCGAGAAACACCGTATACTTCAAGCATGTTGTAAAACACTTTCGGAAATATTCCAGCCTAAAATAGGTTAAAACACATAACTAAATGCTGCATCCGGTCCTGGACTCTAGCTGGAGAGAAAAGGCTAGCTTTATTATCTATTAGGTCATCTGGCATAGTGAGGGTACAGAAGAAAGGAAAGAGAAATACAATCATGTATGTTCAGGCTTGCCTTGAACTCACAACCCTTCTGCCTCAGTGACGTGCTTGAATGCTGGGATTAGAAGAGTACAGTATCATGCCTACCTGTTATTAGTTTTGACGATGCATGTGAGGTTCTAGAATACTGTAAGTGCTTCCCTGCTGTTTAAACCGTGTTTACTGATATCAACAACTGGGGAGATACCATGACTAGGCCTCATTAATCTTAGAATGTTGAAAGTAATTAATTTGAAAACAAAGGTAAGTTTTAATTAAAATTGTTCAACCAACTTATGCATACATTAAGGCTTCAGAACACCAGTTTTAAAAGGTTTCTAATTAACCTTAAAGTGCATATAAAAAATGGAAACTAATGAACTGTCATCTTCCTCTACCAAAACTTAGGATATTTTACCTTTTAGAGAGAATGAGAAGCTCTGATTATCCTACTGCACAGGCATGTGCGGACCAGTAAGGATACAGAGACGGGGATCCACGTCAGTCCCTGGGCTCTGCTAGCTGTACTCAGCCACTTGCTTAGCTCTCTTGGTCTCAATTTTTTTCTCAGTTACAAAATAGAATTGAACCAGATGATCCTTTGAAACTCTGTTGTTAGGATTCCCTAATTACTGTTAAAATTTTTCTACCTCTATCAGATGCTAAGACTGTACCTACACAAATGAAATTTCCAGGAAAATAAATTAATCTTGACATTAAATACATTGTTAAGTCATTGGCAAAGTTTTTTTTTTTTTTATGTGCATTGGTGTTGTGTCTGCATGTGTATCTGTGTGAGGGTGTTGGATCCCCTGAAACTAAAGTTAACAGACAGCTGTGAACTGCTATGTGGGCGCTGGGACTTAAACCCAGGTCCCTTCAGTGCTCCTAACCATAAGTTACGTCTCCCGTATTTTAAATGGCACTATCTGCAGGATCCACTGTCTACAGCATCTCCACGGTCTTTGAAAACTATAGAATCAAACCTCATGTTTTAAGTGAACTCTCTTGCATCAGAAGTTAGACCAGAATAAATTTAATGGGATGTGTGGACAGATGCCAAATCTAATATAAAAGCACACAGTTCTAGCTCGAGCATGCATAGGTGCCAAAGTAATCACTTAAATTAACCTGTAGGGAGCTTGGTTTTAATTTTCTTTTTGGCAACCATGTTACACTATGAGGAAAACACAAACAAATATGAATAACCTGAAAACACAATTTACTATGTCCTGTTACAGAAAATGAACCAAGCAAATATGGTTAAGATGGCACTGGGTGTGGTGGCACATGCCATTAATCCCAGCACTAGGGAGGGAGAACTAGTTTGGTCTACATATTGAGTTCCTAGAGAGCCAGTGCTACACAGAGACCCTGTCTCACTAAAAGAGCTGTCAGAGAATGAAATATCATGCCACCAGTGGTGTCTGAGGCCATCCACATGTAATATTAGCAGTGCCTGCTAACACGGACCTTGAACTCTAAGGATAAGCTCATTTAATTTTACAGAACCAGGATAAGGTCATTAGCATTACTGCTATTTTGAGATGGGCTAGGTAACTATCCAAGGACACCTCATAAGAGCACAGTGGAGCTGAGAGTTGATGCAAAGCCCTACACTCTTGGCCGTTCCACTGCTTCAAAGCTGCAGGTAAAATAATTCTGCATGAGGCCAAGGAGACTTTATCAAATGCCAGACACAGGGTTTCCATACACTGTTTATTCACATCACTGGAGTGTATTCTGGCAAGAAGGTTCAAATAGGATAGATGTGAAATAGTGAACTCAACCTTCTAAGTGCTCACTGACCCTTGGTTGCTCTGACAGTCTCCAGTTCTGCTTATAAACCCCAAGGTATACAATGGTGTTTACACCGAAAAGCACTCTTCTAGGCCAACTCTTACATTAGCGAGCATTCCTGTCTCCTGGCTTCTACTCTTAAGTCTTGAGTGGCCCCACCTGTACTACGGGCATCACTAAGTTCCACCTTTATAGTCTTGTCATTTACTTTAAATAGTCTTTCTTCAAGCCCAGAACTCTACCAGCAATGCTGCATCTCTTTCCTCACTGTTGTGATGACACACCTAACAAAAGCAACGTAAGGACAGAAAGGTTCCTTTGGCTCGCAGTTTGAGAGTGCAGTGGTCCATCACCGTTGGGAAGGTGTGGCAGCTAAAGCATGGAGCAGCTGCTCGCTCTGGATCCTCAGGCAGGAAGCAGAAAGAGGTGAATGCTGGTGCTCAGCTGCTTTCCCTTTTTTTCAGCCTAGCATGTAGCCCACTGAACAGTACTGCCACATTTAGGGTGAGTCCTCCCATCTTAACTAACCTAACTAGAAACCCCATCACAGACATGCCCGGATCCCATCAAGCTGACCATCTCCAGGCACTACCGTACGTGTCAGCTTTCATGTCTACACCCAGACCCAGTGCAGATTAAATGAATCAGAAGGATGAGTGTTTTGTTGACAGAATCTTTCAGGCATGGAGTAAGTTCTACACTCTTCAGAAGGTACCTTTTCAAGACCAAAATATCTGCAATAATTAAGTCACACAGAGAAGCTTACGCAGAAATAATCTTTATTCTCTGATTCTAATGCAGTAATCCTAGAAAACAAGGAACTTGCCTTTACTTAGAAACAGCTCAGGGAGCCCAGGACTTGTGAACATATCACACTCTGCATTCTCTCCCAGCCTCCCCTGAGTAAGACTATCCCAACATTCTTGCAGTGGACTCTTTGTGGCCCTCATGCTCAGATGATAATGTATGTTCAGGGATGCCCGGGGTATTTGTTATCAGAAGCCTACCTCATAGTCTGTTCTGGTGGGCTGCTAAAAACAGCAACAACAAAACAAGCAAAAAAGAGTTCTTTGTGGTAGCACACACCTCTGATCCCAGCAGAGGCAGGGGGGGTCTCTGAGTTCCGGGCTAGCTGTTCTACATAGGGAGTTCCAGGTCAGCTAGGGCTATATAGTGAGACTCTACCTCAAAACAAAATAGCAATAACAGCAGCAGCAATAACAACAACAACAACAAAACCATAAAAAAGGTTTATAAAGCAAATACATAAAGCTGCTTCCACACAAAGAGAAAAGACAAAATAATCTACAAAATTATAAAGTGTGACTAGATATACTGAGGAGAGAAAACACATGAACTGTTTTATCGTTGAAAAGGCATTGGTGAAAGACAGGGACACCATACAAGCGAGGACAAATAAATCACCTAAGCCCTTAACAAGAGTCTAAAAACGCTAAGTGGGAACTCTAGCTGTGAGCCTTTCTGCTCATGACAGCAAGGTCCTGGCAGCTGTAGCTTACAGCTATTGCCCAGTATAACGTGAGTACTGTATCACAAATCACCTGTTTGGGAAAAGATAAAATTCAAGACTTGAAGCAAGTTTTCTACCAAATGCTTAAAGAAACACCATGAGAATTCAGATTCAAAGGCACTTTCCCATGTCTTCCAGAAAAACAGGGCCCAGCCAGGTAGGAGGGCATAAGCCTCACGGGGTCCAGCACAAAGCCCCCTCTGTCCTTCTAGTTCTAAGGCCACCGGTTGCCTGAGCAGTAGTTGGAATAAATGACAGTGGATGAATTAAGAGATAAAAATATTCTCTTTATATTTTTTTCACAATAGTTCAGGTGTGGCGGCACATGCCTAAAAGACCAGCACTTGGGAAGTGAGGCAAGATCATGAGTTCAACACCGGCCTGGGCTACATAGTGAGTTCAAGTCCTGCCACTAGGATATGTAGGGAAACCCTGTCTCAAAACAAACAAAAAAACTAAAACTCTCAACTGATTAAACAAAAATTGATTAGATTATACTAATGTACAACTAGAGAAGCTAACATTAAATCATTTTAAACTGTGAAACTTGTGTACCATTAGACAACACACACCCCAAAACACTCTATTCTATTTTTAATTAAGAATATACAGGGTTAAGGATTTGTAAATGCCTGTGTTCTCTATGAAATGTTTGAGAAGTTTCTGTTGTTGTTGCTGTTACAAAAATAATACATAAAATAAAAAGAAAGTGTTTTGTCTCTATGACCCACTTAGAGGAAATTTTGGTTACTTTTTGAACTTATACAGATAAACATAAAAAACTGTTTTACATGTTTAATTTAATATTGAAAATGATTCACATGGTATGTTAGTTCATTTTCCCTGAAAGCAGGAATATTTCAAAGACATCTTTCCATTTCAACAGATTTCTATAACAGTTTAATGTATAATACTTTATTTCATAAATGCCCTACATCTTCTGTATTAAAAATCAAGCAGTGGTATAGTACTTGCCTAACACTCAAAAGGCCCTAGGTATGATGCTCACCACAGTAAGAAAACAACACTAAACAAAATCATGGCGTGGGTAACCAACACCTCACTGAAGGACACGACTAGTAATTGACTGACTATTCAGACATCATGGTGTGGGTAACCAACACCTCACTGAAGGACACGACTAGTAATTGACTGACTATTCAGACAAGTGCATGGGGGGGGGAGTTGGAGTAACTGAGGAAATGATTCACACAGGACGAGCTTTTGAACACTATCCTGATGGTGCAAGCAAGGCTGCAGTGGGAAAGGAGTTTTAAGGCACAAAGAAAAGGAAACAAATGAACACATTTATAAAGCTTTCCCATTGTCCAGCACAAAAGACCACAGTCTGTGGCAGACCAGCTTTCTGGATTGATGACATGAATCTAGTCATTTGTTTTACTTAAGAGAAAAAAAGAAGTATCTATCATAAGGTCAATAAGTCTAGAGTGAAAAACAGGTTTCCTCAAACAAATTCAAGACAATAAAGAATTTCATAAAATAAATCTCACAAATTCTTTTATTGACTTTCAAACGTAAAAAAAAAAAAAAGTACCAGGCAATTTTTGGTTTTGGACTTAAAGGAAATACAGTGGTCTTTAAAATGAGAGGACAAGAAAGGTTATTCTAAAGATGTCACAAAAATATGGATGCATAAAAATGTAACTCAATATGGCATTTAACATAAAAAACCTGAAATAAATGAAAAAAAAAAAAAAAAACAAAAAACAAAAAGAAAACACCCCCCGCCCCCTGCCAAACAAAACAAAAACAAAACAAAAAAACAAACAAACAAACAAACAAAAAACACCCCACCAAACCTGGGAAAAATACCTGTCACACAGGCAGGCTAATGAACACTAGTATTTTTAATGTACCAGTGTTGGGGGTTGGTCTGGTGCTCTGTGTACTCAAATGCTGTCATCATACCAGGAACTACCACTGACCGGAGAAAGAACAACTATCTCAAGAAGGGGAGGAGGCATGAAAAAGAAATTCACAAACAAAAATGTGCAAAGACATGAAAACTGAATGTCAGAATGGCTGGAGGCTGATACATTCACCGTCCTGAGCTCAGCCTACAGACCTCCAGCAAACAATCTACATCAAGCTCCAAAATATAAAGGACACATATTCTAGGAGTTAATCTTACTTAACGACATTTATACTAAGAAGGTAATTGTATGCAACTTAAGGCAAAATAACAAGCAAACCGAATGTACTGAGCAGAGAATCTCTGAACTGTGATGTGTAGACACACAGAGCAGAACAGTATGCAGTAGCCACTAAAACAACTGGCAATAAGCTTATGGTTTTGGTTTTAAAAGGGGCTGTGGGATGGAATTATGGTATGAATGCACTTATGTCAAATGGCTCTACAGAATTTTTTCACAAAGCTATTCAAATGGACGGCCACGAAAATGTTGACAGTGAATATAGGTGATGTTTATATACATGATGGTATTTTCCTGGGTTTCAGAATAGTGACTGTGGCACTTAATACAAACAACAAGCTTTTCACTGTTGGGGTACTGTGACTGACTCACCTGTTGGATTCTAATAAGCTGGGTATGTGTGCTGTTCCTGCACTTCCTGTTCCCTGCTAACTCCCAGGTAGTTCTTAGTGCCATGTTCCGGAGGGACCACTGAGACACCGAGAACTGCTTTGGTCTTATTCTTCATTGTACTAATGAGGTGATTCAGATAACCTCAACTGTCTTGATTAGTTTGATGGGAACTTGACATAAGTCCAAGTCAAGAGAAGAGGGAACCCCTTCTTTGAGAAAATGCCCCCACCAAATGGGTCCTATGGGCACGTCTGTAGGCTTTTTGTTGTTGTCTTAGATTTATTTATTTGTTTACTTATTTATTTATTTAGTATATAGTGCTCTGCCTGCATGTACACCTGCAGGCCAGAAGAGGGCATCAGATCTCATTATAGATGGTGGTGAGCTACCACCTGGGAATTGAACTTAGGACCTTTGGAAGAGCAGACAGTGCTCTTAACCTCTGAGCCATCTCTCCAGTCCCGTTGTTGTTTTTTAAATGACTGGTGTGGAAGGACCCAGTTCACTGTGGGCAGTACCACTGATGGACACCTGGGTGCTATAAGCAATTAGGCTGAGCAAACTATCAACAGCAAGTCAGGAAGTGGCACTCCTCCAGGTTCTTGCCTTGGGTTTCGACCCTGACTTCCTTCACCAATGGATTGTAATGTGGATGTATAAGTTGAAATAAACCTTTTCCTCCCCAAGTTACTTTTAGTCACAGTGTTTTGTCACAGCAATAGAAACCCTAACTAAGACAACAACCTCTAGGCAGACTGAGTTCAGTCATACAGGGAATGATTGAATCAGTGTGCCAATGTCATGAAAACCCAATCTGAGCACCAAAATAAGCAGAATTTTCTGGTTGAACATACAGACATGTAAGGACAGAGGTGACCTGACATTATTGGGAGAGGTTGTCAAAGGTCCCAGTTGTCTTCCAGACTTTACCCTAAGTGTAGCCTGTGTGCTCAAAGTATGGAACTTAAGAATTCTGGGAGTTATTTTAGTGAATTTTCAAGCTTGAAGGAACCATGAGGCAAAATGCAGGTGGCCTGGGGACCCCTGAGCCTTGTGGCTAATAGCCTGAAGCAAAGGCAGTCATGTCGGGGACTGTCCCCTAACCTGTACTCATTCCAGGAGGTTAAGCGTCAAAACTGTACCATGATACTTCTAGTTTGTGTCAGAGCAGTTGGGCTGAAATGGAGCAGTGGTTAGTCATCCTTAGTTAAGGATAGTGCTATTTTCTACATTTGCTGCTTTCAAAGCAAGCAGATGCTATAATGGTAAAGGACCGGTAGCTTTGCCAATAGGCTTGGTCCTGTTTCACCCTTCTTGAGTATCCAATTGCCTCCTGGTCTGTCACCCCGCAGCTTCCCCAGGCCATGCTCCACAGCACTGTATTTATCAGAGCATCAGCCACCGTATGCTCATTTGCCTACTACACTTTTCTTTCATATGCCGGGCTGCGACTGTCAAGCGAGGGACCACATCTTAGTTACCTTGTATTCTCAGTGCCCATAGCATGGCAGATGGTCCATCTGTTTAGTGAGTGAGTGAAGAGTTCAGTGAATAGCACTGCCCATAAACCACACTGCAGTGAGCAATGTGCTGGAGTGGGCACTTTGCTGTGAAACATCAGAGTTGGTTTTACAGTTTTCTTTGCCCCTGACCTTTCTATACTTGGCTAAATACCGTGGGAACTAGTTAATCAAAGAGAGAACCAACATCTGCATAGAAATAGTAACTGAAGCCAAGGATTCCTGCAAACCTAGCAAGGAGAAAAAAAAAAAAAGTCAGCGTAAAGTCCTTTTTTATCCTTAGATTCTTATAGTCTCTTATGACAGAACACTAGAAATTGGGCTGTAAGGACTAACTCTTCAAACTCTCCCACCCCCGCCAGCAGGCTACTGCCTTTCCCTACAGTGACTAACTTACCTTTTAATCTAGCATCACCCCCAAAGGCACCACAGCCCCAGTTCCCTGTGGCCACTGCTGACAGGTTCTCGGAAGGAACTCCAGGACGGAAAAAGCCACAGTAAGCCTGCAGGATAAGAGAAAGCACAGCACAGCAGTGAGACACTAACAGCACCACTGGCTGATGGTCTGAGAACAGCATCCATTGTCAAGTTTCTGTCCTCATTCTTATTTTTCTTAGAGCCAAGACAGAAGAGAAAACAGAGAAAAGGAGTCAGATATGGGAGAGAGTTAAAAATGAAAAACTCTAGTATTTGGATGTAACTGCTTTGGTGTTGGGCAAATCAAATCCCTCAAACCAATATAAATAACTGTTTCTCTATCCAGGTGAAATGGGACCACTAGGTAGATTTTAGGAACACTGTGACAAAGTACCAGAAATTAAAACTATCATCGGTATACTTCTGATCAGGGTCTCCTGCTTTCGTGGAGTCAGTTTTGCAGTCCCCTCCCCCTGGCCTCACTACACTCAGCTACATGAGACCCTGGGGTTAGTCTAAGAGCCACAGCTTTAAGAGGGACTTTTCTATTCTGTAACAAAGTCTTAGTACAGACTGCCACTGAAGCCACACCCAACCCCCAGCCCTCCTGCTATCTGGCTCCTGAGTACAGAGAACAAAATGGCCTTAAAGACCTCTCAGGCCTAGTCTCCAATTTCACAGCTCTGTTCTAAGCCAGAATATTTAAACATTTGCTAGTAACCCCAGAAAAGTACCATATATCCTAAGAATATGCTGATTTTTATTTCTTTGCTATCAGCCCAGTCAGTCTTCCTGCCTTTTAAGGGTTCTTAGCTTTGTGAAACCATCAGATGAGTTACACAGGCTTAATGTAACAGCAAAGTAAATCTCTTTTAT
Organism: Acomys russatus; assembly: GCF_903995435.1. Lineage (NCBI taxonomy): Eukaryota > Metazoa > Chordata > Mammalia > Rodentia > Muridae > Acomys > Acomys russatus. The sequence continues at coordinate 61,016,269 of NC_067139.1, read as the reverse complement.
GTTGTCTCAGGCATCAAAAAAGACAAAAATAAAGTCTACAAGGCGGGGCATGGTGGTGCACAGCTATAATCCCTGCACTTGGGAAGACAGAGGCAGGTGAATCTCTCTGAGTTTGAGGCTAGCCTGGTGTACAAAGCAAGTCCAAGAACACCAAGGCTACACAGAGAAACCCTAAATACAATACTATGCCAAACTAAAATGATGATCTGTGACAAATGTCCCTAGGAAAGAAGCAAAGACAAAGGAAGATGCTTCTGTCAAGCCCCACATGCAGAAATAGAGTAAGCTGGTTCTCTCAAGTCTCCATAAATGTATAAAAATATATTTTATACACTCTCTGGATGGACTAATGAAGCTATTTCTTCTACCCACTCCTAGGCTGTAAATCCTGATAGATATTAATTATAAATTGTTGCTAAACCATTATTCAATACCAAGGTACAAAGCTTATACAAGAACTGACAAATTACCTGCATAATCAGATGCACTGAGCTTGTGAAAATCCCTTTCAGGTCAACAATATGAGGGAGCTCCATTTATTTTTTGGCAGGTTCTTGAAAGTTGAAGGTTCTGACAGTCATTATAAGAACACGAAGGAGAGCAACCCTCTGTCAGAATAAACACAGCTCTTCCACTCTGTTTCCTGTCACTTTTTCCTAACATGCCTAAACAAAGAGGAGTTCTCGGCCTCCCAAGTTTATGATTTTGCCTTAGTTCTCAGAATGGCCCCAGTCTCCTCTCCACTGCTGTAGTCATCTTAGTGGGAGAGCCAACACTCTAAAGACAGACACCTGTGTTTCTCCTTTTGGTCGTTAGAATACTGGAACAAGGGACCCCAAAGACTTAAAACTTCCCCAAGAATCTCACGCTGGAGGAAGAGAAAGGCTGAAGCTCTGCTACCCCTTAAGATGAACTTGCCTGCCAAAGGAGACTCACACAGTTCTGACAGCCTGCTGGACAGCTCTGCAGGACTGCTGTGGCAGGACGATAATAGGTCAACGATGGGTGGGTGAGACTGGGACCCTTACTTATAGCACACCACCCCCATGTTAAGACCCGCATTTGTTCCCTTTCCCAACATGGCCGTATTGAACACATCTCTCTTTTTCTGTGTTTGTCCATGACCTGTCTCTTTAGAGTACTGAAGATGGATGGTTGAATCTAGCAGGTCTGGACTAGCAGACAGTCCAGATCTTAGAAGCTCTAACATTGTCTCCAAATAACCAGGAGTTAAGTCACTGCAATGAGCAAAAAGAGCTTAGCTTAGTGATCAGGCTTAATAATGGAGAGTTTAAAACACTTAAATTATTAGAAGTAACATTTAGCATAAAAGTTCAGATTTTCTTCAAAAGTGATCTTGAAAAAAAAAAAAAAGCCACAACAAAAAGTCTGAAACAGAAACTATGTGTTTACTGGTTTATCAAATATTATTAGATAAAACTTCTAAAGATGAAATGATTTAGAATAGAATTACATAGTTAGTATATACAAAGGACTGGTTAGAATGATTAAATATAAAATGCTTTCATTCTGGTAAAGCCAAACATTTATAAGTTGAGAAGTACAGCAGATTCCTTTAGGGGAGTGTTCCTGGGTACCCCTATGGATGCCCATTTATAAGTTGAGAAGTACAGCAGATTCCTTTAGGGCAGTGTTCCTGGGTACCACTGTGGATGCCCAAATCTACCGGCGTTCATATCACCTCCACAGACAGCATACAGACAGACAGCATATGGCTTACACAGCCCTGCTGTATGCTTTAGAGTTTAAGTCATGTTCAGCTTTGTAAATAGTTGCTACATGTATTAATTATCAAGTAATAGGGAAAAAATCTATACATGTTCAGAATGGATGAAGTAAAACGTGTTTTCAAGGTGCATTTCATTGAATCTATGGATGCAAAACCTAAAAGATAAAGAGGGCCAACTGAAGAAAGATGCCTGAACCCCCTAGAGAGCCTGTCCAGGGACAGCGGTTCCTTAGGAGGTTAGCAGATCCTGCACTTGCTCAGTCTTTCTTCCTTCACAGTAGGAACTGAGCAATCTCAGCTGTCCTGTCAAGTCCTTACTGCGGTTAGTTCTAGAGTGGGATATCGCTCAATACTTTTCTTTCCCTCCAACTGAAGCTAGAGGGTTTGAGGAGACCGGCAGGGAAAAGGAAAACCAACTTGACATCTGGCCAGGCACTGACTGTTTGGCTCCAGAAATGCTACAACATAGCAATTTATTCACCCTAATAAGTCAAAAAGAAGAAAACACTCACACCCCCAGGAGAATAAGTAAACCAATGAACACTATATGCCAGAATGAGACCCGAAGAAAGGGAAGAAAAACAGAGGGGAAGAGAAAGGTAACCTTGGATTCCTGAAAGCCGCAAAGAGGAGTGTTAAAAACAAACAAACAAACAAAAAACCAGCACCTAGAATAAAAAAACTATAGACCAGCCAGAAAATAGTAAAGACAGGGATGTAAGCAAGAAACAAAGAAAGTGAAGAAGAAATGAACAAAAGCAATTTCTAGAAGACAGTTGGCCATGGAGTGAACTGGCAGAAACATGTACATGCAGACACGTAAGTACTTTGACCGCCAGGTCACTGGTAACCCACTCAAGAAGATACATTTCAGCGATGTCTCACTATCATGTAAACATATACTTTGCCCCAGATGAATAATTATTGTTCCTGGAGAACTGCTTATCATATGAGTCAACCTATCATACTTGCTTAAACTAATACCCAGCTGATACAGAGCTTTCGGTATTTTGTGATTTCTTAAAAAGACATTTGTTTTTTCTTTTTGGAAAAGAGAATAACGTTTTACTACTAAAGAGCCTTAAAATGACCCGATGCTCAGTCATAATACATTCTATAAATTCCTAACTATCCAGGTGTCTTATGCCTCACAGAGAAGACTGTGGAACCAGTAAACATTCATAACCAGGGCAGTCATTAAGTGAGGGCTTATCAACACAAGAGAGTCCAACATAGTCTGATGAAACAGATGATAAAATGTGAGATTATAGGTTATTTTTAGGTACATTTACATGACTACATTTTATGTGGAAAGACCTACAAAAACAACCATTTGAAAGGGGGTCTTTGAAGTATGTATTAGCACACAGTTTATCCTATTTCTTATTTGTTGTGTCTATGCGTGCATGCCAAAAAGCATCAAGTTACGCTGCAGAGGCCAGAGGACAACTGGAGAACATTCAGCTCTCTTGTTCAACTACGTGGACTCTAGGGATTCAGCCAGGCCCCTGGGGCTGTGGCAAGTGTCTCTCCCTCTTGAGCCACCTCAGCAGTCCAATTTGTAGAAGAATGCAAAATGAAAAAAGTCAGTTGAATTCAGCTTTCTTATTTTATTTATTTATTTATTTATTTATTTATTTATTTATTTATTTATTTATTATTTTGGTTTTTCAAGACAAGAGTATCTCTGGGTAACCTTGGCTGTCCTGGACTTGAACTCATGAAGATCTACCTGCCTCTGCCTCCCCAAGTGCTGGGGTTAAAGGCATGTGCCACCACGCCCAGCCCAGTTTTCTTATTTGTGAAATTAAAAACAAAAACAAAAACAAGCAAACAAACAAAAAACCCAGATCAGATATCTTCATGGCTTTCTGGTTCTATGTATTGAGAAAGTTTAAGGAAAACTTCTTAGAAATGAGACATTTTGAACTAATATTCCAGCAAAGGAATGTGACACATACTTTAAGATTATAAATGATCAGATATATTGAACTTCTTAAAATTAACAGCAGAAGGCACTAATTGGTTTTGCTATTAAGCTTTGATTTAGTAATAACCCTACTCCAAATTTGGATCCCAACAAAACTCAATAGAAAAGCTAACAGCTGCGATCAACTTTGCTCCTTTCTATGCCAAAAGGCTCCAAGAAATGTGTTCATAGTGTGACCTCACCTAGACAATCCTAAGAGGACACACAGAATTTCACTGGCATCTCACTCTTTCTTTGCAGAGGTACCTGCCACATTTACAAGCTGGAGTCACAAATCTTTCCAACACCAGTGTCTAAAATGTCAGCCAGCTGATCTCTCCCAGAATTAAAAATAGCTTTCCAGCATCCACTGGATCAAGTGAGTCTGATTCCTGCTCTTGACAGATCAGCTCTACTTCCGGGTCCTGATGTAGGTCTAAGGATAGGTGGAGCCTACATAGCATGACCTCTTCTAGAGGATTTCTACTTCAGCTCTCATCTTCTTGGCAATGCCTAGCGGCAAAGAGGACACTGGAGCTAAGATGCACACATTGCGTTATGGTTTTAGGCTTTGTTATTTCATTTAGAAAAAAATCTATCACTCTCCTACTTATCTTCCATATGATATGTAAAAAAATTTATGCACATTATCACTAAAATGATCTAACATGTTTTGTTTTAAACATGTTTATAAAACATAATGAAATATAATACATTATTTCCTCCAACTGGTACTTCCCTTTTATGTGACTACTGGTGTTTGTCCTAAAATTTATAAATCTGTTTAATAGATAAGTGCAATTAATAAGGAACAGAAGTTAATTTAGGAAGCCCCAAGTTATCTGAACTAGTGTTTTGTTTTTATTGAGAGAGAGTGTGTGTGTGTGTGTGTGTGTGTGTGTGTGTGTGAGAGAGAGAGAGAGAGAGAGAGAGAGAGAGAGAGAGAGAGAGAGAGAGAGAGAGTGAGTCTGTATGGAGGTCTGAGGTGCTGCTAGGGGAATTACTCTATTGTTCCACTTTGGTTTTTGAGACAAGGGTGTCTCACTGGCCGTAGAACTTGCTGCTTCAGCTGCAGTGGTTGGCCAGTCAGCTCCAGGAACTCACTTTCCCTGCCTCCCCATTGCTAAAGTTACAGGCTTGCTATCAAGCCTGATGACTGGAGCTCAACCCCTGGGATCTATATGGTGGGAGAAGAGAATTGACCTTTTTTTTTTTTTTTTTTTCTTATTTTGCTTTTCTGAGAACTGACTTGTAAACTCTCCTATGACCTCTGCAAGTATACTGTAGCATACATGTCCTAATATATATATATAGAAAATGAATACAAATGTTAAAAAAACTCAATTAAGATGGCGATGACATTTGACAAAATTATTTGCTGCTTTTTTTCTCTTTTTCAGCAAGAGTTAGAAAACAATTCTTTGCTGAAATAATACATTTTGTGAGTATAGCAGTGAATGAAAGAACATGCATCTAACTCAGGAATGGTGGCAGAAGCCTGTAATTCCAGCAGTCAGAAAGCAAAGGCAGAAGAGTTATGAGTTCAAGGCCAGCCTGAGCTGTATAATAAAACCCTGTCTCAAATGAGGAGGGGAAACACACAGTGATCAGTTGGCTTCCCATAGGACAGGCCCTAAACCAGGTGCCTTCTCAATTTTAGTTTACATGCCCATCAGCTGTATTAAATCTGCAGTGTATTATTTGTCTCATGAGAATTTGATATATATGTTGGAGACAACCTTAAATTTCCTTTAAAAATAAATCAGACAGAAAGGAACACTGGGAAGACTTGCCAAGCACACTGACACAGTCAGAGTTTCTGAGAACAACAAAGAGGTGACTGTGGTGTACACTTGCTAGACATCAAGGCAGGGAAGATCCTGAGTCACTGCGACCAAATGAGGCAAACAGTCTACAAGGTCAGACCGAGTAACTAAGTGTTATGTGGGGAAAAAAATCTACATTTTAAAAAATGTGATCTGAGGGCCTGAGGTCCAGGTCAGTAATAGGATACTTGTCTAGCACAGGCAAAGCTCTGTGCTCTCCCTAGCACCAAGAGACAAAAAAAAAAAAAAAAAAAAAAAAGAGTCGGAGAGAGGAAAAAAAGAAGAGAGAAGAAACAAAAACAAGCAGAAATCAGAAGAAACTAGATTTAAGCCCTGACAGAATGAGTTACCCAGTGTCCAAAGACTTAGTCCATCTCTAAGTAGAGGTAAGGACAGCATCTCTCGTCTTTTGGAGTGGTTAAGACTAAAGCAGGCCATACAGCAGTAAATGGAAGGCCAGTGGAGCCAGGGAGTTCAAGGCAGCCTGTGTGGCATAGTAATAGATGTCTCATGAAGAAGAAAATCTCTGACACTGCATTTAAAGCCTATGTGGAGTGCCTAGTACATGATATGTAATTATTTTATTACTTTTCCTACTGTTAGCTATATTAATCGAAAAACAATTCTACTTGCAATTGACTAAAAAGAACCTTTTATAAGTCAAATGTAAGCCTTAACTGCATATTGACATAAATATTGGCAAGTGGAAAACAAATACAAAAAGGAAATAACACATTTTGTGAATATAGCAGTAAGTGAAAGAATATGAATCTAACTCAGGAATGGTGGTACAAGCCTGCAATTCCAGCAGTCAGAAGGCCAACGGCAGAAGAGTTATGAGTTCAAGGCCAGCCTGAGCTATATAATAAAACCCTGTCTGGGTCACTGTATTAGAAGGTACCATATGTTTTATCTGTTGTCTTCTTTGCTCTGATGCTGGACTAACTTAGATTTATTTAGTATTGAAAAGTATCTAGGAAGTAGTTTATTTGTAATGGTCTGATACAATGTACTTAAATCATTTCTAAAATATTTAATTTATGTTAATTAATTAAAATTAATATGTTACTTTAATCATTAACCAAGTCATCTGGAAAATTCTTTTGATGATACTTCCATAAGGCAGGTAGTGTACCCGCCATGACTGACCTGAGTGAAATAAATGCTCCCCTCTTGCCAGGTTATTTCAAGACTCACTGCTGGGAATATGTATCACCAGCCTATTCATCTATACTAATATATACATATTTACATATATGCATATGTGTACACATATATAGACCAGATATATTTAACATTCTGGGGACAAAAAAACTAAAGGTTAGTGATGTACATTTATGTACAGAGCATCAATCAACCATAAGGAATTTTAGAGACTTGTTTATACCCAAGGATTGCATGAAAATATCATAATTATGGATCAATTTCTTTTTTTAAAAATGACATTTATTTCGCTCTCCCCCCACTTTTGTGTGTGTGTGTGTGTGTGTGTGTGTGTGTGTGTGCGCGCGCGCGCACTCACATGAGTACAATGCTGTGTATGCAGAGGGTGGAGGAGTAGTTTTTCTCTTCCCACCATGTAGGTCCTAGGCCCTGGAGATCAAATTTAGGTGGTCAGGAGGCTTGGTGGTGAGCGCTTTACTCACTGAGCCACCTTGCTGGCCCCAATAACTTCTTTTAAAAGTGAATGTTGCAGCTCCCTGCAGGAAGGTGCATATAAGAACATAAGCTGTTGGGCGGTGTTAGTGTGCACCTTTAATCCCAGCACTTGGAAGGCAGAGGCAGCTGGATCTCTGTGAGTTCAAGGGCAGCCTGGTCTACAAAACGAGTCCAGGCCAGCCAAGGTTATACAGAGAGATCCTGTCTTGAAACAAACAAACAAAGAATATATGCTTCAGCCATAAGATGTAAGTCTTTCCATTTATGCTAATATGTTATACAACTATGACAAAGCACATTTATTTTTATCTTTCTTTCACATATTATTTTAAAACACCTGCTTAAACAAATATCTTTCAGTTTCAAAAACCATGTAACAAGGCCCAATAGACATACTTACTCAAGGAACACCCGACCAGAGTTTGAAGATAAATCTTACTCATCTTAATAATTCTATCATAAAACATCTTGGACTTGAATGCAGCTACTTCAAGTTGAAATTTTAGAGCAGTGAAAACAAGTTATATTTATCAGATTTTTGGGGGTGGGAGGGGGTGGGGGAGTATTGGGGATGTAACCGAGGGCCTCATGTACGCTAGGCAAGAACACTTACATCACCAGCCCAGAGCATTTAAATTGTCCACGCTACTTATAAGGTAAACTCATCAGTGTGAGGAGTGAGTGATGGAGAGGGCTAACACACAGTGGGACAGGCTTTGCAGACAGCTGTGCTGAGGAACTGCTGTAAACAAATCTCAAAAAGGACATCTGTTACACAGGTCCAACTTTGGTGACAGCAGATTATTGAAACACCTGATGAGAATCATTTAAGAACACTAAGCATTCAAAGAACCTAATAAATTATATATTAGAGACAAGTTTCTCAGTGAATTAGTTGCTCAGATGGTCCAGGGAATAATGACATCATTATGTTTAAATACCTACTAAACTCTAAGGGCTGGAAAAGCCTCTGCGGTTTGCTTGTCTCTATTTGGGCTGCTGTCACTGTGAGAGGTTTCTGTGCAGGTACCTGCAGACGTAGCCAGGCAAAACCACAAAACTTGTTACCTTAATAAATAATATCCGAGCCAAATCCTACACTGGCAGGAATTAAACAACAGTTTGCAGAACTGAGTTAATTTTCCTGGCTATGAGAGCGATTTGGAGAACTAAAGATCACCTTAGCTGCTGTGCTAAGGCTTCAAATACACAGAATAGAATCAGCACTCCACTTCATGAAGGAGTATATTCATTATAGCCCATAATAGTGAGGATTGGATAAACAAGAGGTGTATCACTTTTTATTTCTGAGAGAGCAAAAGAAAGAAAACAATGAAGTACAACTATACATCATCAACTATCAGAGTTTTCATCATAAATACGCCAGATTACTAAATCAATAAATAGCATGTTTCCTGTTAAATATTGGTACATAATTTCTGGGTTTTAGAAAATATTTTCAAACCTGATATCTGGACACCTTATAGAGAAGATGTCATGTGATAGATCTACCCCACTCCAATGTCCACAGCTCATTCTTTTCTATATAGTTTTATGAAGCCGCTAAAATACCTGACGAGATAAATGCATGTGTGGATTTAACATTAAGCAATAGTCTATCTGGCAACAGTGGCCAGTAATCAAACAATTACAAAATGGAAAGTACATCTTGTACAAGCTGACAGAACCATTAAATCAGGGGAGCTCTGAGCAGATGTACTGACACTGTAAGAATTACCAGAAAGCATTAATTTCAGCATTAATAAAATGGCAGTAAGTAGATGACAGCTGCCAGATGAACCCAGAAATAAGGTTACTGGCCTTGTTAAGTTCACGCCTCACTTTCTCAGGCACAAACTGATCGAGGTAGCGTCTGAAGTGAAGTGCATCAACGGCAACAATCTCCGTGCAGCGTCGCTGCCAGTCATCTCTGTGATGGGACAAAAGGGAAGAAAGATGTGGAACAGGTAGCAGCCTTAAAATAAGACCCTTGCGGGAGACAGGCTGTTGACACTTGGTAGTGTTAATATATTAAAAACAAACAAACCAGAACCACAGGGCTAGCAAAGCAGGAGGGCAGGAAACCCTTATAGTTTTAGATTCAGAGGTGTGCATATTGCAGGCTGCTGAGCAGTAGAATGAGAAATCAAGAGACAGTGTGGGATGATATATGGTATACAAGTACATCACGCACAGAGAGCCTCAGAGGTTGACGCATTTGAGGGTAAGCGAAAGTAATACTGGTCTTTGTTTTTCTCTAATACCACAGACATGGTATTTACTCTGTCTTTGTTTCAGAGATCTGTTTTAAATCATTGGTATATAACTCTACCCCATATTGTACAGGAAATAATCCTGAGGATCAAGTGTTACAAAAATATGTAACATTTAGTTCAACCTTCTACTTACTGTGCAACTGTTAGCTACAAAAACTGTCTTTAAAATGACCCAGACAAGAGAGCAGACAAGACATATTGCCTACAGAAATATGAGGTACTATCCAAGGTGATGAGCTTGGAAACTCTTAAAATTCCACACAGATCATTTGTTAATAAGCTTGCATGTATTGGTGCCAAGCAAACTTTTACACTAAAGATAAGAACCCTCCGTGCTAGTCTAGAGAATTATGGGGAATAAGCATCCACATAGATAATGGTTTCATTCCAGGCTCACAGCTAGTGTCAGTTGTCAACTTGACCCACTGCGCAGAGGGAACTTCCCCAATAGACTGGCCGGTGGGCATGTCTGTGGGACATTTCCTTAATTGCCTGGCCCACCATGGGCAATGCCATCCCTGAGCAGGTAGTCCTGAATTATATAAGGGAGGTAGTTGAGCAAGCCAGAAAACAAAAGTGCTCTATGGTCTTTAGCTACTGTTGCTTCCCATGAAGATGGACTGTAAACTGTAAGCCAAATAAATAAATAATTCCTTCCCAAGCTTGTTTGCTCACGGTTTTTTAACCACACCAACAGAATCCAAACACGAATAATGTATTTTATAAAATAAAAAGAAATCATAACCTGGACTTGACATTACAAATAGTAAGACTGTAATATAGGTACATTTGACTCCTTTTGCCAGAATGCTTTTTTCATTAAAACATGAAACACAAAGTGATTTCCCTCCCCATCTGGCAAAATAAGGTTTGTCTATCATTTAGTGAGTAAGCACGGATGCTAACACATGAAGTCTATTTCAAGAAGAAAGGGGACAGAAGCAACAATATTCACTTCAGGCTTTGCTGTCAACTTTTATGTGGCACTACGCAAATTGTCCCAACATACATTCCCCCATGTATCTGATAACATGGAAAAGTTAAGAATAGCTAAACAAGCTGGTCAAAGACTCTAAACTCTAATTAGAACTCAGTCTAAGTTTGGGCTTGGAAGTTACTCTCTATAGGTTAGAGATAAAGAGCTGCAGAATTATGCCCTGATGGTTTTTGCCTCAAACTTTGAATTTTTATTCTTCTATTTGGTGTGTGGGACATGACAATACTGTTTTATCTTGCAAAAATCTGAGATACTGGATTTTAAAATAATTTAAATAGAGTTACCACATAATGGGGGAGGCAATGCCTCAACTAGAGACATCTTATGTCACCAAGTAAAACCTCCAGTGTAAGGAATGGGTTAGAGCTTGGGAAGCTGTTGGCCAAAAGGGTCCCATGGATCCCCCCAAACATACAGGCTATTCCTGAGGGTTAGGTTCATCTCCACAACCTGATGGTAAGACCCTAGTGCTGAAGACAACACTTACTTATGTCATCGAACATGGAGAAATGGAGCTGGTGCCCAACTAGAAGCTTCCCCTTACTGACTAGTGGTCATGGTGCTGGAAGGTACTCTGCACACTACCGGAGGAGAAAAGTCATCATCAATATCACCCAGCTGCAAACCCTGTGACCTGTAACAGCAACTTGCCTGCAAGATATATTGGTATAACAGTGGCACAAATGTTATGGGAGCAACCAAGCACTTTCTGACTGGCTTTAGGCCTACTCCATGAGATGGTGTCTATACTGACATTGGTAAGGTGGCCAAGAACCTGAGACTAGATAGGTCACAGGCCCAGGATAAAACCATCTATTACTATTCTGCTAAAGGAACGTAGCAATAAAATGGCTCCTAATGGCATATTATTATACACATAGACCAGTGCATTGTTTAACCCTTATCAGAGAAGCTGCTTCTTGCAGCGGTTGGTAATTAACACAGGAATCCCTAACTGGTCAATGTGCAGTGAGTAAGAAACTTTGGAACACTCAGTTTCAAATGGGATATCTTTATTAAATCTCTGTCAAATCTCATGGATCTATATGGAAGAGGAGAAGAAAAATTCTGAGAGCCAGAGGTGATGAATAATTCCAAGGAAACAGTGTTTTCCAGACACAAAAGGATGGATATACATAGGAACTCACAGACAGTGTGACAACACGCACAAGACTTGCCCAAGGTCAAACCAGACAAAGACCCAGCAGTGAGGAGGGAAGGTGGACACAAAGCTCCAGCCCTAGACAAGATGTTCTCTGCACCTGATGTCTACTGGGAAAGGGTAAATCATTTTTTTCCAATGGAGCATTGCCAGGTATGTCAGCCATACTCCAAGACAAGCGCCATGGTCCTATGCCCAGTAATAGCTGACAAACAGAAAATGGACTTCACTAGTTTTTTCTTGTTTTTGTGGTTTTTTTGTTGTGGGGAGGGTGCTGAACATGAAGTTGGATGGGTATGGAGGTAGGGAGGATCTAGGATATTGGGAAAGGGAAAAGAATATGATCAAAATATATTGTATGAAAATAGTATTCTAAATGAAAAATAATACATTTCTGGAAGGGGCAGAGTGCAGAGTCAAGCACATACTCCTTTAGTTTCAGGCACACAATACTAAAATCAGAAACACTCACTTTTCACTGCTGTCTTCATGGCTCCGGGCCCAACGGTAAGTTTCAGCATAGCCGGTATATTCACTGTACTGTTCAGTACCTGAAACAAAAAGCCTATTATTAACATCACTTACTTCAGACTCAATGGTGAGAGCATTCTAACTAAGATGACCAATAAGGTGAGAGTATCATTCTTTTTCTTTTCTTTTCTTTTCGGTCTCTCTACATAGCCTTGGCTGTCCTGGAACTCACTGCATAAACCAGGCTGGAGACTATTATTCTTATTACTTCTATTCAGCACTGTACCTGAAGGATAGGTAGGTCCACCCACTCACCACCCCCAATCCCTGCTGCCACTGGCCCAACAACCCAAGAAAAGAAATAAAACACAAAGAATGGAAAAAGATAAGAAGGGCTGGGGAAGTAGCTCCATGGCAGAGCATGAACAGGGCCCTGAGCTTGACCCCAACACAAAATAACATAAAAACAAAATAAAATGTAAAACGTCTTGCAGATGCCATCATTGTGTATACTACAAATCCCAAAGAATTGCTAAGAGTGGAGCGAGGGCAAGAAAAAAAATCATAAATAATAAAGTCAAAGATGTCTCTGTAAATTTGCAGCAGACAAGAAAACAAAATACCAAGCATCCATTAAACACAGTAACAAAAACATAAATTACCATAAAACTTAGCAACAGATGTGTAAGACTCAAAGATGACAAAAATACCCAAGCAGAGAAATAGAGCATTCCTTTGAAGTAGAGAACTCAGTGTTATTACAGGGTTAATTCTTGATCTATATACCCATCTCAATGCCAACAACAATGCCAACTCCACAGTCCCCACCCTCCACCCCCATTCCTGACCCAGAGTAGTGTTGTACTGCTCAGAATGACTTAACTCATGGGGCTACAGGTACAGCAGCGTGTGTTTAAAAAATAGTAATTAAACTGGGGATGTTTGTGTTGTGACTTCACTGCCAGCAAAGAGGGAAGGAGAACAAAACGAAACAAAACAAAACAAAACCTGGGGCGCTCAACTATTGTACTTCAACAGTCCCTGGACCTAGACCTAAAAAAGGATGTGGGAAGGACCTACGAAACAAAATAGAGGCCAGGACCTATGAAACAAAATAGAGGCCACCGGCTGGCTAACTGTTCATAAAGGGGACTACAGTAAGACATACAGGAGAGGATAGTTTCCCCCAAATATTGGAACAGTAAGATAATTCATATAAAAATACAGATTTCAAAAGCTACCTCATGAATAAACATTTTGACAGAATACACATAAACATAAAGTTATAAAATCCCCAGAGAGAACAGGGGAGTACAATCCCAATTTCAGCACTGGGAAGGTGGGGGCTAGAGCATCAGGAGGACAAACTGGGCAATGAGAGATCCTATCTCAAAAAACAAAAGCAAACCTACACAGGAGAACAGCTTCATTCTGCTTAGCCAGAGATTTCTTGAACTGGACAGAAAGAAAGAAAAGAAAGGCTGTGACCACAAAACTTATAAATGAAAGAAAACTAGATCAAAATTCAAGTTGCTGTCGATAAAACACCTTTAGGGAAAGCAGACAGTGACGAGTATTTGACGAAGGATTTGTACTCAGAGCATCTGAAGAAGCCTCATGCACTAACAGTAAGACCCAAGCAGGGCTACGGAAGCAGCGTTTGGGGTGGAGCCCTTTCCAGCATGTGTAAGCCCAGTGCTTAGACCCCAGCTCAGCAAAACAAATACAAAATGAGGAGAAACACAACTCAACTTACAAAAGTGGACAGAAATCATGAACATACACTCATATAGGAAGTACACAGTTGGCTAACAGCCTTATAAAATAATGCTTAAAATTATTAATCATTAGCAATCACATTAAAACTACAGTGAGTTGCTATAAAATTCTCAATGTACAGCTAAAATAAAAACGGCCACAATAAGGGCTAGTTGTGGTGCACACACTGTTCCTCTCTGTGCTCGAGGCTGAGGGTGGGTGGATCTTTGTGAGTTTCAGGCCAGCCAGGGTTACAGGGTAATACCCTGTTTCAATCAACACAAAAAATGAGCAAATAACAAAAAAGTCATACTAAAAGCTGACAAGGAAACAGAACAAGTAGAAATATCATATAGTGCTGGTAAAACAACATGGCATAATAATTTTGAAAAATAGTATGACAAATTTTTTCCAAGTCACAAGAAAAGAATGAGTGTTTTTATTTTCAGATAATGTATCTGGGAGTAAAGGACAAGTTTTATATCAAGTTTTATATAAAGAAGAACATGAGCTAACTGAAAGTGCCACTTTCAATTGTGTGATGGAAATATAAAAAAGATTTGTAAACTCAAGATTTCAATGTAATGAAATTCCTCTGATGAGTAGATGTGAGCACCCTTACCATTACCATGGCAGACACTGTATCTACCATGATGACTTCTAAAATCATTTAATAAGCATTGTAGTTATTGTTCTGAATTAGCTATATGTATGGAGGCCAGTCTAAATTTCGTAATGGCTCTATGGGTTTGAAACATACTGAAAGGCATTTGGTAGCTTTCTTTCTACCAACACACCTATAATTTATAGCATTTCATTTGAAATATGGTTGAAACATCTAGGAAAGAAATCCTCAATATATCCTTGAGATATTTCAGTGTAGTATAATACTAAACTACTAGGGAAGATTTTTATTTATATATGCATATATTTTTAAAATAATTTTTCTTTTACCGATTTCTGTTCTCTCCTAGTCCCCTCCCTACCTCACTGTAGCTCTTCTTATACCTGAATCCCAACCCCCTCTCCCATCCAGTTCCTTCCCAGTTTGACAATTTCTTATAAAATTAAATATGAACAGTTTGATCTGGAAAGTAATTTGTAGGTGTTTACCAATAGAAAACAAAAATGTGTACAATAAAAAACTGTACAGAAAGGAGATAGTTCTTCAGTGGTTCAGAGCACTGGCTGTTCTTCCAGGGAACTCAAATTTAATTCCTAACACCTACATCTCAAAACCAGCTGTAACTCCAGCTCCAGCGATCCAATGCCCTCTCCTGGCCTCTTCCGGCATCAGGAATACAAGTGATGCACAGATAGAGATGCCAGCAAAACACTCAAATATGTGAAATAAAAATAAGATTAGGAAAAAATTGCAGCTGGGTGGTGGTGGTGTACACCTTTAATCCCAGCACTCAAGGAGGCAGAGGCAGCCAGATCTCTGTGAGTTCAAAGCCAGCCTGGTCTACAAAGTGAATACAGGATAGCTGGAGCTACACAGAGAAATCCTGTCTTGGGGTGGGGGGTGGGGGGTGGAGGGGGGAAGGCAGAAGAAAGAAAGAAAAGAAAAATTGCTCAGAAAAATATTTGTAGCAGGTTTACTCACAATAGCTGCATATCAGTCAAGGCCAGCCACAGAAACAGAAGCAATGAGATTCATTTGAAGAGATTTACTGCAAGGACTTGGCTCACACAACTGTGGGAACTAAATAAGCAGGGTTAACAAGCAGGCTGGGACTCTGAGACATGGGCAGCAGCTGCTGTCCACAAGAGGATTTCTTCTGGGAAGTCTATCTTTTAACTGACTGAACTAGACCCTCACAGATTAAGGCAAATAATCTCCCTTAAGTGGTAACTACTGTGGACTTTTAATCACATTTACAAATTATCTTTACAACAACACATGAATTCAGTGTTTGACTGAATACACAGAGGCTGTAGCTGAGCTAACACAAACCCATAATAACCTTACAAACAAGTCTGGCACAGTGTCTTATACAGAGGTTGGGAGATCACCTCAAGATTGAGGATACCTAGACCACAGAATGAGACTCTTCCTGAAAACAAACAGAGAAAGAAAGGGGGGTGGTCCCAAAGTAAATTAAGAGGGAGAAACAAACCCAGTGGGGCTTACACAGAGCAGTGGATCTTACTAGGTAAAAAGTACAGAGGCAGGGAGCTCACCCAGAGGGAGGGATGCACAGAGCCACTACACACCTCAACACAAGACAAGCCTAGGTAGGTGGACTCACTAAGCTTTAGAAATATAGATGAAATATTTAGGAGTAAAACGGTGCATAGTGATTGGATGTCTCCAACATACTCTTAAATATTTGAGGAAAAGAAAATTGACAAGAACAGAGGTAAGCTGGTACAGTCTAACGAAGTGTATGGAAAGCTGGGTGTGGCAACATGAATTCAGGAAGCTGAGGCAGGAAGATCCTGAATTCAAGGAAAGCCTGAGTTCCAAATAAGATCCCCCAAAATGAAATTTCAATATATTTTTCTTGTGACTACTGAATAAGTTTGAAGTTTCTTCTAAATATATCATATACTTGTAAGGAAGAGATTTATATTTATGTAACATTACGAAAAGACTGGTACATGACATAATTTCTCATAATAAAGGTTAAACACCACAGTTTCTAACTTACTGTTTAGCATACCACCTCTTAAAATAATTTTAAAGTATTTAATACCATTAATTTACATATATATATTATGCTACAAACCAAGAAAACAACTCTAATGTCTTTGCTATTTGTTGTTCAGGATCTTTCTGGATCTATAAGTAGAACTGAATGCCCCTGTGTATACAACAGCCACAGTGCCACCTCTGTAATCCCAGCACTCAGGAGGCAGAGGCAGGTGGATCACTGTGAGTTTAAGACCAGCCTGGTCTACAAAGCAATTCCAGGACAGCCAGGGCTACACAGAGAAACCCTGTGTCAAAATTAAAATAACCACATCACAGAGCGTACGTGTAACAAGTGAGCAGCACATGAGCTGACGTTACACGAGTAAGGTCAGGTATACCCTATGGGACTACACACTGGGCTCTCAAGCAGCTCACTTTCACAGCCAGCAGCAGTGCAGGAGGCAGAGGCAGAGGCAGAGGCACTGCTGGGACGCCGAGTGCAGCCTGCACAACCCCACGAGACAACACCTGAGAAAAGAGAACCACATCCTCAAAGACACACAGTGTGGGGAGAGAGCACCACACTGACACTAGGAAACATGGGACTCTGGGGTGAAGCGACACTGGTCATGTGACCTTGGTCAACCATACCATCTGAAGCTCACTCTTCCACCTCACCAGATCGCTTAGAAAACTAAGTAAGACAAATTAAAACCCCTTCAAAACAATGTCAATGAGCTTAACTGTGCAAAGAGTAAACAAAAGTGACTCTCCTATGCAGCACTCTTTCTTTTAAACTCTACTTTATTTGGGGTGCTTAGGCTTCAACCTCCCAAACCTATGTAGAGAGAAGGTTAGTGGGGAGAGGGAACCCGATTACTTCTCCCGGCAGTTTAAAGTCACTTGGGTTCTATACTCTGTCAACAGCAGACACAGCCACCTCCGAGCCGCTGAGAACCTGAAGGTTCTCTGAGTCTGTCATTCTCTGGTCTCCTCAAACTGCTACACATCACCCTTAGCGCTGCTGCTCGCTCCTTGCTCTCACTCACCTCCTCAGAGTCCTAGACCACGCCCCTCAGTACAGTAGGAGGAAGGCCTCACCAGTTGGCAAAAGCCACACCCCTCACAAGACAAAAAACAGGTGCGGACAAGCTAAAACTCAAACTAAAATCCCAGACGTGGGGTTAGAACAAAAACATATTTACACAAGACAGCTGAGTTTACAAAGAACCCAAAACTTCCCTTACACTCTTCTCTGGGTGTTTGCCTTCTTCTAGTGTATTGGCCTAACGGCATCTAAGGGCCAACCAGGAGCACTCATTTATGCTGTCTATTTTCTGCCTACTAGTAGACAAGTTTCACTTTTCCTGTTCATAACAACAAAAGCTGCCTACTTTGATCTTGTAATTATGCAAACACCTGGTTTGTCTTTTAAAAGCGAAATAGTTGAAAAACTATAAAATAGCAATTGTTATGTTTCTACCTCCAGTGAGGACAATGCCAGCCTTCTTTTCAAGGAGCAATAAGTGTAGATATAATTCCTTTGCATGGGTGGGAAGGTGGGGGTGAGAGATTAATGCATCCTTCTGCTCTGAGCAAATTGAACCTTGGGTTTTATAAGTAGACAAGTTTTATATTTAATATCACTCTTGAAAAACGAATGCTTTTAATGTATTTCAAATTCAAATTTATTAATAAGCCATGATGGATGTATAAAAGCAAAGTAGGAAGAGCCATGAAGACAGAAGCTTCTGAATTAGTGAGGCTGTCTGCCTCATGACAGACTACTGTTGAGATCTGCTTCGGCCTTTTGCCTAGACTGTAGCCACAGTTATTTTGCTCCCAGTCTCCATCTTGATTATATGGTAAAATTAACGTCAAATTCTCAGGCTATGCGCGCTTGCTCAATACTGCTGACAATGAATAATCTAAAGGGTCAAGAATAATGTCTTCCTGTGACACAATGATGTTACTACTCACGCTTTGTTTTATCTATGCACTTGGTTACACCCTGGATGCATATGAAAGACCTTAACTACCACCTCACTTTAAAAATGGCGCACGCCTTTAATCCCAGCACTCAGGAGGCGGAGGCAGAGGCAGGCAGATCGCTGTGAGTTTGAGGCCAGCCTAGTCTACAAAGTGAGTCCAGGAGTCCAGGATGGCCAAGGCTACACAGAGAAACCCTGTCTCGAAAAATCAAAAAAAAAAAAAAAAAGTTAACTAGCCAGGCATGGTGACACATGCCTTTAATCCCAGCACTCAGGAGGCAGAGGCAGAGGCAGGCAGATCTCTTTGAGTTTGAAGCCAGCCTGGTCTACAAAGCAAGTCTAGGACAGCCAGGACTACAAGAGAAACCCTGTCTTGAAAAACCGGGAAAAAAAAAAGTTAACAGATAATACTTTGTTGGCCAAAATGTAACACCGCTCACTCCTTGCCCTCTACTCTTATAAAAAGCTTGCTGGAAAGACAAACCGAGTCACAGTTTGGCTCCCGAGCCCTTTCTGTGGCCCTTGGGGGTCTGCGTGGAATTGGTGCTCAATAAATCATCAATATCAAACTGAGATTGGTGTTTGAGTGGTTTGTGGCTATTCTTAGACGACAACACTATTAGGCCAAATTGACCTTAACTTAAGGGAAAATCTTATCAAAAGTTCATTATGAGGTTTTTTTTTTTTGGATTTTTTGGTTGGTTTTTGTTTTGTTTTGTTTGCTTTTTTGAAGCAGGGTTTCTCTGTGTAGCCTTGGCTGTCCTAGACTTGCTTTGTAGACCAGGCTGGCCTCTAACTTGCAGAGATCCACCTGCCTCTGCCTCCTGAGTGCTGGGATTAAAGGTGTGTACCCCGCCACCCGGCCGTGAGTTTTAAATTTAGTTTCTCTTACTATAATAAAAGCTTATGGTGAACTGGGGAAAATATTAGGAAATTAACGAATTCTACTTGTCAGTGGGTTGTGCCCTGGGGCAGGCAGTTTATATGAATGCCATCTACTCTATGGAGTAGAGTTATTATTTTGTAAAGATATGCAGCATAGAAACATTTGATCTCAGCTGGAATCACATCTTTAATCCCAGCACTCAGGGAGGCAGAGGCAGGTGGGTCTCTGTGAGTTTGAGGCCAGCCTGGTCTACAGAGTAAGTCCAGGACAGCTGACACTACACAGAGAAACCCTGTCTCGAAACACAAAGCAAAATCAAAACATTTGATCTCTAAACACTCTGGAAAACTCCAATTGAACTCAGATCTCTCCCAAAAGTCTAGAGTCAGGGAGCAAAGGGCTGTTTCTATAATGATGATGCCCCTCACAAAGATGGCACAGAATCATAAGCAATGGTTTACTTCTGGTTAGTCCAGACAGTCTGATGCTCTGACACACTGCTGGGCAGCTGTTATGTAAACTAACTATTCTGCTCATGAAGTTTCATCTCTAGTAAGTGCAGGCATTTGCTTTATGTGCTCACCAGACAGAAGCAAGAGGAGAACCCTGCAGAGCCTCCTAAGAACTGATACTGAAGCTACATTCCAGATGTTTCATTCTTTCACTCCATTCATACTTCAACTCATAGCTACTATAGGGTGAATCACAGCAAATAGAAATAACACGGTCTGAACAGAAGTATTTGTCTGTTTGCATGACCTGTTTCATAATCATTTAAAAGTCTGATAGCAACCAGATGTCCCACAATGATGACAAATTTAATATAATTCCAATTTTTCCAAACTCTTCTACAGATTCAGGCAGCACAGTCACAGCCATTAGGTCACTGAGCTTGGCTGCATCATTGAAGGAATGGGATTGATCAGGCAGATAAATTGCAGTGCATGGTTAAGAGTCTCCTAAGAAGGGAGATGGCAGAAATCCAGATACCAAATAGATGATGAAATGGTCATTTCCATTAAGGGAACATCACATCACAGATATTAATTAGGAAGCACTGTAATAAAGTTAAGTGCATGTGGGGAAAATGCTGAGTTAAAAGTCACCCAAATGTCCTTAGCTTAAGGTAATCACAGATCTGAAAGACAGCCACAAACCTACAATTCATTCGTTTTACAATAGCTGTGGGCAAGTCAGAGATCACTGATAATCCCGAGTGGTCCTTTCTTAGGCTGGAGACAAGATACCTTAAGTAGGAGAGGGATGGAGGTAAGAGGGAGAGAGACAGAGAGGGACACATTGGTGTTTTCCTTCTACTATCCCAGGGAAAGAGACATCCCTTACTTACTGTAGCATTAACAGCCAATAAGATTCTTTTCCTACCATAAGAGAATTAAAGCAAATGAAACAAACTAGCTTTGAATTTAAGTGCCCAGCACTTTACCAAAGTTTATTAACCCATTTTTTTAAGGATGTAAATTCTTCTTGAAAATAATGGAATATTTTGTTGTTAGTCTTTAATTCAAATCCTCTAAAAATTAAAAAAATTATCATCACATACATGGGTGATAGGAATAGCAAGTGCCGACTTCCACAGCTCATGAAAAGAACACAGGCAAATGCTCAGTGTTCAGCTGCCAACAGCGGGCATTCAGCTGCCCTTCCCTCACTTTCCTTCTCCTCCCCCCAGTAACTTCCCAATCTATCTTATGTACCTACATGGTAATAAACAACTATAGACAGAAACAATAAGGTGCTGAGACCATGTTGTGAATATAGGGGTGTATCTTTCCAATTCAATACAATTTGGAAACAACGTTAGAATTCCAGAAGAAATTCTTCATGTTATTAACTTGAAGTAACAAACTAAGGTTCTAAGAAGAAATTCCTTTGCTGAGGTTCTAATCTTATTTTTCCACATAAGCAAAATACATTTTGTTGTTTGCCTTACCTCACCAAACCATCAGATCACATGGGTACAAATGTCTAACTGATATGAGGTCATTCTCGAAGCAGCATGATAACTTTACTTTCAGTTTTTATTTTATTAATTATTACCTCCTCCTCCAGGTCCCATCCCCGCTCCCTGTTTCCCCATCTCTCCTCCCCTACTCCTCAGAGAAGGGGAGACCCCGCCCACTCACCCCAGCATATCCAGTTGCATCAGGACTGAGTGCATCCTCTTCCCCTATGGCCTGGCAAGGCAGCCCCACCAGAGGAAAGTGATTAAAAGGCAGGCAACAGAGTCCATGTTAGAGTCATCCCCCAGTCGCCTTACTAGAGGACTCATAAGAAGACCAAGCTGCCTATCAGTTACAGAAGACAGCCAGCCCCTGAGACTATTAATGATACTCTGCCATGCTTGCAGACTGCAGCCTAGCGCAGCTGTCCTCTGAGTGGTTCCACCTAGCAGTTGATGGAAACAGATGCAGAGACCCACAGCAAAACATGGGGTGGAGCGCAGGGAGTCTTGTGGAAGAATAGGAGAAGGATAGAAACACTTAGCAAGGACCGGAGCCTCACAAGAAGACCGAAAGAGCCAACTAACCAGGGGGGCTTGTGGAGACTGAAGCAAGAGAACTTTAAAGCCAAAGCTATTGAGGAAATCAGCAGCCCAGAAGTTGCCAGAGAAGATGGAAGAATGTTGAAGTTTCTTCAAAGTCCCATTTTCTGAGAACGGTCATTAGACCTTTTTCCTGAGGAGATCTCATGCAGAAGGCTGTTTTGACTTCACAAACCTGGAGCTTGCCCAGTGTGAAAAGCTCAGTCTTCAAGAGCTAGATGAAGACAGCACAGGTCCCTACTTACCAAGGACACTACAGAGGGCAAAAAATAGACTAACCAAAACGTCCAAGGAAAGCTGATAGCAACGTGTCAACAAGGAGCTTAGGGAAGCTCTAGCACATTCCTGGGAAAGCAGAAGTCCATGTGATACAAATGCCCAGGAAAACCTGAGAAAGCCTTTAGCTTTCCCCACTGCCCAATCTTGAAGCTTTCTGGAAGCAAAACACTTAGGCTGCGCAGTGTCGTCAGCACCCTGGTGGAAGGCTGATGGTGTCAGCAGGCACACATAGAGCACTGCAACAAAGCAAAACCTTACTGATTCCAGTCACTTAGGAAACCTGCACAACCATTCCTTACCCACTAATAAACCCAACAGAAACCTCAGTGATGACACTCACACAGAGTATAGACACCACAGAATTTGTGTAGAGAAGAAATGAAGTCAACAATACAAGCTAGTAACAGTAATTCTGATAGGGGAATCTAATCTATACTATTTAAAATGTTCAGAGCTCATCATCAACTACAACACAGACACATATAAAGAATAAGATAGGATGCCCCACTTCAAGGAATAAAGTAGTCAATAGTAAATCAGTCAGTTATTTTAAATCTGTTGGAAGAACTGAAAACAAAACAAAGCCTATGTCTTAGCCCTAAAGGAAAGTGTTAGACTGATAATCCTCACCTGGCTATCTTAGGGCCACGAGATGGGTCAATGGGTAAGGGCACCTGCCATCAGCCTGACAACTTGAGTTTGATCTCCACAACCCACAGAGTGGAAGAGGAAAAGTGACTCCTGGAAGATGTCCTCTGATGTCCAACTACCGTGGCATGTACACATGCATGCATGCAGGCATGCACAAACACAACACATAAGTAAAACTATAATGAAAATAAAACAATGAAACCTTCTTTAATATACAGACAAATTATGGGTCAGATTCTAGAATTTTAAAGTACAATAAGGAAATGAAAAATCCACTGGAAGAAATTAAGAGTAGATTACAGCAGGTAAATGAATCAGTGAACCGACGAAAAATTAATTGAGTCTGAGGAAAAGAAATAACGAAAAAAATGAACCAAGATCCAGAGATTAGCACAACATCAAATGTACCAACATGTACACTACTTGGAAAAGAAAGAAAGGGGGCAGAAAGAATATTTTCAGACATAAGGGCCCAAGAGCTGGGGTTCGGCTCAGATGACAAAGAACTTGCTAGAAAGAAATTGAGTCTGATCCCCAGCACCCAAGTAGAAATGGAGGTATGGTGGCACATGCCTGCAATCCCAGAGCTGAGAAGGCACAGCCAAGTGGGTCTCGGAGGCTTACAGGCAGGCAGTACAGCCTAATGAGAGATCCCAGTGTTGGAAAGACATAAACACTGTTCCTGACGACAGTATCCGAAGTTGTCCTCCAGCCTCCACAGGCATATGAGCACACATGCAATTGTACCCTCTTACAGCTATACGTGCACATACACAAACACACACATACAAACATTAAATCAAAGATGCAGTGGCCACAAACTTAATAAACTTGATGACAAAAATAAATCTAAGCATTCCAGAAGCTCCAATGAATTTCAAGTAAAGTAAAATCAAAGAGATCCATACCCAGAGAAATTGTCAAAAGACAAAGACTGAGCAAAACAAAGTGAAAAATTAGATACTCTCCTAAAGGTTGCCTGCAAATTATCAGAGGTCAAGAGTGTGACACTTGACTTTATCATGCACCTCTTTGCATGGAATTTAGTTTTATACACATCTGATATAAGTCATAGGAGACTTTTTTTATAATAATAATCCAAATTCTCACATTCCAGGAACTTCAGTTTCCTATACTAATCTCAAAGCAACCACAAAAAACACAATTCAGTTCTCTAGGCTTAAAAAAGGTTATCTGTAACTGATGGAATGTTTTGGCTTCCTGTAGGCATGTTCTTCTAGTTACTCACATGAAAGGTGTCACTTAGATACGCCAATAAAAAAGTGGCGGGGGGAGGGAAATAAAAAGTATTACTACTCAAGATATTTTAAAGAAAATAAGATAACAACAATAAAAAAAGAATCCAAGCATAAATAATAAATTTAAACTATCGGGAATAGGGCCAGCAAGACGGCTCAATGAATAAAGAGAAGTGTTTGTCATCAAGTCTGATAACCTGAATTCAATCCCTGGAGCCCATATGGTAGGAGGAGAGAACCAACACTCCCAAGTTGTCCTCTGATCTCCTCATGATCTGTGGCATACAAGCCAATGCCCTCCCCAATAAAAATAAATGCAATAAAAATAAAATACTGGGTCTAACGGTCACAGAAGAGAAACGCCTTGAATGGGCAGCTTTTAATCTTTGAGGCAGGGATTCAAGATGAGGATCCTATGCAGACACAGACAGACAGATAGACAGACAGACAGACAGACACACACACACACACAGACACACACACACACTAACCTGTGATAATAAGACATTCATTGTGATCCAGCACCTCAGTAAAGAGCCGTGAAACGATCAACTCAGGATTGATTAAAAAGCGGATTTCTTCCTGGACAAGTCCTGCACCAGTCACACCACCTCCGACAAAACGGTTTGCAAAATCCACCTATTGGAAAAAAAATGCAGTGTCTCAATAGTGTCTAAATCACCTACAGCCATGACAGAGAAACACATACACTACAGGACCAAGTCTTTCTCTTTCCTGTGAAAAGCAGTGTCCAGATCTTCCTAAGCAGTGACTACAGTTAGGACAGCTAACACCTCTGCATATTTCTGTAGGTCCCAAAACTTCCTAAGGAACCTGGAAAATGGAACTTTTAGATAAAACAAAAACCTTGTCTGTGACCCTGGGGTCATAAATCAAAATTAGTCTTGCTCTGAGGCTTCAACACCATTTGCCTACATCTACTATTCAACCCCCTTTTGTCTATTTCAAGTGACTTTCAACAATTAAATCTTTATATTTAGCGCTTATTTTTCCTCAAAAACAGATTTTTATTTTTTATTTTTTCAAAAAAAGGTTTTTTGAGATAGGGTTTTCTTCGTGTAGCCCTGACTGTCCTAGCTGGCCTCTGACTCAGAGATCCACCTGCTTCTGCCTCCTAAGTGATGGGATTAAAAGTGTGTGCCACCATGGTCCAGCAAGAGATAAAATTATTGTTCCAAATTAAATCCCATGCCAAGTTACATGAATACTACCAACTATTTTTTAAAAATATATTCAATGAAGGGGGAAGTAAAATCAAGCAAAATCAAGCATAAGAACAAAGATTTAACTGCATTAATATTTGTAATTCAATCTGTATGTCTACGTTGGCATGTTTGTTCCTCTTTCACGATGTAGGCAAGTGATTCCCTACAGAAGATTCATGATCCTCAAAGGAGTGCAAATCAACCTGCCACATTACTTCAGCTCTAGAGTGGTTATTTAGATCATTAACTAGATTGTTTGGATTATTCTAAAGAGTTAGATCACACAACACAAATGTAGACAACTTAAATATATATAATCAGACACATAAGTAAAACAATTTATCATGGGCTGGAAAGATGGCTCAGTGGTTAAGAGTGGTTAAGTGACTGTTCTTCCAGCGGTCCTGAGTTCAATTTCCAGCAACCATATGGTGGCTCATGCCCATCTATAATGGGATCTGATGTCTTCTTTAGTCATGCAGGCATACATGCAAATAGAGCACTCATATACATAAATTATATAAGTTAATAAACCTTTAAAAAAAACAGTTTATCATGAATTGTAAGAAAAATTTCAACTATTTTATGAGGCCTCAAAACTGTTCATATTTTTCTAAAGCAACAGAATGAAAATACCAAGCCAGTTTTATATAAGAGTAAAGCAGGAATGCAAATCTTACATTCAGTAAAAAATATGAAAAGTCAAAAATTAATAAAGGGATATATATATATATATATATGATCTTAGGAAATCCTGACAAATTATTAAAATGAATATATAGAAAACCACATATTTGGCTTTGTGCTCTAGAGTACTAAAATTGATAATAAAATTCCAGAATAGTTATTTATCTTATATAGAAAGAAAAAGATTTTGGTGACACTAGCTAGTATTGACTAATTACATATATACATGAGTTTTCTGGAACTAGGTGATGTGTCTTAACAAACTTTTACTAAGCATTATGCTGGGGACCTATGGGATACATAAGAAGTTATGTAGGTGCTAGGACTGGAGTTGTAGCTCCCAGTGAAACAGGACTTGTCTGGCATGTGCAAGGATCTGGGTTTGATGCCCATTGCCACAAAAATCTATCTGAAAGTATGTGGTCCCTGGCCTCCAAGGATTTGCCATCTGGATGTGGTTTAAGCACAGAGATTATGTATCATTGCTAATGAAGCTCTGAGTATGTGCGCTGTGCCTTCTCAATGGTGGAATGAAGTTCCATGTGAGCACAAGGAGGACAGTGCAGCTCTACGGAAGGAAGCAGCACTCAGCCCCGAGTCGGCCTGCAGACAGAGGGGAGAGGGGCACAGTGTGAGCAGCTGCTGGGGAGCACTGCACACAGCTCTCCCGTCATCCCTGCGATGTGGAGGACACCACACAAGGGGTTACAGATGATGATACGGCGGTCTGGGGTATACAGAAGTTTTTACTCAAATTTTGAGATTTTGGGAAGGATTTGTTTAGCAACTTAGATCAGTGTTTTATTTAGATAACTCAAGGCACAGTTTTAGTTTCAAAAATAAACTGAAAGGATGTAAACTTAATAGCAAAGAGCTTAACCAGATAATTACTGAGTAACTGCTAGGGCATCAAATAGGGCCATGGTAGAGTACAGCAAAGAAACAAAACCTAGCAATTTCAGATGAATTGGACAGCATTTGAGAAATGAAAAACTAATCAACTACATGTCTGTCATTGTAGGGTATCCGTGAATATAAACGGAATATAAACGGAATTTGAGATCAACATAACTTGATTTTTACTGGAATCAGGTACATAACGGAATAAAGATATGATCTATTAAACTTATGCATTGCTTGGTAATAATTATGGAAACATACCATGTGCTATTATTGTTCACTCTTTTGACAAAAAGACCAAAGACAGTCATTACTTGAAAGGTGGACACAGAAATACTGTTAAAGCAGGAGCTTAAAAAAGAAAAGAAAACAAAACAAAAACTCCTAAAGTATCTAGCACTTACAAACGTTCCTAATAAGCGTCTCTCTGTAACAGGTGAGAAACCTGCTCCAGCACACGAACACAAAAGCACATGAGTGTTTCTTAATGTTCAGCCAGTCATTTCCTAAGTCTCTTACTTTAAAGGTACTTGTTCAGATTACTCAGTTTCTGCATTGTGCCTTGATGAAAAGAGAGAAATGATAACACTCCTACAGAGGTTTTGTTGTTGCCATTCTACATAATGTAATTTATATGCTGCATAACAAGCTTTTGGAGCACTGCAATACAATATCCCCTGGTCTCCTGGGGAGCTGTAGCTGGGGTAGAAAGAGCAATTAATAGTGCTAGGAGCCTTTCTAGTACTCTTTTCACCTTCCAGGGCTCCACATTTCATCTTTAATATTTTGCAGGCAAGTGGGGAGAATCTCAACCCTGATTGTTGGTAAATGATTCCTTGTTGAATTGTTCTATAATGAGAGGTCAGCCTTCCTGTGGTGATAACTAGCATTGCCATTGCTTAGGCTTTAGGTACATTATGCCTCTTCCATTTTATCCAAGACTTAATGTAGGAAAGCACCGCATAAAGGAAACACAGCAGAAAGTGATACTCATTTGGAACAATTTTTAAGGACACTGAAAAATTATTTAGAAGAAAAATTTTATGATTAAAATGTTTCAACTACATAGAATGGGGGTGGGTGGGGGTGGGTGTGCATGTGCACGCACATGTGGTATTTGCTTGAGACAGGGTCCTGCTATAGCTTAGGCAGATCTTGAACACGCTATGTTTTGAACTTGCAGCAATCCTCCTAAATACTGGCATTATAGGCATTAGTCACCACATGAATATGAAAAAGTGATGTAAAACAAAACTTAAATGGATAATGTAGAGCATGCCTATAATCCTGGAACTCAGAAGGCAAAGGCAGGAGGCTCACAGGGTTAAGAGCACCTTGGATTACAGAGCAAGTCCAATATTAGTCTGAGCAACACAGTAAGAGCCTGTCATACAAAACTCAAAATAAACAGAAAACAGAGTGTGCTTCTTTTCAGATGTTACGTATAAATATGCCTACATGAAGGATTGTTCTAGAAAGAATATGATTCTTTAGCTATTTTGGAACATATGTCCTTGACTCCATTAAACTTCTGTCTTGGACTCTCAAGTGTTAGGATTACAGGACTAGCTTCTTAGTCACTTCTGTCAGGGTTTGGAAAAAAGTGATGATAGTAACAACTTCCCAGCAAAGGTTAAGGAGCAGATGGGACTGCCTGGTTTTCAACAGGGCAAAGACAGTACAAATAGCTACATCGTGTGCTTTGAAAAAACTCTATATGGGAAAGAAATCTGTTTTATCAATCAGTTTTAGATGTCTGCCTCCCACACCCATATAAGGCTTTTGGTGGCATAAAAATACCTCTAACTAGTCATGATTTAGGACAAACACAAGCCCTTAAACAAAAAGAACAAAATTGCCTGCTGACAGGTTGTCAAGACTATACCCTGGGAACGTCATCTTTTGTCACTCCACAATCAATGTCCGAACCAAGAGGACTGATGTTGTCCAGATCTTGGAATTTCCTGTCAAAAGCTTTTATATGAGGCACATGAGCACACATGGGCAAATAGCAGCTGTCAAAGTGATCTGTTTTTTTCCATACCTTTTGCATTAAATCAATTTGAGACAAACAGGTTTTCAAATTTCCTTTACTGGCAAGAATGTGGCCAGAGGAGTC
Organism: Acomys russatus; assembly: GCF_903995435.1. Classification (NCBI taxonomy): domain Eukaryota; kingdom Metazoa; phylum Chordata; class Mammalia; order Rodentia; family Muridae; genus Acomys; species Acomys russatus. The sequence goes on along the minus strand of NC_067139.1, from coordinate 60,987,202 downwards.
TTTTTTTGTTTTGTTTTTGTTTTTCAAGACAGGGTTTCTCTGTGTAGCCTTGGCTGTCCTAGACTCGCTTTGTAGACCAGGCTGGCCTCAAACTCACAGCGATCCACCTGCCTCTGCCTCCTGAGTGCTGGGATTAAAGGCGTGCGCCACCACACCTGGCGCAAGTAGTCTTAAATGCACACGTTATTCTGATGTTCACCTACCTGTAGCATGCCTCGGCCATTGCCTTCTATGGTACCCTCGTAAGTGACATGTAATCGCGTCAGGGGCTTCTCACATCTACAATGTAGAAGGTATTTTCTTAGAAAAGTAATTCACAACATATAACTCTGAAAATATAAGTGACTATGAACAAACAAAGGAAACAACCCAGAATCTAAAGCCAGAAATAAATGTTAACACTCCTGGTATTGATACTTCATTTTTTCTCACTAAAATATGCATATTTGCATTAAAATGGGACAGAATATTATTTCCCCTACAGGATATTAAGAGTTAAAAATTTGGGGCTGGAGAGATGGCTCAGTGGTTAAGAGCGCCGCCTGCTCTTCCAAAGGTCCTGAGTTTAATTCCCAGCAACCACATGGTGTGGCTCACAACCATCTATAATGTGATCTGATGCCCTCTTCTGGCCTGCAGGTGTACATGCAGGAAGAGTACTGTATACATAATAATAAATAAATCTTTTTTTTAAAAGTTTAAAATTTTCTCAATATACAAAAATGAAAGTATATGAAAATTCATTATTATGCTAGGGTTTGCAATCTACTACAGAAAATTTGACAATTACCTGCATGGTTCTTAGATGGGCCCTATTTTCACTAGGTTGATAACTAGTGCATAGAGAGGGGTGCCAGTGGAATTCTGAGCTATAGAATCTTTATATTAACACTCTTAACAGATAAACCTAGCATATGTAAGTAAGAACTCAGAAAGCACAATTATTTCCTGTTTCTTTCATAAGCTATAGTTACCGAGATATTGGCCTGTATTATATCAAGTTGATAATTTCATTGCATTAACAACATTTTAAGATGTTATTTTTTTCTTAGTAGATTCCAATTGTTCTTCCAACTGCTTATTGAATAAAAAAAAAAAAAACTTAAGCTATATTACATAACAGAGATGAGACCCAAGCTAACTTAAACAGTACTCTTATGTCCTTGGAGTAGGTAATGAATAAGCACGCGCACACACACACAGAATAACACACACCCGCACCCACAATTTAGAAATACTATTTATTGCTGAGATTTACTAATGTCCTAATTTTGAGCCCACAGATATTTGTGGCCAAACTCTAGACTAGATGACAGGTAAGTTTAACATAAGATTATTTCATACAACTTCTATTCTAAAAGCTTTATTTGGATTAACTCATTTAATTATCAGAATAACCTAAGTTTATAGACAGAAAAGAAAAATACAAAAAGCATTTAACTGATTTACTCAAGCTAGTAAGTAAAAAGCAATACAGATTTGAACCCAAGTAGCCTCTCATTAATTAAAACTCTTAGCAGTATATCATGCTTTTAGAAAGGATTATGTAATCTTCTGTAGAAAGTAGTAAATTTGGTTTTATAATAACACTTTATTGTATTTTTGTTTATTTATTTTGTGTGCCACAATAGTTGTGCACAGATCAGAGGACAACTTGTGGGCGTAGGTTCTGGGAATGGAACTCAATTGGATTTTTTTTTTTAAACTTCTCTTTCATGGTCCTAGTTTCCTAGTCATTTTATTCAAAGGGAAGCCTACCTATGAGGACACAATTGAAAAGACAAAGAGGCATGATCCAGAAACCTGTGAGCTGTCTCTCAGGAGTACTATGACTGGCAATGACAATGACGTGTACCAGTTCTCACTGTAATTAGGGAATGGCTACTCAGTTTGATAATTCCTTCCTAGTAGCTCTCCACTTTTGGTCTCTGCAAATACTCTGCACCTTGCTCCAAGAATCAAAGACATAGACTATGGTCCTCTGTGATTAACTAAGCCTGGGTAAAGTACCTGCTAATAATCAATGGGCTAACTGGAGCACGGCAGGATCAGATCAGGGAGGCACCCATCAATCCTATACTCTCAGCAGTACCACAGTTCTTATCTCTCCTTCATATGCATGCCCTCTGTAAATGCATGCCCTTTCCTGGTTCCATGCAGTCTGGGAGACTGATTTTAATCACACACCCCCAACTCATTCATGAAGCAGCTAAAACAAGACATCAATAAAGGAAAATTATGCTTAAAAGGTACCAAGTTAGGATCTGCCTCTCAGAGTTAAGGGGAGAACTGTTCTCATAGGGGCAAGTACTGTATTCCTTTCACAAAGCAGCCATGCCAGCGTCTACCACACGATGGTGTTGGGTGCCCTTTACACTGGTGCCAAGTTAGTGAGTACTGTGAAGTGCCTAGATAGACTGCTGCATGAGTAAAACACACTGTGTTCCTCGACTCCTGTATCTCAGAATAGTAGAAGAGAAAAGAAAAGCAATGCTCTCTACTTAGTAGGGACAGGGAGGTGTGCAGTTCTAGGCACCACATTTTAAGAGAATCAATGAATTCAAGGTATGTCAAAGGCAAGTTTATGATCCGAAACAAGTTAGTATAGACTTGTATTAATGTTAGAAGTAGAGGTCAAGAAAGCACCTTTTTTAAAAATGTACATTAGTATGAAGGTATCAGATTCCTTGGAACTGGAGTTAAAGACAGTTGTTAGCTGCCATGTGGGTGCTGGGACTTGAACCCGGGTCCTTCGGAAGAGCACAGAGTGCTCTTAACCACTGAGCCATCTCTCCAGGCCCAAAAGCACTTTTAAGGTATGAGAAAAGGTCAAGTGTTGAAGAACTTTACAAATCAGACTCATTCATTGTAGTGTCAAAAACAAAAAGAAAAACAAACAAACAAAACAACAACAAAAAAGAAGAGTGGGGGGCTGGAGAGATGGCTCAGCAGTTAAGAGCACTTGTCTGCTCATCCAAAGATCCTGAGTTCAATTCCCAGCAACAACATGGTGGTTCACAACCATCTATAATGAGATCTGGTGCCCGCTCCTGGCGTGCAGGTGTACATGCAGGTAGAACACTGTATACATAATAAATAAATAATTTTTTTAATTAAAAAAATCATTTCTATCATGCATTCAGCCTTCTGAAGTTTTCACCTCACTAATAAACATCTCTGGTGACCAAAGTATTACCTAAACAGACAGGTCCTTTCAAATTAACTACCATAAGAGATATTCTCCCTCATCACTAATTCTGAACAAAACTACAAACTATGAAAATAATTAAAAATGACAGGCATTTCTCCTTGCCTTTTGTTTTGGTTTTTTCAAGACAGGGTTTCTCTGTGTAGCCCTGGCTGTCCTGGATCTGCTTTGTAGACCAGGTTGGCCTCTAACACACAGAGATCAGCCTTTGCTTCCTGGGTGCTGGGATTACAGGTGTGTACCGACCACTAGACAAAGAGACATTCCTTAACATGAAATACATGCCTAAAATGTACATTTTATCATATCTTTCTCTGTCTTTAAAAAGCTGGCGCATTTTCTTTAGCCACTGGAGGTTTGCTCTAGATTAGAAGTGTCTTAATTGAGACTGCCTGTTATTCTGCTCAGAATTTCGAGATAAAACATATGAAATAAACTGCTGTGAGGAATCCATAAAAATCTCTCAATTGCCCACATAGATCAAATAGATCTTATAATTCTAAGGTTGATGATTATTTTTATTATTACCTTTCCCATTCTGGAAAATCCTCAAGACTCTGTCGTGTAAATGTCACCAGTCCAGTGGGTTCTACAGAAGTAACAAAAGAAAAAACACATACATACACACAAAGTATTAAATTTTAATTTACATATACTCAGCAAAAGAGTATGCTTAGCAACCCCTATAAACTAAGTAGAAGCAGGCGCAGCGGCGTGTGTCATGACCACAGCACTGGTGTAGAGGGTGGAAGCAGGAGGATCCAGAGTGCGTACTCGTTTTCAGATGATCCTCATGCTGTGACCTACTGAAGCTGCAGATGCTGAGTCCTTGGATACACAGGGTCCACTGTGCATCAAAATAACGATGAAAAACATTTAAGATTCAGAAACTAATTCCTGGTCATGTCCTTTAGACCACATTACTGGCTTAGATGCTAGGCAATAGCACTGCTCAGACAGATAGGTACTTTACCAGAAGGAGGAACTACTGTGTTCTAAGAATTTAGGGAAAAGATAATCTGTTTTTAAGAAAACAATAGACTTAAAAAAGAATCAAAATTACATATTAATAATATAGTCAATAATTTTGGAGAAAAAAAATTGGCTAGATTTACTAGTTTTGTTTTGTTTTCTAGTCATAAGCAAAAAATAAGTCAACTGGCCAGAAGTAATTTGTCTGCCTCAGACCCAAGAAGAACAAACTGAAAGGCTGATGCCAGGTTTGCTTTCTTCTGGGGAAAAAGGCTCTTAAGCGTAAGAAAGAGATGTCAGAAGCTATTAGCGGTTTTGGTGTTGAGTCCAGTGAAAGCTCAGCAGTAATTTCGTTCCTGTGGAATCTCTTTCATTCCTGTGGACAATTCTGTATTGTTTTGTACTTGCAGAACAACAGGAATATTACAGGGGGCAGTGATATTAGAACCAGGATTTTTTGTTAACACAGATCTTAAAATAGCCTTTAGATTATGTAAGATACATGCATAGCATACTTAAAACTCAGAAGAAACCAAGTAATGCACACACTGGAAAAGGAATGTACGTACATATGAAACCAGCGTCTAACTTATCATTCAACTACTTAGCAGAGAAATGAGATCATCAAACACAGTTCACACGTAAGAGAGACTAAGAGAAGCTGATAAATAAACACTGCAGGAAAAGCAAGGGAAGGAGAGACTACTTAACCAATAAGAGTCTTCTTCTTCTTCTTCTTTTTTTTTGAGACAGGGTTTCTCTGTGCAATAGTGTTGCCTGTCCTGGACTCACTCAGTAAACCTGGCTAGCCACAAACTCACAGAGATCTGCCTGCCTCTACCTCCCGAGTGCTGGGACTAAAGGCATGTGCCACCATGCCTAGTTAAGAATCTTTATTTCTAAACTATATAAAATAATTTAATTCAGAAGACTATTACATCGTATAGTCCTGAAGTCTTCATCACGAATATTAAGTGCATCATGTTTAACAAAACTGTGAAGTAGGTCCTGCAAGAATCATGTCTTATCCATTCTAAAACTATGTGTTGTTTTTTCTTTCATATATTAAGTTTCTGAAAGTAGCATACTATTTTACAGTGGAACTGCCGAGGCCTGGGTCTGGAATAAAGTAAAATTTCCCCCCAAAAGATTGGCATGTGCTTTTATATTCCACTTTAACTGGATTAAATCCTGTTGCAGGCCTTTCCAGCCCACATGGCACTTGTAATTTATGGTTCAAATTCTCAGAGATTCTCCCCTCCTCCATCCAGAGCCACGGTTGAGATGTGTAAGTCTCTACTGTGTCCTTTCTGCACAGCCAGGCTGGTTTCTCATTCATCCTTGACTAAGAGCACAGATGTGCCAGCTCTGTGTGTCAGCTCACCTATGACAGTCCCCCATTTCTGAGTGTCTTCTCCTTCTTAGAGATATACAATGTGATGAGACTTCCTCCATCGATGGTGTTGGAGCTTAATGCATCACGGTACTTTAAACCGACTTCAGAAGTCTCTGTGCAGTAGACTCCAGACTCTACTACAAGCCTTTCATTCCCCTACAGCCACTGGAGTCACATCAAGACCTAGAGTAATGCAACTGTATTTCTGCAAAGAAGTAAATTACTATGCACAGAGGGGAAGGGGCAGAAAGGAAGCAAATTTATTGATATAAATTTATAATTATTTATATATAATTTATTTCTTCAATCCAAATTCCAAGGCTTATGAGAGTTTATATATTTCTAGTTAAACAAACAAAAACTTTTAGATTTTTCCTAAAATTAAATGAAGTCTTAAAACTTGGTAAAGTAAATTAGCTTTTAGAAAAGTAATATATGGTTAGATCCTCAAAATAGGAAAGGCAGCTTTCAATTACTTATTTATATCTAAAACATGTTAGTAAAAATAACTAGTAGCATGACACTGCTTTGAATTACATAATTGTAAATCTTGCACTTAAAGGTGGTGATAGGAGGCCTCTGAATTCAAGGCCAGCCTGAAATACACAGAGAGACTTCTGAGTCTGTGTATGTACACATGTGTGTATGTACGTATGTGCGTGCGTGCGTGTAAGCCAAAGAACTTTAGGGTATTCCTCAGGCAATTCATTCACTCGTTATATTTGTTTCAGACAGGGTCTCTCAATGGACTAGTAGGCTAGACTGGCCGGCCAGAGAACATAGGGACTACCCTGTCTCTGTCATTCCAAAGCACGATTACAAGTGCCCACCAATACTCTGGCTTTTTTTTCCCACATAGGCACTAGGGAACCAAGCTAAGATCCTTTACCAGCACTTTACAAAACCCCAGCTCAAAGGTCACATTTTTAACAAATCATCACAAATTCTAATTTATTTGTTTGGTGTTTTTGTTTGTTTGTTTGTTTTTTCTTTGTTTTGGAGACAGGGTTTCTCTGTGTAGCCTTTGCTGTCCTGGACTCACTTTGTAGACCAGGCTGGCCTCAAGCTCACAGAGATCCACCTGCCTCTGCCTCCCAGAGTGCTGTGATTATAGGTGTGTGCCACCATGCCTGGCTTAATTGTGTTTTTTATAAGCCTGAACAATTCTGCATCCTTTCTTAAGATATCTTTCAGTACAGAGTGCAAAACTAAGTAAGCTATAAATACTATTAACAAAGCATATGGTTTCTCCTTAAATATCAAAATCTTCTCCACCAGACTTCTTTCTAAAAATCTAACCAATATTTACCAACACCATATTTAAAGGGGGGAAATGACCTTAGAATGATTTCAAGATGTGACTTAAGACAGTCCTACAAGCTGGAGGGCTAGAAAGGAAGAAAGCTCACTTCACCTGACCAGAACAGACCTGACTTACTCAACAAATCTGGTTTTCTTGTACCTTGTAAGAAAGTCTACCTACTGGTAATAGTTAACATAGTAAGCATGTATCTTCTTGCTTAATATCTGCAATTACCCTATGACGTAATTATAATTCTATCTCACAGATGAGAACCTGCTACTGGGAAAGTCAAACAGTAAGGTGCCAAGAAGAAGACAGACATGTGTACACTAAGTGTAACTCGGTCTCATAAACATGCCAGGAAGGGCTTAGGGGACATCCTGGAGAAGGAATCTCAGTTGGGTCATTGTCCGGATCAAACTGGTCTGTGGCCATGTCTGTGATGACTGACTGGGAGGGCCTGGCCTATATACGAAGCTGAGCCAGTAAACAGCGATCCACGTGGCTCCTGTTTCAGTTCCTGCCTGAGTTCCCTTAGTGATGACCTGTGACCTGCAATGTAAGCTAAAGTAACCCTCCTCCCCAGGCTGCTTCTTGTAATGGTATTTATCATAGTTCTAGAAGTCAAACTAGGACAGCAGGGCCGGAAAGAGAGGAAAAATGAAGGACCTGATCCATGAAGATTAAGCTGGCTAACACTTCTTTAGATAAAAAACATCTGAAAGACTTCCTTTGAAAGTCATTTCGAGTCCCTACAACCCTTGGGTATGTATCTCAAAGTACCCAGGTCTAATTTCAGATATTACAGTATACAATTATGTCTATACATAAACAGTATAAAATCAAGGACATTGCTTTAAATCATCAATGTCTAAATATGCTTCAGCAAGCCACTGTACTTCAAAATACAAAATATTTCTCAGGTTGTTTGATTTGACTTCTCACCATGAGCAAGAAAAAGTATAGTAATGAATAAAAGAAATTTACTTTTCTCTGTGACTCTTCGAAAGTAGCAGAAGAGTGTTTTCAGTTTCTCTGGTTTCCGTGATGAGCGTCCTTCAAACAACCTGAAAGAGGCCACAAGTAAAAGGGTTAAAACACCTTTGTGACTCCTAAACACCAAATCTCTATTTTCAATTTTTTGTTTATTTGTTTGCTTCTTTGGTTTTTTTATTGTGGTGGTGGTTGTTGTTGTTTGTTTGCTTTTTCAAGACAAGGGTTCTCTGTGTAGCCTTGGCTGTCCTGAACTCACTTTGTAGACCAGGCTGGCCTCAAACTCAAAAGATCCTCCTGCCTCTGCCTCCTGAGTGCTGGGATCACAGGCATGCGCCACTATGCCTGGCTCCAAATCTCTATTTTCAATCAAAAACTGAAAACAAATTCCTCTAGAAGGCAGTCCTGGAGCTTAGGAGAGCCAGAAAAAGGATGCGGATTTGAAAGGCACCTAGAAAGAATTCAACCTGGCTGCATACAAGCTCCTTCACAGCAGCTGAGCCAGCACCTATTCCTCCAGGAACAAGGCACTGTCTTAACCTCAGTGTCAATTAGGGCCAGGCAGCGATTATCTTCATGGCAAGTACAATTTACAGTATACAATATTATTAAGTAGTTATATAACTAAACAAATGGCATCTCAGAAAAATCCTCATCCTCAGTATTTGCAATTAAGTGGGGGAACTATGAGAGTCAAGACACAGCTAGGACAAGACTGGGAACTGAATGGGCAATCTCAGGTAATTAAGCAGATTCTGTTCTGGACTGGATGTGTCTGTCTTCCTAATACTCCCATGTTGAATACAAAACCCCCAACAAGGTTCTAGTTGGCGATAACACCTGTGAGGCAGTGGAAAGGCTGAGGAGATATGCCAAGAGTCCAAATCCTCAAGGAGAGACAGCGGGTGAGAGAGGGAGAAGGCACGGTCTACAAGACATGAAGACCCCCCACCTCAGACTCAATCAGCAGCATCTTGATCTGGGACGTCTAGCCCCGAAAGTGTCAAAAAATAAACTCTGTTGTTTGAGCCAAGAGCTTGCGATACTTTATTATAGCATTCTGAGGTAATGCAGATCCTTTGCTTGGTAGCAAAACCCAAGCCTTCTCTGTGCTGCCCAAGACCCAGCAACCCCGATTTGTACTGTTTAATTCTGTTTCCTTTGTAATGGCACGGCATTGTTATTGTTAACATGTAATTCAATTTATCCGGAGGAAAGAAACAGAGGGCTTTAGAAGCATATGACCTGACTAAGTAGTTCATTATAAGACTTCACACAAAAGCACACTTTTAGACATAAGACCTAGCTTTCCAAAGGCATTTAAAAAGCATGTGAAGATTCAGTGGCTGTAAATAATGAAAAGTCTCTGCCCCTAGTCATATATTCTGCCATTAAATCTAGAAAGCCTTCAAGTAAAAGTCATCTTTAGTAAGTGGTAAAATGGGCACCATTTTTCATGATTAGAAGAACAATCTTATGTAAGAATATAGAAAGGAGCAAGGCAATTCACAGAAAATCCAACAACAACAACCAAAAAAACAGGAAAGGAAATACAGCAAAGGATTCTGTATAGAAGGACCTGAATTCAGAGTCACCTTCTGGAGAATCAATGTGCTGAATAAAAGGATTGCCAATGCTGTACAGCATTTTAACCTAACATATGCTCTGCTTTAAAAAAGTTTAATAGTACCTATATGATAACTTACTCATTTCAGATTTGTTATTCTAAAATACTTAATACAAACATGCTTACATCTAGCTGGCAGCTAGAAGAGATGTAAAAGTGAAGGTTTTACCTTGATCTCGTCTGTAGTATGCCAACTAGAATACAGTCTGTTTAAATAAACACGACAGTGACGTCACATGGCAGTTTAGTTAAACATCCTACATAAATAAATATGATCTACTAAATGAACACCTTGGCCTCTATACAAAATCCCTTTCTAAAATTAGTGTGTAATAGAAGAAAGGAGTATGAATATCTTTTTTTAATGGACGAATAGATGTACTATACAATTCAACTAAGGGGAGACATTCTTTAATATGACTATTACAGAAAGAGGAGAAAATGACTATTGCCCTTAATGACTAACTTCCCCCAAAAAGAAAAATGTCCCATATATGGCTAGTTACTTGTAAAATCACATAAAAGTTCTCATATTTCATAACCATAATCGCAAATTATTAACCTTAGGAGCTCCATGGGATCACAGACTTATTATCCTAGGAATATGGACTTTTTTCTAGAACATTATATGGCTACTATTATTACAGAAATGAATGTAATATTTTATTTTACAAACTTAAGTCTTAAAGGTAGATTGCATGAAGCTCTCGCGTTCAACCTCAGCCAGTGAGCTCAAGGCTAGCTTGAGCTACACGACACTGTCTCAAAAGAACCAGCCACCAGTCAACCACTAAAGCAAGATATTCCCAAAGTCTAAATGCTAGCGGTATAAATCAAGCAGTACCTGAATGGGTTGCTTTTATTCACTTTTCCAAGCCCAATTCAAATTACTATGTAATCAAATAAGCATTCTCAGATTATTTTCTTTATGTAAATGTTAGTTTACTTTTTAAAAAATTATTTTTATGTGTGCACACATGTGTACAACTGCACAAATGTCATGGTGCGTGTGGAGAGGTCAGAGGACAACTTTTACTTTTGGAAGCCAGTTCTTCCCTTCCACTATCGGATGAGGAGATCTAATTCAGACATCAAGATTGTGTGACAAACACCCTTCTTGCTGAGCCATCCCACCAGCTTTTTCTCACTGCCGTCATGGTCCTCCTCCTTCATATATAGCCCTGGCTGTCCTGGACTTGCTATGTAGACCAGGCTGGCCTCAAAATCAGAGGTCCACCTGCCTCTGCCTCAGAATGCTGAGATTAAAAATTAAAAGTGTGCACCGTAATGTCCTGCACTTCTCTTTTTCTCACAGAGCCAAGAAGGATCTCTCTCTCCCTCCCTCCACCCTCCCCCACCCGTGTGTGTGTGTGTGTGTGTGTGTGTGTGTGTGTGTGTGTGTAAAAGTGCAGTCAATCAGGAGAAATAGGTTTAAAATCTTTGTGACAAATCTCCAGTTTGGTTTCATTATGCATAACCACCCAAATAAAAGAATTATTCTATTTTTTGTATCATTGAAAAACAGCAGAATTCATAGGAAATGGACATGAAAATGTTACCATGAAAATGATATTCAATCTGAGGACAGAACCTTGGGGGCAAGAAAGAAAAAAGGCAAAGGGGCTGAGAATGGCGCAGAGACGGAAGAGTGAGGCTGACAGACATGGGCCTGGGACCTAAGAGGATATGAGAAAGACACAGAACAGACAGACAGACGTTCAAGGAGAGAGAAAGATGTGGTGACTAACAGTTACCAAATGTCATCCAATTTTAAACTTCCCATATTCATTCAGCAATATGTATACAAATTTGTACATAAGCCAGGCCATAATAATCCTTGCCCATGTTGGGAAGACATTTATATATTTTACTGCATGATAATTACAGACTATTTTTTAAAAAGCCAACAGGAAAAAACCTAGTCAGGCAACAAACTTTGTTCTAAACAAAGCATTTTGTATTGTCAAGGGGAAAAGTCAGTAAAGGGTCAGATAGTTATTAATGTGTTTTTCCTTCCATACTTTTAGAGAAACATGGTTAAATAAAATAACCTTGCCATGCATGAATGGAAACACTGAAAAACATTACTGGAATTAAATTTTGTGCACACACCCTTAAATTAAGAATCAATCCCACTGGTATATAGTAAATCAAGTCCAAAGCACTATAACCTCCAGCTTAAAACAGAAGCAAATGATAGTATGGGATCTAGCCAGAAAGTTGTTCCTAGCTCCTTTGTGAGGCACTCTGCCATATGGCCCCAGCAGCATTCTCAATTCAGGGAAGTGGCAGATGTAAAAGCCTCCTGGGCTGCCCACTGCTGAGACCCACAATTTATCTCTGACCATCTAGTTTCCATGTGATTTCAGAAGCATCAATGCTAATCACATTGGAAGCCTTTATATAAATGTTCAGGCTGAGAAAGGCAAGCAGGGGAAAAGGTCAGAGGTATTTAACATAACTAAGCAGGCCTGGAAGAGCACAGCAATAAATAAAAGAAGGGAGGCTGATTCAATTTAGTGACGTCAGCCACCCACCACATACTTTTACCATTTTTCTTATTCAATCAAGTAGTAGCCATATCTCACTTGAGACTGAATAACACACAAACTCTTCTGACTTGCCAGAAGTTATAATGTAAATACAAACTAAGAAGGGAAAGAGGGAGGGAAGGAGGGAAAATACTACATATTTGGTTTAACAAATGGCTTATCAAGAGAACTTTGTTTTGTCTTCCATTTCTTGAGCATTCTCAGAACACTCTGCTTTTGCAAGGTAGTCAGACAGGAAAAGCACCAAGCTTGAGCAGAAGACAGTGTTCAAGTCTCATTTCTCTAGGTAAGCCACGCCCTCTCCAAAACCTCATCCATATACAAACTCTCCTGCCTAGAAACTCCCACAGAGAGGACAGTGAGCCATAACAGACACGTGAGTGGTTCTGAGCGGCCGTCATTTTTGTTGTTAGTTATGGTCATTATAAGACACACCGCTTCCCAAGAGAAGGCAGGTATACACTGTGAAGAATCCTAACCTGGGCAGGATCAGAGATAGCTGAAAACTTGGATCTGTGAACTGAATCTTGAAAAAGGAATAAAAGCCACATGGAGAGAAGGGAAGTCCAGTAAGTTACAAGCTTTAAAAGCAAGACAATTCCTACTAAGAATAAGAACAAAGAATCCAGCCGGTCCCGTCTCTGTAACCTGGGTGCACTTAACACACAGTGAGGAACACAGTGGCTGCTCACACCAGCCACTGTCTACTTGGCTACACATAGCACCCTCATAAGCTCAGCTACTGTTATAACTTGGAATCACTCCTCATGACAAGACATTTATACAGCCAAAGAGCATGCGGATACAGCATGGATACCCTAATGTCTGCCAACAATGGGATTTTAAGAAAATTCTCTTACACTGATAACATTGTTTTTGATTGCTAATGCTCCTCTTTAGCGTTGCTAGTACAGAGTGATTGTACAAGAGAAACTTTCATTCATGTTTTAATGTTTGAGAGCCCTTAATATAACTTGAGAATTAAGGTAGCCTGAATATATTCTTTTTATTGATTCTTTGTGAGTTTCACATCATGCATGCCAGTCCCACTCATCTCCTGTCCCCTCATATTCACCTTTTACCCTTAAAGCCTCCCTCCCAGAATAAAACACCACACACAAACAACAACGAAAACAAAGCATACAAAACATCTCATCGTGGAGGTAGTATGTCACAGTGTGTCCCACAGTATACCCCTCTGTCCACACATCTTCACTTGCACATGTTCACTGTAATGAGTCGTTGGTCTGGCTTGAAATCTCTGACTTCTGTGACACCATCAATATTGGGTCCTCCTCCTGGTTATGCTGTTGTTGCCCTGTGTCATGGAGATCCTACAGCTTTGGGACAGCATAACTGGCCCCTTCACATGTCCCAGTTGTTTGTAGATGATATAGGCTTTGGGGTGGGCCAACTCAGGCCATGCTAGCTGTCCCTTATCAGCACCACCAGGGCAGAGCATTGCTCTGGCTAGGCTACCCAATGCTGCCATTAGCCAGATGAATGGTGGGGCCAGCCCTCCCATGCTCTCACTCTCAGGGCTGGCTCAGCTGCACTCCCTCTATCAGGGCCAGCCTTACTCTGATGCCCAGCCCAGGTGCAGGGCCAGGACACTTGTTCTCATGACCCCAGGGTCAGCTCTTTGACTGCCTCAGGTGGCAAGGGGTGAAGGGGTGGAGGGCATCATTCCCCATCCCCCAGCCTAGACACCTCATACCAGATGTGTGTTGGAACCAACTCTCCCACATTCTTGCCCTTGGGGCTGGCTCACCAACTCCCCATTGGCCAGAGCCACCACAACTGTGCTGCCTAGGTGAGGTGCAGCTGGTTAAGGGGCAGGGTCAGCTCTTCTGACTGCCACAGGTAGTGAGGGGTAAGGGGGGAAGGCATCACCATCACATCTCCAACCCACCCATGCCACCTCAGAGCAGACAAGTAGCAGGGCCAGCTCTTACACTCAGGGCTGGCCCTGTCTTTCCCTTACCCTATCCTGTTGTGCTCTGCTGCGTGGATTTGCTTGGATTGGATTTTTGAGTCCTAGGCATAAGACAGCTCTGGCCACTAAGCGAGGCATCAAGCTAGATGAACAAAGGACAGTCAACTGCTGATATAAAACACCAACAACAACAAGGTGTCTCTTGCCCATTGCTGAGTGATGGGGAGTACTCTTGTATTTAAATAATTTAGTATCTGCCATTAATGGACTTGGATGGTGGTGATACATGCCTTTAATCCCAGCACTCAGGAGGCAGAGGCAGATGGATCTCTGAGTTCAAGGCCAGCCTGGTCTATAGATTGAGGTCCAGGACAGCCAGGACCATACAGAGAAATCTTGTCTCAAAAAAGCTAAACAAACAAACTAACTAAATATCCTATAAATGTACTGAAATGTCTTTTTTTTTTTTCTGAAATGTCTTAATTTAAGTTTTTAAATTAAACAATTTTATTAGCTACTAATCAGCTGAACTCTAGAATTCTTCTCATCTCGAGAGAGAGAAGCATTTTATAATTGTAAAAGATTTATTACAAGGTCTTTGGAATTAACATGATGGCACTAGAGAGAATGATGACTATACTTCTCCACTGTCAGACAGAGCTATCAGAAACGCTGCCTGCATGCAATGAGCACATCCACCACCCAGAGCCTAGTCTCTGAATAAAAGGAATCAAGGACCCTTAGATAATAGTTGGTTCCAGGCCTGGGGAAAGGATAATATAAGCCTAGAATATTTTATGATTCTAAGTGGAAGAAAATGGGAAAAAATAAAAAGATGGAACCTTCTCAAAAGTGTACAAAAGCCCATATTTTTAATAACCCTAATGATCCAAAAAATACAAATAACAAAATGATTAGTCTGTTATACTATTTTTTAAAAATAGGAGTTAAGGAATAGATCTTCCTTACAATGAATTTCAGTTAAGAAACATAGAAAATAAAATAGAAAAATTACAATAGACACTCCTTATGGAGATGGCTTCAAATGTGGCAAACAAGCCACCGAGCAAAATATCCTCATTTCTACCACAGACAGAATTCTGCCTTAAAAAAAGGGCAAGCTTGGATGCAGGCAGAGTCAATAGTCAAACTCTGCCAAAACAGGGTAATCAAGTCCTTAATAGTTCCTGTCTCACAAGTATGTCTGTCAGATATATTGGGCCAGAAGGCTGAAGATGATGCTTCAACGTTATATAGAGTTTTGGGTGACTGCTCTGTCATCTTCTCATTTGGGAAGTTGCTAACCTGTACCTCCTATACATTCAGGTAATTAATTTTATTCCTTCTCAAGTCTCTGATGAGGTTGAAGACCAGATAGTTTAGTTTTACAATCAAGATTAGTTGTTTAGGTCTACAAAGAAAGTCCAGACAGCCAAGGCTACACAGAGAAACCCTGTCTCCAAACCCACCCCCCAAAATAGAAACTACATTACTACAAAAAGGTAAATTAAGTGGTCCACTGTAGCAATCTACTCTGAAGATAGACTGTGTGAGCTATGGTTTTTGTGCTCACTACGGCCATCCTAACTGTACACTGCTTGTAGTAGCACACCCTCAGAACCAAACCACAGGTGACTGAAGATGGTACAGCCGAGCATCACACTCAACCAAGTGTGAAAGAGAAGCATGTAAGGGTTTTCTGAAGGCTGGCCCTTCACTAGGAAAAATTTAATATTCTATTCAAAGTCCGTAAAGACATGCTCAGATAAAGCAAGAAAACGAAGCAAGAGCATTAATTAGGAGTGGGAATAAAAGGGAAAGCATGGGCGTTATCTGCTAAAGTGCCTATAATGCTTTCTTCTGGGCAGATGTTAGATAAGATTTGGAAAGTAGCTAAAGTCTAAAATATTATTGGTGGTTTCACAATGTATTAATCTGACAAATAATTTGAATACTCCCTTGTCTTCCTTACAAATTATACTGATGAATCAATAGTATCTATTAAAAAATACTAAATCACTTCCTGTTTTTTTCTTTGAAATTGTTTAACTGTGTTGCCCTGGCTAGCCTGAAACTTGGCTATGTATATCAGGTTGGCCTTGAACTGACAAGAGATCCACCTGTCTTTGATGCCTCCAAAGTGCTGGGACTAAAGGCATGTGCTACCAATGACTTTAAAAGTGCCCAGTGACTTTATATTTTTATGTAAGATCTTTACAGAAATGAGAGCTTTTGTTCCCATTTTAAAAACTGTTTGAGCATAGGATTATAATACACAATAAATGTCCCTAAAAATAATCAAACCAAGCAAAGGATGGAATTCAAGCATTCAGAAGAGGGCAGTGTAAGAGCACAAAGAGAGCACAGGCTCTGGAGTAACCAAGACGAAGCCTGGTTGTGATTTATTGGTTCCAGGATTCCAATCATGCTCTTGGCCTCTGTGAACTTGAATTATGATGCCTAAAAACTGGTCAAAACATCATCTGAAGAAAGACATCACCCAATGATAAATCACTCAAAAACATTCATTTCATCCACCCTTCACGAAATTCTCTCTGAAAACATACCGATTAAAGTTAATGTCTGGGTAACTAGAATACTCCGATTTCATCTTGGCATTCCGTCGGGGAAATGTGCAGAAGAAAGCATTAGCTAAGAGACTGGCAATCTGTTCCTGCGACACTGTGATAGAATGATTCATCTTCTGTTTCAGAAGTGGTATTGGCTGATGGAAGAAGACGAAAATACAGATGAGAAAAGCAATAATTAGTTTAGCAATTTTGAAGACAGAGGTATCAAATTGCATTTTCAAAATTAAGGCAGGAATAATTTCAAGCTACTCTTGAGTCCCTAAATCAGCAAATCTGTTAAAGTCAAGGGCTGATTATCAGATGATTGAAAAAAGTACTCAATTGACAAGTTACAGATTTCTAATCAATAACAACACAGAAGAGAACATAAAGCATCAGTTACCAGTGAAAACTGAGACCGCCTTGGCAAATACACATTAACACATTACTCTTGTAATGAAAACGAAAACAAGATAGAATAAAAATCCAACACTGAGTTTAACTATTATTGTATATGTTACATTCTTACATTAAAAATAAGGGATAAAGTACTTTTTTTAGTCCTAGATAAAATAATTAATATGATTGAATAAATAAGTCATGTCCCTCCTACTCTAAATCAAACTGCCTATTATTAACTTCTTTATGAGAACTAAATCTAATTTTACTAAAGCACTTAACAGAACATGTGAAATCTGCCACACAGAACTATATGTAACTTATAAAATAAAGGCATTTTCTATGTAATAGAACACCAAAGAAGATGCAGGACATTTTCCTTCAGTCTTTTGAATCTAAAATGTCTTCTTGTGGCAGCTCAAACATCATGACTTGTAAGTACAATGCATACGACCTGAGCATTGTGCTCACTGTGTTTTGTTCTAATTTAAATGCTTAAACTGTGGTTTTAAAGACATGCTGGTAGAATAAAAGGCCATTATCTACCAGTTTTCCATGAGTTGTTAAATTTAGAATAGTCCCCTTTTCCTTCTCCCTCTCAGCAGTACTCACAGAACCAAGAGTACTGGTGTCCACACAAATCTCAAGCCAGCTGCCTCAAGTGAGCCATCATGATCACACCTCAGGCACCACCCAAAATACAGTTAAGATAGCAGAAAACACATGCTGCTCAAGAATAACAGTTGATGGCAAGAAGGAAAAGTTAAATTTACAATGTATTTCTCCTAAAAAAAAAAATTCAAAGGTAAGCAAACAAGGGAAAGATAAAGAAATTCTTCCAAGGCAGAGGAATCAGAAAGCTCACACTGATCTGTTTTCTCTCCAAAATATTTACCAAATTAGCCATAAAAATGATTTCAAAAATTAGTAAATATTTTTGGTTTAATTGATTTGATACACAAATATTTCATATGCTATGTCAAATAGAATATTTTTTTAAAGAAATGACTTTTGTTCTTTTGGTGAGAAGAATGCATAAAAGCTCACACTTACTGAAACAAGAGAGCAGAATCTTACTGGCAAGTCCCTAGCTAGAAAAACTATAAACCAAGATATTTCAAAAGCTTCAAATTTTAATTTATTTGATTTTCTTTTAAGGGCCTAAGAATTATTTTATAGATTTGGCCTGCATATGTTAATGTGGCAAATCATTAAATACAAGCATATGCAATTTAACTTGTCAAAAACATATTTCTACCTCAAGCTGAAATGTTAATTTTTCATAATAGAGAATGACTTTTCCGTAAAGAACAGAGCACAGAATTAAGACTTTCTCCCCATCAGTGTAGTAATGAAAGAACAAGGTATTCTAAGACAGGGTAAACACCTAAACAGACATAATTTGATGTGACTCTACTTAGCAACTTATTATAGCTTATTAATTTAAATTAAAGCGTAAATTTTTCATGAAATAAGATATGGAAACCTCTCCTAAGTGCAAAAAAGTGCACCATCTGTGTCTAAAGAGTAGGCATGGTCTTTATGAGCCAAACATTGGATTAAAAGAACATTTAACTAAATAAGCTTCACTTAAAACCCAGAGACACAAAGAGGATCTCCCTTCCAGGAGAATATAACCTAGTGGGAGAAAAGAGGCCAAGTCGTGAGTCAAAGCAATGAGGGAGATATGAGTTGAATGCTACAAGATGATTCCATTTTACTGGGAAAAGCAAGGAAGGCTTTGCAGCAGAAGTGGCAAGAGACAGTTGGGAAATAGGAAGAGCTTCACGAGACAAGGAGAGTAAAGGAAAAGAACGGAGAAGGAACATTAGCAAGCAGCTTTCAAGACAAATAACAAGAACTGTTTTAAAATACACTTCTCTAACAACAGTAAACGTAATCTCAGACACACTATGTTGCTGAGGTGATACTACAGTTAGGGAGCCTTACAAACATCACAGTGAAATGCTAATAAGCATGGCATAATGAAGGACAGTCATTGGGTTTTGTTTTTTGTTTTTTTAAGATTTTTTATTTATTATTATGTACACAGTGCTCTGCCTACATGCCAGAAGAGGGCATCAGATCACATTATAGATGGCTGTGTGCCCTTAACCTCTGAGCCACCTCTCCAGCCTCACTCGTTGGTTCTTGACTGAAGAGAATATGGCCTAAACACTGGACATGTTTAGGATATTTGGGGCTATCCCCAAGGACTGTGCTTATAGTTTTAGGAGTACAATGATTGATATCATCTCGTATGTCCCCAAATGTTTTGGCCTATAATATCCACAGGCCCCTGTGGAGCAAGTGTTAGCAGAGTCCTAGCTAGCACTGAAGCATGAGAGAGCTAGCCCTAGAAATACAAGACCACTGTGGTGGAGAAAACACACAAACAATTATGAAGAGCAAAACCGCAACCTTCTCTAGAGATTAAAATTTTCTTCTCCTTTAAGAAGTGGGGTCTCGCGGGCTGGAGAGATGGCTCAGTGGTTAAGAGCACTGACTGCTCTTCCAGAGGTCCTAAGTTCAACTCCCAGCAACCACATGGTGGCTCACAACCATCTACAATGTGATCTGATGCCTTCTTCTGGCCTGCAGGTGTACATGCAGACAGAGCACTGTATACATAAAAATAAACCTTAAAGAAAAAAAAAGAGGAGGAAGAGGAGGAAGAGAAGGAGGAGAAGAGGAGGAAGAGAAGGAGGAGAAGAGGAGGAGAAGGAGGAGGAGGGGGCTTAGGGCTGGAGAGATGGCTTAGAGGTTAAGAGCATTGTCTGCTCTTCCGAAGGTTCTGCGTTCAATTCCCAACAACCACATGATAGGTCATAATCATCCATAATGAGATCTGGTGCCTTCTTCTGGCATGGAGGCCTACTTGTAAGCAGAAGACTGTATCCATAATAAGTAAATAAATCTTTAAAAAAAGAAGAAGAGGAGGAGGAGAAGGGATCTCCAGTGGATGCTCCACACCCATGCACACACAGGCAGCACTAATTACACTCAGTGAACTATTAAAAAAATAATAATTATATGATGTTGGGAGGGCAGCAGAGAGGGTATCAGAGAGGAGGCTGCTGGGGGAATAAGGGTGACTATGATCAAAAACATCTATCAACTTTTCAAAAAAAAAAAGATTACATTAAAAAAAAAAAAAACCGGAGGAGTCTAATTTCTTTCCCCTTGGGTGTAACCTAGACTAAGTGACTACCTGCCATTAAGCAGAAAAATAGCAGAAGTGACACTGGATGGGATTTGGCCCTAAAAGGTATAACAGTTTCCCTACACGCTCATGTACACTGAGGACGCCAGCTACAAAGCCTTGAGGACAGCTAAGCTGCACATGGAAAGGCCCAAGTGAGGTATAAGGGTGTAAAGGATCCAACTAAGTGGGTCCTGAAGCCCCAGCCAAGCCCTTAGATGGCCACAGTCCTTGCTGACAACCACACTGCAAGCACAAGAGAGACTATGAGCCACAACTTACTCAACAAGTTGTTCTCAACTTCATGACCAACAGAGACTAAGATAGTGCATAGTGCATGCCTGCTATTTTAAGTCGCTACACTTTGAGGTTATATGTTAGGGAGCAATGTGTAATTAATGCATTACAAATAAAATGATGTAATACAGTATTTTTTTTATAGTTTTAAAAGTTAAAAAAAAAGTGCCATGAGTTCAACTGTTATAGTCATATGTCACTATGGAGGAAAGTGAGGGAGATGAAGGTAGTATTAAATCATCTTGAAAAAAACATGCCAAACCAGTAGTTTGTTTAAAATGATGATTTTTTAAAAAGACATTGTTTAAACAAATAAATGGAGGAAAAGGAGTCTGAGTAAACAAACTGCAACAATGGAAAAGGAAGCTCTAAATCGAATGCTGCATCTTTAATGCTCTTAGGCAGTGTCCTCTCTAGCCTCTAACCTTTCCATGACAGCAAAGCTGCGTGTCCTTTCGCAGAATCCTTTCCCACCTCAGCCATTTGAGCTCAAGGAAAGCACTGAGATGTTACATTTACTAACCTGAGTACAAATATTTGGCAGACAGAGCGCAATTTTCACCATGTCAGGTAAAATGGATTGATACAAATGCTGAGCCTCTGCTTCTTCAAGTACCTGAAAACCAGTGAAATATATTGCATGTATTAATAGTAGTGAACAGTAATCAATGAATATAGATTTATGTTAATCTTAAACTCCCACTGTAAGGTACAGTGTCCTCACCAAAAAAAAACACATGCAGAAATATACCAACAGAGCTGGGCACTTAGGAGGCAGAGGCAGGCAGACTGCTGTGAGTTCAAGGCCAGACTGGTCTACAAAGCATGTCTAGGACTGCTAAGGCTACACAGAGAAACCCTGTCTCAAATAACTTAAAAAAAAAAGAAAAAAGAAAAAAGAAAAATACAAACAGGTCCATCAATAAATTAACAAATTCATATCATTTACCTAAATGTCTTCCAAAACCAAAGTATACCCAAATCAAGTCTCTCATAACAACAACATTCACCAATAAATGTAATATTTATAAAATCAGCAAGTTGTTCAGTAAAGAAAGGCACCTGCTATCAAGCTTAATGACCTACGTTCAATTCCCAGGCTCTATATTGGTAGGAGAGAACCCACCTCCACAAGACATCCTCTGACCTCCATATGCACATACATATAAAATATACATACATACACACACATACAAATGAATAAATAAATGTAATATTTAAATGTAATACTCGTAAATAGAAAATAGCACACTCAACCTTGTTATTTCAGCTGAAAACTGAGCACCAAGAGCTCTTTCAGAAACCCTAAAGGACCCATTTAATTTCAACAGTCATTAACATAATAGGGCCATAATTACTCCAAAGCATATTGTCTGTGTCCAAACTAACCCACTAACCAAGAAACAATGAGGTTCCTTATGATCTTAGAATTCTCCCATGTTAGGTACATTTGGGAAGATAAAACCACATTTCCTGTATCCACCCGAAATACACCAAGATGGCATGTATGGTCCATGTTCATCTGTTTTTTTAACTCTACAACAAGTGAACACAAGATGATTATTAAGTAATTCTGGCGGAAACAAGTTGCAAAAAAAAAAAAAAAAATGTAAGCAATATTTATTAACACCCACTATAATGATGAAGCTAAAATGAATTTGACAGCTATGGCAGGACAATGAGGACACAATAAGGCTTCTACTAGTGGTGATGGGGGAATCTGAACAAAAGTCAAGTCCTAAGCCCCTACAGAAGAGAAAGTCAATACACTAAAAAGGCTAGATAGAGTAGTGGGCTGCCTGCAACCCTAGCACTCTAGAGGTTGAGGCGGGAGGATCATTACAAGTGTTAGGCCAGTCTGGGCTACAGAGTTAAATTTTGTCTAGTTAAGAACAGTTAGGTGGCTACATCCTTACAATAAACCTCTTTTAAGTCCAAGAAAAATAAAAACTAAAATTAAAAGGTATACATCCTTTATTGCTTCATAGCTACAAAGTAAACTGTTTTCCTACATCTGTAACTATACATTGAATACTCAAATACATACTGTTTAGTTTCTATAGCAATCTTGTATTATATTTGCTTCTGTCACTTATCTATTTGTTTGTACATCCAAGAATCTACTTTAAAATGCATTTTAAAGTTACACCATTACATTTCTGTCTGTTCATCTATAAATTTAGTTCTTGAAGAATTACAAGATTTTCAACAAATAACAGGCAGGATTATGATGATGCATTATGTTACTCCCTGCTTTGTTTAACATTTTACATATAATGCCACTAATTAAACTCTAGGAATGGGTTCTATCTCTCTGTGACATTTTCTCCCACTTGTTTAATGGGTCCTTCCTCCATCACTGTATAGCTGAACATGCATACCAATAAGAACAGTTATTGTAGTTTATAAATATTTTATTAGTTTTTCTCCTCTTGCCCCACATTACAAAACACTAAACATATAAGGGCTGTGTTGTAAATATTCATATCCCCACTACCAAGCACAGTATATAATAATGTTCATCATTTGATGAGGAAGAATTGTCTGGCAATGAAAAACCTGGGGTTGTAGCTCAGTGGTTGAGTCCTTGCTTGGCATATACAAGGCCACTCATGTGTCCTCCAGTACCAATACACAGAGTAAAACAATGTCAGTGGAGCTTGGGAGTTACTATAGCCCAGTGAGTAAAGTACACACTGTACTCCTGAGGAATTGAGGTGGATCCCCAGCAACTATGCTGTTTTTAAAAGGGGCAGCAAGGGCTGGGGAGATGGCTCAGTAGTCAAGAATGCTGGCTTCGCTTCCAGAGGACCTGAGATCAATTCCCAGCACCCACATAGCAGCTCATAACTGCCTGTGACTCCAGTTTCACAGGATCTCACACCTTCACATAAACATACATGCAGGCAAAACACCAATGCACATGAAATAAAAGTAATAAATTAATTTTCTAAAAAAGGCAGCAAAAGTAGTACAGGAGAGACAAAAGAGACAGGCGCCAAGTGACCCCCTGGAGTTTGCTAGCCAACCAGACAAGCCTAGCTAGTAAGTCCCAGGACCCTGTGAGAGACCCTATCTCAACAAAACAGAACAAAACAACAAAAGAAAGCAACTAAAGCGGATTGCTCCTGAGGAATGGCACCTACGTTTGACCTCTGGCCCCATGTGCACACGTGCACATACAGGTGCACAGGCATAGAAACCTCAAACCAAACAGAAGCCCATATCCAGTTGGTGGTAATGAAAGCACAGTTTGCCCTGAAAGAGCCTCCAAGATAAGAATATACAAGATACTCAGAGGAACTAAAACTCAGAGGGAAAGCAGTTGTCTTAAACTCAAGCACTGAGTGGCAGGCTAAGACTGGACGCCAGGGTTTTCTCCCAGGTAACAAGGAAGGGCATTTTAGAGAAGGGTATGCTGGGCAAGAAATGGGAAACCAGTTATAGAGCCAGATGTGCATATGTGCTCCAACGCTTCCTTTCCTTATCTGTAACAAGGGCAATGCTCCGACTCTGCTGAAGGTTCTGAAGGTTCTAATATAACAGTGTTTGATGGAGACTAGAACACCATACACAAATGCAAATTAGGTAAAGGGCTAGTAATTCACAGCTTCAGTCAATCTCCGAGTCCTCCACCTGAATTCATTACCCTCTTTTAACCACTAAGCAACACTGCCTCAGGCCCTCATCCTCTCCCATCAGGAATTCGACATGATCTAACTGTGTTCCACTGCTCAGTCCCCTTTGGTTTCTGCCCAAGTACATCCTAAGGGCTCCTGCTCTGCTTGAAAGCTTCCAATGCCACAGTTGAGTGGAGAGTGGGGACTGACTTTCACAGGAACTCTGGTGCCCTATATTTGGCCATGTCCCCTGGATGGGGAGGCCTGGTGGCACTCAGAGGAAGGATAGCAGGTTACCAAGAAGAGACTTGATAACCTATGAGCATATACAGGGGGAGGAGGTCCCCCTCAGTCACAGTCATAGGGGAGGGAATAGGGGGAGAATGGGAGGGAGGGAGGACTGGGAGGATACAAGGGATGGGATAACAATTGAGATGTAATATGAATAAATTAATAAAATATTTTTTTAAAAAAAACCTTCCAATGCCTTTTCAATACAGTACAAACTCCATTAATTAAGATATTTGTGTATCTACATATTAAATATTGATATTAGATAATTAAGCTTTAGATGTCTTCCTAAATATTAAGATATTTATCCTATCTTGAGTTAGATGCTTATCTGGTCTTATTTAGCGTATCATAAAAACTGATATCCATACAGCCACACACACACCCTCCAGTCTACTTTACATACTTGGCAGCTCTACTAATCAGCCTTCTACAACACTGCCTTATCCACCCACAGACCCCATTTGTTTCATGACTGTGATGTCTTTCCTTAATTCCGAAACATATGTAATTTTCTTGCTATTTTATTCAAATAATAATTGTTTCAAAGTCCATCCATTTTTTCCTTTCTAGTTCTCTTGCAATTTAAAAAAAAAATAAGATCCTTAAAATTTTCTGCTTTCTGCTGTTATTTATGGACATGCTTTCTATCACTTACTAGAAGTTCCTTCAAAACAAGATTAATAGCTGGTTCCCCATGTCTAGAACAGTGACGTTCATGTGTAACAGTGTTAATAAAAATACTTTACCAGCCATCTATCTCACTTAGCTTATTACACAAAGTTCATCCTCCTTTCCATTGCCTTCCAGAGTCTTTACTGCTTAGCAAAATTATTACAGGAGGCTCTAAATGGTGACTGAACTGTATAGGGGCTCAGTTTTATATAATATATCTTAAGCTTACTGGAAATTTCACTAGTATATCACAAGTCCCTTAAGGAGGCAAGTTCTTATTTCAAAAATTAAAAGTAAGTCAAAATTACTAAGATCTTTCACATCAACTTATTCTTTAGGCATGTTTCAGATTACAGAAAAATTAAGCATTAGAGGAAAAAGAAAAATTATATCACTAAATTATGTAAGAGCAAAAAAATCAGCTAGAGAAAGCTTATGTTTCTAACATTTATCTGTGTACAACTCAGGCTGACACTTTGAAGAGAGGAATGTGACAGCTTACAAGAAAACAAACTCACTCATTCTCCTTAATTTCTGAAGGCTCATGAAAGTCTGACAGGCCAGCCACAGGGTGATCTCTCATGTGTATCACCCATCACAATTATGGCTTCAATAACAACGGTCTCTAAATTTTAATACAGTACAACTGGTTTTCAGGAAATACCCAGTCTAATATTTTCATATTTAAGAAGGCACGCTTCACAAATTAGCAGCTAACTAATCTTCAGCTCTAAACACTGTCCAAAAATTTTATTTCACAGCATCAAAAAAGGTGTAAATAAGTGCAAAGGCAGAGCAGACGATGTGAAGCCCTCAGGGATCTGCAGGAGAGACGAAGCAAATGCTGTCTACCGAGTCACTCCGACGCTGTGCTTGCTTCCTTCCTTCCGTTCTTTTTAAAACCAGGTATTCAGGGGTTCCCTAGAACTTGTGAGAGTACCATAACTCAAATCTCAGAAATACTGATAAAAATAATAACTCATTAAAGCATCTGAAATTATATGGTCTAAAGATAAAAGAGATATTCTACGTGTTAAAGTATTTGTCTTTTAGCTTGTATGAGGTAGAATCTACATTTGCCCTCAGATTGACTTGACAGGTATCTGCTTTGACCCTGCTTTCTTCCTCACTGGGAAGTGGGAGATGAGCGGTGGGGCGGGCATGGCAGGCAATACAATCTTTCTATTTTTAATTGGCAAACTACTTTTTTCTTAGTACAATTAAATTCATTACTATCATTTGACTTACTATGTAGCTTACGACAGTTATCTACTAGATATTGTGTATGTTGGAAAACACTGAACACTAGGCAAAGATAGGTCTTTGTGCTGGCTAGTTTCCACGTGACATAAGCTAAAGTTATCTGAAAGAAGGGAACCTAAATTGAGAAAATGCTTCCATTTTCTGGCTCCAGGGTATTTTCTTAATTATTGGTTGATGGGGAGGGCCCAGCCCATGGTGCGCCATGCCATCCCTGGGCTGGCGGTGCTGGCTCCTATAAGGAAGCAAGCTGAGGAAGGTATAAGGAGCAAGGCAGAAAGCAGCACACCTTCACAGCCTGTGCATCGGCCTCCAGGTTCCTACATTGTTTGCATTCCTACCCTGGTTTCCTTCAGTGATGACTAAGATGTGGAATAGCAAGCCAAAGAAGCCCTTTCCTCCCCAAGGTGCTTTTGTCATGGTTTTTCATCGTAGCAAAAGAAATCCTAATTAAGACAAGTTTATATAAAGAGAAGAGAAGGGGGCACTGGGAGAGCATGGAATCTTGGCAACCCCATTAGCAAAGAAACAATAACCACAGGAAATCAGCAGCCCAACCAGACACAGCCCACGTAGCAGCCTCCCCAAAAAGGCTTCAAAACACACATTCCATCGTAACTATATGCTGGATTTAAAAAAAGGGGGGGGGGACAAAAAGCACGGGGGGGGGGGGGGGCTGGAGAGATGGTTCAGCAGTTAGGAGCACTGGCTGTCCTTCCAGAGGATTCAGGTTCACTTCCCAGCACCCACATGGTGCCTCACACCTGTCTGTAGCTCCAGTTCCAGGGGATCTGACACCCTAACACAGACATACATGGGGGCTAAACAGCAATGAACATAAAATAAAAATAAATTATATTATTTTTTTAAAAAGCACGAAAGACTCAAAACACAGTATAAAAAACACAGATGGGGGTCAAATAAAGCATCATTTGGACACTGCCACCCTTAAGGACAAGCTCATACTTAGATGGCTGTGTTGTTCTGGGACATAAAAACATAAGCAGTTCTTCCACAAATTTCATCAGAAGGGGGCTTCTTACTACTTGGCTCAAGCAATCCCTTACTTATAAGAATACTACTCGATTTCATTTCATAGTCCTAGAGGAAATGAAATGTAGGCAGAATATCAGGGATTTTCTTTCCTTGAGTAAGATTCAGCTGACTAACAAAGTTTTGTTCATAGTCCCTAAAAATCTTTTCAAACACAAAAAAGTAATCCCAGCCTTTGGGCCGGTGTTTCAGAGAGGGCAGGTGATAAGCAGGCCCAGCAGGTCCAGGGTCCTCTCCATCCATGCCAAACTGGGTTCTTACCTTCAGGTGGTTTCTACTACACAGTGGAGAATGCTTTGGGTCTTTAATAACTAACTTTAACTGTCAATTTCAACTATGTGTTTTTTGTCACAGCAGGCAGCTATCCACCTACAAGTGTTGCTCCTATTTCTTTGCTTCCAAAGAGACTTCATGAAACTATTTGACTGGCATCTAATACCTACCTCATGGATTCCATCTAGCCTCTTCTGGATGGAAATTCAGATGGTTGAGCTTGGGCCTTATAGCCACAATGGCGTTTTCTGAGTTTTTGGCATCTACTCAGAGGGCCAATGTTGTATAAAATTTCCTACGAGATGATGCATTTTGCAGGGAAGCTCATTAAACTCAGGAAGTAAACATCTCAATAACTTCAGCAAGTCCCTGAAACTGGTGAGAGTGACTAGGCCCTGCTCTCCCCAAACTTACATAAACAGAAGGGACTGCGGAGAGAGTATTCTCTCAGAGAAGCCCAGTTGCCTAGAGTTGACAGATCATCTCAGTCACTAGAAGAGACCCTTAGCAACCTGTTCAGCTGCCTGTAAGCTGTGTAGTGTGCTCCAGGCTTCCAACTTTTGTGAATGATCACCCATGCTTTTGGTGATGTATCTTTTTTTTAATCACTCCTGTTCCTATAAGTAACTCCAATAAACCCATTGGTTAGACTTTGATGGTAGTTTACTTTTGGGTCCCTAACGGGGGTGAGTAGATGTTTATACAAGTCTCACCAAGAATACTGTCACGCAACAAGGTTTGGACTAACTTCCATTCATACCAACAAGTCCTCACTGGCCAAGACAAAGAGGAACGGGAAATAAGAGGAGAAAGATTTGCTTCCAGACCTCACTAAAGCCCCATTTACAACTGCTCCCAAACACAGATGCTTCTAATGAGTTCTTCATTGGCATTAATTTCTTGCTTTAGGAAATAAGGCATCAAGGCCCCACAATTCTTAAAATTCAAGACTTCTGTGGATAGGACAAATTTAACCATTATGTATTCTAATCACAATAATTAACAACCAATTTGGGAACATTTTTAGTGAGAAAAAAATACCTGCACCTCAGTTCTTAAGACAAAATACGATTCTAATAAAAAAAAGCCTCACTGTTTCAAAGACTCAATTCATTAAACATAAAGGTCTTCCCTACATAGTATTTACTGTATAATCACTATTTTTCATATTAATAGTAAATTGCATAGTTTTTACTTTTAAATATTTTGCACTCTTTTGAGAATACGTTTTAAAACTTAATTTTCAAAAGCATTCAATGACAGCTTACCAAAATTATAATACAATAAATAATTCCATATAAACCAAGTACTGTACATACACATTTAGAGTGCTTCATTACTGATAACCTAATATTAATAAACAAAACTACAATATGAATATCACATTAATTAAAGCTAAAACAAATCTAATTCTCAAAAGGGTTGAGGGCACCCCCTGGTGGCAGATTCTTTAAAGAAAAAGCAAAAACAAAAATTTACTAGCAATTAAGACAAGCACCACTACAATGATTTTTTGTAGGGGAGGTTGTTTTTGTTTTTGGAGACAGGGTTTCTCTGTGTAGCCTTGGCTGTCCTGGACTCACTTTGTAGACTAGGCTGGCCTCGAATTCACAGAGATCAGCCTGTCTCTGGTCCCTGAGCACTGGGCCAAAAGGCATGCGCCATCACGCCCTGCTCAGTGAAAGTATTTTTAATTCACCAAATTCTACTTAGAAATGCAATTGTTTCAATTAATATATAATATACAAAAATATTCACGCTACAATTTTTAAAATGCTATGACGTTACAGTGTGGAAGGACTTACCCAAGCAGCACCCTCATATGAGGATGGTATCAACTACAGGAAGTAAGCAGGACCTAACCAGATCTAATGCAAATAGCCTATTCCAAAGGTTTCCTAAACTATGTCCTATAGCAACTATTCAAATGCCAAGGAAACGTAGAGATAACTTAGTGCAGTACTTTCTAATGAAACTGTACTGATAAAAGTGATTTGTACCTGCCATCCACACATATAGTAATCCAGCATTGGAAATTTGGATTTAAATGTAAGTGAGAACTTTAAATTTTTACCTCATTTTAATTGCTTGCAAGTGGCCGCTGGTTACTGGTTGGACAGCATGGATTTGTTCCACTTGCTAAGCAACTTTAAAGAAATAGTTGCCTGAGTACCCAGGGATGACTTAGAGGTTCTCAGCCAAACGTGTAGTTATGTATAAACCATACAAACTAAATCATAGCTTTGTGCTTAAGTTTTTAAAATTCAATTGCATCAGGCTTAATTCATTTTTGAGTTGAAAATAGTCAAATGTTCCTCCTAAAAACAATTTTGACTCTATAGCTTATATAAGACTAAAGATGAGAAGACTGGGGTAATATTTCAATGTTCAGGTAAACCAGATTAAGAGCCTCTCATCTTGGGCATTTATTCTTTTTCTGCATGTTGCAAATTAAAGAAGTAAATAAGCCCTACGTGGGTTTGCTGTGCTCAGGCATCTAAGGGAACAAAAGACTTAAGTCTAGCCAGAAGTTGCTAATGTGCATTGTTCACCTACCATGTCTAAACCATAAAGTTGAGCTCCTGAAGAATAAACATTGCCAAATCCTTTCCTCTAGAAGTATACCACTTTTAGCATAAAATGTGTATTCAATACTCATAAGAGTCTGTCTACTGACTCCCTCTTCTCCAAGTTGTCAATCTGAGGTTAACTGTCACATGACTGTTCTGCAATATCTCAAAGATTGTGGCTCAAAGCTCACACATTCCATTGCTGGAGCCATGAACTAGAAAACACCGAGAAGTTCAGTCCGGGAGAAGTTTAGCTTCAGGGAAAGTATAGACATTTCACACCGAACATGAGAAATAAACAAATGCAGGGAGGGGAAGACAGGACTGTGAGCACACGGAACTTTCAGAAGAGGCTGCCAAGATAGAAGAGACCAAGCCTGAGCTAAGCTTTAAGGAAGCAAAGAGGGAAGCAAATACCTTTCCAGAGAACCAAGTGAGGATTTAGACTGTGACGTGAGGAATAGGAAATGATACCACAGAGGTGCTCAGAGGCAACACAAAAAGATTTCACAAATATCAACCAAGAGAACTGAAAATAGAGGAATGCCATGGAAGTTTTTAAGTGTTGATTCAGATAGCTTCCTGTGTAACGGCAGAAGTGTAACGGCACAGTGACTGCAGTCCACCAGCTGAGCCATGGTAACAGTATGGATGAGACAATGCAGTAAAAACAAAGATGAGCCTCAGAAAGCTCAGGAAGGAATATCACAGTATCTAATGAGGGGTTTAACAGTTGACAGGAAGTAGTGGCTGAGGACGGCTAAAATGATTAACAAATTCTAATTCTGTGTAGTTTCAACTCTCTAAACCAGGCATGGTGGTGCACACTTTTAACTCCAGTGCTTGGGAGGCAGAAGTAGATGGATCTCTGTGAGTTTAAGGTCAGTCTGGTCTACATTGTGAGTTCTAGGACAGTAAGGGCTACACAGTGTGACCTTGCTTCTAAAAACAAAACAAGACCACTACCACTAACAACAAAACCATTCTGTGCCTTGGTCTTCACTTGTAAAACAGAAATGCTTTAACAACATCTAGCAATGGGGTGGTTGTGAGAATTAGAAGAGGAAAAGGATACTGCTTACGTTGTACAAAGTAAAGCTCTCAAAAGTAAGGACCACCACTGTCTCCATCAGATAGTGATGGAGGATGTCCCAGCAAAGAAAGAAAATATAAGGAATATCTTGCAGTAGAAGCAAATATTGGAAGAGACTGAGCTAAGACTGAAGCTGGAATGTTCTGTGATTCATATGCAATAGGCATGAAAGAAAGAAAAGCTCTCTTACAGAAAGACAGGGCTGTATGAGACAGGGCTGTATGTGACAGAGACTAGGCAGTTTCAAAGCTCCATGCCAGAGGAAGGTGCCTTTTGCTTATCTTTAAGCTGCCCTTCTCACAGCTCTGAAAATATTCCAAATTATACTATGCTGGAAATGGTTCTTGCTTAAGAAATGTCTTTTTTAAATACAATTCTTGTACTCAAAAAAACATTACAACCAGATAGCACGACATTCCACTTACAAAAATGAAATATGAGCTGGGTGTGATGGCGCACACCTGTAATCCCAGCACTCTGGGAGGCAGAAACAGGCAGATTGCTGTAAGTTTGAGACCAGCCTGGTCTACAAAGTGAGTTCAGGACAGCCAAGGCCACACAGAGAAACCCTGTCTCAAAAAACAAACAAACAAAAAACAAAAACAAAAACAAAAAAAAGGAATATGCAAGATTTATTCCTAATGGGTTGCAACATATATTAAATGCAAACTAATTTGATAAAATGCCAAAAGCTAAAAGAAAATTAGCATAGTTTATGAACAGAGATATAAGTGAAGGGGGAGATTAAAGCACGGAATTATCACCTTTCTAAGAGAGAAAGCAACTGAATAATGAAGTCAAAACCAAAACCATATTTAAAATGAATAACTTCTTACTATGTAATTCAAAAAAATAAATGAAAGGCTGGCAGCTAGAAGAAATTAATGCACTAGATTAATTTCATTGTTAGAATACAGAACAAACTCTACTGAATCGATTTCCATTTTGAGTACCCCTAACATCTGACACCCTTGTGTGCCAAGGATGATGGCGCACAGCTCATAATCACAAGGATGATGGCGCACAGCTCACAATCACAAGGATGATGGCGCACAGCTCATAATCACAAGGATGATGGCGCACAGCTCATAATCACAAGGATGATGGCGCACAGCTCATAATCACAAGGATGATGGCGCACAGCTCATAATCACAAGGATGATGGCGCACAGCTCACAATCACAAGGATGATGGCGCACAGCTCATAATCACAAGGATGATGGCGCACAGCTCACAATCACAAGGATGATGGCGCACAGCTCATAATCACAAGGATGATGGCGCACAGCTCATAATCACAAGGATGATGGCGCACAGCTCATAATCACAAGGATGATGGCGCACAGCTCATAATCACAAGGATGATGGCGCACAGCTCATAATCACAAGGATGATGGCGCACAGCTCATAATCACAAGGATGATGGCGCACAGCTCATAATCACAAGGATGATGGCGCACAGCTCATAATCACAAGGATGATGGCGCACAGCTCACAATCACAAGGATGATGGCGCACAGCTCACAATCACAAGGATGATGGCGCACAGCTCATAATCACAAGGATGATGGCGCACAGCTCATAATCAATCACAAGACAACTCTAACTTCACCAATGACACAGCGCATGGAGGGCTCCACTAAGAAAGAGCTGCAAAATAGCTTGCTAAGTCTTTCAAAGCTTCATTCCAATTGTAGCAATGTGTCGTGTGGGGTATGAACAACATTTAGAAGAAACATGAATATAAAGCTCAAACATACAACCCAATATAATAATGCACATAAACCCAATGTGGAAGTGATGATGGACCATAACATATTTCATGTAAACCTAAGTACAATTTATCTGTTTTAATATTTTAGTGACTCTGATTAGATGCCTTTTGGCTTCTACAGTTCTCATGAATTAAATTAGCTTGTGCTGTAAAGCAATGCAGACCTTATTGATTCCAGAGACTCTGAGTCACCAAGGGAAGAAGTCCAAAAAGGTTAAACTTCCACTGAACTCCAAGTCAGAGGCCTGAAAGCTACAGAGATAAAGGCATTAGCTGTAGTCTTATGAAACATCCAAGGCTGCTTTCATTTGATTAAGGATTTGCTACAGGCTCTTCATGACAAATACAACAATTTACAATTTCTAAGTGTTCAAGACAGATCCAGAAAACAGATTATCTACTAATAATTCTAAATTAGAAGCTACAAAGTATGTGTCCATTAGCAAAAATATACTTTTAGGTACCAAAAAGGAGGAAGAAAAGGCAGAGGAGAAGGAGGAAGAGGAGGGGAGGAAGGAGAAGAGGAATAAAAAGAAGACCCACAATACCAAAGGGCTACACCGAACTGGGCGTGGTGGCACACACCTTTAATCTCAGCACTCAGGAGGTAGAGGCAAAAGGATCTCTCTGAGTTCAAGGCCAGTCTGGTCTACAAAGCAAGTTCAGGGCAGCCAGGACTACAAGAGAAACCCTGTCTCAAAAAAAGGCAAAGCCAAACCAAACCAAAAAACCCAAAGGGCTACACTGGAGGAAGAAAGCCAACATCCTTATTGATTATTGGATACAGAAGCCTGTTTAGGGTTGAAATGGTGGTCACCACAACTACTTGCGTTAGATTAGTTTTTCTCAAACTATTCTTAAGAATATAACATTCAGTAAAAAACATTTGTAGAAAAATCAACCAGGCCAAGTGGTGATGGCACATGCCTTTCATGCCAGTACTCAGGAGGCAGAGGCAGGTGATCTCAGTTTGAGGCCAGCCGGGTCTACAGAGTGAGTTCCAGGACAGCAAGGCTACACAGAGAAATCCTGTCTTGAAAAACCAAAACAACCAACAAGAAAAAGAAAATCAGCTGAGAGGAAGGGCAAAATGTTTTCAATACATAAAAGTTACCAAGCATTTTTATATAGTTACAATCACGATACAACATACCCACAATAGAATGTTATATCTGGAAGGCTAGACAGTCCACAATACATGCCTGTGATCCTTATGTGCACTGATACTCAAGTGATACATATGCTCACACTATTGTCTTTTATGCTATTTAATGATGACTGATTTATATTAAGTTTTGCCAAATCATATCACATAATATAAATGTTAACCAAAAACTTAAGGCCAGTGGAAGACACCCAGAGGCTTAACTGCCACATGGTCTACCCACAGCCATTGAGAGCCACTACTATGTGCAAGAGCGTGGGTGACAAAGAGAAGCTGAGTGGTTTGAGGACTATGAAGAGAGGTGGAGCTGGAAACATAGGGTGGAGAGATATGAATAGCCTGCCCTGCTACCTGAGGCCATGATAAACTCCTAGCCCATGTTGCCACTAAGAGCTATGTCTGGGTTTGTGGCCATGTTACCAACAAAGGTCATATGAATGTCTCTGGTCTGGGCTGCTGCCTGGTTGACGTCCAAGGATTGTATAAAACTGGACTTGCCCCTCACTGGCTGTGGCACAGGGGAGAGCAGGCTATCTAGAGGAGCTGACCCTAGTTGTAGCTGTGCCTCGAGGCCAGGAGAGCAGGAGAACTGGCCCTGCTCCTTGCCAGCTATGGCATGGGGTGAGCTAACAGAAGCAGTGTTGGAGAGCTGACCCTGGTGGTGTGGGTGTAGAGAGAGAGCTGGCGGGCTGACCACCCAGGCCCACATCGAGGGCATGGAGTTGGCCCATCCCAACATCTATCCCATCTATGAACAGCTGGAGCACATGAAGGGACTGGCACTGAAGATCCAAACCTGTGGGATCTCCATGACACAAGTCAACAATCGGATATCCGAGAGGAGTCCTGGTAATGATTCAGTATTGATGGTGTAACAGAAGCCAGAGGCCTCAAAACAAACCAAGGACTCATTACCATGAACGTTTGCAAGCAAAGATGTGTGGACAAAAGGGTGTGCTGTGGGACACACTAAAGCTTCCATGATGAGAATGTTTTTTAAATTTAAATTTTAACTTTAATTTTCTTTTGTGGAGAAGGCTGCAAGGGTGGCGGGAAGATACGAAGGGGCAGGGAGATGAGTAGGATTGGGGTAAATGACACGAAATTCACAAAGAATCGAAAACAATTTTTTTAAACTTAAGGCCATTAATTTCCCCATGTGAGAATGTTGTTAAGGCACTTTAATACAAATTATGTTGCTTTTCTGGGTTTATACTTATGCTCTTCCAGTACATGATAATTTTAAGCTTCTCATAATCACAAAACTTTTTAAAAATCTTAATTAAGTATTGGTACAACAATACATACTTCATCCTGTGAGACAATAAAGTATGCTGGCCTGCTTTGGAATTTTAAAATAACACACCAAGAACTCTGAAGAAATGGATAAACTAAGCATAAAATTTATTCCATTAATTTGCATAAGTGCAACCCTTGTCTACTTTTGTAATAACCTGCATATAAAGAAGAATGCCAGTTCATTGTTGACAGAGTTGCAGTCTTTCTTACAGGAAAGGGGCTTTAAGTAGCCCTTCGCTAACAACCCACAGGACAGCGGGCAACTGTAGGACAAATCCTTAGTATTTTTAGAACTATAGCAAAAGCAAAAGATGTGCAGCTTTTTTTATTTTTAAAAGATGTACTTCGTGTGTGTGTGTGCACACGCGTCTGTGTGTGTACATGCATGCAGGCGCTTAGAGGCCAGAGAAGAATGTCAGAGTTCCTTGCATCTACAGTTGCAGGCAGCTGTGAACTGCTGGCAATGGAGCTTTGATCTTCTGAAAGAGTAGCAAACGCTGGATAGCTGAAGCCAGTTATCCAGTCCTCCAAATACTACAATTTCTTAGTTGTAATAAAGATAATTTTATATTCAATCTGAGGTACAGACTTTGCTATATTTACTAAAGAAAAAAAATACAGTTTCAAAAAGAGAATATATCATAAGTCTACACACACAGCAAACAAAAGTTGTCTGCTTTAGAGGTTTTCTTTCTTTTCTTAAATGTCCTCTTATTGCTCTATGCCTATCTCTCATTGCCTACTTTAGCTGCCACAGATGCAAAAACTCAAACTAAACAACAGCATCTGCTGCTTATTACAGCTTTTATTGGTAAATTAACAACATGAAAAACTGAGAAAAATGCAAATACATACATCTTTTTATCTCAAGCATTAAAAAAAAAAAGGTGGAGTGGAAAATAAACTACTTACTAAAATGAACAACTAATCAGGTTGCTGAAAAAAATGTTTGCTATGTAAATCAATTTTAAGTTCTTTATCAAATATTTTGCACATATCATGAAATATAAAATTTATGTGTAACAAGAAAAACTCTTTTTTTTTAATTAAAGGATTTTGTTTCATTTTGTCTTTTTTGTTAGCTTTTTGCTTGTTTTGATTTTTGTGTTTGCTTTTGCGAAAAAGAGAAAAAAAACATCAAGTTGGATAAGTACTGGTGGGGAGATTGTAGGATATTTAAATTAAATTTTATGTGTACCAGGCATGATGGTGCACAATTTTTATCCCAGCACTCGGAGGCAGAGGTAAATGGATCTCTGTGAGCTTGAGGCCAGCCTGGTCTACATAGCAAGTCCAGGGCAGCAAAAAATACACAGAGAAATCTTGTCTCAAACAAAACAAAACAAAGTATGTGTACCGGTTAGTGAATACCCGTAAAGCAAACATCCACTCTATACCTACCATCCACTCTCCTCAAACATACAACCCATGCTCCTCCTCAGTCTCTGGCTTTAATGTATAACATAAACCTCAAGTTCACTCATTAATAATGAAATGAAATAATGTCACAGGTGCTAAATGATGGAAATGTTTAAGGCTCTTTTATAATGCATTAAAATAAGAGAACCTTCACTAACATACAGGACATTTCATTAAGATCTCCAGTGAAAAATGCCAAGAGTAAGAATATCGATCCATTTGGAATATAAATTATTGAAATGCTTAGATTTAATTTTGTGGGATGCCCCACAGGAGGACCATAAAAAACCATGATTTGTTCCCAACACTTTTAACAGCTGGCAATAAGGAAGGCCAACACTAGCACTCAAGATGCAAAACCATCAAATAACTGCAATTCCAACATGGTGTATTTAATATAAGTAACTATAAATTACAGATTAATAGATTGATCTCTGTGATTTTTTTGGGGGGGGGGGCTGGCTCTTGACAAAATAATGATGGCTTCAGCAATACTTCTACTCCCACCCCCAAACAGGATGCTCATAAGTCACAACTGGAACTAAGAGTCCCACGACTCTTACAAAGACACCCCTCTGCAGGTAATAGCAGTAATGTGGAATCATGCTTTCTCGTTACTGTTAATATGATGTTAAATTTCACTGGATATTGTCTCTTTAATGAAGCATGACACTCAGAACTCAGTGTGATACTTAAGTGAAGCAAGTTTTGTGTAGCAACGTGACCAAAATGTAACAATAATATACTATGTACTTTTAAGTTGCAAGTAAGGATCTTCAATCTTCTCTATAAAGAAATGATAAATGTTTTAGGAAATCAATATGTTTTTTTTTTTTTTTTTTTTTTTTTGGTTTTTCGAGACAGGGTTTCTCTGTGTAGCCTTGGTTGTCCTGGACTCACTTTGTAGACCAGGCTGGCCTCGAACTCACAGCGATCCTCCTGCCTCTGCCTCCCGAGTGCTGGGATTAAAGGCGTGCGCCACCACGCCCGGCTGAAATCAATATGTTTAACTTGATTTAATTATATAGAATAAACAATGTATTAAAATATTACATTGGTGCCTATAAATACACAGTTTTACATTTTTATCAGTTAAAAATTAAAAACAAGCCAGGCGCAGTGGCGCAAGCCTATAAGTCCAGCACTCAGGAAGAGGCAGGCAGGATCTCTGAATTTGAGACCAGCCTGGTCTACAAAGTGAGTTCAGGACTGCCAAGGCTACACAGAAAAACCCTGTCTACAAACAAACAAATAAAAGAAATTGTAAATCCTTTCAGTAAACAATATTTAAGAATTCTTTAGATTGAGACGCAACCCTACTCCAGAAAGTAAACAGTTAACACAAAACCACAAAACAAACATAATGCACTCATCATTTTAAACCTAGCGCTCCTTTTCCGTTGCCATTGCCATTTGTAGTGTTTGACATTCACTTCTCACTAACTACTGAAGACTTGGGAGGCACCGTCCTTGTGGGTTATAACTTGATAAAGTTATGCGTTAATCTTCCAAGATGTGACAGACAAGAAAACACACAAACGTATTAAACATCTAAATTTTTGGGTTAACTACAAGAACAATGACAGAATAGCCATTCTATCAGAGAAAAAAAAATAAACAAAAAACCCCACAAGTTTCTAGACATGCTTTATACCAATATTCTCTAATCTCCTACACTTTAATGGCTGAGAAAATAATGTCAGTTTGATAGACTACTATGCAATTATGAAGTCTAAAAACTATAAAGCTGTAATAGAAAATTTTATAACATACAATAACACATTCAAAGCATATCTTTAGATTGAGATATAACTATATAAGATAAATATAAATATTTAAGACATTATACACACAAGCAAAGACTTGAAGAATGTAGTAAGAAAGTATCTGATCTGTTTTTAAATTCCTTTAACCCTCCACATGTTGAGAAAGTAAATTAAAACAGAAATAAGCCCTTTCCCTAGAGAACTATAAAACTATCACCAGCACCTTGGAAATAACCTTGTATTTATGATCTACACTAAACCCATACAAACTTGCCATAATATATATATATGTGTGTGTATACGCGCGCGCATGCGCACGCGCGCGCATGCGCACGCGCACACACACACACACACACACACACACACACACACACACACACACATCACCCTGACCTCTTTGTGCATATTAGGAGTAAGGTCTCCAGATAAAGAAGGAAGTCCTAGCCAAGCATTCTGATTAGGAGAGGAAGGGGGGAAAAGAATAAAGGATGAAATAATTAGTACTCAGCAAGGCCAAAGAAGTGCCAATGGAATTTCTTACTGCTATGTCAAAGTATCAAATTTAATATTAGTTTAAGGAAGTGAAACATTATATCCACTTAAAGCCAAGAAAATTACAAAATACAAACATTACTGTCAATAAATGATAAAATACTGTATCGCTATGACTAACTTTTCAATGCTTCAGAAATTAAATCTCTCTAAGAACCAGGCTCATTAAGATTCAAGGATACTGAGATATCTCCAATTACCTGTCAGAGGGATAGATAAGGAATCTATTACTTTATGGCTGTCATGGGTCAAAAGCTCAATAAAGTAACCCTAAAATTACTGGCACTAACCAAAAGACACAATTAATTTGGATTCTAACATGATTATAAAAGCTTGCTTTTGCATAAATTAACAAACTAATCCTAAAATTCATGTCCAAATGTATAAGATTCAACAAAAGAAAGAACCAAGTTAGAAACTTACTGCAAAGGTACAGTAATCAAGACTGAAGCCTAGGATAAACCTACACACACACAACTAGGAGCACGGTGTTTGGACAACTGACTAATAATGAAAATAATGAAACTGGACCCCTATATCTTATAATAAATACAGAAAAATTAACCTGAAATTGGTGTTCACATAGAAAAATAATAAACTGAGGGCTAGCAAGGCAGCTTAGCACATAGGGAAACTTTTCAAAAGCTTGATGATCTGGGCTCCATTCCTGGAGCCACAAGGTGGAGAAGAGCACTGAGTCTGAAAAGCTGCTCTCTGACCTCCACATTTGTGTGTGTCCCTACATAGCTCAGACTCAACTAGACCTCTGAATGTACAGACTGGGCCAACCTTGCAATCCTCCAGCATCAGTCTCTTTAGTGCTAGGATGATAAACATGCACCACCACACCTCACTCTAAAATCTGATGTTAAAAGAAGTTTCCTGCCATTTTTTACAAAGAGAAGTGCTGCTGCTCAGCCTGCTGCTGGTGGTTCTGACGTGGTGCTCTCACCACACTGAGTGCATAGTAAGTGACTGCAGCTGTGGAAAATTACAGCATAAATGCAGAGTAGGAAGAGCTATGCACTTTTGTGTCTTTTCATCTAAACATCTAATTCTGGAGTTATCTAAAGAAACAACCTCAACTATGGGAATATATACATAGACATGTACACATAACATGTTAGTACTGTAATGACACATACACACACGTTATACAGTATAGATGATAAGGTGAAATTTAGCAACCCACACATTTGCACAGTAGTGATTTTATACATCAAATCATAATGCCTGTGTGGCAGCTCATATTTGTAATCCCAGCACTCAGGAGACTAGGCAGAGCTGTGGGGGAGTTTGAGAGTAGCCAAGACTAAAAAGTGTGACCCTGGCTGGGCGAGGTAGCACATGCCTTTAATTCCAGCACTTGGGAGGCAGAGGCAGGTGAATCTCTGTGAGTTAAAGGCCAGCCTGGTCTACAAAGTGAGTCTAGGACATGCAAGGCTACACAGAGAAACCCTATCTCCAAAAACCAAAAAAAAAAAAAAAAAGAGAGAGAGAGAGAGAGAGACCCTGTATAAAAATCCAAAAGGGAAGGCAAAAATCTAATCATGGAATAGATACACCCACTGATAATGATAATAGTATGAACAATATGAGAAAAAAATTACTACACCAAGGGAATAAAACAAAATTCAGGTGGGGGCCTGGTGGCACTCAGAGAAAGAATAAGCAGGCTACCAAGATGAGGGGGAGACAGTCCGCCTGGG
Organism: Acomys russatus; assembly: GCF_903995435.1. Classification (NCBI taxonomy): domain Eukaryota; kingdom Metazoa; phylum Chordata; class Mammalia; order Rodentia; family Muridae; genus Acomys; species Acomys russatus. The sequence goes on along the minus strand of NC_067139.1, from coordinate 60,946,228 downwards.
TCATAGACCTGGGGGAGGGGACAGGGTGAAAGCAGCAGGGAGGGGGAACTGGGAGGACACAGGGATGGGATAACAATTGAGATGTAATCTGAATAAATTAATTTTAAAAAACCAAAAAAACAAAAGCCAAAATTCAGTTTCAGTCTCAAATTATCTACCTAAAATAAGCATTTGAAAAACCATTAAAATAAAGTAAAATTTGAAGAACTATATGTACTTTTCTCAAACCTTTTTGAATTATATGTACTTTTCTCAAACCTTTTTAAAAAGTAGTATCATTTTATAGCAGAAGAAATAAGCACACTTTTACCTTATCCCAGAAATCAACCAAAGCCGTAAAGTCCCATTTCTTCGAATATGCCACATTGTACTTCAGAATAGCATCCTATAGGAAAAAGACACAAATCTCATGATATAGTCATATACGTTATTGTTTGTAAATTACTTCCAGTAAATTACTTAATGCTAAGCAAGCTTCCTTCTGACATTAGCTATTCCACACTAGCAGCTATGGACAAACAAAATGCACACTATTATTCACGTAAGAAAAATGAGATTAAAAATGTTAAGCAACAGGAGGAAAACATATTTACCCCAAAGCATGCATTCTAAAAGGGGACAATGTACTCCAACTGGGCGAAAATCAGACCTTACGGGATTAAAAAAAAATAAAGAAATTACAATAGTTTGTGGGTGACATATGTTATGTGTATATGTTGTGTTGTCTGTTTCTCCCTGTGTGCGCATATGCACACATGTATTTAAGATCACTATACACACAGTTATATGTACTTTATATGTTTAGGTATTCTCACACACAAGAGACACGTAGCTACTTGTAGTACTAAAATACCACTGGGGAAAGAATAAGAAAAAAATGTTTAAAAGAGAAAAAGATTGAAGAACAGTATCTTTTTAATTTAGTTTTAATTTATGTGCATTGGTGTGAGAGTGTATCAGATCTTGGAGTTACAGACAGTCGCCAGCTGCCATGTGGGTGCTGGGAATTGAACCCAAGTCCTTTGGAAGAGCAGACAGTGCTCTTAACCACTGAGCCATCTCTCCAGCCCAAAGAATAATACCTTAAAGTGCAAAATGGTTCCCCCCTCAGTTCCAGCTCGCGCTCGCGCTCTCTCTCTGTGGATGTGGGTGTGTTTGTATGTATTCATATGTTCCTATGGATGAGTGTCTAAGTATGTGCATATGAGTGTAGAGGCCAGAGGTCTATATTTAGTGTTGTTTTTTTTTTTTTTCAATTATTCTTAACCTTGTTTTTTGATCCTGGGCCTCTAGTCACTGACTGAGAAAAGCTGGCGAGAGAGCTCCAGGAATCCACCTGTCTCCATCTCCCTAGTATTGAAGTAACAGACACAAACTCAGGTCCTCATGCTTTCATGGCAAGTAGTTTACTGACTGATCCATCTCTCTAGGCCCTACTATCAACTATTTTATAAACTATAAAATATAACTTTGTTAGTACAAAAAGGTATATATACTTTTCTTAAACCCCCCTACAGAATTAAATTATTTTATAGCCAAAGAAGTAAGACACTTTTACTTTACTCCCATAATTAACCACAGCTAAAAAAAAAACCCTTTGGTTGTACAAAGCCTAGAGGTTCACACCAATTATATATTTATATAGAATGGTTAAGTCAAACTATGCCACCTACTGGTGTAAGTTGTAAATAACACTATATATACTGGGTTTCCACAGTTAGCTATGCATAAAGCATATTATTTATAATTAGTTCTTATTTAATTCTTTAAAATATCTGATTTGCTCATTTTTCATATCATTAATAAATTAATAGAATTTATAAGCAATGATATTGATTATTTACTTTTTTCTGAAGGAATATATAAGTCTAAAAATCACTGTGTTAAAGTATTACTATGAAGGGTCTAAACTTTATCACTAAAAACAACAACAACAACAACAAAAAAAACTTATAAAAGCTTCCTAGAAAATACTTCATATCACATAATGAACAAGTATCTACATTAAAGCCTGAACCTACAAAAATATAATGTATTTACTTAGAATCTTCTTTCAGAAGAGACAAAACATTAACCATAGAATAAGAAGTAAACGCTTTTATCTTTCTCTCAGAAGCCATAAAAAAACATTTTTGGTAGCTTGCTTCAAAATGTTACATGATCTAGTAAATAGCAATGTCTGCAAACAAATAATGGCCAAATGATACATGCATATACTTAATCACATAGGCAAATCTCAAAAATATTAATTTAAATCAAACACTATAGCATACATATTATTAGACTCCTCTCATGTAAATTATAAATGAATCTGTAGTGAAAAAAAAGAGCAAATTTTTTAGCTAAGGTGAAAGCAATTATAAAGGGGCAAGGAGAATCTTTGGAGATTTCATAAATGCCAAGTATCTTGACTGTGGTGGAGACTCCAACAGTAGACATATTGTCAAAGTCCATCGTATTAAACACATCAAAAGTGTGTGCTTTTATATACTTCCTCAAAGTTGATAAAGAAAAACATTTTAAATACTGCTTATTTTCTAATCCTTTATCACATTTTATAATTATATTGACCCCAATAAAGTTACTGCATGACATTTGTGCAAGATTAGTTCAAGTCCCCCTCAGGATACCAAAATCTGAGTATGCTCAACTTTCTTATATAATGGCATAGTATTTGTATATAATTAGGCACACTCTCCTTTATACTTAGGTTACTTATAATCACTAAATCAATATAAATGATATATAGATAGTTACACTCTATTGTTTAAGGAATAACTGCAAAAAAAAAAAAGCTGAGCGTCTTTAATTATTGCCAGAATTTCTTTCTTTCTTTCTTACTTTTTTTTTTTTTTTTTTTTTTGAGGTCGGGTCTCATACTGTAGTTCAAGAGAGCCTCAAAATCTTTATGCAGCTCACGCTAGTCTCAAACTCACAGCAAAGTTCCTATCAATCATGCTGGGATTAGAGCCACAGCAAGTACCGCCATGCCTGACTTACAGATTTGTTATTCTAGGCTGGTCAGATCCAAATACGAGGAACTTAGATACGTGGTTCTCTTCCCTCTGGAATGCTAATAAGTGGGCTGACTGGATTTACTTTTCCTCTAGTCTTCAAATCTCAACAGTGGTTTATCATGAGTTCTTTATTAGGAAAGCTGGATGTTAGTTTGCAGCTAGCCATCAACTACCCAAGTTCTCTTTAGCTCACAATATTAACCCAAGGACCTTTCTGTACAAATTATCCAACTATTAACAGAAATAGTACCAAGGATACTGTTTCTCTTTTAAGCTTTGAATATCTGATCTTCCCAAATCTACCCATGAATGAATAAATAACAAAAAGATTATAGCAATCACAAGACTTAATATTTACTTCTTTCTTTCACATCATTCTTTGAACAAAGAAATTACTATAAGAAGATATAAGAAATCTTGACAGACTACCTTATTCTGTTGATAACAAAACGGAATTTCACATTAAAGCAATTGCCCCTTCCTAAAGTAATCAAGGAACTGCCAAGAGGCAAGCAGACTAACTCAGAATGCTATGATTATTCTGTGTGCTAAAGAAAACATTATGAAAATTCTACAAAATAGGCCAACTAGAAGGACAAAAAGAACCTAAGAAGGCTTTTCAAAGGGCACTTGGATAGTGTCATCAGAAAGTATATGAGTCTGGGTTGTGAAGACAAAGGCCCAAACACAACGGGGTGAAAGTTAGTGGTGCTCTAAACAGATAAAAACAATCTTAACTAGTGACTACAGGAGGACATGTGTGGAACACTAAATGACATGGATTAAAGTGGTCACTATCATGTCTATTTGCAAGTTAATCAGCAAATATACATATTTTAGGCCTGGCACACCTTTAATCCCAGCACTCAGGAGGCACAGGAGGATGAGGCCAGCCTGGTCTATAGGAGTCCAGTACAGCCAAGGCTACACGGTGGAGGCGGTGGAGTGGGGGGGGGGGGACAGCGGCATCTCTGCACCCATCAATTTCCATCTACTATTTATGATTGTAAAAGAAAGATTAAAAACAAAGTAGTTATTCTTTATACATAGTATTTAAAAAAATATTCAGTATCCAATTGGGGGCTTGGATACTTTTGAATGCAAAAAAGAACATTAACTATACATTGTTTTCACCATGATCACAAATACAAATCAAATGCTGATTTATTATACTTAAAATGGAACAAAACCCAAACTGATATGCATACCTAAATGAAAACTGTATGAGCTTGTACATTTGTATGTAATTTTATGTTTGCACAAACAAAATTAACATCCTTTTTCATTTAGAAGGAACCAATTTAAAGAGCTCACTACAAGATTTAAAAAATGCCAAGGCTACTAATCCCCCTCAGCTTTCCATACGACTTTAAAATATAACTTTATAAGTTTATCATTGAAAAGATAGATACACAGGGCATGGTGTGCACACTTTAATCCCAGAAGTCAAATTTCTCTGAGTTTGAGGCCAGCCTGGTCTACAAAGTGAGCTCCAGGACAGCCAAGAGCTATTATACAGAGAACCCCTGTCTCAAAACCAAAAACAAAAACAACACAAAGCAAAAAAAAAAAAAAAAAAATGCTGTTTGAAAGGAATAAAATGTCCAAAATACACACATGTACACATACATATCAATGTTTTTCATGTAAAGAAAAATAGGTAAAAACTACCACAGAAACAAGCTTAAAATTAACTTGGTAGAAAACATGAAGCCCAAGAACGTGGCCATAACAAACCAAGCCACTGAGGGGAAGTAAGCACCATCTCCATAACACACAGGCGCCTGCGCCAATGTTTACATAAGCATTCGGCTCTTTGGCTATAACTCTCTAACAAAATATGCATGTTCATGCAAATTGTAGACATTAGGGGAAAATAGAATGATTACTCTATGCTCTTAAGTAAAAAATTAAATTACTGCTCATATGTAAGATTAATAAATAATTAAACTCCTAAAGTAATAAGAGCAATAAAAATAGAATATTTAATATGCACTCTAATCATTGGCAAGCTCAATTTCCCTTCAGGCAAAAAGTGCCGAGGTCATAATTCTTTCTTGATTTCCTATTAAACACCCTGCAAAAGCATAATTTTAAAACAAACAAACAAACAAACAAAAAAAAAAAAAAAAAAAAAAAAAAGAGGCTTAACCTGAAGGAAATTGGACAGAGAACCAAGAAACTGAAGTCTTATTGCTATTTCAACAAATTATTCTATATGGCTCTGGGCAAATCATTTACAATTCTCAATTCTTCTACTGTTTTACTAGTGACACTATGGAAACCAAGAATTTTTCTAAACAGCCTTCATAAGTGACTGGAAACAAACACTGCATATGAGATTGTTTTCATCCAGGTCTGGCCTATTATGATTTTTTTAAAAAAATGCCTTTGAGGGAGAAAACCAAAGGCCTACCTCTCAGAGCTACACAGGGGACAGGATTGAAAAGAACATACCTTCAGGTTCTGGGGTCGGGTGAATTTGTTGAGAAGTGCAGTCTGAATGAGCTCCCACCTACTCCCTGCAGTTCGCTCACCATTCTTACAGGGGGGGAAAAAGGCCAGATCAAAACATTTTAAGTTGTTTTGCATCACAAATTCAAAAAGCCAAACGTGTTAAAGTATGACCCAGAGACTAAATGACTTCCAGCTTTATATTTACCTCATCTTCCACAGGGTACAAGTTTTGTTCGGAACAAGGCATTTTAACATGTTTGTTGTCCCACAAATCTTTATAATGTGTTGGAAAAGGTTTTGGAACATCCCCTGTTCGCAGAAGGTCTACCTGAAATACAATGTAAATAGAAAAACTGTAAGTGCATAAAAACAGCAATAATGGGCCGGGCATGGTGGCGCACGCCTTTAATCCTAGCACTTGGGAGGCAGAGGCAGGCAGACCGCTGTGAGTTCAAGGCCAGCCTGGTCTACAAAGCAAGTCCAGGACAGCCAAGGCTACACAGAGAGATCCTGTCTCGAAAAACCAAAACAAACAAACAAAAAGAAAAAAAAACAAACCAGCAATCCTACAAAACAATACAAACAAAGCAGCCCAAGCAAATGCTATGAAGTGGAGACCAGCTTCCAGGCAAGAAAGCTCCCGAATCCCTCTGAAGCTGTGGCCACACTTCACTTCGAGCAATCACCATGTCTTGATAATTTTTACCTGCATTCTGAGACTCTGACACTTCCTCACTGATTGCCCAACTTCCACCGACAGCTTCCTATCTCCCTCTTCCTAACTCCACTCTATAAAATCTCTCCACATTCTGGAATAACATCATCTCTAAGCTCCAATTAGCCTGCGCAGTGGTGCACGCCTGTAATCCCAGCACTTGGGAAGGTAGAAGCAGGCAGATCTCTGAGTTCAAGGCCAGCCTAGTTTACGAAGCTAGTCCAGGACAGCCAAGGCTACACAGAGAAACCCTGTCTCGAAAAACAAAAACAAACAGAAAGCCCGGTTTTAGAATCTTCGCCCAAGCTCTTACCAAAATGTCACTCATTTTATACGAATCAGAAAACTCATAAGTCCAGACACAGCAAATTCTTTCATGTCATAGCTATATGCTGTGTATATACTATGTCCTCTCTTGTAACATAGTTAATAGGAACTATCATCTTCTTACTTTACCAACTTAAACCTGAATTCTCATCTTTACAGCTAGGCTTTGTTTTCTTCATCAGTGTGAAGTCTTTAGAAACTTTTAAATAAGCAGTTAGCATCGCTCTTTATTTTATTAAACCACTATCATACTGGGCAACACTTGTTTTTCTCTGGTGTGTATTTGTATGTGTTCACATGGGTACAGATTGCATGTTGAGGTAGGTATGTGCACATGCATCTAAAAGCCAGGCCATTGGTCAATGTTAAGTGTCTTCCTCTATAGCTACCCACCTTACTTAAAAATTATTAATTATTGTGTGTATATGATATATGATATGGGCACAGATGTGCCACAAAGGGAGTGTAGAATGCTGAGTTTTGAGGATCAAAATCAAGTCGTCAGGCCTGCATGGCAAGCACAGTTACCTGCTGAGCCAACTCGCAGGCCATCCACCTTAACCACCTTAATGTTCTGAGACAGAGAGGTCTCTCGCTGAACCTAGAGCTCGCTGATTTGGCTAACCTGGCTGGCTGGCCAATGAAGCCCAGGGGTCTTCCTGTAACCACCCCCTGCAGATAAGCACTGTCCCACCCATTTTACTTTTACATTTATTTATGTGTACATGTCCCATATGCATAAGAGTGCCCCTGGAGGTCAGAAGGATGTCAGATGCCCCAGAACTAGAGTTATAAGTAGTTGTAAGCTGTCCAATGGTGCTGGGAACCAAAGTGAGGTCTTTTCTAAGAGCAGCAAGTGTTCTTCCTCGCTGAGCCACTCACCTGGTTTCTATGAGTGTTGGAGATTCAAACACAGGTCCTCCTGCTTATGTGTCAAGCACTTTACCAACTGTGCCATCTCCTTAGCCCCGATACAGACTTTACTTTTCTTCACTAAAGTTAAATTTCTTGAGGAATAACTATTTACATTTTTTCACAAGAGCAATTAAGATAGAACCTGGTCTGCACATATATGTGTATGTATGTGCCAATGTAAACACACACAAAGCTATAACAATAAGCATTAAGCCAATCTTTGAGAAAAGCATAAGGTTTTCATTTTACCTATTCTAGGTATTTCAAATAAATAGAATCACAGAACATGTCAGGTTTTGGGTATGTCACCTTCGCTTATCAGGTTCACCCAATTGGTGTCACTTTATCATAGTCCACTGCAAAGAATAATCACATAATATTTTTTTCATGTAATATGCTATGAATGAGATGTATGTGGTATTATACAGAACTATTTTAGAAATATTCAATTAGGTAAGCCAAGAAAGACTTCCTTATGGTTGTGACAGCATAGCTGGACTCCAAGGAAGAAAGAGAAGCTAACTGGGGTGAAGGACAGTAGTCACGTAGTATTATTTCTGTTCATTAGGATCTGGAGCAAACGAAGGACCGTGTATTAGAGGCTTAGTTCCCAGGCGCTGGGTCTATGGAAGGTGGTGGACCCTTTAAGACTAGTCCCAGTAGGGGTTTCTGACCTCTTTCTCTCTCTCTTCTTCGGTTCCAGGATGCCAAGAGAGGAATTGCCAGCACACTCTCTTGCTGTGGTACGCTATATAGCTATAGGCCAGGAGCAACAGACAAGAGCAATCACGGCCTCCGAACCCTGGCCAAAATAAACCCTACTGTTTATGAGTATATTTCCTCAAGTATTTGTCATAGGCACAGAAATCTGATCACAGAAGAAAACTAGTACCAAGAAGTAGACTGTGCAGTATCTCATGATGTGGTTCAGAAACGTTTGGGATTGGCTTATGGGCAAGGTTTGAAGAAGCAAGCTAGGGAAAACTTAGAATACTATAAACAGGGCTTGTGGGTGATGCTGGTAGTTCAGAAGAACAGAACGCTGACAAAAACGTGGACAGGAAAGGCTGTGTGGATGAAGTTTCAGATAGAAACAAGGACTCTACTGAGAATCAGACTAGAAGTGATTTGTGTTTCATTCTGGCAAATGACTTTATATTTTATCCATCTCCTAAGCCTCTGAGGCTGAGTTTTAAATGGCAAGATTGATTTATCAAATGATAAATTTTTAGACAGCAGAACAATGAGACTGTGGCATGAGTAATGCTGGTTTCTTTTAACTGGATTTATAGTAAGGCTAGAGGAAAAAAAAAAAAAGACCTGAAAAGCTAATAATTTAGGGGAAAGCACATGTAAAGTTGGGGAAAGGAAAGTATTGTTGATAAAGTAGGTATCACCACTAAAAAAAATACCTGAAGGCTTATCAGAATCCTCTCCTAGCCAAAATCTTACCTACTACAGCTTAAGGATTAAAAATTAAAATAAAATAAAATAAAATAAAACAAAAAATGGATAGCTCATTTCAAAGACTTTCCAAGACAATCACTGGAGAAGAGACCTGGAGTTCTTGCCTGCACAAGGGTTACCAGGGGACGGTTTTCCCATGTTAAGTCAGAGAATTCAAAGCTGATATAATTCAGAGCAATCCCATACAGTTCTCACTAGCAATGGACCTTGGCACTGTCCATGATTTTGATTTTACATGCACGCACCATGCAAGTTAGAGTCATGGTGGAGGTTTCTCCTGAGATTCCAAAGCAGAGTCTAGAAAGTCAAGCAATGGGTGATAAGATCAGAGACCTGCAAACTTCCTCTGACAGCTGGTGCATGAAGACAGTGAAGCCAAAGCCGTAAAGGAGACCCAGGAAGCCAAAGTGAGGGCAGGGGTAGGGAAGGTGGAAGGTGGGGAACTAGAAAGTGCGGAAACAGTTAATGAGCTATGGAAAGCAGGGAATGAGCAGTTACTGCTTTATAGACATAGAATTTCCATTTAGGAAGATAAAAATCTGGAAATGGATATAGGTGAAGGTTATTCAATGCTGAAAATACACTTAATGTCACTGAATCACATAATTTAAAATGGTTACAGTGGTAAACATTATATGATGTATATTTTACCACAACTTAACAAAAAGTGAGATTGGAGTCGGGAATGGTGGCACACGCCTTTAATCCCAGCCCTGGGAGGCAGAGGCAGGCGGATCTCTTTGAGTTTACGGCCAGGCTGGTCTACAGAGTGAGTTCCAGGACAAGCAGCGCTACATAGAGAAACCCTGTCTCAAAACACACAAAACAGTGCATTGGCTTTGGTGTGCTGGGTCCGAGCGCCTGTGAGGTGTGGTGGAGAGTAACCTGAAGGATCTAGGAAAAGAGCGAAGATGGAGAATGGATGGAACCGTGAACAACTTTGAACTCTTCTTATTTTACAAAATAACAATAGCTATCATGTAGTGGGTAGTTACAAAATACAATCAACTGGAAGGAAAGGAAAAGAAAAACCATTTTTCCTGGTAATAGGCTATACTCACCCGTACAGTTACTGTGTGATTTGCAGATGGTCTTAAGAGAGGCAAACGGATCCCACACCAAGGCATTTTCCTCATTTCCTCAATAGGAGTTCCTAGCCACTTCCTATCTGGAGGAAGGTTAGGTGGGACGTATTTAGGAATCTTCCTTTCTGTTCTTTGGTGTCTGGCTTCACACTGTTCTTTTCTAGAGTCAAGACAAATATATTGAGTCTCAAGCTATTTATTGTTTTTCTTAGACACATATGTACAAAACTTACAAAGAATCTCACTGTCTAAAGTACGCCAAGCTTGCTTTGCAGGAAGAACTGAAGAGGCCTAGGTTAAAACTCCAGAGCTGGTTTCGAACAGCCTAGAGAAGAAACGTCCAAACATACAAATCACCTTTGAAAACAGAAGCAGTTACTTCTCTGCTCTTCATGGAATCATGTCGACAAAGTAAACTTAGGATCACAAACTACAAAACACATCTTAGAAAATTGAGCAGGGTTTAAAATTACTTACAGAACAACAGCAAAAATACAAGGGTTATACTCAAATACACATGAAAAAGATTGCAGTAGTTTTGGTGAAATTTCTAACCCAGATCTCACTTTTCTCATTTACAAGACACAGCATTACTTGTTGTCTGTCAGAACATTAGAGACAGTGTTGTATAAAAAAGCCTAGATACAGAGTAAATATCAGCTACAGTCAACCAAATATTTTCATCTTCTAATAATGTTCATAAATTCTGTAAGAAATTCCATGAAACTAAAACTGACCACCAATACACATCACTCCTTGTTTTCTGCTTTCAACCTTTTAGAATTTATACTTTGAAATCTAGACTTAAATTTAGTCTAGCTTAAATAGTTAATAAAATACAACTAATTTACTATAAATAATTACTGTCTTAATTTCCCCCTACAAAATTTAAGAATATTTCATGCTATGGAGGAATATTCCTAATTAGGAGGGAGGGAGGGGGTTACCTTCTGTCCTCTGATTTGGGAATTCTCATGAAATGATCTGTGATTTTAGAGTCCTTTTTTCCATGTTGCTTGGAACTTCTACATTCTACATTAAGGCTACAAGTGCGTCCAGATGGCTTGGCATTTAAATCACAGGTCCCAGCATTGCTCTCTCCTTCAAATTGGAAATGCAATCTAAGATCACTGCCCTTAGTCAGACACCGTTTCCTAGCATCGCTGTCGCCTTCTCTTGTTTGGCAACTTGAACGTTTATTTGCTGTTTGAGAAGAACTATCTTCTTGCTCATCAAAGCCTGGACTTGTTTCTTCATCTGCTTCTGAATCTTGACAGCTATTTTTCGAATTGTCTACATCCATTGGTGACTCGGGCTCACTTTCTTTCTCAAATGGAGGTGAATCACCTAGGCTACTTTCTTGTCTAGTCAATTTGTCGTCGTTTTTTGGTCCAGTTCCAGTATCCTCGGCACCAACATCTGACAAAGGACTCTCTGGTACCACATCCACCTCCCCCTGCTGACAGCCTGTACAGTCTTTCATGGCGTGGCAAGACCCGCTGCACTTACAGTAGCTTCCGGCTTGCTCCTCTCCTACTGTGCGCTTTGTGTTTGCAAGCTTTATAGGTGTAAGAAACTGTTGATTGTCTCTGTCGTCTTCATTGTCTGTGTCACTGTGGTCATCAGTTTCAGGTGACTGACCAATGTTAGCGTTACTCAGCTGCTTTGGTACCTGAGTCTCTGTTGAAGGCTCACTTGCCAAAAGCTGTTCTGTACGCTTCCCTTCATTTCGCCACTTGCACGTACTTGCAGTCTGCTGTTGGTTCAAATACTCTGTGCTCTTTTCAGTGGGCGATTTATCAAGATTTAGCTGAGGAACATTTTCCAATTTTTCCACCTTACGTTGGTAAAAGTCATCTTTTTGCACAGAACTCATCGTGGAGTCTATCCTTGTGTTGTTGTTTTCTTTACTGCAAGAGAACAGAAAGAACTAAAATCAACTTATTACAAAACAAAAATTAAAGTGATTAAACTATTGAACACCACAGTGAAAAGTTCACTCTTGTGATGACCTAAGCAGAAGCATATATACTGCTCTGCATGTCTGCATTCACCCATGATGCCCTTCCCAGTGGTGTGCCTGGTAAACACCTTCCTTTCCTTCAAATGCTAAGGTTCTCCCTGCTTCCCACTTTCTTCCCTCAAGGCCCAGGCAAAGCTGGTGACTTTTCTCCACATGTACTAGCCGCCAGCTGTACCTTTACATGCTCACAGCTTCACTGATGCTTTACCTCGTGAAACAGTAAGTGTGTGGTTTGTGTCTGTAACCACTACTGCACATGAGCTTTTTACAGTCAGAAACTATTTCTCTTTCATCTTTTTATCTCACATGTAAATGAGGATCTCTCTGTAAAACAGACTAAAACATATATACTTTAGAAAATTCATGAAGGTAGATGAAGAAAAACAAAAAGAAATTAAAAACAAAAAGAAACAAGATAAAACAACCCATCAATGCACTATTTGTTTCTCCATATAGAAATGTCTTTATACCTTTCTGATTCCGCTGTCTTGGTTCCTTTAGTGTCCATCCAAGTAGTAATAGTCTTTTGTTTAAAAACTATAAAAAATTAAAATTAAAAATTAAATATATATACATAAATTCTTTCAAATAGAAAACATATAGCCTAGATCTGTGGGTTAAGCAAAGAATAGTTACTCTTTCCAACTTCAAGTACTAAAAGATAAGCCAGGAGCAGTGAGTATGTACAGTATAGAGGTGAAAGTGGCCCCCTAAGAGCTCTAAGATGACAGGCTCCAGACTCAGAACGTCTGGACTGAAATCCTGCCCCGCTCACTGGCTTCCTTTGTGACTGTGTAAAAGAACACTTCTCTCCAACTCAGACTACCTCTTGTAAAGTATGCCTACTGCCAGCATCTTTCATGGGGCTAATGTGAAGTTTAAATGGTTAATAACTGATGTAAGAGATTAGGACACTCTGTGGTATATGCTCACAAAAATCTTAGTCCTTAAAATCATTAAATCATTAATTTAAAATAAAAAAATCATTAAAACAGGTTTTGATCAGGAACTAAGGTATTTCCAGGGGGAAAAATACTTTAAGACAAGAAAAAGTGGGAATAATCAATTAGATTTCTCAAAAGAGGTAATGATGGAATTGTCCCTTGAAAAATTAACAGGCACTGACATAAAAGAAAAATTCTAAGCAAATGTACCAATGGCAAAAGAATATAAAGAACTGAGAAACAAATAAAAAATTTTAATTCAAAGGTCATCTAAGATCATATCATAGAGAGCATCTTGAAAGACCCATGGAAGTAAAAAAAGAGGGCCAGAAGTCACACTTAGAGGCATGATTCCACAGTCACCCATGATGGATACCTGAAGGCAAGAGGACAACCAACAGAAACTGGTGAGAAAGCTACTGGTCTAGGTCAGTAGTTCTCAATCACCTGGGTCATGAGAAAGCTAGCAATAAATGAATGCCAGGACCATGCCCATACCTAATAACTCAGAATCTTTATGTGAGTGTGAGGAACAAATGTAAGGAGCTGAAAGTCCATCTATACATCTACCTACCTACCTACCTATCTACCTATCTACCTGTCCACTCATCCATCTATATCCATCCATCCATCCATCCACCATCCATCCATCATCTATCTTTCTTTCTTCTCTCTCTCTCTCTCTCTCTAAGAATTACTCCTTATGAGATGAGTAAAATTGAGTATAGTCATTACAGACTTGAAGCTTAAAGCTTGAAAGACCTGAATGATCATAACACTAAGTAGAAATATGAAAGATAAAAAAAGAAACATGAAAGATTAGATTGATTCTGCAGATACTAAATTTGAGATGTCAAGGAAACGACTAAATGGATATGACCAGCAGCAAACATGAAAATGATTAGCTCAGGAATGGGTGAGACAATGCAAATAAAAGGGGGACTGGAGAGATGGCTCAGAGGTTAGGAGCACTGTCTGTTCTTCCAAAGCTCCTGAGTTCCATTCCTAGCAACCACATGGTAGCTCACAACCATCTATAATGAATTCTGGTACCCTCTTCTCAAGAGCAGACATACATGTAGACAGAATACTGTATAAATAATAAATAATGCAAATAAAAGCATAACCATTAAAATATATACACTTTCAATTTTTAATTATACTGGACATGAATTAAATGTATCTACTTTAGTATTACATTTTAAACAATGTAAACAATCTCAGCTGTTCTCTAAGTAGCAATATTGAGACTAAACACTTAAGTCATAGATCAATTCTTGTTTTTCTATTTTAACTTAAGTAATATAATACGAACATAACAGATGCAGGCCTAAATAGTTCATTTATCTATCACTAGGACAAGAACATAAGTGAAAGACATTTCAGGTGTGAGAACTTGAGATGCAAGTATTTGAGTTTCAGATCATTTCTAGATTCCACAAAATATTGAATTGTCATATACTTTCATTAAAACAGTAAAAGTCTGAACAAAAAAACTGGTTAGTATTCTTTAAATAGTTTCTATTACAACAAGTAATTTGCATAGACCTTTTTTGTTGTCAAGTACCACTTTGTGACTTATTTTGTATGTCTTCTATAAACTAGGCTTTAAATAAACAAATAGCACCAGTCTACAAGAGGATAAATGATTCGATGATGAAAGTTTTTTCTATAGCTCTATCTTTTTCTATTTAATTCCATTATACAAATTTAATATTCAAAATCCAACTCTGTGAACTTTAGTACTAATTTTGGAGCATTTCAGATTTAAAAGTTTTCAGATTAGAGGTGCTTAACCAGTTTGGTCTATGCAAAGTTCCAAAATCTGAAAAACTCCAAAACTTTAATCATTTCTTACCTCGAGCATTCCAGGTATGGGACACTAAGCCTATATCAACTATAGGAAGTATAGTTTAGAAAATCCTCAGTCTTCAAACCAGAAAACTGCCAAAACACTATTTTCTGAATCAGTCTAGAATTTAAAACTTCTTCTGTAATACTAGGATTAGATATAACGCTGCAATGGTGGTGGTTTGAATAAAAATGGTCACCATAGTCTCATATAGAAAATGCTTAGTTATCAGAGTGACTGTTCGGGAAGGATTGGAAGGATTAGGGGGCGTGGCCCTGTTGAAGTAGGTGTGGCGTGGTAATGTGTGAGGTTTCAAAAGCTCACACCAGGCCCAGAGTCTCTTTCTGCCTGTGATTAAGATGTAACTCTCAGCTACTGCTCCTTGCCATGCTCCTGACATAATGATAATGACAAGCCTCTGAAACTATAAACAAGCCCCCAACCAAACTCTTTCTTTTGTAAAAATTGTTTTGGCCATGGTGTTTCTTCACAGCAACAGAACACTGACTAATCCAGTCTTATAAGACACATGAAGTGAACCACAGAACCTGCACTTAGTGATGAAAACCAAGGAGGCCTGTTCCAAAGAAGCTAAAAAGGGGGTGGGGTGGGGCAATCTGTCTCCCAAAGCCCCGACATGGAAAGTGTATCCTTCTAGCTTCAGACTTCCAATTACGATTCCTAGAGCCTGATAAAAGGATTATGAATGAGGAAAGGCAAGCGGTAAATTAACAAAATATCCTGCTAATCAAATACTCCCCGGTCCATGTTTGAACCTCAGAGAAAGAACTGCCTTCTCTTTCCAATACCACAACTTCTGATTTCTAAAAGTTTCTTTTCCAATACTTATCACAGGACTATTCAGAGTTTAATCTATCTTACTACTTGACCAAGTATAAAATGTTGCTTACTAAGATTCCAGGGAAATTCTTTAACTTAACTAGAAATAATCATAGCAATCAAGAGGCAATTTTTAAAAAAATGATATGTACTGGCTTTTATGTCAACTCGACACAAGCTAGAGTCACCTGAGAAAGGGACCTACAATTGAGTAACTGCCTCCATAAGATCAGGCTGCAGGCAAGCCTGTAAGCCTTTTTTAATTGTTTGTTGTTTTTTGTTTTTCCGAGATAGGGTTTCTTTGTGTAGCCTTGGCTATTCTGGTCTCGATTTATAGAACGGGCTGGCATGGAACTCACAGGAGCACTAGGATTAGAGGCATGTGCCACCACAGGCCTGTAGGGCATTTTTTAAATTATTGATTGATGTGGGAGGGCCCAGCCCATTGGGGGTAGGGACACCCCTGCACTGGTGGTCCTAGGTTCTATAAGATAGCAAGCTGAGCAAGCCATAGTTAGCAAAGCTGTAAGGAGTACCCTTACTTCCATGGCCTCTGAGTCAGTTTCTGCCTCCAGGTGTTTCATCATAGCTAACAGTAAACCTAAGCAGGACAGCAAAGATACACAATGAGCCCTTTCTGTTCTGAACTGAGGCTTCTCTGTCCAGGTACCAGTATTATCATGGTCAAGTGATTTCAGACTTTGAAACACTGGTAAACTGCACCCTGTCCCCTGTGCTACATTTTCCATCCCACAACTCTCTGCTTTCCCGGTAAGACCCCACCCCAAGCCTTTGCTCTCCAAGTACCCTTAAAACACATCCAACAACCTTAAACTGCACACAACACCCCTGGATTCCATTTTTCTGGCCCACACCCCCTCCTGTTTTCCCAGAGGGCACTCTGGCACCAGGGGCTGCAAGCCACAATGGTACTAAAGACCCCAGAAGCAAGGTTAGCATCCAAAACACTGAGGCCATACAGGGAGAGACCCTACTGGGCCCGAAGACTCCCTAATCACCAGAACCCCAGGCTGCTCATGTCGAAGACAGAGAAAAACAGAAGCCAGGGTATGTGAGGGGGTGGAATAAAAAAACAAAACAAAACCATCCAACAAAGATAAGCTTAGAAATTAGCATCTAAACCTATAAAACCCCCAAACCCAACCGGCTAAAGGCCAGGATAGGAATACAATCAAGAAGCGCCAGTCCAATATGACAGCACCAGAGCTCATCTATTCTACTATAACACACACTAGGTATCCTAACACAGCTAAAGCACATGAAAATGACCTTGAATCCAATCTCATGAAGAGGATAGAGGCCTTTAAAGAGGAAGTTAATAAAACCCTTAAAGAAATACAGGAAAATACAATCAAACAGGTGAAAGAAATGAATTAGACTGCTCACGACCAAAAAATGGAAATAGAAGCAATAAAGAAAACACAAACGGAGAGAATCCTAGAGATGGAAAGCCTATGTAAGAAAAAAGAAACCAGAGATGCATTTATCACAGAATACAAGCGATACAAGAGAGAATCTCAGGCACAGAATATACATTACAAGAAAGTGATACATCAAAGAAAATGCTAAATCTAAAAAGTTTCTGACATAAAACATCCAAGAAATTTCTGGCCCTTGAAAAGAATAAACCTAAGAATAATAGGAATAAAAGAAGATACCCATCTCAAAGGCCCAGATATCTAACCTAGAAAGAGAAATATACACATGCAAAAAGCTTACAGTATACCAAATAGATTTTACCAATAAATAAATAAAAGAAATCCTGCCATCACATAATAATCAAAACACTAAAAGTAAAGAACAAAGAAAGAATATTAAAAGCTGCAGGGGGGAAAGACCAAGAAACATATAAAGGTAGACATATTAAAATTACATCTGAATTCTCAACAGAGACTCTAAAAGCTAGAAGGGCCTGGCCAGATGTTTTGCAGTCTCTAAAAGACTACAGAGGCCATGCCAGACTACTCTACGCAGCAAAATTTTCAATCAAGAAAACAAGATATTCCATGACAAAACTAAATGCAAACAACACTATCTATCCACAAATCCAGCCCTACAGAAGATACTAGAAGAAAAATTCCAACCTAAAGAGGTTAACTGCACCCAAGAAAACACAGGAAATGAATAATTTCACACCACCAAAACCAAAAAAGACACACACACACACACACACACACACACACACACACACTCACCACCATTAAGAATCATTGGTCTTTAATATCTTTCAACATCAATGGACTCAATTCCCCAATAAAAAGGCACAGATTAACAGAATGGATGCCAAAACAGGATCCATCATTCTGCTGTGTACAAGAAACACACCTCAGTAATAAAGATAGACATTATCTCAATGTAAAGAGCTGAAAAAAGATTTTCCAAGTAAATGGACCCAAGAAGCAAACTGGAGTATTCATTCTAATATCTAATATCTAATAAAATAAATTTCTAAACAACATTAATCCAAGAAGATAGGACAGTTTATACTCATGAAAGGAAGGAAAAGCCACAAAGATGACATCTCAATACTGAAAATTTATGTCCCAAATGCAAGAGAACCCACATTCATAAAAAGAAACATTAGTAAAGCTTAAATCATACACTGAACTCCACACATTAATAGTAGGAGACTTCAAAAACCCTCTCTCACCAATGGACAGGTCATTTAAACAGAAACTAAACAGAGAAATAATAGAACTAACAGACATTATGACTCAAATCAACATAACAGATATCTACTGAACATTTCACCCAAACCCAAAAGAAAACACCATCTTCTCAGCACCTCACAGAATCTTCTCCAAAACTGACCATATACTCAGTCACAAAGCAAGTCTAAACAGATGCAAGAAAACTAAAATACTCCCTGTATTATCAGATCATTATAGATTAAAGCTGGCTTTCAACAAAACAGAAACAACAGAAAACCTACAAACTCATGAAAATTGAACAACTCTCAACTCAATGAGAGTTGAGTCAAGGAAGAAATAAAGAAATTAGACTTTGTAGAATTAATTGAAAATGAATGCACAACATACCCAAACTTACAGGACACAACGAAAGGTATGAGGAAGGTTCATAGCACTAAGTGCCTTCATAAAGAAATTGGAGAAATCCTATACTATAGCAACTTAACAGCACACCTGAAAGCACTAGAACAAAAAGAAGCAAACATACCCAAGAGCAGTAGACAGCAGGAAATAAGCAAACTCAGGGCTGAAATCAATACAATAGAAACAAGAGAACAATACAAAGAATCAAAACCAATAGCTGGCTCTTTGAGAAAATCAACAAGATAGACTAAGCTAGCCAAAGTAACTAAAAGGCAGAGAAGCAGTATACAAACTAACAAAATCAGAAAAGAAAAAGGGGACATAACATCACACACTGGGGGAATCCAAAGAATCATTGGATCTTACTTCAAAAACCTATACTCCACAAATTGGAAAACCTAAATGAAATGGATGATTTTCTTTATAGATACCACTTACCAAAGCTAAATCAAGATCAACAACGATCTAAATAGACCTATAGCCCTAAGGAAATAGAAACAGTCATTAAAAGCCCAGGACCTCAGGGTTTTAGTGCAGAATTCTACCAGACCTTCAAAGACGAGCAAATTATTCCACAAAATAGATACAGAAGGAACACTGCCAAATGCATTTTATGATTCACCCTGATACCTAAAACACACAAAGACTCAACCAAAAAAGATAATTTCAGACCAATGACCCTTATGAACATTGATGCAAAAATAATACTCGCAAACCAAATCCAAGAACACATCAAAAACATCATCCACCATGATCAAGTAGGCTTCATCCTAAAGATGCACGGATGGTCCAACATATGAAATTTGTCAATGTAATCCACCATATAAACAAACTGAAAGAAAGAAAGAAAGAAACAAACAAACAAACAAACAAACAAAAACACCAACACATGATCATCTAATTAGATGCCGAAAAAGCCTTTGGCAAAATCTAACACCCCTTCATGCTAAGTCTTGGAAAGATCTGGGACACAAGGCACATACCAATAAAGGCAATATTCAGGAAGCTGATAGCCAACATCAAATTAAATGGAGAGAAACTCAAAGCAATTCCACTAAAATCAGGGACAAGACAAGGCTGTCCACTGTCTCTGTATCTATTCAACATAGTACGTGAAGTTCTAACTAGAGCAGTCAGACAACTAAAGGAGATCAAGGGGATGCGAAGTGTGAAGGAAGAAGTCAAAGTACAGCTTTTTGCAAATGATATGATAATAAGCTACCCCAAAAATTCTACTAAGTAACTCCTACTGCTGATAAGTGCCTTCAACAAAGTGTCTGGATACGAAATTAACTTATGAAAATTAGTAGCCTTCTTACATAGAAATGACAAATGGGCTGAGGAAGAAATCAGGGAAACAATACCCTTCACAATAGCCATAAATAATATAAAATATCTTGGTGTAACTCTAACCAAACAAGAGAAAAACCTATTAACAACACATAAAAGTTAGAAAGACCACAGATTATGTAGTGACAGAAGTCAGAGACACTATCTGCAGTTCTTAAGGTCTTACTCCTTTATAACAAGTCCTCTGAAATCTACATCCTAAATTTAAAAACCATTCCTTCCTTATATCTTTAAGTACTTTACTTAATGGGCAACTGTTTTCCATTTCCTGAAAATGGTCTCTGTGTTTATAGTCTGGACTTTCTTTTTTGTTGTTTTGTTGTTGTTGTTGTTAAAGATTAATTTACTTATTAGGTATACAGTGCTCTGCCTGCATGCCAGAAGAGGGCATTAGATCACATTATAGGTGGTTGTGAGCCACCATGTGGTTGCTGGGAATTGAACTCCGGTCCTTTGGAAGAGCAGTCAATGCTCTTAACCTCTGAGCCATCTCTCCAACCTAAGACTGGACTTTATTTAATCCAAAGTTTTACAAACTAAAAATGACAAGCATCAGCCAGGCAGAGGTGGCACATGCCTTTACTCCCAGCACTCGGGAGGCAGAGGCAGGCAAATCTCTGAATTCAAGGTCACCCTGGTCTAAGAAGGGAGATCTATGACAGCTAAGGCTACACAGAGAAATCCTATCTCAAAAATCCAAAACAAAACAAACAAAAAAAAAAAAAAAAAAGAAAAAAAAGAAAAAAAACATGACAAGCATTTTTTAAATGAAATAAGAGAAGAATTTATTAACATATTACACATAGTAAGGATGTTATTTCATGAAATATTTCAGTCATATATATGGCATATATAAAATTACAGATATTACTACCAGAAAAATATGTAGACAGTGGCCTGAAGTTTAAAAAGTCCAAAAGCTACTGCTTAACCTGTCCTTCTAAAACATTAACAAAATGGTATTCTTTTTCTTTGCTTAAAAACTTCTAGGAGGCACACAAAATACAGAATAAAATTTAAATTACTATCATTTGAAGACTTGGGTCAAGCCAAAGGCAGAAATGTTCCTGATTAAGTACCTCTGATTTATGTACTTATGAGGCAGAGTCAGGCAGATCTCCTTGAGCTCCAGACCAGCCAGGACTACACAGACTTTGTCACAAAACAAAACAAAACAAAACAAAACAAAACAAAAACAAAACCCAAAAAGCCTTGCTTCAAGTCTGCACCTAGCAGTCCCAAGACAGGCAAGCATACACTATTTGCCCTGATCTCTCTGCCCAGCCTCTTAGACCATGAACCAAATGCATCAACCAACAATACAGACAGTTCAGGAAACAAGTTTAAACTGGGTGTGGTGGCGCACGCCTTTAATCCCAACATTTGGGAGGCAGAGACAGGCGGATTGCTGTGAGTTCGAGGCCAGCCTGTTCTACAAAGTAAGTCTAGGACAGCCAAGGCTACACAGAGAAACCCTGTCTCAAAAAACCAAACCAAACCAAACCAAAAAAAGAAACAAGTGTAACCAAGTCATGTCATTCCCCAACAGAAACACTGACACCCTTTAATGGCCTATTACTACCCTGAAAAACCTAAAGTTCAAAATCCTTAGGAATGTCCACGGCATTGTCTACACGCCAATATAATAGGATCAATTTTTTCCCATTTCTCTGCAGTCCACCTCTCACTATACCACCAGCTGCACTTCTGAAATACCCCTTCACTCTTTCTTCTCCAGTACCATAATAAATATCCAATCTTCTGGACCACTATCTCTATTTCCTAACTACGTTAACCACACTTAACTCCTACCGAAACAATGGCTCTCCCACCAACAAGAAAATCCATTGCTCTTTGTTACACATATTTGACTTGTGCTACTGTTTATTTCTCCTTATAGATTTCAAGGTATGAAGGCAGAAACCAAGTTCCTCGTTTTCCACGTCGGGTGCCGGGGACAAATACAATGCCAGCAAAGTAAGCCTAACAGGTCTGCACTCTGGGAAGTCAGCACCTGACTGAATTCCAACAGCTTCTAGAGACTGAAGCGCCCTTCTGCTTCATATATACAACTAGACTTCCTTACTGAGGCAATTTCGCTATACAGACTGAGGAAAGCAGACAGGTGAGGTCCGCCGGTTAGCAACTGTCCATCAAAGTTTTCCACATCACACGTGCCGCTAGAAAAACTGCAGCCCCTCTCCCCTAAGAGTGGCATCTAGTGACTGATTGAACCAGGGGGCATCAGAGAGGTGATCAGATAGGAGTGACTGGGGTCCCATGGTCCTCAGACCGAAACAAGGTCAAAGATTTTTTATTTTCCCACGTACCAAATGAGGTGGCGCTGCCTCTGTGCGGTCCCGCCCGCCCCAGGACGCAGGCTGGCGAGGACGATGGGACCCTGAACTGTACGGGTGCGTCCTTAGGGTCGAGAACGCGCCTCTGCCTGCCGGGGAAGCTCCGCGAGTCCGAGGCAGCCTGCGCAGAAGTTCCAGCGGCACCCCAGCGGGGCCGCTTGCTGCAGGGCTCACAGCCGGGGCCCGCACTCATGCTGGGACCCGCAGGGCACAGTCCCCGGGCCGGCCCGGGCGGAGAGCCTCATTCACTAACCCTGACAGGGACGGACGGCGCCTCCTTCTCGGCGCCCCCCGCACCATTCCCTCTCTGCGGCGGCCCGCTCTGGAGGCTGCTGTTCCTCGGGACTCCGAGGCAGACCCTCCCGGCGCAGCCGCTTGCCTCCGCTCGGCCTCAGGGAGCCCACCTGCCCCTGCTGCGCCGCTTCCACTCGGGCTCAGGCTCCGACTCCGGCTCACTTTCCCACCACCGGAAAGCAGCCGTCCCGCGCTTCCGACTTCCGGGCCGTACGCAGCCGCAAAGCGGAAGTGTGGTGCTTAACGGGAGCCGGCGCCCGGAAGGTCAGCGTGTGAAGGTGGCAGTAGCAACGCGGGTCTTCCCGCTGTTGCTGGTCGTTGGGGGCGAACCACGGCCGAGCACACGATCCCGGCCTGAGGTGGCGGTGGGAAGCCCACCGCAGTTTGCTGCGACGTCATGGAGGGTGGCGGAGGAAGTGGCAACAAAACCACCGGCGGGTTAGCTGGCTTCTTCGGAGCGGGAGGAGCGGGTTATTCGCACGCTGATTTGGCCGGCGTCCCGCGTGAGTATTGAGCCTCGCTTCCTACCCTTTCTGACTGCTTCCTGGGACAACTAGAAATTTATAGCGTCCCCTGTCCCCTTTTCTGCTCCGGTTCACAAGGTTCACCGCCGGTGATGGGTTTTCATGACTGAATGAACTTGAGGGGGGGGAGGGCCCGTAAATCCCCGGGAAGCTTTTATTCGTTTGTTTGTTGGTCTGTGTAACAGAGCCCTGTCCTGGACTCCCTTTGTAGATCAGGCTGGCCTGAAACTCACAGAGATCAGCCAGCCTCTGCCTCCCAGAGTGCTGGTGTTAAAGACTAGCCCCACCACGCCCGGCCCCTGGAAGTTTTTCATTGACCTACTTTCAGGAAAAAACAAAATGTCTTCCTTTAGCACCCCATCCCTTCTTTTCTCTCACATGCTTTCCTGTGTGCTTGACCCTGGATTAAGAGACCCTAGTTCTGGAAATGAATATATCCCAAATAACAAGCCGGTAGTTGATTTTTTTTTTTTTCACACCGTCTTTTAATACCTCTAAATTCTAAATATCGGTTAGCTAAGAACTTTTTATTTGAGACAGTCCAGGAAACCAGAAGGAGCTGGGAAGTGAGCTGTTTCAGAGATTTATAAGCAAGAAAAAAGCCAAACAATTTTTGAAAGAGAAATAAGCAAATTCAAAGATACGGAGGCATGAATATCCTGCCTGTTGGCCCTCAGTCACATAAATGCATATTTCAGGCTTTTAAGGTTTGGTGCTTATATGGATCCTGGGTCGGATAAGTAGACCTTGGGCCTAAAGATAGTGGGAGTTGATGGTGAGTAGCCCTAGCTAAAACAGTGTTTCTTCTTCCTAATCCTTGTGGTATTTTCCTAAAACCTTTATACTTGGAAACATAAAAAAGCCCTTTGATGGCCCTAATTGTCTCCTGTCAAAACTGAGTCCAGAACACAGTTTGTGCGTGTTTTAGGGTTTCCCGGTTGCATAGAATTAAGGGCACAACTTACTGTGACAAAGTAATTATTGTTTTTATGTTGTATACATACTACTGAGGTGAGCCAAATGACAGAAAATCATTGCAGCTAGTGATAGATGTCACGAAGGAAATAAAACAGGATCCTGAGATGTGGTTGGGGTGAAGGCTATTGGAACACAGATCAGGGAAAACAATTTGGGAGTTGACATTTGAGCTGTGACCTGAATTTAGCAACAAATTTGAAGGAACTACTTTGATTTACTTTTTCACAATCAGGGACCCAGCCCAAATACTATTCTCCCTGAGAGACTGAGTACTCTTGGCAATTTGCTTACTTGTTACGCTAGTTGAAGAAACTGCTTCTATTCATGGTCTGGGAGAGTTAGTGAGTACGAACACGCTCTGCCAAGCCTGCTGACCTTTGTTGGATCCCTAAAATGAGACTGGTAGATGGAAGGGACTCCAGTGGGACCTCCATATGCACACTAGCACACACACAGACACACAAACTCATAAGTAAATAAATAAATGTAAAATATATAATATATATATAATAAACCAAAGCAGTAATAACTAGCCTAAGCTAATTTTTGGGAGTTTAATGATTTGACCTGTAGTGCCAATCTCTTATAAAAATATAGAGCATCAGTGCAAGCCCTAGCTCCTAAAGAAAATTGACATTATGGAGTTTCAAGACATGTAACAGCAGAGTCAATCCTGTATGGAATTCGTTAAGGAATTTTGTTGCAACGTAACTGGTTTGTTTTTTGTTTTTTTTTCCTGTCTAGTAACTGGAATGAACCCCCTGTCTCCTTATTTAAATGTGGATCCACGCTATCTGGTTCAGGTAAGATAGACTCTTGACTAGTTTGGTTTGGTGCCTTACTGTACTACCAAGTTCAAGTGCTTAGTGCTGATGTGAGCCGTGAAGTACTCCTGGAGAGACTGATCTGGTCTCCGTTAGCTCTTTGCTCTACACAAACCCCATGGGTTTGGCTTGCACTGCTTCTTGGAACCATTGTTTCTTCTAAGATGTGCTTTGTGTTTTAAAGTCACAAAGTATAGTAAAAAGAATCACGGTAAAGGTAACCTTTGCTTTTAAAGCTTGGTTTATAGTATCAAGGTCCTGAACTAATGGGAAAATTTTGAAAGATCACTGTTGGGATGTTTCAAGGAAATGAAGCTGACTTAACATCTAAAGATTAAAAAAAGATTCTATAGCATTCCCATATATAACAAAGCAATAAAAGCTAGAAGCCATATGATTACCTCAATAGATGGAGAAAAAAAGTATTTGGTTAACTCTTAATAGAATTCCTCAAGCTATTAAATGACGTTTACAGAATATCCATGGCTAATGTCATATTTAACAATAAAAGACTGAGTACACTCCTCAAGATCAGGAGCAATAAAAACATTTCCACCTTCTTCTCAGAATTGTCTAGCCAGCATAGCAAAAGAATGAAGCTTGGTAGTCTGTGCCTTTAAGTTCAGTATTTGAGAGGCAGGCAGAGCTCTGAGTTTTGAAGCTGTATACTGAGGCTCTGTCTTAGAAAGGGGAAGAGAAAGTGGTGGCCCACACCTTTAATCCCAGCACTGGGAGGCAGAGACAGATCTCTGAGTTGGAAGCCAGCCTGGTTTAGTTTCAAGACAACCAGGGCAATACAAAGAAACCCTATCTAGAAAGAAAGAAAGGTTATTTAGCCTGAAAAAGAATTAAAACTGTTTGCAAATGATGTTATACTTTTAACTACAATAATTGAAGAAAAACAAGCAAACCCATTTGTCTAGGTGGAGTCCCCAGGTCCTCTTCCTGAATTCCAGACCCAGGATGGCTCCACCCAGTGTATCTCAAGGTTAATCTCAGGGAGTATCCATGGTGTGTACAAGGGTAAAGCCCACCAAGACTGCTTTCACCTGTAACAAAGCTTACACTCCTTCCCACACCCATTAAGAGGAAATGAATTTAGCAGAGTTGTAGAATGTAAGATCTAAAGGCATAAATTAGTCTTGTTTCTTTATAGTAGAGGTGAACGCTCTAAAAATAAAGTTGGGGCTGGGCAGTGGTGGTGGTGGTGCACGACTTTAATCCAACACTTGGGAGGCAGAGGCAGGTGGATCTCCCTGAGTTCCAGGTCAACCTGGACTAAAGAGCGAGTTCCAGGATAGCCAGAGCTGTTACACAGAGACACCCTGTCTCAAAAAGCCTAAAATAAAATTGGGGATTTTTTTTTTTTTTTACAGTTAACATAAACAGTTCAAGGGCAGCCAGAGCTGTTAATGACCCTGTCTCAAAAAAACAAAAAAGAATTAAATAATGGAAAGGTATTCCATTGTTTTGGAAAGTTTAACCTTGGTAAAGTGACAGTCCTCTCCAAATTGACCTGCAGATCCAGTGTGGTTCCTATCAAAATCCTAAGGGTATTGGGAACAGGGAGTTGGAAGTGGTGATTAGATCCCAAATTCATATGATACTTCAAAACACAAAGAAGTGATGATTTTGAAAAGAAAATTAATCAGATGATTTATCAGCATAGTTACTGAGACATGTTATGGAATAGTGCAATAGAATTGAGATCAGAAATAAACCCTTGCTTTAGTTATGGTCAGTTTTTTCAACAAGGGAGCCAAGGCAATTAAGACAACTAGAATGAATATGCAAAAGAGTTAAATTGGACCCCAATTTCACACCTTATGCAGTGTTAACTCAGATCAGACAGGTAAAGTAGATAAGCCTCTTAGAATAAACCATAGGTATCAGCAGTTGTGATTAAATTAGAAAACAAGATCGTAGATCTGCCCCTAAAACTATAAGTAATAAAAGGAAAAATCGACAGTTGAATTTAGTCAGAATTTAACTTTTTTCTGTATGTGCTTAAGACAAGAAAGCCAGGCATGGTGGTGCAGGCCTTTAATCCCAGCACTCCGGAGGCAGAGGCAGGTGGGTCGCTGTGAGTTTGAGACCAGCCTGGTTTACAGAGTGAGTCCAGGGCAGCCAAGGCTACACAGAGAAACCCTGTCTTGAAAAACCAAAGAAACACGAGCTAACCAGGCGTGTCAACACAAGCCTGTAATTCCAGGGCTACGTAGATGTACCTTGTCTCAAAAACAAAAGAAAAGGAAAAGAAAGACAGGATAGCCTGAAAACCGGAGGAAAAAACACTTAATGATTTAACCTTTTTACCTTTAAGAGGAAAAAGTCAGTTAAAAAATTGCATTGGGTCTGAATAGACATGTCTTCATGAAATCATACAACTGTCCAATAATATTAATTAACTAGAAGCACAAAGGAGATACCAGTTCACATAAACAAAGAACAGATACTGCATTGGTCTACTAGCCAGTAAACTAGTAGAAATATCACATGATACGGATGCTAAGCCAGGCATGGTGGTGCACACCTATAGTCCTAGCACTCAGAAGGACTCAGGCTATCCTTGGCTGCACTGTAATTTGAGAGTGTTGAGCTTGAGATTTCCTTGGGGGAGGAGAGGTGGAGTTTTCTCTAGCCAGGTCTCACTGTGTGTATCTGGCTATCCTTGAGTTCACTGTAGATCAGGCTGGCCTTTGAACTCATAGAGATCTTCCTGCTTCTGACTCCAAGTGCTGGGATTAATGATGTGTACCACCACACTGGGTTGGGCTTTAGATTCTTGAGAATTGTCCTGACCCAGGAAAGAAAGAAAAGAGAAAAAGGGGAAAGAAAAAAAAAAAGAACTGCTTTGGAAAGGTCTGGCATTGTCTGACAGTATGAGAAATAGTTATGGCCTTGTAGTTTTACTCTTAGATACAAATCCCACTTGAAGAGTATAGACACTTAAGTAATACCCATCTTTTTTGTTTTTGTTTTTGTTTTTCGAGACAGGGTTTCTCTGTGTAGCCTTGGCCATCCTGGACTCACTTTGTAGACCAGGCTGGCCTCGAACTCACAGCGATCCGCCTGCCTCTGCCTCCCAAGTGCTGGGATTAAAGACGTGTGCCACCACGCCCGGCTTAATAATGCCCATCTTTATATGAGGCCTTATTTGTCGTTTCTCTTACTGGTTAACTTTTTGTTTTCACTCTTTGATTCACATTGAGATGGTTTGTTAAATTTACCTTAAGTAACAAATCTTCCTGAATCCCAGGAATACCTGATGTTAAAACAAAATTTAGTTTTTTCAACATAGTGCCATCAGCTTTAAATTATAAAGGTTTCACACAACCTCAGCCTTGTAACTATTTCAAGTACAATGTCTCCTAAGTTTCATTTCTCTTCTGTAGTTACAATGCTTGTGTTTAATAGTGTTTTAGTACCATTGTGTCCTCGAATGCCATCAGTACAAGCTCAAGAACATCTCAAGATCTCCCTTGTACGCAGTTTGCCAACCTTGCTTGTGTATGAATTGCTGTACACTTGTCTCCAACCTGTGTGGTGTTTACTATGGTTGATACTGCTGAAGAGTGAGCTGGTGCTCCTGCCTGTCTGTTTTACTTCCAGTTTTTAATTAGTTACCTATTTCTGAATTAAAGGGTAATTATTTGCCTTTTCTGGTAAGTAGAGCATTTCTAAAATCAAGAGGTTAAGAGTAATTTAAAATTAGGTCATTAGTTGAAAAGTCAGGAAGCCTCTCTGATATACAAAACTGTTGTGTTTTTTTGTTTTTTGTTTGTTTGTTTGTTTTTTTTTCATTGTCTACCAGACCATTTTTTTGTAATGAGACTATGTGGTAGTTTGAAAGAAAATGGCCCCGTAAGGAGTGACACTATTAGGAGATACGGCCTTCTTGGAAGAAGTGTGTCACTAGGGGTGGGCTTTGAGGTCTCAAATGTTCAAGCCAGACCCAGTGCGCTTTCCTCCTGCTGCCTGCCAAACCAGATGTAGAACTCTGAGCTCCCTCTCTAGCACCGTGTCTGCTATGCTTCCTGTCGTGGTAAGAAAGGACTAAACCTCTGAACTGTAAGCCAGCCCCACTTGAATGTCTCAGCCATGGTGTCTCTTCACAGCAATAAAACCTAAGACATTAGTTGCTATGCTGTGATAGGCCTGAACATGTACCACATTTTCCAGTGTGTAAGACGACTGGGCATATAAGATGACCCCCAACTTTTCCAGTTAAAATATAGTTTGGAATATACCTGCCAAATAAAACTACCCCTCTTCTAACACACACCCTGTGTAGCAGACTCGGGCATGTGTCTGTTTGCAGGCAGGGCACAGACAGCCAGGCGCTTTGTTAAATGCTGGCAGTCAGTGCCAGCCTACACTGCCCCTTTAAGGCATGCTCCACACTCAACCAGAAGACACAGCCCTCCTGAGTCGCATAGGCGGGTTCTGCTGGAGAGCCATCCATGCTCACGGTCCCCTCAAGGTACAGGAAGATGTGTGCAGCTTTCCCCTCCCTGCTTCAGACTCCCTTGGGCAGAGCAGGGGAATCAGCTGCTGCCCCTCCCACTGTATGCACTGGACTATGAAGCCAGGGGAGGCAAGCTACAGGTAAATACCCAGCGTATAAGACAACCTCTGACTTTGGCACCGAATTTTGGGGGGTTAAAAAGTTGTCTTATATGCTGGAATTTGTTTGGAGGAATGTGGACCTTAGGACTTTGGGCTAGGAAAACAGTGCACTACTTTAAGCATGGTTTAATACACCATGCTAGTAGGAGCATGGGAGACAGTAATGCTGAGGGTAATTTAAATAGTGGAGGTCCAGCTCCTAGAGGCTGTTCTTGTGCTATTTTAGCAAATAATGTAATTACTTTCTGCCATTGTCCAAAAAGTCTGCCCAAAGCTAGGTTGAAGAGTTATGCAACAGCTTTGGCAGAGGAAGTTTCTAGAAAACCTAGTATTGACTATTGCTTGATTATTAGTGACCGTGCTTTTGCAGATTTTTAAAAGAGATTTATTTATCATATATACAGTGCTCTGCCTGCATGTGCACCTGCAGGCCAGAAGAGGATGTCAGATCACATTATAGATGGCTATGAGCCACCATGTGGTTCGTGGGAATTGAACTCTGGGAACTTTGGAAGTGCAGTCAGTGCTCTTAAACTCTGAACCATCTCTCCAGCCCTACTTATGCAGATTTATAATGAAAAGAAGCAAAGAAAGTTACAAAATGTGCAATTTGAGAAGGGCCACCAGGATGCTGGAATGGAGCTAAGTCTTGTGTTCGTGGAGATAAACAGATTAAAGAAAATCCTGATGTTAAATTGAATAAAGAGAGTGGTGACCTCAGGGCAAGATCCCACACATAGATGTTTCCAATTTGTGAAAAGGAATTGAAAAGTTTAGAGCCCCTGTAGTGGTGCACGCCTTTAATCCCAGCACTCGGGAGACAGAGGCAAGTGGACCACTGAGTTCAAGGCCATCCTGGTCTACAGAGGAAGCTCCAGGATAGTCAAGTTTAGGCAGTGAAAAAAACTATCAAAAACAGAAAGCTGGTGAAGGTGTAATAAAGCTGGTGAAGGTGTAATTGAATGAGGGGCCATGTCCAGCCCCAGCAGCAGCAGAAAGGATAGAAGGAAGGGGTTATGGACTCTCCCTTGACTAAAGGAAGCTGCTGAGGCCAGGCATGCCATATGTCAGCGGGTGTTTGCGTAGAGGCCTAGTGAAGCTGTGAAGGTGAAGCCTAGATTGCCTCGAAGATTCCAGGAGAGCTGCTGACTAGGAATGGAGAGCCAGCCCAAGAGAGAGACGTGTGTTACAGTCAACAAAGCTGAAAGGAGTTGGAGATCTGAAGAGCATTTTTTACATCAGACATGGAGATGTAGAATTTGAAATTTGCTCAGCCAGTTTTTATCTTCATTTAGTCCAGAATTTTCCTCACTGTGTTCCTTTTTTGGAATTGTAATGTGAATTTTGTTTTATGGTATATTGAAAATATGTGATCTGCTTTTTCATTTTGAATCTCAGACTTTGGATTTTGAACTTTTAAGCAATATTGAGACTTATAGGCTATAAGGACTTCTAAAGTGGGACTAAATACATTTTGTATTATGATAAGCTTCTGGGGGTCAGGGAATGGAATGTGGTGGTTTGAATGAAAATGTCCCCATAGGCTCATAGGGAGTGACACTATTAGGAGGTGTGGCCTTGTTGGAGGAGGTTTGTCACTGGGGCAGGCTTTGAGGTCTCAAGTGCTCAAACCAGACCTAGTGTGACTTTTCTCTTCCTGCTGCCTTCCAATCTGGATGTAGAACTCTTAGCTACTTCTCCAGCACCGTGTCTGCCTGTGCATTTAATTGGAAACTTTCCTACAGTTTCAGAGGGATTTTCAGTTTATTATCATGGCAGGAAGCATAGAGGCACAGTATTGGAGACGAAGCTGAGGGTTTTACATCCTGATTCATAATCTGCAGGCACAGAGAAAGGCATTGGGTCCGATATGAACTTTTTGAACCCTCAAAGCCAACCCCAGCTATGAATCTCTTCCAACAAGGCTACACCTCCTAATCCTTCCAAACAGTTCAACTAGAGGCCAAGCATGTAAATCTATCTGCTTATGGGGTGATTTTCATTAAAATCACTACAAGAGGCTTGGTAAAAATGAAAATATTCTTCATAAAAGTATATTGGTTTCAGTATTTGCTTCCTAGAACTGTTAGGGTTTTTTAGGTACTGGAGAGATGGCTTAGCAGTTAGAGTGCTGACTGCTATTGCAGAGGATTTGGGTCCTGCTCCCAGCACCCACACATCTCACAACCATCCTTAACTCCCGTCTCAGGGAAATCAAAACTGTCTTCTGACGTCCTTGACCACCAGGCATGCATGTGCTTCACATACGTACATGTAGACAAAGCACTCATACATGTAAATAAATCTCAGGGTTGGGGGCGTAGAGGCAGGACAATCAAGAAGAGTTCAAGGTCGCCCCCCTCCAGCTACATAGCAACTCGATGACTACTTGAGGTCCTGTCTATAAAAGAGAGAAGAGGTAAAGGGGTAATTAATACTTGTATAATCTAAGATGTTTTTTATTTCCTTCCAGACGAATAGTCAACTAGTTCATCTTACAGTTTTGAGTATTTCTTTCTTTGGGGCCATTGTTTCTAAATAATTTTACTGTTGCTTAAAGTTATCATTAAAGCACATTACAACCCTGTCAGGTTTACACTGTTAAAGAATATATGGAGTAAAGTTCTGAATGAGAATCACTCCAAAGAATTCAGTGTGTTAACTTCATGTCACTTCTTATTAGTCAAGCTTCTCTAGAGGAACAGAATTTATAGAATGGACATGCATCTATAAAGGGAATTTATGAGAATGGCTTACAGGCAGCGGTCTAGCTAATCCAGCAATGGCTGTCTACCAATAGAAAGTACCAGAATCCAGGAGTTGTTCAGTCCACAAGGCTGGGTGTCTTAGCTGGTCTTCAGTATATGCCAGGATAGCAAAGAATGCTCTAATGCCAGTGAAAGAATGGACTGGTTAAGGAGAGTAAGTTTCTTTCTTCTGTGTCCCTTATGTTTCCTATTAGCAACTCAACACCTAGAAGGTGTGGCCCAGATTAAAGGTGAATCTTCTCACCTCTAAAATCTAGGTTAAAAGTGGCTTTCCCACTTCAAATGATTTAATGAAGGAGGAAAAGGAGAAAGACAGACAGGCAGGCAGACAGACAGACAGACAGATCCCTCATAGGGGTAGCCAGCCCCTGGGGTCTTAGTTAGTTCCACATGCAGTCAAGCTGACACCAAGAATAGCCATGACATCACTTTTGATTTATGGGCTGACTATTATTGCAGGTAATATTCTTTTACTTGAGTATGATAGCTGAGTTTGCATTAGATTGTTTTCTTGTTTAAAAACAACTTTGAAAAGTTGAAGACTCTAATCCTGAATCTCTTGGGAGACTGAGGCAGGATAATTGTGAATTCTAGGCCAGCTTAGACTACCTAATGAGACCCTGTCTCATAAATTAAAATAGGAAAAAAGTTACAGCTGTCTAAGTACTGTGTCTTCGGGGAACATTCACCTTGCTTTTCCTTTTTGCTCCTTAGGATACTGATGAGTTTATTTTGCCAACTGGAGCTAATAAGACCCGAGGCCGATTTGAACTGGCTTTCTTTACCATTGGAGGATGTTGCATGACAGGTGGGCAGTATTATTATTATTATTATTATTATTTTTTTTTTTTAATGTCCTTAAATCCAAGTAGTTAATGGTGCTTAAAGTGAAAAATACCAGTGGCACACGCTTTTAATCCCAGCAGAGGCAGGTGAATCACTTGAGTTCGAGGCCAGACTGGTCTACAAAGTGAGTCCAGGACAGCCAAGGCTACATAGAGAAACCCTGTCTCAAAAAAAGCAAAAGGGGGGAGGTATTGCCTAGACTATTATTTTCAATTTTTAAAGCATGCATCACATTTTTTTTATTATATTAAAAAAAGCAAACCAGAAATATATTTAACATAAAGCTGCTTTGTGTGTGTGAATTGTTATGATTCAGGGGCAGCGTTTGGGGCAATGAACGGTCTTCGTCTAGGATTGAAGGAAACCCAGAGCATGGCCTGGTCCAAACCAAGAAATGTACAGTAAGTCTATGAAATCTTCTGATGAAATGATGCTTACATATTAAACTCAGCTTTGGTTTTTGGTGATTACCATCCTATATTAGTAAAAATGTTTAAATAATTAACATTGTCCCTCCCGTCTTTTGGGGGGAGCGGGGGTTAGGTTGGGTATGGGTTGGGTTCGGTTGTCTTTCCACACCATATGGAACCAGGTTACTGGCGTGAATTTTGAGTGAGTTGGTGTTTTCATTCAGCTGGTATTACTGGCCTGATTTCTTGGCTTACACCTGTTCTGTTCTTCATACTTACTTACATGGCATACTTACTAAATTGTTGAGTTGCTAATAGGGAATTCTGATTCTTCAGGGACCTGTATGAGAGAGTACTTGGTGATGAGAGTTATACTTATTTATTATGCTTCTTGCTGACGTGTTTCAATTAAATGGGGAGTGACAGAAAGTCTTACTGCTTCTAGAACTCCAAGATCCGGTGTGTGTGTGTGTGTGTGTGTGTGTGTGTGTGTGCGCGCGCGCGCGCGCGCGCGCGTGTGCGTGCGTGCGCGCGTGTAGGTGTACATGTGTGCAGGTGTACACATGTGTGGGGGTGGGTGCATATGAAGGCCAAAGGTCAGCCCTAAGGCATCTCTGAGGAGCTGTCTGCCTTATTCATTGAGGCATCTGTCCGCTCAGCCGCTGGTACTGAGTGAGCTCGCTAAGCTCTGAATTGTGAGTGTATTGTTTTGCCAAAAGGTGGCAGCAGACATGCTGGAATTAGACTAAGGAGTGCTTAGAAGCTTGCCAGTTTTTTTCCTGTTCCTGTTACTGCATGAATTCCTGCACTACGATTAATTCTGTAGCATGAGAAGCTAAACTAGTGTAATAAATACCTGTGAACCCTAATTCTTCTCCAGCAGCCATCAGCCATTGCCGGTCATACCCAGTTTCTTCTCTTGTAGTATTTTGAAGCAAATCCCCAACCAATATTAAATATGAATTTAGAAGTAGGAAGTCTCTTAGAAAAGATACTATACTTCATTTTTTAAAGCAATAGCAATATAATCTTTCTCATCTTTCCATATTGGAAAGCAGCGTATTTATTTATTTGCTTGTTTTTGGTTTTTTGGAGACAGGGTTACTCTGTTTAGCCTTGGCTGTCCTGGATTCACGTTGTAGACCAGGATGGCCTTGAACTCACAGATATCTACCTGCCTCTACCTCGCATCTGTGGGATCACAGGCATGTGCTGCCAAGCCTGGTGGAAAGCAGCATTTATTAATGGGAAAAAAGTAGAATTTATAGCCAAACACACTGTATAGCTTCATAATCCTACTTTCTCTACTTTTCTGCCTTGCAGATTTGTGGAAAGGTGTGGAAAGGGTTCAGTTACCATTCACAAAATGAAAGTGTGCTGCTTGATTGTGTCCCAAAGAGTTTTACCAATTTTTAGTTGAACCAGCAATATAATAATGAAAATTATAACAAGTTTTAAAGTGTGTTATAGATTTAAAAATCAATGTGCTAAATGTATGTGTTAGTAAATATTTAACAACTAATTAGAAAATACATTTCTCCATAGCTATTACTAGGTTTTTAAACAACATTTTAAAAACAGACACATTTTTTTTTGCTATGGATCTTTGAGTTCTTACTGCTTGCAATTGTATTTTGTTATTTCCAGTAGTAGTCAACCATCCCAGACACATTCCTGTGATGGTGTTACACTGCTGGGAGAGTAACATGTGATCTTCACCTGGTTGCTGTGTCACTGTTCTGGTGGCCTGTGGCTCTGGTGTAAGATGGAACTTTGCTTCCTTGAGAGTGTGCTAAGCATTCTCTCTGACTGCTTAGTTATAGTGTGGAAGCAGACAGTGCCTTCTCTGTGGGCTCTAGTAGCAAAGGGGTTCCTTTCTACTCCTAGGTCTTTCCCATAGTTTCTACTTAATGGTCTGAAAATATACTTCCTTTCTCAAAAAAAAAAAAAAAAAAAATCAAACTGCTTTGCCACAGTTACGGTGACATTGGTTTACACAGATCAGTCTGTAAAATACATTCTAGGCTGTTCTTCAAGGCCTTTGTGTCATTAATCTGTCTTGAATTATTTTTTATCTTTACTAAAGAACTTTTATTCAGTCATTGCCCACAGTGTTGGAAAATTTTATCATAACCCTCACTTATATGAAGTAACAGCCATATTTATTAAAAATCTGGGTGGTATTAAAGTGTACCTTAAAGTTCTAAGAACACTGAGGCTCGAGTGTAGGTGTTTGAAATAGCTACTATTATGACTTAGAAAGTTGCTAGAGAAACAGTGATCCTAAAGACTTTTTTTTCTCATTCTTTCCTGATAGGGTTTTGAATATGGTGACCAGGCAAGGGGCGCTTTGGGCTAACACTCTGGGCTCTCTGGGTGAGTATAACTCTGGTTCCATGAATCTTTTGTTTTGAGACATGCTCTCTGTAGCCCCATCTGGCCTCAAACTTGTTGTGTGGTTGAGGAGAAACTTGGAATTCTGATCCTCCTGGTCCAACTTTCCAAGTTCTGAAATTACATGTGTGCATTAGGAAACAAGCCTAGGGCTCCAGGCATGCTAAGCAAACATTCCTTCACTGGGCCACCTTCCCAACTGGTAAGTCATTTGTGCAAAGAAAGAATGTGAAGTTATGATGAACAATTTGTCAACCAAGATTCTGAATCTAAGCTAAACAGTTCACATTTAAACCCATTCTGGTAAGTATTGTAGCTATCATCTGTGAAAAGACTTGTAAATGCTGCCTTACTTGTCCTATTAATATGCCATGTAAAATCCTGTTTTAAACTAAATGATGTCCGAGGCTTAGGGCTCTAGGCATTAAGAAAGGTTCAAAGTCCTGTAGTGAGACGTGACAGCTGAGGGCTGACCTTTTGCTTTGTTTTCCTAATAGCCTGTTGAGTAGTCAGTTCATCTGTCGATTTCCTGAACCTAAATGACAGGGTTGCAATAAGTCTTTTGTAGATAAGGAAAGCATTCAGTTATAGACAAGGGGTGCTTTAATGGTGCTTAGTCAGAACCCGGTGCTTTCATCACATACTGTTCATGAATAGTTTGTTCTTTTGATTGCTAGGGATTTATAACCACTTGGAGCATATGTACCTTACCATCTGAGGTTTCATAATTTATAGACAAGCTGAACTTATGGTTCTCTTTCTACTTGTAGCAGATTGAGTAAGGGAAAATGGAGACAAACTCAAAAAGACATACAGAAAGCCAAATTTCCATTCTGTATTGTGACAAATGGCAGCTTTGATGTTCTGCTTATGTCTACAACCTTGAAACAGTCCCCTACACACACAAGCCATGCTTCTCTGGTCTTTTGTTAATTGCTTACAAACCTAAGCCTACAGTCCTAGGCAGAGTGGACTAGATGGTCACTCAGGTGGTTACCATGTTTTTCCATTGTAGTGCTACATGAGGGGGTCACAATAATTTGTACATGATCATTTTCAGTTAACTATGTCTAGTAGAAACACTAGCTGTCATAAAAGTATAGAAGTTCTACAACAGACATAGTGTGAGCCTGAGCTTGATGGATGTTGGAAAGGTAAGTGTAGCTATGCTTGTTGTTGTTGCTGTTGTTGTGAGCCAGGGTCTCCCTTTAGTTTTGACTGACCTGCAACTTGCTGTGTTAACCGCAATGGCCTGGAACTTAACAGATATCCTCCTGCCTCTGCCCATTTAAGGATTTGGCTGAAGGTTCTGTAACACTAAAGGGTTTTGTAACAAGTGAAAGTCAAACCTCAAATTCTTTTATTGATACTGTGTGTGGGTTTTTGTTGTTTTGGAAAGAAGGTTTCAGGACCTTTTTCTTTATAGCCCTTCATGGACTGGATCTTGCCATGTAGACTAGGTTGTCCTAACAAAGATCTGCCTTTCTCTGCCTCGTGAGTGCTGAGATTTAAAATGTTTGTCACCCTTGGCTATATTGGTTTACTGTAGTAGAAATATAGATGTTTTTTAAAAACGGTACAGGTAGCATAAGTAGACATTTGATTTTTTTTTTCTTGGACTCTGCAGTAATATGTTCTAGTAATAACATTTATTCTGCATTTTTGAGATCCCCTCCTTAGCATAACCAGTCAGATTTATGCTATTGTACGCATGTACCTAGTTTATTAGCAGTGAATTTAGGTCTTCCCACAGAGTTCCTCTGTTAGTCCTTTCTATCCTGGAACTCACAGAGACTTGTGCCTCCATAGTGCTGAGATTAAAGGTGTGTGCTACTATCACCTACTATGTGCTCACCTACCTTTTATGTGGCCATGGTGTTCTGTATCCTGAAAGTCCCTTTCTGGATCACTGCAGTGCCGCAGTGGTGGACATGTTGTCTATTGCTAGATTTTTCCTTAATAGAAAATAACAGTGCTCCAGAGATGGTTCTGTCTGTGTTTGGGTGTGCTTGCTGTCCCAACTTTCATCACTGATCTTTGTTCCTGCTTTAGCTTTGCTCTATAGTGCATTTGGTGTTATCATCGAGAAAACACGGGGTGCAGAAGATGACCTCAACACAATAGCAGCTGGAACCATGACAGGAATGTTGTATAAATGTACAGGTAAGCAGTTCTGAGTGGAGACGTGAAACATGGTTTTTATCTGTAATATATTTGTAATATTCAGAGGAACTGACACAGAGAGAGACAGACAGACACCAGAGTTTCATGCTGTAGACCTTGAACTCACGATCCTGCCTCACCGTCCTGAGTACTGAGACTACAGGCATGAGCCACACTGTCTCCAGCTGTATTTGTCCCCAGCTCCTGGCAGTCCCACTCTCGCTGCCTTTGCTGCCTCATACAAGTGGAACAAAACAGTATTTGTCCTTCTGTAGCTGGCGTAGCATTTGCAAGCATTTCTTCAAGGCCTGTCTATGTTACGCCATGCTTCAGAATCTCCTCCTCTTCAGAGGTGTGAATAAAAACATTCTCTTTTGTTTATGCCTTCATTTGTGAATCTGTTCCTCTATCAGACGGTGAAATGTCTTCATTGTAAGTCATCTCATTTACAAACCTGAAGGGAGTAAAATCACAGGACCTTTCTTCACAAACAAGGCAAGATAAGCTATCTTTACAAAACTGCTATACCTTTTGTGACCCAGGCCAAACACATCCTAGTCCAACTCAAAAGTCCCGTTATCTTTTTTTTTTTTTTTAATGTCCATAACCACATTGCCTCTAGGATGGAGAAAGGAAATTTTAGAAAAGGGAATGGAGAGTGGTTGAGCTGGGCTGAACAGTGGACTGAATATCAAGTCTAACTAGTCATCTGATACCATGAGAAAGGCGTGGGGCACAAATCTGGAAGAGTTTTCGTTTTGAAACATAGGAAGCCGTAGTGAGAAGTTTAATTTTAGGTTAAAAGTCATCAAAGATATTTGAATAAAGAATTGCTAGAAGTGGGCTGGAGAGATGGTTCAGCAGTTAAGAGTACTTGGCTTTTCTTCCAAAGGACCTGGGTTTGAATCTCAGCACCCCCAAGGTAACTCACATCTCCAACTCCAGTCCAAGGGGATGCAGTGCCCTCTTCTGGCCTCTGCATCCCTTTTGTAAAGTGATGTTTTCTTTTGTTTTATGTCTCCCAGTGATTCTTAGTCATTTGGACAACTTTTCTGTAGGCATTGCTTTTATATAGTGATGTGGGTTGTCGTAGAACTCTGTCTAGATCTTGTGAAATTTTTTGAAAAGAGAACTATCAACTCAGACCCCCAAGACTATGATCTCAGCACAAAGATTTATTTGCCTCAGAGGGACAGGGGTATCGAGTAAGAGACACAGACAGGAAATAGAGAGTGAGGGCAAAGGGAAAGGGGGAATGGCTATTTGTCCTGGAAGGCAAAGGACTGCCTCTCAATAGAGAGGAGACAGGCATGGCAGATGAGCAAAAAGTAGTTTATAGAGGTGAAAGGATGAGGGGCTTAGTTTTAATTGGGCATGTTAATTAGGTGAGCCAAAGGAGGCTTCTTATTGCTGCACTTAGATATTTCAATAGCTGGACCTTGGTAGTCAGCCTCAGGAGGAGGAAGTGGCCAAATAAGGGAATAGGCCTTGGTGGCTATTTTTATGAATGTAATCTAATGGGTTTTATTAGCAAGACAGAGGGAATTGGGGAGAAGGGCAATGCTGGCCATGTTCGCCATGCTTGAGCTGGCTGGAGTACCTTCAATTTTTACAAATCTTAATGTAATATCTGTTATAGACTACTTAGGAGAAAGGTAAACACTTAATTCTCAATAGGCATATTCAAGTTTATGATTCAATGAGAATACCATTTAGAAAATAAGACTTAATCAAAAGTCCAGTTACTTCCTGGCCTTTCCACTGGCTCGCTCTTCTGTGTGATTTGGTCCCTTCATCCACTGAACGCTCCAGAGTAGATCGTTCTTTCCATTGGCTTTTACTTCTCATTTAAGAGTCTTTATTTTTTATGTTTATTTTCCTTATAATGCTTTTTCCAAATGTGTTTTTATAAATTCTCATCTGCTGGTCTTTGTTTATATATGGCATTCTTGAGACCTCCCTTAAATACTGTAGCATATAAACTTTTGTGCCACAGAGTAAATTACTGAAAGCCAGATTCCTTAAGCACAAAAATCTGTGTATTAAAAATGATGGTAAGTATTGCAAAGTGACCTTTGAAGACTGTATCATTATCAGTTTGAAGTATCATCTACCCTATTCTTTCAACTTTATTATTTTTAATTACATGTGCTGGTGCCTTCATGTGAGCATGCGCACATGAAGGACAGAGGTGTTGGAACCCCCGAAGCTGAAGTTACAGGAGGTTGTTGGCAGCCTGGTGTAGGTGCTAGGAATGAGAGTGTTCTTAATCACTGAGCCATGTCTCCAGCCCTACAGTGCTTGGACATGCATGCCAATTGATGGAAGCTAGTTTTTATTGTTGTTATGGTTTGATTTAATTTTTGAAATAATGCCTCACTCTGTGGATCAGGCTGGCTTCCAACTTGTGAGGACTGCCCACAACCCCTTCCTGACTGCTGAGACCTTGAAGCCAAATGTAGTGTCTTGTATCTCCTTTGTCTTCCCCCAACTGGTAGTAAGATTGAGCAACTTCTCATATTTGTATTGCCGTTGAGTTCTCTGAAGCCCTGCCTCCTTTCCTACTGCGTGTGACCTCAGTTACTTTATTGAAACATTGTCAACATTGGGGCCTTTTAGATATTACATCTGTTTTGTGAAATTTTACTTAATTTGAAACTGAGCTTATGACACTAATACATTTTTTACTCAACTACTATCTAAGGATAATGAAATAGGATTACAAGTTCAAGGCCAGCCTGGACAATAATTATTGAGACGCCCCTTTAAAAAGTAAAGTTAAGATCGGGGTAGAATGCTTGCCTATCATTAATGAAACTGTAAGTTCAATTTCCAGTGCTGTAGGTTCAATTCCCAGTTTATGTGCTGGGGGAAAAGAAAAAAAAATTATATTTAAAATGGCAGTAGTAGAAAGGGTAATCAAGAGGTCCTTTGGAATGTGCATTTGACATTCAGTTTTGACTTTTGCAAAGAGAACCATTAACTAATTGTAACACTGATGGTACTTGCTAAATTTGAAATGCTAACTTTGAATATCCCTTTTACTAACATTACTTACTATAAACTGACATTGTTGTGGAAAGCTAAGACTAACAGAAGACATTAGCAGAGAAAAAGGGATTACTCTGTTGGCTACTTTGGCCTTATTTCCTAAATACATGGTATTCGCCCACTCTAAGATGCTTGCTTGTTGTTAGCAAAACTGCAGCTGTTCTTATTATGGTAGAGCACAATCCTAATTGAATGCGTTCAAGTGGACTCGAACTCACATTCTTTGGGGGAAAAAATACATAAACATTGAACTGAATTAAAATGATAAAATTCCCTTTTAAAAAACGAAAAAAAAAACATGGTCTCATGTAGCCAAGGCTGGACCCCTACTAGCTCTGTATCTAAAGATAGCCTCTTCACCTCCTTGGCCCCTCTAGCCTCTGACTCTCAGGTGCTCGTTAGGGTTACCACCATGCTCAGCTCCAGTTTTTCCTTCCTCGGGGACTCTGTAATAGCTTACACACTACACTAAGTGTCCAAACTCTTCCAA
The DNA here is from genome assembly GCF_903995435.1 of Acomys russatus. Lineage (NCBI taxonomy): Eukaryota > Metazoa > Chordata > Mammalia > Rodentia > Muridae > Acomys > Acomys russatus. The sequence continues at coordinate 60,904,434 of NC_067139.1, read as the reverse complement.
ATCCTTCAATGTAGAAGTTGGAGTTATGTCCTGCTCGGCCACACCAAGTTTGTCTCTGGTTTGTCTATCCTCTTGAGTTCTGCTTTAAATCAGAAATTAAGAAAAGGAACTAGTTTGCTGTTATTGGAGTGGCTTCCTTACGAACAGTGTTGCTATTGTGGGTCAGCTGTGCCACAATTGCAGTTGCTTAGTTTCAGAATTGGCAGCGTCACTTGACAGAATGTTATTGTCTTAAAGAAGCAGATTCAGTACATTTTTAGGCTCTAGGCTACCAGCAAACAGGAACTAGCATGGTGCCCTCCCTTGTTTGCAATGAGGACTAGATGGCAGTAGGTTAGAGTTCCCACAACCCTCCCCTGTGCGAGGGGCAACTCCTCACTTCCAGCTATTTGCATCATGCATAGTAGCATTGGTCTGCATTTTGTATGAAGGCTCTTGTGTTTAAATTTAAAGCCTAGTATGGTGTTTCATGCACGTGATTCCAACACTGGAGACCCAGGCATTGGTGTAATGCTGGGATTAAAGGCTTGGAGTAGAGTCTTGTGCTACTATACCCAGTTTATGGGGTGCTAAGGCTAGAACTCCAGCATTCATACATTCTGGGCAACTGCTGTACCAACTGAGCTATGTCCTAGGTCCCCTGGGAGCTCCATTTTTGTATATGTACACTTTATAAAAAATAAAAGTGCAAGTATAGTCCATTTTCAATATAGAAAACTGCTCTTATTCTTACATGTCTCAGGAAAAAGTATATGTTATAGTTCTTTTGAAGCTTAACATGTCTGTATATAAAAGTAAAACTGCTATTTGGAATGGATGAACTGCTAGAACCTAGAATAATGCATAATGCACAATAAAGTAGTCAAACATAGGTACCTTTCAGAGGCATAAATGTAGGATATATATGGTTAATTAAGCTTTTTAAACCAAAAATGCATTAATAGTGAATTCATCTACTGAATTTGGATGTGATAATTAACTACTTTAAAGATTATGACGCAACATCGCGGAATGGGTAAAGGCACTTTACTGCTAACCCCGGTGGCCTGAACTCAATCTCTGGGATGTACGTGCTGAAGGAGAACAACTCCTACAAGGTGCCCTCTGACCTCCACACAAGCCATGGCCCGCGTACACACAGGGAGTAAGGACAGTTTTTAATTAAGGATTATGATACATCTTAATGAAAGAAGTTATAGTAAGGTCTTATTTATAACAGAATATATTGCTCAGTGAATATTCCTTTTCTGTGTCCCAGTAGACTTTGTTAGTCTTTACCCAGACAATTTTGATCCAGACCTTGGGGCTTTGATTTGTGAGTTCTCCCTGTCATTTTCTCCCTGTGTGTTTACACATCTGCATTCGTGCCTGAGCACTTAGAGGTCAGAAAATGATTTTAGGAAGTTTGTTTTCTCTTTCTGTCATTTGAGTCCTAAGAATTAGTCTCCAGTTGTCAGGCTTGGAAGCAAGCACATCTACCAGCCCTGATTTGTGTTTGAATGTTGTTTAGTATACCCATGTTTATAACATTTATTCATAATTCCCAAAGATAAAAGGAACCCAGGTATCTATTAATTGGTGAATGGATACACACAATGAACTATTTTATTAAGCCTTTACAAGGCAAGGCAAGGCTGACATACAGACAGAGCACTGAGTATGGTAAGACAATCCCAGACAAATAAATACTGGGAGACTACTTATGTGAGGTATATAGACTAGTCAACGTCATTAAGATAAAACAGTAAAGGGACAGGAACAAGGAGTTACTGTTTAATAGTTTCAGTTTGCAAGACGAAAATTTTTCCAGATGTATTGTTGAATAACAAGATATAGGGCTAGCTAGGAAAATGGCTCAGCAGTTAAGAACACTGTTGCAGCCTCAATTCAATTCCTAACACCAACATGGGGTGTCTTACAGCTACCTGTAATTCTAGCTCTCTGGGGACCTGATACCTCTGGCCTCTGAGGGTACCTACACGGGGTAGAATACTGTACTGAGTGTGTGCATGTGCATACACAACAATAAAATAATAGAAATAGACTTCCTGTTTTAAAAAAAGAACATGCAAGTATATTTCTCATCCTTGAGCTGCATGTTCCACACATGTTCCACAGGTTATCGCTGGCATTTGTGCTAGGCATGGACTTTACCACTGAGCAAAGCCCTTACCCGCTGCATCATTTTTTAAGGGAGGGAAGTAAAGGCAAGATCTCCTGTAGACCTGGCTGGCCCCAAACTTCCTCTGTGGCCAAGGATGGCTTTAAGCAGCGGTCTTCCTCAACTACTGGAATGCTGGGATTCTAGGGATGCACCGCCATACCAGCTGCATGCTGAACTGGATATGGAGCCATGGCTTCACTGATGGCTGCTGCTTGGCACTCTGCCAGCTAAACTATACCCCCGGCATCCTTTACCACAGTTTTTAAAATAGTTTTAAACAAAAACTTCCCAAAGCCTGAAAATTATTGTAATTAATTTTTCCCTCTAAAGCAGGAGCCATAGTACTACTGACAGCTAAAATTTTTATTTTTTGAAAAATAATAACATTTTAAGTGGAGGTGAAAGTACCTATACAATGGCCTTTGACCTTCAGAGCCTAAAATGTTTACTGTCTGGATCTTTTAAAGAAATTTTACTATTCTCTATTCCAAATTGACGTTTTAATGAATTGGTTCTGCTATTAACCAGATTCTATATCCAGAAACAAGGCACTTAAGTATCCTGACCCTGTTTCCCATGCTTGGAAATGTAATACTCAGCCTGTCTCTTTAGAAGAACTGTGTAAGCAACCAGAAGATAGGAAGTAAAACAAACACATCTGACGTTTGCTTTACTTCGTGTGGATGGAACATTGGCCCTATTTACTCTGTTAGCAAGTGTATTTGCTGACCAATGTCCTGTTCTTAGCGAGATGGTTGCTGAGTTTTAAGAGATCTAAATCAGGAGGCCCTGAGTTTTCGTTGTTTTGTTTTGGGTTTTTTGAGACAGGGTTTCTCTGTGTAGCTTTGGCTGTCCTGGACTCACTCTGTAGACCAGGCTGACCTCGAACTCAGACATCCACTTGCTTCTGCCTCCCTGAGTGCTTGGTATTATAGGCCAGTGCCACTGCACCTGGCTGGCTCTTAGTTTTTCATTGTTGTTGTTGGGGGGGGGGTTGTTTTTGTTTTGTTGTTGTTTTGGTTTTGTTTTTTTGTTGTTGTTGTTTTGTTTTGTTTTTGAGCCAGTTGGTAAAACCAGAATGAAAGTGTACAAAATTAGAACTTAGGGAACTGGATGTGGTAGTGTATGGTTTTAGCCCCAGCATTTGGGAGGCATAGGCTGCCAATTTAAGGCCCACCTGGTCTACAATAGTGAGTTCCCAGTGTCTTGAAAAAGGAAAAAGAAAAGAAGAAAAAACTGAGAACTTGGCTGACGTGTATGATAAAAGACCGCTCTTAAGCTAGAATCCGATGTGTGGGTCATACATGCTGCCTGTGTTTGCTGCCTTCCTAAAGATAGTTTTTTGGGTTTTTTTCTCTACCTTTAAAGAATAAATGTGATTGGTTTGTAAATGAATGCTTTCTGGAGACTTTTTTTTTTTAAGACACACTTAATGTGTATTGCTATCCAGATGATAGCAATTATAGGTCCCATTGAAGGTTGTTTGGTTTGGTTTGGGGGTTTGGTTTTGTTTTTCGGTCTGCATGTCAGATCTTGGAATTCCAGACAGTTGTGAGCTGTCATGTGGGTGCTGGGAATTGAACCCAGGTCCTTTGGAAGAGCAGTCAGTACTCTTATCCACTGAGCCATCTCCCCAGCTGCCCCTATTGAAGTTTTGTAATCCCTAATACATATACTAACGTCACAGGGTAGATTGTTACTTGAAATCTGAGAAATAGTTTGGAATTTCTTGCACAAAGGCTAAACAGAAACCATGTTCTTAGAGCACAGGGTCGTTTGGCAGAAACGATTTGTAGCAGTTCCTCCCAGACCAGTGGCTGGCTGTCCATGTGGTTACACCTCAGCGCTGAGTGACTAGGCAGCCTTTTGGATCCACAAGGCCCTAGGGCTGTGGTTGAGAGGCAATTGTGATGAAATTAAATGTTTGGTCAATGCTGTAGTTACTGTCTATTACCTGCCCTCTGTTCATTTCTCTACGAACTGCCAGGAGCGCCTTAGCCTTCCCTTTGTTTTGTCTTGGTTCTCAGTAGGGCTTACAGGGATGATATTTTGGTTGCCTGCTTGAAAGAGCGTTCATTATATCCAGTTGAGGGCTAATAACTAATTTTTATCTTGTAGATCCCTTCATTTTTGTTTATTTTCATCATATGACTTTGTTGTAATTAAAGTTCATGACCAGCTCTACCACTTTTCTTTGAGTTACTACTCAGAGTCACAAGATTGATCTTTATTAAACTAATCAGATCAAGATGGCAGAACTAGGCACTTAGAAATGCCCCCATTTATTTAAAGATTTTATTATTTATGTCTATGGATCTTGTGCCTGCATGTGGGTGTATGTGCCATGTATGTGCCTGGTGCCTGAGAAGATTGTGAGCCACCACCTTGTAGGTGCTGGGAATTGAACCCAGGTCCTCTGAAAAAACAATTATGACCTTTTCTTAACTGATAAGTCATCTTTCCAGCCTGCTCCATTTATATGTGTGTGTGTGTGTGTGTGTGTGTGTGTGTGTGTGTCTTAATGTTTTTAATCCCTCTCCCACATATTTCACAGCTGCTTGAGGTGTCTGCAGTTTCTGAGAGAGATAATTATGGCATTTCACAGTGGAAGCCTAAGAACCTAAGTAGGCCAGCTCTCAGAAGGCTTCGGCCTAGAGACTCTAGAGGGGAGCAGCCCTCTATCAGCTGCCGCCATCTGGTAGCCACTCGTTGCAGAAACGGGTTAGGTGTGGTGCTGTAGTAGAAGACTGAATAGAAATGATAGAGCTGACTGGCATCAAGCTCAGACTCTCAAAACAGCCTCTTTGCTACACACTCAGCACACAGTTGTCCTTTTCTTTTTCTTTTCTTTTTTTTTTAACCAAGGCACATGTTGAGGTCAGAAAACAGTTTTCAGGAGTTGGTTTGCTCCTTCCACCATGTGAGCTCTGAAAAAAAAATCAAGCTCAAGGCAGGTGCCTGAATCCTTGAGCCATCTTCCTGGGCCCCTTACCTTTGTCTTTTGTTTGGTTGATTGGTTTTTCAGAGTCAGAGTTACTGTGTAGCCTTGGCTGTCCTGGACTTACTTTTGTAGAGCAGGCTGGCTTCGAACTCAGATCTGTCTGTCTCTTCCCCTAGTGCTGACATTACAGGGGTGCGCCAATGCACTCAGCTACCTTTGCCTTTTTAAAGCATGATTCAGACAACTCTGTAAATTCCCTGAAACTTGTGGTGCCAATTTATTTGTCAAGCTGCAAGGCAGTACCCTCAGCCCCGCGAGTTTCTTTGGGAAACCCCATCCTGGTGGAGTTTCTTACTTTTCTTTCTCTACTATGTGAAAGTTAGTAAACAATTATAATCATGAATTATTGGACCAGTTTCTATTTTAAATTTCTGGGTCACTTAATAGACTTGGGGGCTCTTTTCAAACATTTCAGATTATTTTTCCACATGAAAACGTGTTTAGTTGACAAGTACAAATAGTTCCAAGTCTAATAATCCTGAATTCGTTTTCAACTTGTCTGTTTATGCCAGGTAGTGCTTCCTCGGTTGTGTGAGACTGACATGATAGTGCAAAGGGGGCGGGGCCGTGCTAGTGTCTCCTCAGTGCTGGCTCAAAGGCTTGGCTGCCTTTATCCCCGTTGCTGCTTGAGACCGCCAACATTTGAAGGACCTGTCCAGAGCCTCAATGCTGACAGTAATGTTTCCACATAGAATGTTCACTTCGTTACAGCCTTAAATCCATTGACATTGCTAGTGAGAGTCTAAACTCTTCCAACAAGCATGGAATGACCAATCTGTTTGAATGTCAATATTTTAACCATAATTACTATGGTTACAGGTTGGATTTGGGGAAACCACAGTATCAATCTTTGTTTGTTTTTCGAGACAAGGTCTCTCTGTGTAGCCTCGGCTGTCCTGGACTCACTCTGTAGACCAGGCTGGCCTCAAACAGCAATCCTCCTGCCCCTGCCTCCTGAGTGCTGGTATTACTGGCATGTGTCACTCCACGCAGCTCTCACATTGTCAATCTTGAGGATCTTAGGTACAAGTCATGATAAGTACAAAGAAGTCACCAATTTTAAAATACAAAAATATGTATTATGTTATTTGGGAAGTTATCTCCTGATTTAATAATGGTTTAAAACTTTCCTCCTGCTTGGGGTAAAGTAAGTTTCTTAGCAATATCTGTATTTCATAGCACTTTTGTCCCATTTTTATTACATTTTTCTGCCCTTTAATGCTAGGTCATGATATATAAGGTTCTTTCATTTGTTTTCCTTCTCTCCTCAGGTGGTCTTCGAGGAATAGCACGTGGTGGCCTGGCAGGACTGACACTCACCAGTGTCTATGCACTGTATAACAACTGGGAACACATGAAAGGTTCCCTGCTCCAACAGTCACTCTGAAGAGTTTTGCCACTTCAGGAATGGGGGACACCACATAGTCATCCAGATCGATTAATAAGTCAGTCTGGAGTTGCTTTCTCTCTTGAACCTACAGTAACTTTGAACAATTGGAGACTCTGATTTGCTGAGACAAAGATCATGGATGTTTAACCTGGACTGCACTGCTTGCCCTTAAGTGAGTGGAAGCCACACCTTTTGGTGGCTCACTGAGTGTGTTTCTTTCTCCTTTGGAGATGATCTTGCACCTGGTTTCTTCTACCCTCAAAATTGGAAAAGCATTTACTCTCCAAATTCAGGCCCTACTTGTTTTCAACACTTTTATCACCATGTTTATTCATTTAAAACTCCAAAACTTATGTTGCCCTGTACTCCAATAAAGGGTAAAAATAGAACCGAAGTCATAATTCCAGCATAAAACACATTATCTCCATTTAATAACATCTGGGTGGATAGGGAGATGGCTGATCAGGTAAATCACTTACTATACACGTGCGGAGACTGAGTTTGAATCCCCAACAAGTGTGGCAGACAGCCCACCTCTAGCCCCAGTGCTCAGCAGGCAGAGACAGAGTCCTTGGAGCAAGCTGACTAGCTCTAGTGTTACTGCATGAGGAAGATGCCATGGTTGGCCTCTGGCAAGGACACACACACCCCACCCCCCCACACCACCCCCCCTCTGCCTGAGTATAAAGTGATAGCTTTCCCACCCTGCCAGGCTTAGGCTAAAACAATGTTTTCATGTTTATGGTGAAATGAAAAGAAACTGGTAGCATAAACAGCCATCCTACAATTTTCCTCCAACACAGATAACATAAAACAATTTCAGAATATTTCAAGTTAATCATTAGAGTAGTGTGCTAGAACAGAACACTCTGTACAGAACACTCAACCTTCATTCTGTACAGTAACTCTGGGAATAAGTAAAGGCTGGAAGTTTTCTAAGAAGCCTGGGGAAAACTAAAGGAAAAGTGATAACCATGTAACTGCCCTATAGGTGGGTACATAACATGCTAAGTACTAAGCAACCTCTGGTGTATGGGTGGGAAAATACACTAGGACCTTTTTAAATATATCTAGTAAAAGGAAATCTGGCAGAAAAGTACTAAATAAGTGGCCAAATCACTTGGGGTATATGTGAGTTTTTTTGGTTGGTTGGTTGGTTGGTTGATTGTTTTGGTTTTGGGGTTTTTTGTTTGGGTTTTGAAACAGTTTCCTCTTGGTAGCTTTGGCTATGCTGGACTCACTTTGTAGACCAGGCTGACCTGGAATTCAAGAGATCTGCCTGCCTGTGCTGGGATTTCAGGCGTGTGCCACTGCACCGAGCCTGTGTGTGTTTTTTAAAGAAAAATATATGTAGAGGCTTTTTTTTTTTTTTTAAAGGAAAGGCTGAAAGTAATAAGATTCATAAAACTATACATTCTTTGTGTATTCATCTTGTCTATTGCACCCCTAACCAACGTTAGCATTTTGAGTTTTACAGATAACACAAACAACTGTGATGTGGCTATTATGCTTTTAATGGAGATAGAAAACATCAATGCAAAAGAATGCTTTATGTATCATTAGCATAATGATTAACTTGTGTTTTAATAATGTGAAATACAGTGTGTTAGACCTCAAAAAAGAAACTACAAAGTTCCTTGCAACCCAAAATGTTGGAAAGGCTCCTTAAATTGTTTTTACCCCCCAACTTTATAATACTCAGTGGCATCTGGGGGACATAAGAAAATATGAGGCTCTTTTTAGCTGTGATTCAGAGCTTTAGTAAAGCTGTATGGTATGTCATCACTATGGAACCATATAGTCTTCTCCAAAGTACTTCCAATAGCATAGGCAGTTCAGAGGCTTAATAGTTCCAAGCATAGAAAGCTAAGTTATCTTGGAGAATTGTAAAACATAAATCCTGTTACTCTCCTACTTCAGAAAAACTTTCTAAATGTAGGCATCACTCAAGGACATCAGTTCTATGAAGTTTCAATAAACGCTCCAAGGCACAAGTGTTGAGCACAGCCTGTTAGTCAAGATGTCACTGCGCCATACTTTGGAGGTTCAGGATGCTGTGCTTGAAGTGACAGGACATTGACTTTATCCCTAGTTGAGAGCACCAGGTGTCAAGCTCAGCTTCCATTCACACAGGATGCACCAATAAATCCTTAGGGTGATGAGTGGCTCAGGTACTACACTCCTAACATTTGCCTTTCTGCTTTAGTTGGTCTAGGGGCTCTGGCTGCTCTAAGAATGGTCTTGAAACTATTAGTTCTTTTCAAAGAGCTTACTGGATACTCAGAAAGGCAACAATTGTAGTAGCTTAATTTCTTTCAAATGAAAAATGTTAGAAATGCCATGTAGGCTAAATATTTGATGGTTAATATCAAAATTTGCAATATAACTAATAGACATTTAGTGGGGCGGGGGAGTATACTGTATTGGCAAGGTTAATTCTTTGTGTGAAATATTCTGTATATCAACTGAACAAAAAAAAAATCATTTCAAACCACTAGAAGCTCATAGCAAAAGAAACAGCTAAAACACAATCAAAAGTTAGAAGTTTACTAACCTTTAGAACACATTAGCACACTTGATACAGAAATACCTCACTTTTAAAACTATTGTTTGTCATGGAAGCATGTAAAGGCGTGTGCACTGGGATGCTGTTTCTAGTACGGGAGCCGATCAAGGTAGTGCTTCTGTAAGAAGGAATGAATCGCCTTACCATCAAGCCTCTTTCACAGACTAACTCATAATTTATGATTTCACTAGTTCAAAACTAAGCAGGAAAGGAACTAAGCTGACTAGTCAGGCCTGGAATACACAATGGTTGGCAAGTCGCAGTCACTCAGCTCAAAGGTGTGCGGTAATCTGCAGGAGAGCTGCTAGTTCTAGTAGTCCATCCTTTCACATCTGTAAAGAAAAGCCCACACACGTGTCAGTTTATGGCTGACAGCAAAATTCTTCCCACCTTGAAATGGACTCAGGTCTTAAGCCACCACAATTCATGAGGGGATAAGAAAATTGTGGGCAGATAAGGTTCAATTTTTTTTTAAGTTTATTGTGTGTGTGTCGCATATGGGGGCATATGTGCTATGATGTGGTTCTATCTGGGGGTCAAGAGTCCTTGAACTCAAAAGCCTGTCAGGCATCTTTATTTTGCTAGCATGTAATGATACCTTAAATTTAAGGTACTTGTATTCTTGTACAGATTAACAGGGATGTGGTTCGGGGGGAAGCATAAGTTGGTAAGAAGAAAACATTATGAGCCACTTTAATAACAACACTGGTGCAGGTACTTGCTGTAGAGGAGTTTGTACAGCCTGAGTCTGTCCGCTGGGGCAGGCACTCACCTGTAGAGGAGTTCTATACAGCCATTTATCTTTATCAACTTGCAGCTGCATACAGGCAAAGAGATCACAAACTGTCGGGAGGCCATAGCAGTCTGCGCGAAAGTTCCGTTCTTCTTGTAGGGGTGAATTAAGAAATACTTCCTACAAGATAAAAAAGAAGATGACTACCAGGGGATATGGGACTAAACTCCCAATCAGATGTAAAGAACAAAGTATTGTCTTTTTCAAGAACAAAGGCAGCAACTGTTCTAACAAAATAGGCTGGATTTTCTTCCTTATTGCAGCATGAAGGCCAAGGACCTGAGAACTTCACAAAGTGTGACTTGGGAAAATTACTACCTCAGCCAACTTTAGTAGAAATTAAAGTAGATTCAAACAGGGCAAATTTTGTTGTCTGCTCACCTGTGCCTTCTTTCGGAGTAGCCACTTATCTTCTCCAGAGGAGAAATGGCTGGGGTTTCCAACTTTCTTTCTTGGTAAGACCCAGTCAGCAGTGTTAAAAGAACACCAGGAAGAGGCCACAGAGCTTTTAGGCGGTTCTTTGACAGCTCTCTCCTCAGAGCTAGGCACTACCTTAGGACCTCCTTTGCATGTGGGCCCAATAAGCCACTCTGACAGGGAAGTGTTCTTTATGACTTGGAAAGTATCAGCAATTCTAGCAGGAGCCATTGCCTTAGGTGCCTCAGCTGGTTCTGTTAGCTCATTTCTGGAGGGGCAGAGCCACTGATTCAGGGACTCTTTGTGTTTCTCAGGCTCAGCCTTGGGTTCCATAGGCATTCCATTCTTGTCCTTTCCTTCTTTCTTCAGAAGCCATTTATACACAGCTTCCTTCTCACAGTTGTCATCACATACACACTCTGCAAAGCTTGTGCAGGGCTCGTTGGCTTTGCATACTTCCTGTACTTTACATGAGTCCTGATGGTTCTGGACAAGCCAAGCTTCAGTGCTTACACTGGGGACTGCTGGTGGTTTTTTGGCTTCCAAGTGGTCATTCAGGCATTTCAGATTGCCCAGGTTCTCAATCTCCACACCTCTGGGCTGGTTGCCCTGACAGTTGGTACAGGAGTCAGGCTTGACAAGCCAATCATTCACATTGTAGGGCTCTTTGAACACCTGGAATAAGAGTTTAAACTTCTCACTGGTGTCGCAGCTGCCATTTTCAGGCTTCTCCAGATCACAGGGGTCCTGGGGAGTCACCAGCCAATCAGACAGATCCAGCTCATCTTGACCAAGGAGCTCTACATCTTCAACCTTTTCAACTTCAGTAGAGAAAGAGCTGGTGCTACAGTGGCTGTTACACTTTGAGGAACTTGGTTTTTCAGGAATTTCTTGTTGATGACTATTGAGGAGCCAGTTTTCTAAGCCTTTTAGATTGCCCCAGGCATTGCTGAAGAAACTGCAGGCTCTGGTAGAAGTCTAAACATACAAGAAGTACCCAAAATTAATGTTTTATTGGGGGGAAATGCTAAAATAAACATTTACATGAAAATTCCATTTTCTGTTATAAGTATGAAATGGAAACTAAAGTATTTGTAGCATTGTACTAAATTGTAGAAAAGAGAACTAGTATTCTTAATATAATGCCTGTGTGATGCATAGGTCAGAAAAATCTAACAAACATAAAAATATTCAACTACTTCAAAAGCAAGATTGATACTCCTTGAAAATCAAAAGAACAACTACCACTAGGCTGGTGGCTGAGGCAGTGTGACTGAGAATGGCCACGCTGGGGTAGATAGCTGAGTGTCTGGTTTCCAGGTGGCGGGCAGTTGAGGTGCATCAGTGGGTGTAGGCACTGATGTTTCAGAAGCTCATGCCAGCCAGGTCCAGTGTTCATCTGTCTCTGCCTCCAACTGGCAAGTAAGATGCAAACTCAGCTACTGCCTGCCTGCTGCCACACTCCCTGCCATGACAGGTCATGAACTTAAGAACTCCCTTCTGAGATTGTAAGCAATTGCCCAATTAAATGTTTTCTTTTACGAGTTGCGTTGGACCTGGTCTCCAAGGCATGTACAGGTCCACGGCATATAGAAAAAGTAAGTTGGTGGTGAATAGCCCACTGATAAGAGTATCAATCATTAACTTCCTAAAAAGCTATATTGGCACAATGTATCAAAAGTCTTTAAAAGAGCAGGTAGACAGAACAGTAACCTAGGGATTTACTCTCAGGAAACAATAGCTCCTAAATATTTAGGGAACAGAATCTTAAGTTTTAGTCAGTTGAATTGTTTGTAATCAAACATTATATACTTACCAAAACAAATTACAGAATGACTTTTTGGTTTTTTTGAGACAGAATCTCTCTCTGCAAGCCTTGGCTATCCTGGAACTCACTCTGTAAACTAGACTAGCCTCAAACTCAACAGAGTATACACCTGCCTCCGCCTCCCAAGTACTGGGATTAAAGGCATGCACTGCCACCGCTCAGCACAGAATGATTTTTTACTTACATGTATGTACAGAAAATACTGTTAACAAAGTTGTCTTGATGTCATTTCACTTGGGACTATTGACATGTATTTTGCAAGATTTTCTTTCTAAACTTCCTATAGTGAAGTACTTTCACTATTGTAGTATTAAAGGTTAAAGGCATGCACATCTAGATAACACTGAAATATAAACTACTGTTAACCCAGTGTACCTCAGAAACAATAAAAGCAGCCACACACCTGACTGTTCTCCAAGGTCTGCTTTGGGGTGAGCCAGTCCTGTGGGTTGGTACTGGGTACATAAGGAGCCTGATGACCAATAGCAGGTTTGCTTACAAGAAGCCATTCACTTAGAGAAACAGCTGTGCCGCTCGATGCTGGCTTCTACAAACCATAAAAAATAAAAAAATAAAAAAAAAGAAACACCTAGCTGCTTAACAAGGCAGTATCAAATGCAAGAGAAAATTTACCAGAAACAGGAGGCCCGAGCACTCTAATATTACTACTAACCTTAAAAGTTACATGCTTTCTCCAGCCTCAATAATTTTTATGTTTTTCTTACTGGGCTGCTGAGATGGATCAGCAGGTAAGGACACTTGCCACCAAGCATGACTGACCTGAGTTTAATCCCCTGGATCCACATGGTCCTCTGACCTCCACACAGGCACTGTGGCCTGTCCATCCCTGCCATACATACACAAATACAATATTTAAAATGTATTGTGTGTGACAGTGCACGCATGCTATGGCATGTGTATGGAGGTCAAAGAGAAACTTTGTGGAGGTACATCTCTCCTTCCATCATTACACAGGTTCCACAAGTTACTCAGGTAACTTGAGCCATTTTGGTTTTTTTTTTTTTTCTTTTTTTTTTTCTTCCCTGAGACAGGGTTTCTCTGTGTAGCCTTGGCTGTCCTGGACTCACTTTGTAGACCAGGCTGGCCTCGGAACTTGCAGAGATCCACCTATCTCTGCCTACCTAAGTGCTGGGATTACAGACGTGTGTCACCACACCCAGCTCTTTCTTAAATTTGTTTTTGTTGTTGTTAGTTTGTTCTTTTTAAGGGGGGGAACTTGAGCCATCTTAACAATCCCAATTTTCACAATTATAAAACAAGACGAGGATGGTGGTGCACACCTACAATCTCAGCACTCTGGGAGGCCAAGGCAGGAGGTTTCCAAGTTGAAGCCAGCTTGGGCTACATAACTAGTTGTAAGTCAGACTGGTAGAGCCTGTCTCAAAACAACACAGCTGACTGCTAGAGTATTTTTAAACTCAGATGTCTTCAATCTTTTATTCATTTGCTTTTACAAATACATCTCTGAATTAGAGACTCTCCATGGAAGAACCAACGTCAGTAGCAATGTTTTTCTCATTAAATCTATAAAACAACCAAACTATTTGAAATTCAGTGCTTCAAGAAAGGGACAGAAGTGGATGCTTTTCACAGATAAACAGTGAGATATAGATAGATAGATAGACAGACAGACAGATAAAGATATAGATATAGTGACAAAAAAGAAGTAATAAAGTAATGACTCAATTACCAGAAACAAAACTGTACTTTACCTGCTCTGGCACCTGATTATAACCTCTTTTTTCTAGGAAAGGCCCAATATTGGAAGAGCTACCATGGGCCATCAGGTGCTCCGGAATTTGCTATAAAAAGAGAATTGTGTTATTTGTGCTATACTTTCCTATCAAAAAAAAGAAGAAGAAGAAAGTGATAGATAGATAGAAGAAGATAATTCTAAATTTCAAAATTATTGAGGAAAGCATTCTATTTTCATTGAAGTACTGGTCACCATAAATCCAACCACCTATGGGGTAATGATCAGTTTGCATTATCCATGTCATCATAAGAAATCTTCCCTATTTGGCAAGACCCACATAAAGCTATACTCAGCTCTTTATTAAAAGTCATTCAAACCATAACATTTATTTTTAAGTGTGTCAAAATATGTTTGAAGACAGGAGAGCTCTAAGTATTCTCAATGAGTCAATGACAATCCCCAAACTGCCAACCTACTGCTCTGACTTAGTCAGCCACTGCCTCTAGCAAGCCCCCATCCATGAGCTACAGACTTGAAAAGAGCCCTATGAAATAGTTGAAATTAACATTACTTACAATGGTCTTGAGGGATCCAAATGTGGTGATGGTCTGGCGCAAAGCAGATGTGTCTGCTTCGAAGAGTAGGACAGTTGAATCTTCAGGCTTAAGAGCCAAACTGCCCAGTCTACGAAAATGATAAAGTTTAGGTATTTTCCAAGGAATACCAGTATCAGCAAGTGTAACATTATATACAAAAAAGTAGGATGGTTTTACATAAGAATAGAAAGTTGAGTTAAATCCAACACATGCAATGCATTACAAATCTGACTTGCTTTATGCCTACTAGTGTAGACCAAAGTCAAAATAAGTGAAAAGTCTTTACCTCTCCAAGCACAGAGAGACTTGATTGGCAAGATCTTTGTTCTGCGTATACTCCAGTTGATGAATAAGACAATTGAATTGGCCCATTAACTACAAGAAAAATGAAGCTATCTCATCACAAAGATATTAAAGTACTGGGTATATCCAAAATAATATATAACATTTTAGATTGAACTTTTATCTGCCATATTAGTAATTCAAGGCAAAGAAAACATTCTCTGGAATCTCCAAAGCATACTCAAGTCAATTCTAGCCACCACCTTACCCAATAAAGCTGATGAGCCTGTTGCTGCAACGTCTCCTCTTTCAGCTGATAGATAAGATCTACCTGTTCGTTGAGCCACACCTCACGGCTCCGAAGGCATTCCAGGTGGCGACTTATGCAACTGTGAATTTGAGCTTTTACCTAGGAAATGCATAGTAACATAAACTAGTGTTAGAAGCCAAAGAATGACTCCATACAATGCTTATGTTCTTAAACTTTTCAGGGTCTTTTACTATGACAACTATGAAGGGTCTCCCCATTTCAGCATATACTCAAAACCTTGCCTACAATTTCAGTGATCCCATGAAGTCCTATAAATCCTAGTTAAAGAATCCGAGCCAAAAAGGTATAGCTAACTTCAAAACTCCTTCACTCCTCCTTCTGAGAGATCAGGCTTATTTTGGGTATCAGCAATAAAAAGAAAGAGATATGTCAGGGCTACTAATCCCCCTCAGCTTTCCATACAACTTTAATATACAGCCTTACAAGTTTATCACTGATAGACCTGGTGGCACACACCATTAATCCCGGCACTAGGAAGGCAGAGGCAGTCCATCTCTATAAGCTGGAGGCCAGCCTGGTCTACAGATAGAGTTCCAGGACAGCCAAGGCTACACAGAGAAACTTGTCTTGAAAAACAAAGAGAAAGGAAGAGAGGCAGAGCAGACAGACAATGAGGCTGGTCTATGTCCTTTTTCCCACATCCATGGAATAAGTAGTCTTTTATAGTAAACCAGAAGGCGAGGAGACCATTAGGGTGGATAGTATAATGGCTCACACTTTATCTGTATGCAAACATTTTGAGGGAAAACTTCAAAACTATAAATCACACAGGCATCCACATAAGTATATCCTACAAGTTCCCCTTTAGAAGAAGCTGTTTTCTAAGCAGAATGCTATTGGAAGTAACAGTTTTTATTTTGACATCCAGAATGACAAAATCATTTAGAAGCTACCATTTAAATCATGCTACCAACAAGCTAAATGGAGACATAATGAAATGCCATTTTTTATGTATCAAAAAAGTGCAGCTATGCTGGGCATTGAGGCACATGCTTTTAATCCCAGCACTGGGGAGACAGATGCAGGCAGACCTCTGTGAATTCAAGGCTAATCTGGTCTATACAGAGACAGTCAGAGCTATGTAGAGACCCTGTCTCAAAAACAAACAAAACAACATAAAACACATCTAAGCAGAATACTGCTCACTCTGTCTTTGTTACTCTGCATGACTGGGTACAAGAACCACACAAAGGAGCAATCTAAACACATGCTGAATGGCATTTTCCAAGTAGAGTCTCAGATTCTTCCAGCATGACTTATTTCCCTGTGGGATCAAAAGCTCCAACACATCAGGCAGAGGATTAGAGTTAAGACCATGCAGGACATGGGCTCAAACTCTGGGAGACACTGACAAATTAAGTCCTTTGCTGTGCTCCAGCCAGCCTTGTGATACAACGAGATCAAGGAAGAGAAAAGCGCAATAGCACACCTCTCGTAAGTTATCCTTAATTTGCTGTTCAGCCCGGAGTACTCCACCAATAGCAAGCTCCAGCTCCCGCCGTGCATCACTGCACCTCAAAAGTGTTTCTCTATTACTGTAGCAGCCACTCTGTTCCAGGGACATATTCATTCTTCTCAGTGTTCCTTTAAAAGAAAGAAATCCAAACACCATAATTACAATCCTAAATCATCTTTCAATCATGGCTCAAAAGGTTACTGCAACCAGTTCTCATTACTAACAACTCGGTGGTTTCCTACACATGTACTCTTAATACATAATGCCTTCCTTCCCTTCCCAGCCTCTTTCTACTAGAAAATTCTAGCCTGGCAGTAATGCACGTCTTTAATCACAGCACTCAAGAGGCAGAGGCAAGTGGATCTCTGTGAGTTCGGAGCCAGCCTGATCTATAGAGAAGAGTTCCAGGTCAGCCAAAGCTACAGGGAGAAACTCTATCTCAAAATAAGCAGAGAGAGAGAAAGCACACATGCTCTCTAACTATTTTGGGGACAATCTACACGTGAACACATGTATCTGATAAAACCCACCAGTGGTCCTGAATTAACAGAACACATACACGCTGGTGAATATGTTAAAAGAACATTAAGCCATGTTTGATACTACTTGGCTGTAATTCCAGCACTGGGTGAGGGAGGAGATCACAGCAAGCAGGGATACATAGCACTGGTTTTGAGTCTGTGTCTCAAAAACAACAAAACTAAAACAAAAGCACCAAAGATTAGTTTCCGGACTACAGATGTGGCACAATGTACAAGTGACTCTCCTACCACATGTGACTCCTTGGGCTTTATCCTACCACTGTAAGAGAATAATGGTGACAACAAAAATGGACTTGCTAACTGTTCTTCTGGTTCTAATTCTGTCATGGATTTTTGTTTGTTTTGGTGATAACATGAATAAAAAAAATGTGATAGTGAAAGTATAAAATCCAATGTGATGCTCCATTGCTTCAGAATTGCTATTCAAACTGTTCATTAAAAATAATGTAGATGAGAGCCGGACGTGGTGGCGCACGCCTTTAATCCCAGCACTCGGGAGGCAGAGGTAGGCGGATCGCTGTGAGTTCGAGGCCAGCCTGGTCTACAAAGTGAGTCCAGGATGGCCAAGGGTACACAGAGAAACCCTGTCTTGAAAAACCAAAAAAAAAAAAAAAATAATAATGTAGATGAGCTGGAGAGATGGCTCAGAGGTTAAGAGCACTGGCTGCTCTTCCAGAGCAGTCAATTCCCAGCATCCACATGGTAGCTCCCAACCATCTTAACACAATCTAATGCCCTCTTCTGTCATGCATGCGCACATGCAAGCAGAGTACTGTATATACATATTGATAAATAAGTCTTTTCAAAAAATAATGTAGACTTTGGGTATGATTAATTTTGATGTGTAATTTTGGATATTTGCAAGTATTTTATAGTAAAGTTTATAAAGATTTTTTTTTTTCAGCGCTGAGGACCTAACCCAACGGCTTGTGCTTGCTAGGCAAGTGCTCCACTACTACGCTAAATCCCCAACCCCAAAGATACTTTTAAAAGACTGAAAAGTTCTGTTCGTAACACACATGAAGTCATGAGGCATTTATTGATCTAAGGTTTAGACTGAGAGGTACTAGAGGACCCATGATTATGCTGAACAGCAGCTGCTGACCAATACTTTGGTAGAGCTTTAGTTGAAACCCTACTCAGAGCTGCATGTACCTGAATGTGTAAAGGAGATATTGAGGTGGGGAGGTTAAAAATGTTATCATAGGAGCTACAGACTTCTCTGTAGTTAAGAGTTCCCAGCACCCACCTAGGTGGCTTACAACAACCTGACTACAGTTCCAGGGGATCTAACGCCTTGGATATCCATATAACTGGACAGGCTGACACACATACAAAAAAAACTTTTTTTCAACAGATAGTTAGAAAACTTTTCTGAGAATAAATATGACAAAATAGTTTCATGTAATTTAGGTATAAAAGAGATTTCTAAAAAAGAATTTGGTGTGGGTAAGTACTGAGGGTTCCCTAATAGGACTAGGAGACAAGCACAAGTGGAAAGAAAAGCAAGCGCTATAATGAGATAAACAAAAGAAGGGTGTCAGTAAAGTGATGAAGCGGGTTTGACAAAGCTCACGGCAAGAACAATCTGGTGTTTATCTTGGAGAGATTTAGAATTAAGGTAAGGTTTATAAACACAGAAAAATCAAGCACAGAGTGTTTGCCTGGCATGCACGAAGCCCTCGGTTTGATGCTCAGCACTATATAAGCCTGATGTGGAGGCCCGTGCCTGTGACCCTGCACTCCTGAGGTAGAGGCAGAAGACCAGACACCCAAGGTCGTCTGATTGCCCATCCTCAGCTACACAGCAAGTAAAGCCAAGGATAGTCACAGCCCAAAAGAGGTAACCAGACCTGTTCGAGGTGGCTCTGGTTTTGTTTGTTTTAAACAAATGCCTGTTTTCTCTATTACTGGGATTGAAACATAAAAGGCAGATGTTAGAAACAAGATGATAGACCTGTCACAGAAACAAACTCCGAAACTATTTCCATGTACTTTAAACCTAATAAAGCAAATAGAAATTGTCTGCACTTGAAGGATGAAGACAGCTTGAAGAGAATTATCTGAGAGAGAGAGAGAGAGAGAGAGAGAGAGAGAGAGAGAGAGAGAGAGAGAATGCTTGTTGAAAGCAAATTCTATACTCTATTGGGTATTCAGTAAATTTAATTGAATGCATTTGTCACAAGGCTACTCGGTCCTATGATTATTAGGCTAGAAATTATTTCTGAGTAACATCTGGAGACATTTAGAAAAAGGAAGGAGGCCTCAAAACCATGGGGTGGGGGGGTGGGGGAATCTCCAAACAGGAAGGCTGTTTCGCCTAGATAAGCAACTCTGCAAGGACATGATTACTACCTTCCAACATTTGGAGACCTGTCTAATAGAATTTAGACTTCAGAAGAACCCCAAAAGTCCTAAAAGTCCTGAAGGCAATTACTTCAAAGAAGCCTGCTTTAGGCTCAGTAGCAGCATCCGGCTCAGTGGAGTCACAGTGGCTGGCTGCTCATTTGAGGCAAAGGGGCATTTTGGACTGGCACAGCATCCCCAAGACTAGGTTTCACATCAGGCTGAAAGCTGGACAGGGCCAATAACCTCAGAACTAAACTGTTAGGGAGGGGGAGGTGCTGGAGAGTAGCTTGATAGTTAAAGGACCTGCTGCTCTTCCAGAGGACCAGGGTACATTTTCCAGCATCCACATGGTGGTTCACAATGGTCTGTAACTATTGTCTCAGGGGGTCCTTAGACACTAGCCATGCAAGTGGTACAGAGACATAAATGCAGAAAAAAATACCCATACACATAAAATAATTTTTTTAAAAATTAAGAAGAAACTTATAGGAAGATAAAGCTCAGGAGGCTTTCTTACCCACTTCAGCAAGGACTCAGATGGAGGAACTTCTGAGTTCCTACCAAAAGCTCAAAGTTCAGGAAGTTTTCTAACTTCCCACTTGCTAAGTCTGTTACCTCAGTGTGTTTATCCACAATGACTTACAGAAAAAGGGTTTCCTCAATTGCATTTGTCAGAAGCCCTTGTGGAATTTTGCCTAACCCTGGAAACATCAGCTGTATGAATCTGTTTACATCTTATCTTGTAAGTGGGCTTCAAGTGTATTGGGCACACACTGTAGGGTCTTTGAAAAAAGCCTGCCAGCAAAGTAATATTAGAAGGTTTGGGATACCGAGTGTCACCCATTACCATGAGGTATTCCACACTGCACTAAAAGTTAGCCATGCAAGACCCCTGTAGCTCTCTTCCCAAATGACCTTACCTGGGCCAAACTTCTCAACTAAGTCCTCACTTGTATAGAATGCTACAATGCCTGGCTCTATGAAATTTTTAATTAAAATACTGCTTCCCAGTGTGGAAACCCCACAACTCTAGACAAGCCAAAAACACTCAAATACAAGTAGAGCAGACGATCCTACTAGATCCTTAACAGGAATCTTTGAAATCCGACCACAAGCATCTTCAACTGACCAGGAGTGGACATGGACAAAACACACAGGGGCTCATGACTGCTCTCAGTAGTCAGGAAGCTGAGGCAAGATTGCAGAGAGTTCAAGGCCAGTCTGAGTTACATGGTGAATTCCAAGACATCCTGGGCTACAATATGAGACTGTCTCAACAAGATTTAAAAGAAAAAAGAAAAAAGAAAAAAAATCCCCAGTTGGTTTTTCCTGTCAGCAATGAGAAGTTATAAGATTTGAGTTTACCACAGTTACAGTTTTACTATCTTTCAAAAAAAAATCATCTTGTTAAAATTCACAACCCTATCTCAGCCTCCCATCTTGGGTTATAGGCATGTCCCCCAGCTGCTGGCTGCCTACTCACAATTTCTTATAAGGCCGTCATAAACAACTCCACATAGAAGGCTGCACTGAGGAGCAGGGTATCTGTACATGAGAACTGACCTCTGCCCTACACACTATGTTACTGTTTGTGGGTTTGGGGACAGGATCTCTACATTGCCCTTGCTGGCCTGGAACTCTATACCAGACCAGGTTGGCCGATAACTCACAGCAATTCACCTGCCTCTGCTTCTCAAGTGCTGGGATTAGAGGAGCTCAATAGGCACTCTTTTACTGATTGCTACTGCAGTTAGGAGGTTTTGCTGAGTGACTGAGACCTTAAAAACTTCACCTGCTGAATGCAGAAAACAGTACCGAAACTGACAATCACTTTCCAGTGAGGAGACCTTGACTGAGAAACCGTTAGCCACTTAGCACTATGACCTTGAGCCACCGTTTCCAGTTCTTCCACATGATGTCCTCGTTAGGTGAAGACAATGCTATGTATGGAGACACGGGTGGTACTTCTTTAATAAATAGTTCCCCACTTATAGCTGTACAGTCTAAACCTTCTAATCCAGGTTTGCACATTTAACTGTTTTCTTCTCACTTTTAATTTGAATGTGTGTCTCATGTATTCATAAGTGTAAAGTGTGGTGGTGGGGGTAGGGGTGTGTAGGAGTGTTTGGTTTGCATAGAATTTGTGCACTACATATGTGCCTGGTACCTTAGAGTCCAAAAAGATTCCTGGAACTGGAGTTACAGGTGGTTGGGTCACATGAGTGCTGAGAAATAACCTGGTCCTCTACAAGACAATCAAGTGTCTGACCCATCTCCCCAGCCCCTAAATGACCCTTTTAAAGGGTCACAACCACAAGAGATGAGACTTAGATTTAGAATGAGAGTTCTCAGTCTATTCCTGTGTTAGCTCCTCCACCTTTAGAGTATTATAACCCATGAATTATGTTTACCAAAATTAGAGTTTACACCGAGCACAGTGGCACACACCTGTAATCCCAGCACTTGGGAGGCAGAGGCAGGAGGATCTCTATGAGTTCAAGGCCAGCCTGGTCTACAAAGTGAGTCCAGAACAGCTAAGTCTATACAAAGAAACTCTGTCTTGAAAATGAAGAAGGAGGAGGAGGAAGAAGAGTAGAGAAGAAGAAGAAGAAGAAGAAGAAGAAGAAGAAGAAGAAGAAGAAGAAGAAGAAGAAGAAAGATTAACATTTTAAGGGGTTACTATTATTCTCCATTGAGAGTCTCAATACATTTTAGTCTTGAATAAATTATTCGCAGTGTTCCAGAACTGTCTACCTTAGATGACAACTACAAAATTACATAGTACTGTCATGATAGGCTCAGAATAATCAAAATACTACCAAGTACAAGTGCCAAGCAGGATGGAAGAAGAAAGCCTTTAGTTCCAACCTTTGAATACAATCATAACCACTTCAGGTTTCATTTGTTGAGTGAATCAAGGTTTAATATAGATTAGATTAGATTAGATTAGATTAGATTAAACACAAGAACTTATTAAGTAGACCAAGCCTGCCTCTGCTTCCAGAGTGCGGGGATTAAAGGTCAGTGCCACCCACCTGGCTAGAGATAATCTTTTTTTAAAGATTTATTTATTTATTATAAGTATACAGTGTTCTGCCTGCATGAACACCGGTGGAGCACGACATCTCTTATAGATGGTTGTAGGACACCATGTGGTTGCTGAGAATTGAACTCGGGACCTTTGGAAGAGCAGCCAGTGCTCTTAACCTCTGAGCCATCTCTCCAGCCCCGACACTACCCTCCAGCTCTCATTCTGTGTCAGCTTGCTCTCTGCCTCCAAGAAAGCTGATTTTCCTGACAGTTTAGTCAATAAAGCCAAGAAAGTCCTAATAGACCCACAGGAGACACATACACACACGTGTGTGTATGTATGTAACAAATTTGAAATACTGTCAACTGAGTTGTTGAACAGACACCTACATGAGACCGTTTGTACAAACTTGCAGTGAAAAAGTTACCAATTTAGTAATAGTAAGTGGTATTGTGCAATTTTACCTTGAGCCATTTCTTGTCTTCACTTGTTCTTCTGTCAGTGAAAACTGGTTGTTGAATCACAACACACTATCTCAAAGATTATAAAGATCTTAAGCTGAGCCCACTTCAAATTCTTTACCTTCGGCAGCGCTCTAATCTGCTTTCACAAGTAGACCCCAGCACATAAACTCTAAGCAGTAACCGAAAAACGGCCGCACAATTCTGCCACCTAATGGCAAAACTAAGTAAGGTTTTTCTGGTTCAAAAACTAAAAAACTAACGGCAAAATTAAGCTAGAGTAACAGTGACTCAAACAGCTTTCTAAGCTTCCCGTTGCCCTTTCTAGGAGCGGCAGTAAGGCCGGTCTCCTAGGGCTCCTGCACGCAGGCGCGCTCTCCAGGCCCCGGAAGCGAACTTACCTGGCAGTCTGGCCCCGCGACAAAAACAACTGCGTGAACGAGCGACGACGGCCTTTATACTCTACCGGCCAGTCCGGCGCCGGGTGAGGTCACGCCCGCCCCGCATGCGTCACGCCTCCCTTCCCCCTCCACAAACACACCTGCTACCCCGCCCACTACTCCGCCACCGCAGCCGTAGGCTCCAGCCCTCAGCAGCCTCTCCAGCTGGCTCCGCCACAGTAAAGAATCTCTGCTGCAAATCACCAGCTACAGAGAATAAGACGGATTGCACTACCTTTTGCCGGCTGAGGGTTCACGCCAGAGCTATTTTGATTTGGCTGGTTTGAAGGGTTTGGTTTGGTTTCGTTTGGGGTTTTTGTTTTTTGTTTTTTGTTTTTATTTTCGTTTTTGGGGTTGTGGTGATGCACGCTATTAATCCCAGTCCTCAGCAGGCAGAGGCAAGCTCTTGTGAATTCGAGGCCAGCCTGGTCTATAGGGAGCGTTCCAGGACAGCCAGAGCTACACAATGAAACCCTGTCTCGAAATAAAAGAAAAAGAAACAGAAAGGCTCTTGCTGTGTAGTTAAGGCTGGCCTCCCCAAGTGCCCGAGGCCCCAGGAAAAAAATGAGCCAGGACATAGAAAGGGAAATGCCCCTCACCCTGGAATCTACTTTACATTTCCTGTCTGAGAGTAAAAAAAAAAACCTCCACGTAACTGATAATACCAAAATTGCCTACAGAGATAGAGCTTGTTTTCCTAAATGCATTTAAGAAAGGGGGTATCAGAAACAACCAATTGCAGGCGGTGTAGTGCTCAAACCTGTCATCTCAACACTTAGAATGAAACAGAATCAAGAGATAAAGGGAAGCCTCAAGCACAGAAGAATTCAAGGTCAGCCCAGGACACCTAAGACAGTTTCACCAAATACAAATTTAACAAAACCCCTATGCTTACTTAAGGCCAAAGTGTCCTGGCCTTGAGTTGAACTGTATTAACTATTCTCATCCCTAGCCCTGAACAACACACCATAGTTTCATTCACAAACACTAATTCTTTAGACCAGCTTATTCTCTTTTTCACTTCATGTTTGAACTTTGCTTACACTTTCGGCTTTGTTGTAAATTGCAACTTTTGAGCAATGCAACATAAAAAGTCATGGTAAACACGCGTGACACAAAACTCTGAAGAAGCCTTTACCCATGTCTTAGATGTCTACTGCTTGAACAAAAAGGCGTTTATCTCTTATCCCTACTTAATGAACTCATTAACTTTGCTTTGCTCAGACTAGTTCAGACATTCTTTCCTGAGGTGTGGTCAGGATCCAGCCTTAAGAGTGGAGGGAAGGGCAGCGTGAGCTGACTCAGGACACTGGAGGCAGTGCAGAGGCTAGGAGCCACAGGCACGGATTTTCTCTTTTCTAGGCATATAAAGTGACTTTTGTGAACATCAAGAGTAAAGCAAGAGATGAGTGTGGTGGTCCAGGGAAGTCAAAGCTACACAGAGAAACCTTATCTCGAAACACCCCACCCCATCCCCCAAAAAATAGTAAAGCAAAATCGTGAGAAAAGACTGAAACATCTCAGGCTGGAGAGATGGCTCAGTGGTTAAGGGCACTGACTGCTCGTCCAGAGGTCCTGAGTTCAGTTCCCAGCACCCAGGAACCACATGGTGGCTCAGAACCATCTATAATGTGATCTGATGCCCTCTGGTATACATGTAGATCGAGGACTCATATGTAAAATAAATAAATAAATCTTTAAAAAAAAAAAAAAAGACTGAAACATCTCTAGACAACAAATCCAGACACAGAGTCAGCACATTTTGAGATCCCAGTGCAAAAGAACGAAAACAACCAATTCCAAATAGCCGCTGTGAATAACACACTTAGTAAAGATACAAACACTGGATGAATGAGCAGCTCAGTGACAAATTCTTAATTTGTTAATGTAAATCTGCTGTCAAGCAAGGTAATCCCAGCACTCAAGACGCCCCAGCAGGGGAATCATGCTTGTCATCCAGGGCTACATTATGAGTTCAAAGCCAACACAAGACGCTGTCCAAATATTAGGTAGCAGGGAGCACAGCTATTCAGTGTGGGGACTGCTGTGATTCTTGACATCTCCATTTTAGTGAACTAAGAAGTCCCTCTTTCCACCGTTGTCTCTGTCTTGTCCAGCTTGGTTCTCCGGTTTGTTCTGCCAGCAATGTTAGTCCCTTTGAGCTGTTTGCTTTGCAAGTCACCAGCACTAGAAACCTTCCCTGAGCAAATACAGCATTCTTCACTATTTCCAGCCAATAGAACTGTCATGCTGCCTTCTTGTGCCTACTGACATCTGTCGAACTTATTTTTATAAAAATGTGTTTTCGTTTTTCTTAGCTTATTTCTTAGCCCTGCTATCACACCCATAACTGAGACTCTTTTTTATAATACAAGGATTCACAACCCATCTTGAGCAGTTTAAGTCTGTTCTTAACCCTCTATGCTATTTTGTCTTACTCCCAGCATTATGGGAATCAGCATTTAAACTAAACAATAACCTTATGCCTACAGACATCTATATAGGTTTCCAGTATGAACCCTTTAACACAGTGGCTCTCACCTTTCCTAACACTGTCATCTTTTAAAACAGTTCCTCATATTGTAGTGACCTCCAACTATAAAATTATTTTCACTGCTATTTCATAACTATAATTTTCCTACTGTTATAAATTATATAAATCTCTCTTTCTCTGTTTTCTGATGGTCTTAGGTGACCTCTTTGAAAGAGTCATTCAACTCCTGGGGGGGGGGGGTGTCAAGACCCACAAACTGAGGACCACTTGGCTCAGCACATGATGCCCTTGTTAGATCTGCTTTCTTAGCCTCAGGGCTCTTCCAGCTTTGAACATCCCAGCACTGTGCACACAGGTTGGTATCATCTGCACCTTGGCATTAAGAACCCTCTGCATGTGGCAGAGACAGTTGGATCTCTGTGAGTTTGAGGCCAGCCTGATACACAAGCAAGTCCAGTACAGCCAAGGCTACACAGAAAAACCTTGTCTTGGGGAAAAAAAAAAAAAAAGAGGGGGCAGGTGGCGGAGCACAGGGGCTGGGAGCAGTGGAGCACACCTGTAACCTCAGCACTGTGGAAGGCAGAGACAGGTGGAGCTCTGTGTTTGAGGCCAGCCTAGTCTACAAAGTGAGTCGAGGACAGCCAGAGAAACCCTGTCTCGAAAAAAACAAAAAACAAACAAAGAACCCTTTCCACATGCTCTATGTGGGACACAGTTAGCAGAATGAGAAAGGTGCCCATAGCATTGTACCAATGCTTGCTTGAACTCACCAGTGGTTTAATACATCTGTATCCATAGATGAATAAACAACATATTAGTGATCAAATTCACAGCAACCACTACAGTAAATATTTCTGATATAAACATAATTAACTTGGTGTTGTCCCAAAAAGACTGTAGTATTAATTTAGGAGAATAATTTAGAAGACGACAGTGTTTCTAAGACAATTATTCTTTTTCACTCAGTACTGGGGGTTAATGCCCAGCCTGGAATATGCTATACAATGCTTTAACTCAGCCACACCCTAGCCCTTGGTGTCTAAGAGCTCCACGTAGTTCAAGCTGCTCTTGAACTCAGCACTCCACCTCTTGTCTGGACTCCCAGAACCCTGGCAACAACACCCAGATTAACTTAATTCCTTTTTTTCAAACAAAACAGAACTGGTGAGGGTGTCACCACAGAAATCATAATCCCAGGGTGAGTGCTGAGGAAGGCTGTTTTTAAAACTGAAAGACTCAAAAATCTTAGTTCCATAAACTCAAAACAACAATGAGTTTGTGAGTTAAAATGTGTGCTGTATTTACAGCCAGCTCAATATTTCCCCTCAGGCTTTGCAGTAAGTACCAATTCCAAGGGACAGGAACAAAAGCAAGGGAGGCTTTCAGTCCTGGGTCTTCAACTTGAACCTCTTGCCCCAAGAGAGACAAACATAGGAAAACAGGCTGCCTATCTACATCACATGAGAATCCCATAAATCTCTGGCTTTAGATGATAACTATCTTGCGGGTTTTCTCTGCAGAAGCAAACAAGAGATAAAACATGTTTCCTCGCTAAAGCCAGAGGGACGAGCAATAACGCCAAAATAAAACTCCAAACACACCAGACGAATTATTTTGGACGCTGTAATTGCCCACGCATTAAGACTGCACTACTTACTGGCAAACAAGCAAACCCCATTTAACCTATTTTGTCAGCTACTCATCAAACACTGAACCAAACTGCTAGGTCTGTAGGGCCATCGAGGTAATGCCAAACGGGGGGTGGGAGGGACGGGGGGACCCGAAGCTCAAAGCCCCGAGCCGATCCTAGTCCCCAAGAAAAGCATCTTGATTCCACCGCACAATCAAGCCAACCTGGAGTAAGCCGGGCATGAGCACTGGGCAGTCACTCATGCTACAGAGCACTTACACAAGGGTTACTTAGCTCACTTGCCTGTGATGCTGTCTAGCTCAGGAACTACATAAGCCATGCTAGAGTCTGGGGTATATAAACTCTAAGTTTACAAACAATGACTGATAGGTCAGATCTACCAGTCACAGAGGACAAGCTGAGAAGGACAATATGACGGCTCCTCTGACAGACAAGCATGCAAGGCACTTCTGGTGATACTCCCCAGAACAAGAGTGCTCAGCTTGGCAGCTAGTATAGACTTGACAAGATTAAATATGATACCTACAGTCACAAGCTCCCAAGTCCAAAAGTCTGAGTCTAGTTGCGTCTTAACCTTTTGGCTAAGATCCAGAGTGAGCCTAAACCCCTCAGCTGCACCAGGTATTTTGAAGGGGCCATTTAAGGTTTATGCAGTCACTCAAGTATTTAAGGTCTTGAACTGCAAGGCATTGTTGTCCCTGAGAACACAATGTTGAGTCTGCCATCTAGTGGAGACTTTGTGCTACTGGTTCATAGACAACTTCTGAAATGAGAGGCACAGTTAAAAGGTGACTAACAGGATCAGTGACTGTCTATAAGTGCCTATTGTTATGTTAACCCTGTGTGGGCAAAGCACCAGAATATGATAGCCAAGAGAGAGTCCTAAATGGAAAAGGAATATGTGCCAGAACACCCAGAGTTTTATAAGACCCTTATACGCGATCCATGAGATTCCCAGTAATCTATGCTGGTTTAATAAACTGGAAATGGGAGTACGTCCTGAATACTTCTAAACTCAGATACAATGTCCTCTTTAAGAAGCACATTCTCCTTTCTGTAGCGCAATGACTTTTCCACTTTTGAAAATATTTCCTCAAAGGAATAATGCAGCTGCAGAGACTTAGACATAAGTCATCATCAGACTTTAATCACAAGACCTTACATGCCTAGGTTATTTTCCTAGAGACTGAAGGACTAAGACCCGACAGAAGAGGCAAAGAAAAGAAGCAAACGTAAGGGCTGTTAACGGGGCCAGAGGCTATACATTATCTCACTCGTCATCACAATCCTGCAGGCTAGCAAGTCTTCGCAACAGCAAATCAGCTGGGTGTGGTGGCATGCACCTATGTAATCCTAGCAGAGCCACGAGGACTCCAGCAGCTTGACTCAAACAAGCAAACAAACCAGGCTGGAAAGACGGACGGCTCAGCGGTTAAGAGCACCTGCTGCTCTACCAGAGGACCAAGGTTCAGTTCTCAGGACCTTCATCAGGCGGCTCACAATGGCTTGCAGTGGGATCTGAGTCGAGCTTTTTAAACAAACAAAAAAAATCCAAAGAGCAAATCAAGTATCTTGCTGAGCAGTACACAGTGAATAAATCTTGCCACACCAGGGTGAATTGTTTTCCAAGGTTCTGATGTACTTTACAGTTCAGAAATGTCACAGTGGGATCCTAACAGAAACAAGAGATTGCCTGCCCCATACACAGTTGGGGAAGTATATTCCAAATAATCTAGTGGGTGGTAGAAAGTCAAGTCCTTCCAAAAGGAAATCACGATGGTGAGCCTTACCTAGTAAACAACACTAGTAAGAGAGCGGTATGTGCTGAGGGTCAGAAAACTCCAGCCCATCCTCCCAAGTTCCAGCCTGTAGCACTTAAGACTGTACAGTTCCCACCAAAAGGACTTAGTTGTCTGAGCCAGGAGCATGCCCACTTCTTACATTACTATATATATCCTCAATAACCTGAGTTTACAGCATTTTATAAACGAGTGCCCAGGCAATGAATCAATGACCCTGAAAGCTCTCTCTTCTTATCAACAGAAGAAAGAAGGAACGCTACTTCGAGGGACTGTCAGGAGAATTACATGTGATGTTAAGTAATACTGTGTCCAGGACGTAGCCGGCCTCCTGAAAGCATTCCACCTTGCCAAACCATTAGGAATAGGAGCAAATGTGCCCCGGATCAGTAATGGAAAACAGGCCCACCTGGGACCAGAGTCCCAGGCAAGAGACAGAGAAACGGGACTGTCACCATGGAAAACCCAGAAAAGGAGAACGTAGGGAAAGGGATGGAAAAGAAGCATTCAGGCTGCAACGGTGGCCTAGGGACAGGAGGGAGGAGAAGGGGCAGGCCCGGCGCGTAGGCGAGAAGGAAGAGGTGACGGACCCGGGACGAAGGGAAAGATAGGAAGTCGGGCATTGCATGACAAGGGGAAGGAGACGTGTTCAGCTCCAACGGGAACTGGAACGGGAAAGGGAGAGGTGATTGGGCCCCGCGCGCAGGCAGGTAGGGTAAGTGGCCCCGGACCCCGCGTGTCGGGGAGAATGGAAGGCAGGACAGGCCACAGGCCGGAGACAGGCAGCAAGACGAAGCGTGCCCGCCGGCCGCTCACGTCCTTACCAGCTGGTAGCGCTTCTTCCGGGGATCCGAGCGGACCTTGGACCGACCCAGACACTTAGCCGGGAAGGATCGGGACCTTGAAGGCAGCGTTCTCGCGATAAGTATGGTCTTCCTATCTCGCCTCTCGTTAGGGTTCTGACAGTTTCGCGAGATTTCCTTCCGCGCCTGCGCAAAGCGCTTCACGGGTTCAACGTGGAGCCGGGCTGTAACTTTCCCTGCCCACTAAATCTGCGTCCTTTTCATGCCTATCAGTAAGTCAATTTAGTATTTTGAAGATGTGCTATGCTGGAGAGAGAAATATGCCAGGTAGGCCTCTCAGACAAAATGTTCTCACAAGTTAGATTTTATTTAACTGTAACGTTCATGTGCAAGAGTACATGGCAAGATACAAAAGGCCTTATATCTCATGGCTCCGTTATTACACAAGTCAAGGCAAACCTTTTTTTCCCCCAAAACGTTTTGAATTGACACATACTAATTGTACATATCTATGAGGTACAATGTTAACTTTCGAAGTATATAAACAATGGGGTGGGGCAGGTGTGGGTAATTGCACTATTCATCATGTCTTTGTATTGATAATACAGAAGCTCCTCTCAACTAATTATTTCTTAAATAGCTAATCTGGGGGTGGTAGCACCTGGCTGCAATCCTAGCACTTGAGAGGAGGGAACAGGAGTTCGAGGCCAGCCTCCACTGCTGAGAGTTTGAGAGAAGAGGGAGACAGAGATAGCAGATGATTACTATAATCAGCGTAGTTGTCCCACTGTGCTGAGAATATGAGCTACTATTTTCCTACCTAAGAGGAAGGAAGGATAAGCTTGAGTACCAAGGGCAGAAAAGAAGTCCAGTTTTATTGTGAACACGTATGCTTTTTTTCCCGTTGTAAACCAGAAACAACACAGGAAGAAAAATCCAACATAGCAGAAGTGGTGGAAATGGACATAGACCCCATAGGGAAACACACAATGCATGAAACCCATTTGAGCATGGGATGATACTGTTAACCTGTACCACGTCTTGTTGGGTTAATTTGTTTGGTTTTCTTTTCT
Organism: Acomys russatus; assembly: GCF_903995435.1. Lineage (NCBI taxonomy): Eukaryota > Metazoa > Chordata > Mammalia > Rodentia > Muridae > Acomys > Acomys russatus. Next base: position 60,873,250 of record NC_067139.1, on the reverse strand, counting down.
TTTTTTTTTTTTTTTTTTTTTGTCTCCTTTAAAATTTGCTTGCTTTATAACATGCATTAAGTCAACACAAACATAATTGACGCATGTATTTATTTATTTATTTGCATTTTTGAGACAGTGTTTCATTGACAGATTTATTTATTTATTATTTATTTGAGTTTCTTGAGACACAGTTTCTCTGTGTAGCCCTGGCCATTCTGGAATTCCCTCTGTAAACCAGGCTAGCCTTGATATCTGCCTGCCTCTGCTTTCCCAGTAATTGGTAAATTTAAATCATACAAAATATTCAAATGTTGCTCAACTCTTGGCCCACTAGAAGCACATTTACATTACCCAGCTACGGACAATACAGGCCTTTTGAGGGTTCTCCCGTTCCACCACACTATAGCTGCAGTTTTCTGGGTGGAATATTTTGTGACACTTCTTTTTGTCATAAGACGTCGGCATTTGAATTCTGTCAATGAGACAAGAAGTGGCCCATCAGAAGGGGGAAGACATTTATTCACAGTCCTGCTGCTCAGACATGCTCTGTGCAAAAAGCAGACCACACACTTTTCCAGATGTCTGGGGGCTCCCCTCCCCAATGTAAGGGCATTACTTGACTGGAAGGCACAAAGTATAGACTGAAGGGTTCTGTTTCTGCCTGTGTGGAGCCAGAGAGACCATCCCTAACATGAGTCCTACGTTCTACCTTGCATGCACTGAAGGACACTGGGATGGCCTGACAAGCTCAGGGGAAGGCTGGGTTACTCTGGGACAGGGTCCTCACCTTGCCTTTCCCACCCTCCCTGTTCAGGGAGTAGACTGTGAGAGGGGAAGGGTTGTCCCAGCCCTGTGTGGTATCTGATTAGAAGAGGAGCTCACCCAACCAACAGGAGCCAGGGAAAAGCTACGGAAACAAACCTTCCTGGAAAACCCACCTGCACATGGACAGGCACACACAATTTTAGGAGTCATTGCCGTCCAAGCACAAGTATAGGCTTGGGATTAAATTGTCCTGCCAAGCCCAGCATGGCGGCACATATAGTCCTGTCACTCACAAAGTAGAAGCAGGGAGATATGAAAACCAGCCTCAGCCGGGCGTGGTGGCGCACGCCTTTAATCCCAGCACTCGGGAGGCAGAGGCAGGCGGATCGCTGTGAGTTCGAAGCCAGCCTGGTCTACAAAGTGAGTCCAGGATGGCCAAGGCTACACAGAGAAACCCTGTCACGAAAAACAAAAAAACCAAACAAACAAAAAAAGAAAACCAGCCTCAGCTATGTAGTGATTTTGAGGCCAGCCTAGGCTACAGGAGACCTTGCCTCAGAAGACAAAGATATGGGCTAAAGAAATGTGGTCAGTGGCCAAAAACAATTTCTACCCTCTCAGCACCAATGTCCGTTAACTCCCAAATGCCTCCAGCTGCAGCTCCAGGGAGTCAACACTTTCTTTTGGCTTTCATGGGAATTACACATACATACATACATACACACACATAACTAACTAAATAAATAAATAAATAAATTTTAAAAATAAGTCTTTTTTAAAAACCAAAAAATAAACTGCTCTGCCCAGAGTGTATAAAAGCAGCCATTTCAGTGTCCCTTGTAACAGTTTCTCCTTACTAAAGAAAACACGGAAGCCGGCGTGGAGGTGCATGCCTGTAATCCCAGTACTCGGGAGGTAGAGGCAGGCGGATCGCTGTGAGATCGAGGCCAGCCGGGTCTACAAAGTGAGTCCAGGATGGCCAAGGGTAACACAGAGAGACCTTGTCTCAGAAAAAAAAAGAAAAGAAAGAAAGAAAGAAAGAAAACACGGAATTGTGTCCTAAAGAAAAAAGACATTTCAGTCCTCTCCCCCAAGTTACTTAAAACCATTCATTGATCGCAATTGGTTCTTAGGACATCTGAATTTGCAGCCCTCCATGAGGACAGATGCAGAGGCGATGGCAGGAAGTTGTATCACAGCTGACCAGGGCACCGGGCATTCAACCCAAGCCCACGTAGCCCAAAACCATAGAAACATTGCCCTGTGAGTAGAAGCCCCCCATGGCATCATGCCTTTGGCTATAAGAGTCTGGTTTGATTCTTTTTAAGCCTCACAGTGGGTTACTTGTAGTGTATAGCATTTTGAAGACATTTGATGAGATAGATGGTACTAATGCAGAAATATTAAGTAAAAAAAAAAATAGAGCAGCAAATTGTAATATAGCCAGTAATGTTGGTGCATACTTTAATCCCAATCCTTGAGAGGAGGAAACAGGAGGTTTGAAGTCTGAATATACAGTATATATCGTGAGATATGTTGCAAAAAAAAAAAAATGTTTTAAAGTCTGATTTAATTTGTAAAGTAAGTTTTGAAGTTTAGTTGTAAAAATGTATAAAGAGAAATAAATTACTGTCTGCGGTTTGAGTGTGTTTACTTGATTTTTCTTCCTTTCTTCCTTCTTTCCTTCCTTCCTTCCTTTCTTTCTGAGACAGAGTCTATATAGCCCTGACTGTCCTGGAGTTCACTATGTAGGACAGAGATCTGCCAGACTCAGCCTCCCAACTGCTGGGATTAAAGGCATGTACCACAGGCTTTTAGCTCCTGCCTTAAAAAAAAAAAAAAGATGGAGGTCTCAGTATGTTACCAAATCTGACTTAAAATTCCTGAACTCAAAGCTGGGTGTGGTAGTGTACAACTTTAATCCTAGCATTTGGTAGGTAGACACGTAGGCAGATCTCTGAGTTCAAGGTCATCCAGGTCTGCACAGTATGTTCCAGGCCAGCCAGAGCTACACTTTGAGTTGCTGTCAAAACCAAACATCAAATGTCTGAGCTCTAGTGACACAAGTATCTTAGCTTCACAGGTAGCTGGAACTACAGTCAGGCACCAGCTCAAGATGAACTGTCATGTCACTAGAGGTAGTAATGTTTACGCAACACTGTAAAAGTATTTAATGTAAGTCAAATGTATACTTAAAGTGGTAAAATCTATATTATGTATCTTTTACCATGAGAAGCAGGACTGAAAACTAACCCTACTCTTCACCAAGATCCAAAGTAGAACATACACACGCGAAAAAGAAAGAGTGAAATGAGTAACACGGCTCTAAAAACAAACAATAAGGAGGCCCTGAGCTAGTTCAGTAGGTAAAAGCGCATGCCATGCAAACCTGAGTTCAGTTGCTGGAATAGAGGAAGGTGGAAGGAGAGAATCACTACTGAAACTGCCCTCTGACCTCGACACACACACACACACACACACACACACACACACACACACACACACACCAACAACAACAACAATAAAACCATTGGCACAGTGGTACTGCCTTTTGTCCCAGTGTTGATCAAGCTGTGCCCACTCAAAGTTACTCCATGCTGTGCAACACAGTGCACTTCAGGCCATGCCTTGCTGTGGAAGAACCCATTTTATAAGCTGCATTTCATTTCGTTTGTGTTCAGAGGAGGAGGCAGGATGCCTTTGCACTTGCCGTGCGTGTAAAAATCATCCACCTAGCACCACCCACAAGACACACATCACTGAACAACTCAAAAGTGAAAAGGATTCTATCCCAAGGACTCACAGAAGCGTGGGAAGAGAGGACTGACTTCCCAAAGTTGTCCTCCAACTCCACCACTCCATCTGTATCCCGGTGCTGAAAGAGAACTCCGGACTGTCCTGGGAGCTTCCGTCCCTGCTGCTAAAGCCCCTGGCTGCCCATTCACCTGCTGGTCCATCTAGACCAGCTCAGCATTTAGCCTGCATGCCTTCAGTAGCCCAACACCTCAGCTGGGAAGCTCAACTTGATCCCGAGGCTCCACTCTAGCTGAACCTCCAACAGGTTCTCTCTGCCTCTCTATCACCCTTCTGCCTGCCTCCAGCTCTTTTCAACACTTGCAACTCTGCTGCACTCTGTCAGCTTCATATAGCCATTTTGTAATATACATACATACGTACGTACGTACATACATACACTTATTGTGTGATGTGTAAGTATGATCAGAGAGTTAACGGTAGTAACTGAAGTTGGAATTTTAAAAAAAAAGGTAGGGGCTGGAGAGATGGGCTCAGTGGTTAAGAGTGCTGCCTGCACTTCCAGAGTCCTGAGTTCAATTCCCAGCAACCACATGGTGACTCACAACCATCTATAATGTGATCTGATGTCCTCTTCTGCAGATAAAGCACTGCTATACAATAAATAGGTATGTTCTAGTGATTAGCTATCATGGGACTGCTTGGCAAAGTGTAGCCCCCAAACCACACACACACACATGCACACTCACAAACACGTAAGTAAATGTAATTTTTGTTAAAAATGAATTTGCTGTTATTCAATAAATTCTTATAAATAAGATACAAACATGTCTGTCTATGCTTTTTACACAGTACATACTGACTGAAATATTGGAATGAGCCAATGGCAAGATGAAGTTATAGTATATAAAAACAGGTTTAAAAAAAAAATAAAAGCAGGCTTATTGGAAGTGGCTCTTTGTTGCCATGCAGGAGGAAGGAGGGAGGAAGGGAAAGACAGAGAGATGTGGGAGAGAATAGGAGGAGAGATAAAGAGAGAGGAAAGCTGGGGGTGGGCCTTTAATCCCAGCACTTGGGAGGCAGAGGCCAGCCTGGTCTACAAAGCGAGTCTAGGACAGAGAAACCCTGTCTCAAAAAAACCAAAAAACAAAACAGAGAGAGGGAGGGAGGGGGGAGGGAGGGAGGGGAGAGGAGAGGAGATCAGGAGGGGGAGAACCAAAATTTCTGGATTATAAAGGCCTCTGGAAGAGGGGAAGGCCCCCCTGGGCTAGAGAATTCAGGGTAGAGGGCAGGTATGCCAGCCATCCCCAGCAGCAGCCCTGCAGCAGGTAAAGACCAGCGGTTGCCTGAGATCACACACACATTACATCCAGCTCACACAAGAGAGCCCTTGCGCCCTGGAGCCTGAAGGCAGGGCCAGCTAAGGAGACTTGGTCTCAAAACCAAAGCAAGCAGACCCCCATGAGGAGCGCCTGCCTGGGACAGTCCAGACCAGCGGCTGAGACTTACATACTGCAGCAGGTAAGTAAATCTTCTTGACAGAGACACTCAGTACAGTCCTTCTTCCAGGTAGAGTTGATGGCGTGTTTTTCACCTTCAGTATCCACACATTCTAAAACAATGCAAATCCCGGAGTCATGCAACAGGAAGAAAGTCTGTCAGTCACAGCCACTGGTATGTGACTGTAGGCAACTGTAAAGGTGTCAGAAACAAAGCTTTTGCCATCAAAATGGCTAAAGTCCAGCGCACTACAGTCCTGTAGTCCTTGCCTCTGATAATACTTTTTGGTTGGTTGGTTGGGGTTTTATTTTTTCCCCCTTTGGTTGGTTTTTATTTTTGCTTTGGTTCTGTTTTTGTCATTCTTTAGACAAGGTATTTCTGTGTAGCCTTGGCTAGCCTGGAAATCACTATGTAGACCAGGCTGGCCTCAGACTCATAGATTCAACTGGCTCTGCTGGGCTTAGAGGCCTGAACTACCATAGGCAACATGCCCAGCACTCTGGTGTTTCTTAAGCAAGTTTAAATCCTCCTAGATTTTATTTCAGAACAAACATCAGGGAGTAAATAAGACATTATTTTCTAATCTAGTAGCTATTAGGGGTTGCTGGCAACAGAGGCCCAGTTTGTCTCTCACGATGCTTCCCCTGTGCACCTAGCATTGAGAATGACTGACACAAAGCAATACCAGTAGAGAGAAGTGATTCTCTATGCTAGGAGCATAGATGAAATCAGAGCCTCTGGGTGGAGCCCAGCCTGTCTTGTTTACCTTGGGTTGGGGCAGGAGCTGGCAAAGCATGTATTCCAGACAGATATCGGACTTCCTATGTGCTTTTTAAAAGATTGATTATTTTATATATATGAGTGTTTCTCTTATACGTACGCAAGGCTGCTACATCATAGCTACAGGACCAGAAGAGGGCACAAGATACCCTGAAACTAGAACTACCAGCAGTTGTAAAACTGCCAGTGCATGCTGGGAACCGAACCTGGGCCCTCTATAAGAACAGCCAGTGTTCTTTACCACTAAGCCGTCTCGCCAGGCCCTGCATTGGACTCTTAATCTTCCTGTCTCTGCCTCTTGAGTGCACGGATTACAAGGATGCGCCATCACATTTCCTTTACGCAGTGCTGGGATTGCGCACAATACCTCAAGCCCTGTACCAAGAGAGCTGCATCCTAGCCCTCTGCCTTGTTTTAAAATGTTCATCCCAGATGAGAACTGCGGCCTTAGGTCTAGGTGATGGACGTGTTCCTGAAGGACAACAGCATGCACATTACCCGGAGCTTTCAGACCTGCAGTGAATCACACCTGTCTTGGGCTAAGGGATACGACTTAGTTTTTAATTGTCAACTTGATACAGCCTAATGTCATCTGAGGAATACCTTCAAGTTCTTGCTTTCTCCCTCCCACCCCCCACCCCACCCCACCCCCCACCCCGACTTCTCTCAAAAATAAACTGTGATCTAGAAGTGAAAAGCAAATAAATTCTTTCTTCCCCTAAATTTGTTTTGATTATGGTGTTTCATCACAGCAGCAGAATAAAGCAGTACAGTATTAAAGTGCTTGCTTGGTATATATAAGACTCTCAGGCACCATTCACACCAAACACCCGAAAGCACGCACGCACGCACGCATGCATGCATGCACTCGCTCTCTGCGTTTAAACAAAACTACAGGCATGATCGTGCACATTAACTTTTGAATGCTGCTTCTTAGCCCTGACTGCATGGGAAAGTGAGAGAGTGTTACTGTTCAGCCCTGGCCCCCAGAGATTCCTACTCAGCTGTTCTTACAGGGGGCCAGATTGTGGTCAGTTTTGAAGTTCTCTAGGCAATGTCAACTAGCAAGACTTGGGAGCAGCCTTACTGTGTCTGTGTCTGCCAGGCACATTCCTTCCTCCAGAGTGTACTCCAAGACTTCCCCACCTGCCGTATGTACCAGGTCATATCTACAGGTTGTATCTACCAGGCTGGAATGGCATTAAACATGCTGGGAAAACAGGCTTTACCTTTAGATGGCTGCTTTGGAGTTCCCTGCTCTTTGTCAAAAGAGCATTGTGCGTTGGATGCTGTCACCAAGGTGGCAAGGAACAGAAGAAGGCTCCCCAGCCAAGCTTTCTGCGATGCAGGGAAAGGGAGAGCGCAGAATGAGTGATTCCTGGAGGTCATCCTTGACTGACCAGTCAATAAGAGCCCGGCTAAACGCTGGCAGGAAAGGCAGAGTGTAGAACAGCTGCTAGGCACCCCAGCCTCGCAGTCAGAGACTAAGACATAAATTAGTCATGTAAAAAGAGAAATCATAGGGAGATTTATCATGAGGCAAAATTAAAAGATAAAACAATAACATGAAACCAGATGGTGGTGGTGCATGCCTCTAGTCCCAGCAGTTGGGAGGCAGAGGCAGGCAGATCTCTGAGTTCGAGGTTAGCCTGTGCTTCAGAGTTAGTTCCAGGACAGCCAGGGCTACACAGAGAACCCCTGTCTCAAAAAAACCAAACCAAATAACAACAACAAAAACAAAACAAAGCAAAAACAACAACAAATTGGGGCTGCAGAGATGGCTCAAAGGTTAAGAGCACTGACTGCTCTTCCAGAGGTCCTGAGTTTAGTATTCCCAGCAACCACATAGGGGCTCACAACCATCTATAATGAGATCTGGTGCCCTCTTCTGGCCTGAAGGCGTACATGCAGGCAGAGTACTGGATATGTAATACTCTTCTTTTTTTTTTTTTTTAATAATCTTTTTAAAAAAAATAAAATTAACATGTACCCAGATGCAAGTAAAATACAGCAGGAGGTCTGCTGGAGGTGAGCTTGCAGGAGATATGGCTGCGAACGTAGTTTAGCATCAGAGTGAAACCATGGCCATGAAACCAGGAACTTCAGGTGTAGACACTGAGGTATAGAACTGCCAGGACCAGCCAGCACTCTGGTTTAAAGAGGGTCTGGATTCCACAGTCCCAAAGTACCAAATTGCCCATGTCTCTTTTTTCCCCCTTTTGTTTTTCAGCATAGTGATTCTCTATGTAGTCTTGGCTGTCCTCTCTGTGAGTCTGAGGCCAGCCTCTGCCTCCTGCGTGCTGGGATTAAAGGTGTGCACCTGTGCACCACCACTGCGCTGTACATGTCATCTTTTTTGAGAGGAGTTAAATGAACAGACACCATTTAGTGTGGTATTCTTGGGTTCTTTTTAAAAAGGAAGATGGGGTGAGGATTAATGACACCAAATGCCTAGAGGTTGAGGAAATAGCTCAGTTGGTAGAGTACCTGCCTAGCAAGCACAAAGCCATGGATTCAACCCCTAGCAACGCATGAACCCAGAATTGGTGCCACACTATGAAAGCAAAACAAGAGCCACCTTGTTGGTAAGGAGCCACATTGTCATACATTGTTATAAAGTCTCTATACCTTACAAGAATACGTTTCTGTTCCTAAGCCTGATGTATGCTGCAAACCATTTCAGCCTAAACTGAGCTTGTGACCCCCATGGTGTGTGCCCACCCCTTTGCCTGGCTAACCTCCTGAACCCTGGGAGTGACCCCCATGGTGTATGCCCACCCCTTTGCCTGGCTAACCTCCTGAACCCTAGGATATATGATTGCCCTTTTGCCTTATGAAAATGTGTCTTCTCAGATAATTTGATGACTCCCCTTTCCACAAGACATATTTTTACACTCATTTACCCTGCAGGCGGCCTTGAGCCCTGAGTTCCCACTCTTCCGTCCAGGTGAAACAGCCAATTATCTCGACAGCTGTTTTCTATCAACCCTAGTCCTTCCCCATAAAAGGGACCACCTCAAAGGCCAGCCAGGAGCTGCTCTCTGAAATCCTGACTTTGAGAGAGACAGCCAGCTGCTCAGCTGCTTTAATCAAACAGTCATGGAATTGTCCCCGACCCTCCTCAGGTCTGGCAGCACGCGCCTCTAAGGCCGGAACCCCAGAGATGGAAGAGGACAAGTCGCTCAAGCTCATCCCAGACACACAGCCTGGGCTACATGGCCGTGTCTCAAAAAAGGTGCTAACATGTGCCAGGCGTGGTGGCGCATGCCTTTAATCCCAGCACTCGGGAGGCTGAGGCAGAGGCAGGCGGATCACTGTGAGTTTGAAGCCAGCCTGGTCTACAAAGCGAGTCCAGGACAGCCAAGGCTACACAGAGAAAGCCTGTCTCGGAAAAAAAAAAAAAGTGCTCACATTAATCATGAAGAGGTGATACCTAAAGTGGTTCCTTTCTGATAGAGTAAAGAGGCAAATGAGGAACAAAGGAGGAAACTGTAGAAGCACTGATGACAAAATATAGATGTGTTACCCTAAAATCAACATTGTCTTTGAGCTGAGCAGAGACTGTGAAGAATGGCTTTTAGGCAGACAGTATTGCAGTGCATTGTAAATAGTCAGCCACAGAGGAGGAAACAGCCTGTTGCCTGCTTGAGTCACACTTGCAATACATCTGAAGACTATTCTCTGCACTGGGAACAGCTCGCCTGCCATTTGACACGTCTACCTACCCCAGTGCAGTTTGGCATTCCCATGCCCCCTGACCATGCTTGTCTTTAGACAGAGCTTCTAAACCAGCACATGTCAAGGACACCAAGCCAGCAGAGGAGGGCACTGGGCTGAGCTGCCTGTGGGGGTGGCTGGCTGTGGGTCCGGCTATAGGAAGGATTATGCACTGCCCTGGCTTGTTCTGAGTGGCCTGGGGGCTCTTGTGCCAGGTGCTGGTCCTCCTGGCCCCCTTTGATGTGAGAAGGCCACCTCTACCTCCCATAGCTTCTCCCATGCCCCCTCCTGCCCTTCTTCCTCTTCCTAGACTTCTCAAATAGTCTTGGGAAAGTGGTTGCTTAAAGTTTGATGGGGGAAGCCATATTCTGTATTAAGATAATTTAAATGTTTTCTGAAAGGAATCACAGGTTAAATTTTACAATAGAAATTATGTCATTTTAAGGGTAAAACAGATTTGGGTGTTTAAATACCTAAATAAGTAAAGCTAAGAAGATATCCAATTTGGAAAATAACATGAAGTAATTTCAGTGTAACAATGAAAAACATAGAGTCATAGCAGAAAATTAGAAAGGGCAATGAAGGGACCACACACACACATGAAGACAGAGAAAGAATCAGTAACCACCAGGGAAATTCAACTTACCCAAAGGCCCAAAAAAAAAATGAATATAGATAGAAAGAAGATGAGAACGGCAGCCATTTAGAATTCACAGAAACAGGCCCATAGCACAAAGGGCATCTCCATGCAAATATTACCTATGGAGCAATCGGAAAGTGCAGCTTAAGACCACTCACACTTTGGAACTCACGCTTTAACTTCTAACAGGACCCTAAGAACAGCGCAGAGGTGAAGATAGGCTCCTGACAAGTCAGCTCAGCCCACTGAAGATGAAAACCACGCAACACTCAAGAAAGGAGCTGACTGAGGACACGGTGACTCACAATAAAAACAACAGCAAAGCCCCAAACAAAAAAAGAAGTGATGAACTAAAAGTGAGAGGAGAGAGGCAGGAGCACGGGAGGCGCTGTGCATCAGGAAGTGAACATCCGCAGGCTGCAGACCAGCCTGGGTGCTGTGTGACTGCTGTGACAGAGAGGCAGCCCATGCTGCCTTGGAACCCACTATGTAGCCCAGGCTAGCTTTGAACTCAGGGCAATCCTGCTGTCCCAGCCTCTCAACTGCTGGGATAATAGCTTGAGTCAGCACACCTGGTTAAGAAGAAGGCACTTTGTGACCGTGTGATTGTGACACCGGGCTCCTTCTCTTCTCTTCTATAGTGAAACCCATTGCACTTAAAACTCTAAAGAAATACATGAATCTTTTCAAAAGGAGGAAGTGAAAGAAAAAGAAAAAAAAAGAAAAAGAAAAGAAGCTTCGGGGGGCTGGAGAGATGGCTCAGAGGTTAAGAGCACTGACTGCTCTTCCGGAGGTCCTGAGTTCAATTCCCAGCAATCACATGGTGGCTCACAACCATCTATACTGTGATCTGGTGCCCTCTTCTGGCATGCAGGTGTGCCAGAATAATATATATAATATATAATAATAAATATATAATATATAAATATATTTGTATATAATAAATAATAATATTAATAATAAATAAATAATATAAGGTATTAAATAAATATAAAATAAATATTTATAATTTATATAATAATATATAACAATAAATAATTATATATAAATAATAATATATAAATATTATAATAATAATATTATATAATAATAATAAATAAATATACAAATAAATCTTTTTTTAAAAAAGAAAAAGAAAAAAGAGCTTGGTGTAGTGGCTCGCTTATTTCATTCCAACATTGGGGAAGTAGGGGCAGGGCAGTGACAGAAGGATCTTGAGTTTGAAGCCTGCCTGGTCTACATAGTGACTACAGGACTACATAGAGAGACACTCCCACCCCCCACCCCACTGGACCCTGCTACTAAGGCTGCAGTCCTTCATGACCAGAAAACCCTGAACTCAGTGAATTGAGGACTCCCTTTGTCAGCAGGGCTCCCTCTTCTCAGCCTGATCTGGGGAGCCTGAATCCCCTCACGGTCTACCTGAGGAAACCAGGGGGATGGATAGAGGGACGCACAGGAAGCAGAAGGAAGTGATATCAAGTTGAGGGTTTTTGAGATGGCATGGGGAAAGAGACACCCATTGAAGAGGAAGGTAAGCTAAGTGCTTTTTCTGCCTCTCTGAGGCAGCAGGCTTTCACCGTAGCTTTGAGATTTTGTTAAAAACTCAACAGGGTAAAGCAAATGATGCCTTTTAAAATTATCTACCGGTCTGCCAATGGCACAGGTCTCTCTCTCTCTCTCTCTCTCTCTCTCTCTCTCTCTCTCTCTCTCTCTCTCATCCCCCTCTCCTCTCTCTGCCCCCTCCCTCCCTCTCTTCCTCCCTCCCTCCCCCTTCCCTTCTCCCATTCCTACTTCCATCCCTTTCCCTCCCTCTCTTTGTCCTTTCTTTCCCTCACTCTGCCCTTCCACTCTCTCTTTGTAAAAGGAGTAGCTCTCCTTGAGGAAGCTGATGAAGTAGCCACAGTATCAAGTTCCCTGACAGGACTGCTGGGTCTCCTGCCCACCCAAGTGAGCTCCACAGGAAAAATGGCCCACACTGAGCGCTCACTGCTGCTTTCGTGAGCTCGGGGAGACCCGGATGAGGAACATGCATGAAGGTTCTGTACTGCTCAGTGGGTCTTCAGGTTATGATCAATGCTCCCAGGTGATGCTGAGACCCTAGTTTGAGGACCACGTCCTGAGTGGGAGGATCCAAAGTCCCCTCTCTTCCCTGCATTCTATTCCGCCCTGCCTGCCTTGCTGCGGACAGTAGCCATGTACGCTGATACCTGCAGACACTGGGGGGAAAGCTGGGGCTTCCTATGTGGTGTGCTTTCCTGACCAACTTGGGTGAAGCAGACTGGTGGTGTCCCCTGAACCGTGTCCACTTCCTTAGATATCTGTTCCTGGAAAGAAGGGTCCTGCTCTCTATAACTGAGGGTCAGGGGTCTCAGAGCCCTAGTCAGGGAAGAGCTATCCCTGCTCCCAAAGTTCACCCCCCCCCCGGACCTCATGGAAGGTGGGTGGGAGGAGGGTCTGCGCGGAGATAGAGAGGACACCCCACCCCCACTGTTCGACCCCCTCCTAGCTCTGTCGGAGGAAGTTTTCATAGAGTACATTTGTCCTGAGGTGAGGCTCTCTCCACCCTCACCCAGCTTCTGCGTCCTTTCTCGCCTGGTTCTTTCCTTAAATCTGGCTTACAGAAAAGATACTTTACGAAAAGACTTGCTTTCAGCTAAAGACAGAACACAGAGTGAACCCGGTGTATGAAATCAGTCGCCTACCATTGTGATGAGTGGGACCTCCTTACAGGCAAGTACCTCCAAGGACGCCTCAGCAAGCACGGGTGCTGGATCCCCATATATACAGGTGAGAATGACCACACCTGCATGTTCTTGGAAAGACACTGTTCCAAGAACAGATAGGATATTTACTGAGGGCTGGAAGGGAAGTTATGATTTCTGTTGATTCATGAATTTCTCACGTATTAACCTTCTGCCCTATTTATGTGTTCGCCATTTTCTTCGCCCTTGATGCGCTTCTGCCCTGGGTGTGAGAGAGCAGAGGGGGGAAGACTGCAAGGCACCCCCGTGCTCTCGCCTGGGTCCTGGACAAAGAAATGAGAGCTCAGGAATGTGACTCCCAGGCGCCTGGGCTGAGGCTGTGTGGGGAGGCATAAGGCTAACCCAATGGCCTGGCCATGGAGGAACTGGCCTTAGGGTCCAGTATGAGAAAATACTAGCACATGGAGCCAGGTTCCATGGTCTGGATGAGTTGCACCCGCCAGCTTGGCGTCTTTTGACAAGTCATGTGCTCAGATCTCTCCGACTTCCTCATGTTCTCCCAAATGTTTGGTCTTTAAGCAAGTCTTCCTTGTGTTCAGTAGTGATCTCTTGTATAGGAAACAGCATGGAGCTCCTCTGACAATGAACACTTGATGTGCCTTATAATCCAGCTGTCCCACTGGGAGGACTGTCTGTCTCACTGCCGCACTATGCACACTTGCCATGTGATGGAGCGTCCCTGTGTCCGTAGCTGATGAAAACCTAAGGAAAATTGCAGGCAGCAACAGGTGAGCTTTGGGGCTGGGATGTAGCTCAGTTTGCAGAGCATTTGTCTGGCATATGTGAAGTCCTGGTTTGATCCCCAGCACCGCATAAAAACAGACCTGGTGTAGGCTGAGGAGGTATCTCTGTCAGTAAAGCGCTTGGCTGGAACCCTGAGGACCTAACATCAAATGCTATTCATAGCAGGCACTGTGGGGCACGCCTGTAATCCTGGCACTCAGGAAGGCAAAGATAGGCAGATCTCTGAGTTCAAGGCCAGCCTGGTCTACAAAGCAAGTCCAGGACAGCCAAGGCTACACAGAGAAACCCTGTCCTGAAAAACCAAACCAAGGGGGCTAGAAAGATGGCTCAGTGGTTAAGAGCACTGACTGCTCTTCCAGAGGTCCTGAGTTCTGTTCCCAGAAACCACCAGTTTAGTGTTTTATCTGAGCCTAGTAATTAAATGAGCCAAAGATAGTAGAAATAAATTACAAATATATGTACTAAAATGAGTTTACATGGCAGGGATTCACAGGTAAAGGAATGACCAGTCAAAGAAGCAAAGTTTACATACACGCTGACTTAGAGAAAGGGTAAAATCTTAAGAAAAGGCTGAGCAGTGGGGAGGCCAGTTCTGTGGAAAAGCGGTGAGGATCACAAGGCTCAACCAGGTTATTTATATAGGTTTCTCTTTGCTTCTAATTCTGTCCTTGTTGGTAAGACTGTTATATTTACACACACACACGCAGGTAGAAGACATATATTGTATAAACAGCTGTCTTAGTTACTTTTCTCTTGCGGGTCTAAGACCCCATGACCAAGGCAATTTACAGAAGAAAGAGCTTATTAGAAGCTTACAGCTTCAGAGGGTGAGTCCATGTGACTACTCTGCAGGGGGCATGGTGACAGGGAGGCAGGCATGGTACTGGAACAGTAACTGAGAGTGTACATCTTGGTCCACAGGCACAAGGGAGAGAGGCAGCAAACTAGGAATGACGTGGGCTTTAGAAACCTCAAGCCCACCACTAGTGACAAACCCTCTCCCAAAGGCCACACCTCCTAGTGCCTTCCAAATAGTTCCACCAACTTGGTTCAGACCATCTCTGCAAACATAGGAGCCTAAGAGGCCCATTCTCATCCAAACTACCACAATCTTGGTTCTTTCTCACAGCAGTAGAAAAGTAACTTAAGACACAGGGTTTTAAAAGGAAGAGGCAGAGTGCCCTCATTTTGGGGGGGTTATGTTGGTGAACAAAGATAGGGCCTCCCTTATATATGCTAGGCAGGTCCTATACAACTTGCCCTAGATCTAACTTGCTATTTAAATTTTTTACTTCTGTTTAATACAATCTTTCAGCTAAAATGGCATATGGCTATACTGGGACAGTGTGGGGGACTCTTTTCAGTCACTGTATTATCAAGGAGTCCTGCTCCCTGGACTGGGAAACTATAACATGCCTGCAGTGATATCAATTAAGAGCTCCCCTTCCCAGCGCCCAGCGCCTCCACCTAGGAGCCCAAGAGATTTGTTCTCAGATTATAGGGAGTCTGTTCTCTGGCTCATTAGCACTTAGTGTTTCGTTTGTTTGTTGGTTGGTTGGTTTGGCCCCCACTTCCTGGTTCATGATCCCTTGACCTGTGATTTAAAGTCTGTCTGGTCGGCTTCAGAGCCCTATCTGTTAAAGGCCTGGCTCAGCTGCATTCCTGGAAACAGGCCTTTGGGGGCATGCCCTAACAAATTGCTCTGACTATGGTTATGATCCTTGAAAAAGAAGAGAAAAAGGCACGTTCTTCCAATACAGTTTGGCTGCTAATGTATTGAGTTGTGGGAGAAATGGCCACTAATAAGTCTCTCTGTTGTTCTAATTACAACTGGAGATGTTCTGCAAAGCCCCGGGAAACTAGGGATTTGCCTGACGTTTATGTCGTGGCTTTCATCTGCTGACCTGGTGCTTTCATTAAAGAAGCTCCAAGAGATACAGATTTTCCGCTCACTTCTGCTGAGACTGAACTCTGAACACAGTTGAATACACAGTAGAAAGGCAGAGAGATGGAAAGAGATTTCTGGTCTTGGCTCCGTATGCAATGTCCATGTATTCTGTTAGTGTGGAGCTGGGGCTATTTCAGGTGTTAGAAAGTAGGTCATCACGTAACCTGGCAACACATCCTTTTTATAACATTCAGATTAGATATCTTAATATCTGATTTGGTATGCATGCACATTATAAAATTATCAAGGTAAAATCAGTGTAGTTCGCCGTGTGATGGGGCAAAGCAGTGCAAAGTTTTCTCCATCTTGTATTCTTGTTGAGGCCTTTCAGGTCTAACTAGAATTTGATCTCCTTGGTGGAGAATCTTCTGGAAAGTTACCCAGCTCTGTTCTAGGAACCCAAGATCAGGATGTCCTGGTAATTTATCTTACTTAGTCTTTGTAAAAAATTGCTTGTTTGTAGGGAACCTCTTTTGGGTAACTGCTCATCTGAGCTGCTGTTTGTGTAGAATCCCCTGTGACTGGCCATCTGTCTGTCTCAGTTACGGGTTCTATTGCCATGATGAAACCCTAAGAGCAAAGAGCAAGTTGTGGGGGGCAAGGGCTTATTTGGCAGACACTTCCACATTGCTGTTCATCATGGAAGGAATCCAGGACAGGAACTCACACAGAGCAGGAACTTGGTGTTAGAAGCTGATGCAGAGGCCAAGGAGGGAGTGCTACTTACTGGCTTGCCCAGCTTGTTTTCTTTCTTTCTTTTTTGTTTGCTTTTGTTGTTGTTGTTGTTGTTAATTTTGTTTTTGAGACAGGGTTTCTCTGTGTAGCCTTGGCTGTCCTGGACTCACTTTGTAGACCAGGCTGGCCTCGAACTCACAGCAATCCACCTGCCTCTGCCTCCTGAGTGCTGGGATTAAAGGCGTGAACCACCACCACCTCGCATCCAGCTTGTTTTCTTTTCTTTCTTTCTTTCTTTCTTTTTTTTTTTTTTTTTTTGTTTTTTGAGACAGGGTTTCTCTGTGTAGCCTTGGCTGTCCCAGATTCGTTTTGTAGACCAGGCTGGCCTCAAACTCACAGCTATCCTCCTGCCTCTGCCTCCTGAGTGCTGGGATTAAAGGCGTGTGCCACCACCACCTGGCATCCAGCTTGTTTTCTTATGGAACCCAGGACCACCATCTCAGGAATAGCACCATCCACACCGGGCTGGACCCTCACCCTTTGATCACTAATTGGGAAAATGCCTTACAGATGGATCTCACAGAGACATTTCCTCAATGTAGACAACTTTCTCCCTGATGACTTCAGCTATATTGAGGTGACACACAAGCCCAGCCAGTCCACTGCCTATCTTAGCCTCTGATGCACCTGCTTACCTCGAACTGCTTATTCTTGGAAGTCCCCTCTGCATCTGCGGAGCCAGATGCCTCTACAAGGTCTCTGCCCTAAAGAACCCCATTATCTGGACACTCAAGGTCTGTGAACTCTTGGGTGTGGTCACAGCGGTCTGGAATAAAGCCTTTCAATTGTCTATACACTGAGTTGTCGTCTCTGTCCAACTCCTCTTAACAACAAGAAAGTAGGCGAAATTCCTATGATGACCCAAATTATTCAAATTGGCTCAGAAGTAGAATCTAAGTAGCCCTAAATAAGGAAAGGTTCTCTCACTAACTGGAGCTCGCTGATTGGCTACCCTGGCTCTGGGTCCACCTTCCCAGTGGATAACAGTGCTTCTAGTGCTGGAATTACAAGTGCACACTGCCACAGGAACTAGTCATTGTAGGTACTGGAGATCCAGGCTCAGCTTCCTGCCTGCGCAGGAAGCTACTGTCTAGCCAACATATTTTAATTTCTATGTCTGAGAGAAAAATGGATCTATTCTCTTTCTGTGTTTCTCTCACTTGACTTAACATGGAATCATCAGCTCCATCCATTTGGCAGCAAATGACAGGATTCCATTCTGCCTTACAGATGTACACTGTTACTTGTGCTTTTTAAAAAGCCTGGTGCTAGGTGGGACACACTGCTATGGCCCAGTTGAACACAGCCCACAAAGCCACAAGCAGTGTCTGTCTGGCCTTCTGCAGAAAGTCTACCCCCTTCTGATCTAAATAATCCCACCAAGGAGATGAAAAGGAGACAGAGCCTTAGCTGGGAAGGTTTGCTTGCTGTGTCTGGGCCATCTGTGTTTGAGAACTGATCTGCATCACTGTGAAAGTTCAGAGCCTTCTACACACTGGACACAGTGGCCCCCTTCCTGCTGATTACTGTTCGAAGGGAAGAAAGACAACCCTGGGGTGTAGATTTATTGAGCATTTGCAACTTCAAAATGTCTAAATAAATGTTCTAATACAAATGAAAGCTCAGGGGCCTACGGTCAGCATTTTCTGAGTGGCAACCACTGGCACCTACAGATCCCATGTCCGAGAACAGAGAATTGGAGCAGGGACTATATCTATGGCTAGAAGTAGAGGTGTTTATTAAGAAGGAGGAAAGCATTCCTGAGCATGGACGTGGCTAGAGCTGGGAAGTAGCTTGATGATCTTTGCTGTTGACCACGACCATTTCCACTGAGAGCACCCAGCTTTTCCTTACTCTGCTCCTGTCGGCCTTTCCAGACACTAAAAGCATTCTGACTTTTCTTGCTGAGATAAAATACACAACAGAAGCAACTTAAGGAACAAAGAGTTTATTCTGCCCCACAGGTTAAGGTCAGAGCCCTTCTTCTTTAGGGAGAGGAAACTCAGGAATGCAGATGTGCAGAACGTTTTCCTGTTTTATATGGTTCAGGATCTAAGCCCATAGCGTGGTGCCACCCACATGTGGGTGTCCCTTCTTGTCTCTGCTAACCCAATCTAGAAACTCTGTCACAGGTATGCCCAGAAGTTTGTTCCCGAGGTTCCTAAATCCCATCACGACTGAGCATCCTGTGGGGCCTGCTTGTGCTGACCCTCTCTGTGAGGCCCTATCGGTCCTCGCAGCTGTTCACAGACAACCATCTCTAACTCAAACACGCAGCCCTCTGTCTCATCCATCTCCCTCCTCCTGGCAGACGCTCAAATTCACAGCTTGCCTGCTCTGTTGTTTCCTCCAATAATCTCAAGAGGCTCAAGTTTCCTCTTGGCTCTGTTTCAAAAGTCTTTGATATTGAACACCGCGAACGTGCAAAAGGAAAACCCAATGCTATCAGAAGTCAAGCATGCTGCTCATTACGGGACCAACTAGATGGCCCATCTTAGTAATTCTTAGCTTTGTGAGGAGCACGTTTTGTTGGCTTGTTTTTGAGACAGTGTCTCACTATGTAGCTCTGGTTGGCTTGGAAGTCTCTGTTGATGTCAGGCTCATCTGAGAATCAGTGAGATTCACCTGCCTCTGCCGTTGGAGCTCTGGGATTGAAGGTGTGTCCCACCATGCCTTGCTCAAGGAGCACATTTTCCCGTAAGAGAATCATAGCAGAATACCCCAAATCCTTCAGTCTGCGTTTAGTTTTCCCATTCAGAGAATGTGGGGATACAGGTATGGGGGTGCAGGTATGCAAGTTCTGAAGGAAACTTGGGCAACAATGGCAAGTTCAGGTCTAGTCTGGATTATACAGTAACTCTCTATCACATATATATATATGCATACATAAATACATACACATGTTTATATACAACTGGGAGGAAATTAGATGAAATAATTTTTCTAAAATATAAGAAAGAGGGCCGGGCGTGGTGGCGCACGCCTTTAATCCCAGCACTCAGGAGGCAGAGGCAGGCGGATCGCTGTAAGTTCGAGGCCAGCCTGGTCTACAAAGCGAGTCCAGGACAGCCAAGGCTACACAGAGAAACCCTGTCTTGAAAAAAAAAATATATAAGAAAGAGAAGAGCCAGAAGAGCCAGCAGGAGACGCTCTGAAAGGATATTCCTAGGACCTTTTCTTAGAAGGTATAATTGTACACTAAGAGGTTCCCAAGCCAGTTTAGCTAGACCGAGCACTTGATTTCAATGCAGCAGGCCCTATGTCAGTAGAGGATTGTTACCATGTGTGATTTCGAATACTCCATGATGGTGGAATATTAAGCCAGAGACAACAGATATAAGCAAAACACAATACATGGGACTAGAGAGATGGCTCAGTGGTTAAGAGCACAGCCTGCATGAAAACTCATGTACATAAAATAAATAATTATTTTTTAAAAAGATGTATTTATTGATTAAATATACAGTGTTCTGCCTGCATATGTGTCTGCACACCAGAAGAGGGCACCAGATCTCATTATAAATGGTTGTGAGCCATGTGGTTGCTGAGAATTGAACTCAGGACCTTTGGAAGAGCAGACAATGTTCTTAACCTCTGAGCCATTTCTCCAGACCAAAATAAATAATTCTTTAAAAAATACAATACATGTATTTACATTTACATATATTGACAAAATGTATATGCTAGAATGAGTTCATTTAGGGAAAAGAGATCTAAATTTAAAGAAAGGATGTGAGAAGAGAGAATGTTATCCAAGTACCCACCTGCAAGAGTCAGATAAATTATGAGTTATCTAGTACTACTGAGATCGCCTATAAAACAACAATCTCTATGTTGTGATTTAAAAATAAAGCTCTACATAAATGTTTAGGTAAAGAGCAAAGTGCAAAACTGGCCAACTCTACTTCCTAGTGGTGGCCAAAGCCATGCCTGTTCTTCTGTAGTGTGGCCTTGTTTCTCCACCACCAGGAGCAAAGGTAATTCGCTTCCTCAGAGTCTGAGATGGTCTCCTAACACTCAGACAGTGGACCGTGACAGGGGGGAATGTTCTGGAGTTACAGACAAATGAGAATCCGGTGGCAACAGCCAGGATTTCTAGGTTCTAGTCAGATGGAACAAGAAACTGAACAGAGACATGTGGAAAGGAGTAGAAATAGAAACTTCCAAAGAAAGAAGTGGAGGAGAGCTTAGATGGCTTAATGGCAGCCCCAGGCCCTGAGGTAGGATCTTTGCAGGTCATTTATCATCTGTGCTCTTGTACATGCCAGCCTTGATGAAGAGAGGCTTCCGGCTTTGTTCCTTTTCACATTAATTTTTTTTCATCTCATTCCCGACTCTACACACCAAAAACACACACTGAGATTTGTCATCCCAGGAGACTTTCAAGGAAGCTGAAGAATGACAGCGCTCTTCTGTACCTCTTCCTTGCTTGGTCCCTCTCTGACTGGGACCACAAAACTCTCTAGTTCTACCTATCAGGGGGAGAAGGACATTCGGCAGTCAGTGGCATTCATAGCATTCTGAGCATGCGGCCTTACCTACATGTCTTCCAGCTTCCTCCCAGCGCTCCTTTTCCCCCTAGAGGTACAGCAAGTAACCCGGTACAACTCTCATAGCTAAAGTTTAGCTTGTGGTTTTAAGTACAGATGCCATACACCTGTATACCTAGAAATTGCCTGGAAGTGGGGATAGGTCCTTGTTTTACTTAGCTTTGGCTTTCCGCTTGATATAGCCTACAGTCTCTGAGATGGGAGTTTAACTAGAGGGGTTGTCCAGATCGGATGGACCTGTGGTCACGTTTCTAGGAGCCTATCTTGACTGCTAGGTGATGTAGGAGAACCTAGCACATTGTAGTCAGTACCATTCCCCTGGCAAGTGGCCCTAGAGTATGTAGGAGAACCTAGCACATTGTAGTCAGTACCATTCCACTGGCAAGTGGCCCTAGAGTATGTAGGAACCTAGCACATGGTAGTCAGTACCATTCCCCTGGCAAGTGGCCCTAGAGTATGTAGGAGAACCTAGCACATTGTAGTCAGTACCATTCCCCTGGCAAGTGGCCCTAGAGTATGTAGGAGAACCTAGCACATTGTAGTCAGTACCATTCCCCTGGCAAGTGGCCCTAGGGTATGTAGGAGAACCTAGCACATTGTAGTCAGTACCATTCCCCTGGCAGTGGCCCTAGGTATGTAGGAGAACCTAGCACATTGTAGTCAGTACCATTCCCCTGGCAAGTGGCCCTAGAGTATGTAGGAGAACCTAGCACATTGTAGTCAGTACCATTCTCCTGGCAAGTGGCCCTAGAGTATGTAGGAGAACCTAGCACATTGTAGTCAGTACCATTCCCCTGGCAAGTGGCCCTAGAGTATGTAGGAGAACCTAGCACATTGTAGTCAGTACCAATTCCCTGGCAAGTGGTCCTAGAGTATGTAGGAGAACCTAGCACATTGTAGTCAGTACCATTTCCTGGCAAGTGGTCCTAGAGTATGTAGGAGAACCTAGCACATTGTAATCAGTACCATTTCCCTGGCAAGTGGTCCTAGAGTATGTAGGAGAACCTAGCACATTGTAGTCAGTACCAATTCCCTGGCAAGTGGTCCTAGAGTATGTAGGAGAACCTAGCACATTGTAGTCAGTACCAATTCCCTGGCAAGTGGCCCTAGGGTATGTAGGAGAACCTAGCACATTGTAGTCAGTACCATTTCCCTGGCAAGTGGTCCTAGAGTATGTAGGAGAACCTAGCACATTGTAGTCAGTACCATTTCCCTGGCAAGTGGTCCTAGAGTATGTAGGAGAACCTAGCACATTGTAGTCAGTACCATTCCCCTGGCAAGTGGCCCTAGAGTATGTGAGAACCTAGCACATTGTAGTCAGTACCATTCCACTGGCAAGTGGCCCTAGAGTATGTAGGAGAACCTAGCACATTGTAGTCAGTACCATTCCCCTGGCAAGTGGCCCTAGAGTATGTAGGAGAACCTAGCACATTGTAGTCAGTACCATTCCCCTGGCAAGTGGCCCTAGAGTATGTAGGAGAACCTAGCACATGGTAGTCAGTACCATTCCCCTGGCAAGTGGCCCTAGAGTATGTAGGAAACCTAGCACATTGTAGTCAGTACCATTCCCCTGGCAGTGGTCCTAGAGTATGTAGGAGAACCTAGCACATTGTAGTCAGTACCATTCCCCTGGCAAGTGGTCCTAGAGTATGTAGGAGAACCTAGCACATTGTAGTCAGTACCAATTCCCTGGCAAGTGGTCCTAGAGTAGTAGGAGAACCTAGCACATTGTAGTCAGTACCAATTCCCTGGCAAGTGGTCCTAGAGTATGTAGGAGAACCTAGCACATGTAGTAGTCAGTACCATTCCCCTGGCAAGTGGCCCTAGAGTATGTAGGAGAACCTAGCACATTGTAGTCAGTACCAATTCCCTGGCAAGTGGTCCTAGAGTATGTAGGAGAACCTAGCACATTGTAGTCAGTACCATTCCCCTGGCAAGTGGTCCTAGAGTATGTAGGAGAACCTAGCACATTGTAGTCAGTACCATTCCCCTGGCAAGTGGCCCTAGAGTATGTAGGAGAACCTAGCACATCGTAGTCAGTACCAATTCCCTGGTAAGTGGCCCTAGAGTATGTAGGAGAACCTAGCACATTGTAGTCAGTACCATTCCCCTGGCAAGTGGCCCTAGAGTATGTAGGAGAACCTAGCACATTGTAGTCAGTACCATTCCCCTGGCAAGTGGCCCTAGAGTATGTAGGAGAACCTAGCACATCGTAGTCAGTACCAATTCCCTGGTAAGTGGCCCTAGAGTATGTAGGAGAACCTAGCACATCGTAGTCAGTACCAATTCCCTGGTAAGTGGCCCTAGAGTATGTAGGAAAGCTTCTTAAGCATCAGTCTACCTAAGGGAGCCAGCAACTAGCATTTCATGGTTTTGCTTCAAGTTCTTGCTTGAGTTCGCTTTTTTTTTTTTTTAATTTATTTTGGTTTTTTTTTTTTTTTTGGTTTTTTTTTTTTTTTTTTAGTTCTCTCTTGATTTTCCGGTTTGGGAGGTTTCAGAGGGGAGCAAGGAGTCCTATCAAGCTGTGCTAGGGATCATTTCCATCAGATTTTGGCTAGGAATCTGTGTGCTGTTGATCTGGGCCTGAAGGACCAACTGTGGTTAATAAGAGATCAGCACTAAGGAGTTGAAGTCATCTGTGCCCCATTGGATGACTGTGACAGCTTTTCCAGGGCCAGCACACAGCCCCTGTGGTCCAAGGGACCAGGGCTATATATGAAGTTACAAGGCAGGCTGCTGTGATTCGGGAGTACGGTGGCTTTGTCGTGTCCAAAAGGTCTCCAGTTAGCATGATGCTGTCTGTAGGTTTTTATATGTATCCTGTGTGGTATTGATGTAGGCTCTCTTCATTCCTAGTTTCAAACTTTTACTACGATGGTGTGTTGAGTATTGTCAAAAGCCCTTTCTGTATCCGTTACTACAACCATGTGATTTCCAGTCCTGAGCCTATTTGCGTGATGTAGAACTGGGAAGGTTCTGAAAGTGGTAAGTGGTTCAGGGGCACTGAGATGGAAATGGGCACTAAGGCCACACACATGACATCTAAGATGAGGTCTTCGAGACTATCCATAAGGTAAATGCTACTGGAAAGAAGACTGTCCCTGACAGAGGAACAGGCCCTGTTCATCATGTAGGGCGGACAAGAAATACCCCAACGATGAGATGAATTTTGAAGACGTGTGGACCTTTCTCATCAGTTAACTTCATGTCACATGTCATCTAGCCCCATTAGCAAGGCTCCTTCTTATCTCCTCTGGGCCCAGGGACATGGTTCTTCTCCACGTCCAACCCACCCCAGTGTTTAGCTATACCTTGTCTTCATATCCTTTCTTTGTATCTCTGTTGTGCTTAAAAAAAAAAAAAAAAAAAGAATGAAGATGCCCATAAAGATATATCCTAATCTGATTTGTCTTAAAACTCAGAAGGAACTTTGAGAGCTCTTAAATATTTAATAAATATTTAATTGGAGTACATTCAAAGGAAAAGTGATTATGATAACTAATGTTAATATTTGAAGTAGATAACATTTTAGGTAGATTAAATCATGATAATATTTAAGGTAGGGTAAACACTCTCTGTGTAACTAGCCAAACTCCACGGCATCACCAGCAGCACGTACTGAGATCTGTGCCCTTCTCCTTTATGTCCCAGGTTCTGGGCTCTGGAAGGTTGCTTCCTACAATCATTCAGAAAGATGGGACCAATGCTCAATGGTTTTGTTACACAATGATTTCTCCCGGTTTATAGCAGAGGAAACTCTTTAGCACAGAAAGGCTTTAGGGGCATCAGACAATCCACCTCTTGGCACTACAGACATATGAAGCCTTCTAAAGCTCACCCAGACTAGATGACGATGCAAGAGGCCAAGGGCTGGGGACCTAGATGTGGGATATTGATTTGATTTTTTGATTGTTTTGTTGTTTGAGATAGGGTTTCTGAATAGCTCTGACTGGCCTGGAACTTGGTATGTAGACCATGATGGCTGCAAACTCATAGAGACCTGCCCTCCTCAGCCTCCCAAGTGCTG
The DNA here is from genome assembly GCF_903995435.1 of Acomys russatus. Classification (NCBI taxonomy): domain Eukaryota; kingdom Metazoa; phylum Chordata; class Mammalia; order Rodentia; family Muridae; genus Acomys; species Acomys russatus. The sequence continues at coordinate 60,848,343 of NC_067139.1, read as the reverse complement.
GAATTAAAGGCCCATGATACTACCCCCTCCCAGCCTGATTTGGGACTCTTGATGTGAGTTAACTATGCTAGTTCCTGACAGGGAGCACAACGCCCTAGGGTGGGTGATCAAGGACACTGCAGGCAACGGAGTCTCAGATATGGGTGGGAAAAATGTTTTTAACCTCCTATGGGGCCTTGGGAACCCAAGAAATCTTGAGGCATCTACACACTGTCAAGCATAGTATCAACATGAGTCTGGAGCAGACACAGAACAGCTCAGACTCCTGAGCTCCCAGACTAGACACCTGCTATTGCCCTTGTTCCAGGAAGAGCCATGAGGCTATAGGGTCTGGACCTGAGGATGTGGACGGGAGCTGGTGATGATGTTGAAATGTGCGTAGATGGGTTTCATAGCAGGAGGACCTATGACCTTCTGCCTGTCTGACCTTGTGTGGTGAAGAAGACATGGCTGCCCTGAGTAAGTGCACAGACATGCATGTAGGCAAAACACTCATAAACATACAATAAACAAATACAATTCTTTAACAAAGCTTAAAAATATATAAGCAAGCAAACAAACTAATCCATTTCCATTCTGAGGAAGATATACTTAACTAGCATTTATATAAATCACATATATGTCAAAATACTAAACTTGACAGCTCAAACAGCTAAATTTCATTGTGTGTATCCTATTTTTTTTTTCATTTTTTGGTGTTTATGAGACAAGGTCTCACTATGTAGGGCTGGTTGTCCTTGAACACAGGGAGATCCACCTGCCTCTGCTTCCCAAGTGCTGGGAAGTAAAGGTGTGCTCCACCGGGCACAGCAGCTATTACATTTTAAAACTTACTTTTCAGTAGGGCACAGAACACTGGAACTAGCTGTTGGAAGTTTAGTTAGAAACACAAGATCAGCTTCTTTATTCATTGCTAAAGGGAGGGTGTACGATTTCCATGGTCACTAGTAGCCCCTGTACCGACGGATGGGGTTTGTGGATACACCTAGCCAAGCAATGGAGGGCATCATCAGTGAATGGCTAAAAAGGAAGCTGTACCATGTGGGCTTGTGAGATGGTGTTAGGACAAACGCAAAAGCAGGCAATAAATGGCTATCAGAAAGGTAAAGAGGCCCAGCGTAATCTGACTGTAGGGTTGCAACATTCTGGCTCTCTATGATAACACAGAAAATCATATCAGCCAATCAGTCCTGTAGGGAGAGTCTGTTCTCGAGGGCTCGGTCCTAAGGAGTGTGGAGTGAATGCCTTTCAAAGACAAAGAGAACGCCTCAGAAAACATCCCAGGTACCTCCAGTACCAGAGAGGTCACAGAGGGAGGTGGAGGCAAAGAGATGAAGGCACATGACGGGGGGGGAGGGGAGTACAGACGAAAGGGGGTGGGGGAGGGAAAGAACACAACTCAGAAACACGATTAGCAATGGACACATCACTGAGCGCAGTGCTGCCCAGCCAGTCACAGTCCTGGGGTCTGCAACAGGCTTCTTTATCTCACCGTTTCAAACAGCCCTGCCAAGATGCCTTTTTAAAAGGATGCCCGGTCACTGAATAGCTCGCTGGTTTTGGAGGGAAATGGGAACTCAGGGCAAGCGTCAGGCAACTACCCTCCCAGGGTTGGTCTGCGGAATCCCTCTCCTAGCTAATGGCGCATCTCCGTTCTACCAGAGGTAGAAATTTGAGCTGAAGCATAGCACAGAGCAGAACGCACTTTCCCATAGGGCACCAGGCAGTGAAGCTGCCATCAAGGCTTCCCTGAGGAGGGGAGTAAGTACAGGGGAGCCAGTGTCCTACAGCCTGACAGCAGGCCCCTCCAGGACCTAGAGACAGAGCGAGGAGGGAGAGGCACGTCAACCGCTACCAAGGCAGCAAGTCACAGCCTCTGGCTGGGGAGACAGTGGCGCAGAGATGAACACTGCCTGGGAAATGTTACAAAGGCTCTGCTCTCATGAGAAGACACCAAGCCAAGTCCTCACTGAAGAAAAAACAAGATGGAATGAAGTGAACTCGGCTCCCCCTTTGCCTGGTACATACCTGGAGAATGAGAAACCTCTCCTTTATGTTTACTTATTTTATTATTGTTGTCTTTTGAGTTTATTGTTTATCTATTTCATTCTGACATTTCCAATGTACACAGTATCTGGCGTTATAAGGATATTTTCAATCCGGCACTAGTTCCTTCTTTTTATTTGTTTACCCCCACCAATCTCAGGACATTGTACTGTGTTTGCCAGGTAAGTGTCCCTCCACTGAACTAATTTCTGCATCCTTTATACATGTTTAATGTGTATTTGGGCATAGTCTGCCTCATATTTCCTCCTCTCCTCATATGTGGCCTTTCCATTAGTTATACTAGGAAACCTTGCGTCTGATTTCCTTCATCCATCCATCTATCTATCTATCTATCTATCTATCTATCTAAAACCAAAGGGCACGTGGCAATAGAGTCTGTGTAGACTCAATTCTTTAAGTTGGTGAATTTGTTGGGTTGCTTTGACTTTTGATGTTTATGAATCAAATAAAGTAAAAAGGAATCTATAAATAGGAATGAGAAAGAGGTGTGAAGAGTGTGCAGATTCATTTTAGGAGAAGGGTTAGAAAGAAAGCAGACAGACACGTGTGGGGATGGGAAGCAAACTCTTTTTTAATGGCAAAATAAGATTTTTGTCCGAAGCTAAGGCACATGAGGACAAATCTTGGAAGCCGAAGCACGCTGCAGAAGTCTGAGTGCGCTGCCCCAGGTTTGTGGAGCATGGAACTTATTTTTGGTTTTTCGAGACAGGGTTTCTCTGTGTAGCCTTGGCTGTCCTGGACTAACTTTGTAGAGCAGGCTGGCCTCGAACTCACAGCGATCCACCTACCTCTGCCTCCTGAGTGCTGGGATTAAAGGTGTGCGCCACCACCACCCGGCTTGGAGCATGGACCTTAAGATGGTGCATGCAGGATGATGAATGGGTGGGTGCCTTTGGTCAGAAGTCAGTACCCTGACAAACACCAGCATCTTACCACTTGCTTTATCAGTGAGCTGCCCTGAACAGCATGTGCAACACGAGCTGGCTTTAAAAAATTTATGTCTAATCAAGACAGATACTTATATTTTATCCTGTTTGCCAAGCTTTTCATTACTTAGGAGACTGAGTCACAAGAAGGTAATCGTAAAGACTTTTTAGGTGAGTACTTGAACAACTGTTCGACTAAGGTGATTCTAGTATACTACAAATCCACAGCTAAAAATATGGAGATGTGTATAAACTCTGTACTATAAAAAAACAAAAAACAACAAAAAAACCAGATTTTTTAATACCGGCAAAGGTTATAAAAGTGTTTAACCAAGTTGATGCCATCAAAACTAGAATGGTTTATAATACTAATAGTTTCAGGAAGAAGTTCATCCATTCCCAATCATTTTCCATTTCCTGATGGGGCTAGTAAAAGAAAACTAAAACATTAAACATGAAAACTTTTCAAAATAAAATTAAAGAATTTATTTAAAATTATAAATTCACTAAACATAATTTTTATAAATTTCTGCTCAATAATTTAAAGAAGTATACAGTTCACACAAAACCTACATTTTCCTTTAATTAATGTAAGCAGACCACTTTGCCCCCTAAGAGCAAAAGAAAAATCTGTATTAATCAGTTCATGGTGCAAAGGCCAACCAGAGAAGCTCCATTTGTGTTAGGCCTCCATCTTAGTACTTCATGACTGTTTGCTTGTCCTAGACCCACTCAAAGTTCCAGAATGATCGGTTCCCAGAAAACAACCACGCCTCAGTGACCTCTGCCCAGCAATGTACAGCCGTGACATTTTACTTGTTATAACTGGTGTTTTTTTTTTTTTTTTTTAAAGCATCTGTAACTTGCTCACACAGATACAAAAGATTGTTTTGAGTTGCTTTAACTACTTAAACTTGGTAGAACAGACAAGGTTTTGCTTGCTTACATGGATAACCTTCTTGTGGTTGGGTTTTTTGTTTTGTTTTGGTTTGGTTTTTTTGCCTTAAAAAAAAAAACCCAAAAAACAAAAAAACTTTTCCCTGCTAGGCATGGTGGCACACTCCTTTAATTCCAGCACTTGGGAGGCAAAGGCAGGTGGATTGCTGTGAGTTAGAGGCCACCCTGGTCTACCAAGAGTCCAGGACAGCCAAGGCTACAGAGAGAAATCCTGTCTCAAAACAAAACAAAACAAAACCAAAATCCAAAACCAAAAAACCAAACCAAACCAAACCAAACCAAACCAAAAAACCCAAAAAAACCTTTCCCTGCTGTGCAAACACCTGTAATCCCAGCACTCTGGGAGGCAGAGACAGCTGTATCTTTGTGAGTTCAAGGCCAGCCTGGTCTACCAAGAGTCCAGGACAGCCAAGACTACAGAGAGAAATCCTGTCTCAAAAAACCATAAAAAAACCAAACCAAAACAACAACAACAAACCCATACGACAAGCTCAAATTTGGCTCTGAGACTGTAATCCTGCTAGCAGGTAACCAATAAATCTTTTAATTATAATTGGATTGGGTATGATCTTTTCCTAGGTGCCAGAAACTCTATAACAATGGAATACCATAAGACAATTGAATCGGTATTAATGAAAGAAAAATCAATATAGTAAAAATTAGCTTGAACAAGGAAGTGTGCAGAAAGTTTGCCATGCCAATCTGTCTCTGATTTTCCTTCAGTCTTGGCCTAAATACTTAAAGAGTCTCACTCTCCTGAGTGGCGCTCAGGTCTTCTGTGCCTGTTCCCTACCACCACTTCTCAAAGCAAATGCGGTCCTTGGGAACGTGGCTCTTTTCCAGTTGTTTAGAGAAAAAGTCCGTCATTGGAGGTGGGCCGCAGATATAGAACAGAGTCTCTGCTGAAACGTGATCTCTTATCTCCTCTTCTGTAATTCTTCCTTCTATAAAAAAAAACCCAAAAAACCAGAAAATCACCAAATCAGGCTGAGCATGTTTGTAAGCCAACTGACCACAGCTGGCTGGCAGCGTTCGCGTGCAAGAGCAACACCTGAGCCTGTTCTCTCCCGGCTTCCCCGCCTCGGGCAAGCAAAGCAGCAGCTCATCACCAGCTTCTCCTTAGAGAGGGCCCACAAGCCTACTCATCTCTGCAGAGATGGAAACTGCCTTTAGCAACGTAAATGGCTGTCATAAATAAACAGATAGGTAAAGAAATAAATTCCTCTCAGGACGATAAGATGGCTCAGCAGGTAAAGGTGCTTGCCGCTAAGTCCAATGGCCCAAGCTTGATCCCTGAGACTCGCAGATGGAAAGAAAGAACCAACTCCAAACACTGTCCTCTGCTCTTCATACATACCTGCAAACACACACACACACACACACACACACACACACACACACACACACACACACACACAGAGAGAGAGAGAGAGAGAGAGAGAGAGAGAGAGAGAGAGAGAGAGAGAGAGAGAGAGAGAGAGAGAGAGATTGAAAAATAGCGTTGGCTGGGTGAGGTGGTGCAGATCTAAGCATTCCGAGGGTAGAGAGATAGGTGGAGCTTTGTGAGTTCCAGGCCAGGCAAGGCTACAGAGTAAGACCTTGTCTCAAAAAAAAAAAAAGAAAAACTTAAACAAAAGTGAATAAGATAACTTTAAAGACCCCCTCCAAATAGGGGAACTTGGTAATTTAAATAAATACTAATGGCATATGGAACTGATTCAACCAAAGCAGCATCCTTTTTTTTTTCCCCCCCTTTTTCAAGACAGGATTTCTCTGTGTAACAGAGCCCTGGTCCTGGACTTTCTTTATAGACCAGGCTGGCCTTGAACTCACAGAGCTCCGCCTGCCTCTGCCTCCCAAGTATTAGGATTAAGGTGTGCGCCACCACCGCCCAGCAGCACACTTTTTTTTAATTGTATACCATAGTGATGGTGCCAAGGCCTTCTGAAACTTGTGATTTTAACATGAGCATAGGAATCTACCTATAATAAGCAAATCCAAGTATGTGTTTTTATAAGAACCATCTCAATTTCCTTGGGAATGACATTCCAAGCAGGGGACTCCCAACAGTAAAACATTCTTCTTAACCAATTGGTCGTCTCTCCAGTAACTGCAGGGCTCGCCAAAATCTCTTTAGAGGACTCACCTGTGACATAAGGCTTAAGTTCTGCACTGATTTCTGTTGTCTGTTTTGTTACATGTAAACTGCAAGCAATCTTCTCAGGAAATTCATGCACTAAGTCGAGAATGTCTTTCTGGAATGTCAAACATATTCGGTCAAACTACAATTAAAAAAAAAAAAAAATCAAAGCACAGCTGGGTATGGTGGTACCTGCCTTTCATCCCAGCACTCGGCAGGCAGGGTCTCTACGAGTTCAGGGCTAATGCCTCAAACCACCACCACCTGATGCCACTACCATCTCCTCCTTCTCCTCCTGCTCCTATTTTTTAAGACAGAGTCTCGTTTAGTTCAAGTTAGCCTTGAATTTTCTATGTAGCTGAGGTTAGCTACACGTGCCTGATCTTCCTGCCTTAGCATGCCAAGTGCTGGGATTACAAGTGTGACATCATGCCTGGCCCTAGTGACATTTCTGTTCCATTAGCTTCTAGATTCTATCCTACTATGGTGACCTAAATGGAATGGGCCCCACAGGTGCATAGTTTGAATACTTGGTCCCAGTTGGTAGAACTGCTTGGGAAGGATTAGGAGGTGTGGCCTTGTTAGAGGTGTGTCACTGGGGTGGGCTCTGAGGTTTCCAAAGACTTATCCCACTCCCAGTTAGCTCTTTCTGCCTTCTGCCTCCTGCTGTGTCTCAAGATGTGAGCTTTCAGCTACTGCTTCAGCACCATGCCTGCCTACCTGCCTGCCGCCATGACGACCACGGACTCTGGCCCTGAAACCAGAACTCCCATATTAAGTGCTATTGTTTATAGGTTGCCTTGGTTACACTGTTGTATCATAGCAATAGAAAAATAACTAAGACAGCCATCATATCTCATCTCATCCTGTCACTCAACTGGAGACATTTTTAACTATTCAGGGTGAGATTGTCTGTTAATCACTTGAATTGAGTAAGCTTTGCAAGCCTTCTTTTCAAATCTTTGTAGAGAAATCTGAACCTACAGAAACAAAATTTATGGTCTGGAGAGATGGCTCAGCTGTTAAAGGCTAGGCTCACGACCAAATATAAGACGAAGAGCCTACTTATTGACGTGTCTGTCTATTTCTATTGTCATCTATTATTTAGTGATGGGCTTTATAGAGACATCTTCATCAGAGTATACCTCACATCTTGGCCACAGTCCCCCCACTCTTCTCTCTCTACTCCCACTCAATCCCCTAGGTAGTTTCACTTCTTTCTTGTCCTATACACCTGTATGGCTTTTCATTGTTTAATTAGCATACAAAGTAATGGGTTTCGTTGTAGCACTGTCATGTCACATCACCTGCTGTTTAGGGACTATAAATTATGCACACTTGCTTCGAGCACACTGTAAGCGCGTCTCCCACTTACCTTAAACAGGAGTTCACTGGTGTCCTTTGCACTGTAGAGCAGTTTTATTGTCCCTATCTCACAGCTACTTCCTTTGTCTGCTTGGTCCCGGTGGAGATCTGCTGAGTGGCGCAGGATGGAAAGCAGCGGGTTGATCCCAACCCCTCCAGCAATCAACACGAGGTTTCGAGGGGCATCTGTGGGCTGCGGGTCAAAGAAGAACTCTCCACCCACTCTGACAGCCACTTCAGAGTCAAGTGTGCACTGAAGCAAGAAAGAAAAGCTCCTTTGGTCCTGTGCAAGGCAAGTCTCAGACTTAAGTGAAACCGACGAGCTGACCTGCCTGCTTACCAGTATTTGGGGAGATCTGCACAGCTTGTTTCCAATTCTCCCAGAACCTTGGGACTGGATTTTACTTTCCAGCATGTATTCCAACTTGCTATTCCAACTTCGTGGTTCATACAACATGGCCGTTCAGAAAGGGAGTTTGCTTCAGAGATTTTGCCACTAACTTTGCAGGTAAGGAGCTGAGCTGACAAAAGTAGCAACAGACTCATGGGGGGTGGGGGTGGGGGACCCCAGGGTTATGCATCTCTTTACTAGAGGCATGTTGGGACCTGAGCGGGCCCAGTCAGACTAGCGCAGCAGGCTTGCCCCAGCACTGTGGGGCAGTTCTGTTCTGTTGTGTCTGTTCACACCCCTCCCTAGCAGCCAGAAAGGCAGCAGGAGGCTGTGCATGCAGGCTGAGTCTCACACTGGCCTGCAGTGCGCAGTGTATGTACCAGTATTTAGTGAGGTCACTTACATCAAAACTGCCTCCAGAGAGGAATGCACTGGTTCCCAGTGGGCCAATATTGTCTCTATGGGGGTATTCTAGAAACCTGCCGCAACATTTTCTGTTTTTTGTTTTTGTTTTTCATTGTCACAGTGATTTGGGGGAACTTAAGTGACATTCAGAGGATAGGGCTAGATGTCCCAATATAACTGGTGGCTTCCTGGATCTGGCTCCTATTAAACTGATGGCTAAATCAGCAGGAATCGTGTGAGCTATTCTTTATTGCTAGTTGGAATCAGCCACTGTGGGAATATTCAGAACACAGACATTTGCACATAATTCAAATGAAGGCTTTTTAAAATTCAGAGTGCTGGATTCCTGCATGCCATTATTGCAATGCACAGGACTGTCAGGATGACTTCTGAGTGACCCAGGCTATTCATGTGGGCAAATGCCAGTTTGTAATGATCTGAGGCCACGTTCTGAATCTGTTAGTCAAATGGTTTTGGCTCCTAGAGTCAGAGGTCTTAGTGCAGTCAGCTGGCTGGATCCTCTGTTTCTGGGCTATGGTGAGGCAGAGCAGGATGATGGAAGGACACAGATGCTGATCTACTCAGCACATAGCAGCCAGGAAGCCAAGAAAGAGAACAGCCACAAGAGGGTTTTCTCCTTCCCTCAGGTACTGTATCTGCCCCTCTCAGCCCGTGGACAGTGCTGCCCTCCCACATTTAGGGCGTATATTACATCCTTGTGTATTAACCCTCTTGGAAACAGCCTCAGAGGTGAGCCTAACTAATCTCGTACTCTCTTCTCCATCAAGCCCACAAACAAAATTAACATGAATCTTTATTTTTTCCTCCCCCAGATAGGGTCTCTCTGTGTAGCCTTGGCTGTCCTGGACTTGTTTTGTAGACCAGGCTGGCCTTGAACTCACAGCAATCTGCCACCATGCCCACAATGACTCAGAGACAGCTTTACACAAATCTAAGTTCACCTGGATTTCCCGGAATGTGAATAGTGTGTAGACTACACTTGGCTGTGTTCTGTTCTGGAACACCACATACCAGATGGTGACATGAGTGTCCTTCTGTCACCCACACAGCAAGCCTGCACCAGCTACATTTATAGACCACATATTTGTGGTAACTGTGTTTAGTAAAAGCCCTTTGATGGCTTCATTCTGTCTTGTGGTTTCCAAACGCCCAAACTTGAGTACTCAGAAATAAATATCCATTGATTATGGGTCCTTTTCCTTCCCTTTTTCCTCCTTTGCATTTCGGCTAAAGAATTTTGAGTTTTGGGTGCTTTGTTCAGTTTTATGTGTTTTTCCTCTAATTTCCTGACAGGTCTAACACTACCACAAGTCATTAAACCCTTCTGCTCTGGATCCTGCCTGCCAACATGACATAGCATCGAGCTCTATATGAAAAGGTGTCTCAGGCACTGTAGCTCTCAGAGAAGAAAACGCTGCTGGATATGTCTACCTGATAGCATACAGAGGGTCCCACTAGCCTGCCTTTTAGGAGCCCAGCAACCTCTGACATCATCACCAGCTGCCGCCAGGTGTGTGCTGATAAAAAGGACACCACTAGTCTCTTACTCCTCTTTCTGTTTCTCTCTGCTTCTGTCATGGGTTCCCTCCCCCCTTCTCCCATCCCCCCACGTTCCCACAATACCTTCATACCAGATCATCTGTTGCATGGCATCTTTATCATTATTATAACACTATCTCCTTCCTGCCGCCCCCAAAAACCCAGAATCTAGCCATTTATATGGAATGCCCAGTGTTGCCTTGTTACAAGCTCCTGGCACAAATCAACAGAATTTAGAAGTAGGAACATACACATGCTTTCAGAAGGTCAGAACCTGGGGATTCAGTCCTTGGACCCCACATTCCACATTCCAGGTAAGCAGGAGGCACTCTGGACAGATTTAATTTGAGGTTCCACAACTTCAGATGATCAAACTTAGACAAAAAAAACTCTAAGGAAAAAAAATTCCTGAATTCATAAAATAATTCTTCTTTTGGTAAAGAAGTTCCTAGGGGAAAAACACCTAAACTTTACCTACTTTTAACTACGTAGGGCTTTTGACAGAGAAAGCAGCAAGGGAGCTGCTGGTTCAGAAAGTAACTCTAGGCATGGCTGAACTAGCGACTGCACTGCTCAAAATCATTCCTTCCTTTCAAGCCCTAAAAGTAGAATCTAAAGCCTAAGAGGCCCTGCCCCTGCTGTAGCCCTGCCTACCTGCCCCTGCTATAGCCCTGCTTACCTGCCCCTGCTGTAGCCCCTGCTGTAACCCTGCTTACCTGCCCCTGCTGTAGCCCTGCTGTAACCCTGTTTACCTGCCCCTGCTGTAGCCCTGCTTACCTGCCCCTGCTGTAGCCCTGCTTACCTGCCCCTGCTGTAGCCCTGCTTACCTGCCCCTGCTGTAGTCCTGCTGTAACCCTGTTTACCTGCTCCTGCTGTAGCCCTGCTGTAACCCTGCCTACCTGCCCCTGCTGTAGCCCTGCTGTAACCCTGCCTACCTGCCCCTGCTGTAGCCCCGCTTACCTGTACACACACTCCTCTCTCCAGTGCCCCCACCCAGAGCAAAAGAGGCTGAAAATGAGAAAGAAACCTTGTCTTTGATGCCTCTTCAGTGTGTGTAGAAAAGACAACAAAAAAGGAATATGAAAACTGCCCCTGTCTTCTGTTGATAAACAGGAACTGCTGGTGGAGCATGACCACAAAGTCAAATCACAGCCCTAACAACGCAAGCGAGGAAAAGGGCCTTAACTTCCATACAGAGCACTGTTTTAAATTTGAATGCAGACTTTCTACATTTTCACAGCAACTGGAGCAGTTCCAGCTCTCTGGAACTCCTTGCTCTACCAAAGACCACAAAGTAAAAGACAACTTTAAGCATGTTATCCCATGTCAACTGAGCAGCCCGCTGCCACCAGACACAGTTCCACTGTCCACCCTGACAGCTCAGTAAGAGTAAGCTCAGGAGGGAAGGAGCCTCCTGCAATGACTGCATACTGGATAGTGGCAGCTCCCGCTGGGCAGAGCTGTTACGTGCCCCACCCTGTACGCTGCAGTCTGCATTTCCCTGGTGGTGAACGACAGTAAACATCTTTTCATTTCCTGTGTTCCCAGCTGTAGGTTATCGCTAATTCTGTTAATGGTCGTTTGCAGAAAAGCTTTAATCTTAATTAACACAGTATGTGATGTTTTTCTTTTATGGTTCTTCCTCTTGGTGCCATGTATAACTCTTTCAAGTTCCAAATACTTCCAGTGTTTTCAACTAAAACTTTCCCAGTTTCATGTTTCACATCTGTATTTACAAGCCATTTTAATTCTGAATGTAAAGTATGAGACTGAGGTCCAACATTTATGCATGCTTTATGTAAACGTACAGCTGTTTCTGTGCTATTTGCTGAGAAAGCTATCCTTTCCCCACCCCTTCTATGGCATGTTTGCTCGAACTGAAGCGGCCACACACGCCAGTGTCTTGCTGAAGCCTTTCTGTGCCCGCCCTTTGCCAACACTCACTGTTGTCATTATTATCACTTTGCTTCCCTCCTACACTTTTATGTGATTTTCTTCCTGTTGTCATTGTTGGCTTAAGACAGGGCTCGCTGCAGCTGAGACTCGGGTGTGCGCCATGCGGACCCTTCCTAGTCAGTCTCTTTCAGAACTGCTCTAGTTATTCTAGTTCTTTCCTCTCTACATAAGCTGAAAGGACTTGTACTGGCACAGGACACCCCAAGGTCAAGTTCTCAGCACAAAGGAGATTTATTTGCCCCAAGGGACAGAGGGCAGGGAATAAGAGATGAAGACAGGAAATAGAGGTCAAGGGAGAAAGGAAAAGAACAAGGGAGAGGCCAGGGATATTTGTCCCCGAGGACAAAGGGCAGGGATGGAGACAAACACAGGGGATGCAGGGTTATGAGAAGGGGGAAGAAGCAAGGGAGAGGGGGAAGGGATATTTGTCCAGAAGGAGTGGGACAAAGGACCACCTCTGGTTAGAGGGGAGAGAGACATGGCCCACAGGTAAAGGGGGACCTGACACGCCCCTCCGCCCTCCTCCCCCAGGATGAATTGCTTTTGATTGGGCGTGTTAATGAGGGCAGCCAAAAGGAGGCTTGTGATTGCTGGACTTCAATGCCTTGATAGCTGGATCCTGGCAGGCAGCCTCAGGAGTGGCTAGCTTTAAGAATGTAATCTAATGGTTGCCATGCTCGGGCCAGCTAGAGTCCCTACAGAAACTCTGAAGTCACTTGTCTGTTTCTGTAAAAACTGTTATGATTTTGTTGACTGTTATAATGAAAGGGCAAAATTAATGCCATGCTCTGTATGAGGCCTTGCCAATGAGGTGACCCTTCTCCCTGCCAGCAGTCTCAGAAACCTCACCACAGCGATTATATACAATTAGCTCCCAAGGTTCCTCTGAGAGCAAAAGGCTTCCCCTCCAGACTCAGCCTTCACCCAACCTGCCAAAAGGCTGACATTCCTGTGACCCACAACCCACTTATGGTCTTTTCCCTTTATAAACCCAACCCAATGCCCTTGAAGCTCTGGGCCACTCTCCTATCCTGCTGTGTCAGGAAGGATTGTGATCTGAGGCTCAAGCCTGTAATACAGGACCCTGTGCATGCTGCATTGGTATTGAGTCCTGGTGGACATTTCACAGGGGGGGGGGTGCAGGGGGGGGGGGGGGGCGGAGGCAGAGGGTGTGTCTCGTGATCTGGGCATTACAATAACAAATCCACCAATCAATTTAAGGGGAACTGCCTTCTTTGTGTTGAGTCTCCCAATCCAAGAATACTGTATACCTTGATTCTTTTCATGAGATTGTGATGGACAACTTTTGTTTTTTGAAGACTGAAGATCTGTATGAAAGTTGGTCTTACACTAGAGGATGAACCAAGTGACCTAATCTGCAAGTGTTCACTGCACAAAAGGTCTCTCTAGCCACAGGGCATGTTACTTTCTACAAATACGGCATATTTACGATTCTTTGTGTAGCATTTCCCTAACCAGGCCAAACTGTAGCCACTGAATTCGACCTTTTTTCCTGGCTGTTTTGTAGAACAGCGCTACACGTCTACCCCATCATGTATTTTTTGCTGGTACTCTCTCAAGATCTGCTACTACTGGCTTCATGCCTTTCCTTGATGTGGTTCCTACACAAACAAGGATTCTCTGCATTGAAAACCCAGCAATGAGGCCCTGATGAAAGGACAAAGGGAACTTAGTTCTGTGTCCTTGTGCAGGAGTGGATCTGGCAAGGCCTGCCTAAGGCTGGAGTCAGTGCCTCGAAGGAGTCACGGTTGTAATGTTTCTGGGGACCTGACTCTTCCCCCTTGGCTATGGTTATCAATCCTTAGGCAGCTGTGTCTGTGGTATTCTGTGTTCTTTTTACCAATATTGTCCCGACTTAGCTGTCCACTGACCTTGGACATTTTCCCCTTGCAATTAGTATGTATGTATGATGCTGTATTTCCTAATAAACTTACTTGGCACTAAGTTTATTTCTCATCCCTGGCCCTTGCACTTGACACCTTGCCATTCAGGACTCTCATTCCGGCAGGTCCGGATTACATATGAACTAAGTAAGCAGAGTGCAGATTTAATGGGAGGCAGAGATGCTCACATCCTAATTTAAAAGTTAGTTGAGGGTCTGGAGAGAGAGCTTAGCAGTTCAGAGGACTTGTCACTCTTTCAGAGGACTCAGGCTCAGGTCCCAGCACCCACATGGTGACTCACAACCACTAGTGACTCCAGTTCTAGGGGATCTGATACCTCTCCCAACCTTCCAGGAAAACAGGCATGCACACGGCTTACAAACAAATATGCAGGTAAAATACACACATAAAATAAAAGAAATTTAAAGTTATTTTTCCAAGGCAGCTGCTCACCTTATTGTGAACCCAGATAGCGGGAGGGTGGTTTGTATATTTCACTGCCAGTTCTATTATTCTCTCTCGCTCTAGCAGCTGGGGACTGGAGCAAATTGAAAAGCCACCGACCACTGAGACTCCTGGGATGAAGAAATCAACCCTAAAAGGACGAACAAACCATCACTCTTAAAAAACTCTCAACAGCAGGCAACAAAATAAAACTGACATTTTAGTAAGACAAAGAAAAAGATAAACTCCTATATTAATAAAAGAGGAACAACATAACCAATCTTACAAAAATAAAGAATTCTTCATTAATTTTATGAAAAACAAAACAAAACAAACAAAACAAAAAAAACCCAGCCAGACGTGGTGGTGCATGCCTTTAATTCCAGCACTTGGGAGGCAGAGGCAGGTGGATCGCTGTAAGTTCGAGGCCAGCCTGGTCTACACTGCGAGTCCAGAACAGCCAAGGCTACACACAGAAACCCTGTCTCGAAAAACAAAAAACAAAAATAACTATCAGAAATGACACAAGAAGAAACAGAAAAACCTGATCATGTCTACATAAACTCAAACAACTGAATTAACGAAACTTCACAGTAAGAATTCTGGTTCAGGCGGCATCACTGGTGAGTTCCATCACATGTAACTAGAATTGATTCCAACCCTTCAGAAGCTTCCCCAAACGGAAGAGAACAAACACTTTGAACTTACTCTAGTGAAGCTGGTATTACCCTGATATCAAAGACACTGAATGAAAACCACAAACAACATCCATTCAAACAGAGACAGAAAAATTCCAAGAATATACGGCTGCCTTAACATCTGTCCTCATTAATTTTTTTTTTTTTTTTTTTTTAGTTTTGGAGACAGGGTTTCTCTGTGTATCCTTGGCTGTTCTGAACTCTCTCTGTAGATCAGGCTGGCCTCAAACTCACAGTGACTCACCTGCCTCTGCCTCCCGAGTGCTGGGATTACAGGCGTGCACCACCATCACCTGGTTCCTCATTACTTTATCAGCTTGAGTGCTAGGTTCAGTGAGACTTTCCTCAGAAGGAAAAGGCAGCCAGGAATGATGGCGCACACACGCAGATCTCCAAAGTTGAGGCAAGGCCCTTCTTTCAGCCATTCTGCCTACTCTCTTAGAACAAAGACTGGGTTTTAGAAATGCATGAGTGCCTAGCAACCCTAACCAGAGGATCAGGTGGCTGCAATGTGCTCAGTTAGTGAGCCTGTCTGTAGCCCCCGTGGCCGAGCTGTGGTCCCACAGAGCAGCACTTTGCCTGGTGTGGAGCTGGACAATGAAAGATAGGTTTCAGACATCACAGAGGGGCATGGTTCCAGCCACAAAGGAATCGAGTTGTTCATGACTCAACAGAATGACCCAGAATTCCTCTCTCCTCATGGGGCATACCAAGTACAGAAGTCCTTTCCATAGGAAAATATAACACCCAATAGCAACTTTATAAATACAGAGTTGAACATGGGAAACATCACTCACCACTGGCCAGCCTTAAAGGAAAAGTCTTTATCAGCAACAAGCAAGCGAAGGCTCTTCACTGACGGAGACTCGTGGGCGATTTCACACACCTTAGCTGCAGCCACGACCTGAAGCAGAGAGGCAGGGGGCTTAGAAACATGTGGTTTTGGAAACTTGTCCAACAAGGCAAAGCACACACTGCTTTGCTCTGCCCTCCATCAGTGAGTGAACTAAATGAACTATGAAACGTACTACAGTGCTTCTGTTTTCTGAGTACAAAGTCATCACTACAGGAACTGTGGAACCAGTACCCATGGGCGCTGGCTAGACACCCTGAGTTCTGGGGTGGGATGCCCCTGGCACCTACAGGCCTCTTCAGAAGTAGGCCATGTGGAACACAGTTGCTTCTGAGCAAGAGGTCCATGGCACGCTAACAGCAGATGTTCACGGAAGACATCAAATGCTTTTTAAAGAGCAAAGACACAGAACACTGGGTTTGTACTTATGTGCTTTCCTCTTGCCTTTGAACTCACTCACCCCTGCCTCCCAAGCCCTGATTAAGGTATGCACCACCATGCCTGGCTCGTGTACTTGGTTCTGAATTTATTACATTTTTTTTCTAAAATATACACATGATCTTAAAGCAAGAGCACCACAGGGGCCCTTCCTACTAGGAGTTTGGGGCAGTACTACCTTGGTGATGCACTGGCTTTCTGAATGGCCACAGAGTGATTTGGGAAATATTCAGTGAGGGTAATTCATGCTGTGACACCTGTCAAATGTAAAACCCTCTCCACTTCCTTTATTCCACCTCTGCTCGGTACTTCTCTTCCTCCTCTAAATCTGGGACATTAATCTGAGGGCGGAAGACAGGCACGACTCCCCTAAGCTTCCTTCTGCTTAATTCCTACTATGGTATTGGGCAGGAGCTGACCAAACCCTCAATGGGGCCCCAACCAGCCCCAGCAGCAAACACTGTGGAAGCCTCCCACCCTGGTGCTAGCTCAGCCTAGGACGCTGAGGTCTGACCAACTCTCAGTGGGAGATCACTTTTAAAAAACCCACTAGAAAAGCCTCACCTCCTCAACATAGCTCCTGAAACTTCCACCCTCTGTCCTCTGCGGCAAAACCCCTTGCCCCTCTTCCTCTGCACTGCTGCTAATCTCTTCTTCCTCCTGTCTTGTAGAACAAGTGGGTGACTTTCCACAGCAGCCCCTAGGCCTGAACCTTTCACAAAAGATAGGGTCTCCCTACATAGGCCAGGCTGGCCTGGCGCTTGCTGTCCTCTGTGTTAGTGCTAAGATTACAGATCTGTGCCACCAGGCTACGTCCTGGCCCTGCTCCCAGAGATCCAGTTTCTTCACTTCCTCTCTTCTCTTCCCATTTCTCATTCTGTTTCAGAGGGAAAAAAAAAAAATAGAACTAAAGAGAAGGGAAATGAGGTTAGGATTTTTTCCCCTAAAGACAGCAATACCATCAGGATTGTAATCCTGTAACTGTCTGACTCCTGGCATCAGGTGCCCTTTTAATCGTACCATCAGAGCGTACAGTAGTCCTTCTTTGTCCTAAACAGGAGCAAAGGAACCGCCCCAAAGTCCTAATACTTCTGCCCTATAAGATCCCAAAAGATGACTCTAATCCAAAACTATTACCTACTGGACAAACCACAGCACTTTGGTGAGTCATGTTTGATTGGACACAGAGAGCCTGATTTGCCTACATCCTTCAATGGCTAACTCCAACCACAAAGATACTGTTTAGTGATGAAAATACTTAATATCTGGGCCTTTGGACAATGTTTGCCTCAGTTTGTCCTAGTTTATCTATCTGCCTCTACATACCACAAAGAGAGTACATACCAGCTTGTGATATAAGCCTGTTTTTCTCTTTACAACTGACAGGACCTCACTTTCATAAAGAAATTATTAACAAGCTTCTCATTCATACAATCAGCACTTTGTTGTCTTGTGTTTTCAGATTCACCAATAGGAGAGTCTAGTTTTCTACATGCCTATACCTTACTCTGCTGAATTAGCTTTATATACTTCTCAAAAAGAAAAGGTCAACTTAAAGTGGACTCAACAATCACCTTTAGTACCAAAGCAATTCTCTAAAGAAGAATTGAGTTTTAAAAGTAGGACCTAAATAGGATATATGTTAAATTATCTCTTTGTATCAAAACATAGAATGAAACTACTGTGACAATACAATTTCTGATCATGTTTGTAGTTTTTTTTTTTCTTGGTTCACTGAGACAACACTAAGCTAAACACACCTGAATAGGTATGAAACAACTCAAAAGAGAAAAGCAGATCTCCACCATGTGTTTTTAGCGGAAACAGGGCTGCTTGCTGAGATAAAGGGTGAGGCTCCTCTAGTTCCCAGTCCTTGCACCCTTCAGGTGGCAGGTTAGCTTCCTGTAGCCTGAGTGTGATTGACAGCCCGCAGGGAAGGGCCATGAGCTGCCTGTAGCCTGAGTGTGATTGACAGCCCACAGGGAAGGGCCATGAGCTGCCTGTAGCCTGAGTGTGATTGACAGCCCACAGGGAAGGGCCATGAGCTTCCTGTAGCCTGAGTGTGATTGACAGCCCGCAGGGAAGGGCCATGAGCTTCCTGGCTCAGATGTTAGTGCTGCTCTGATGAGCTAGGAGGGTCTTCTAAAGCAGACGAACAAGGACTCTGTGACATGATGGCCACAAAAGAAAAAAAGGTAAGCCATTCATAACGTGTAGGCTCTACAAGTTCCCTTTCCTACAGGACGCCTCAGTGTACCTGTGAGGGACGGGCCTCGCCATGACTGCGCTCTCTCACCCAAACAGCCCACTTATGCCAGACTTAGTGAAACATTTAGTACTGCTTGGCTGTTGCTTCCAAATTAGTTCCCATATGTTCTGCTCAGGAAATTCCAGAACAGGAAAATCTCCCCGAATGTCCCTCATAGGGAAAAGCCTCACCTAATGTCTTTCCTATAAGCCAGTCAGGTACAAAGTGCCCAGCCAGGAAAACCCACCATGCCCCAAAGGTACAAACCTCCCGTCGGAGGGCACTTGCAGTTCTCTCCAAGTGATCCGTTTTCCTTTTGGATTTCATTATGCTTTTTAAAAGAAGGTAAACTTAGGTTATTAAGCATTATCCTCATAAAATAATAAAACTAGTTTCCCCTGCTCCCCCACCTACATAATTATGGCTATGGAAAATACAATTAATTGTGGATTCTGCAAAATACTGAAAGTCTGCCAGTCATAGGTTGCACACGCAATAGTGTTTCCGATCTGATGGCATACGAATGGAAACAGGATGCTGCCTCTCTTGATTTTGAAGGACTCCCAAACAAGGTCTCTGAGAAGCAACTCAAATGACACCAAAGGCTGACAACGTACCTGGTTAGGGAAAGGTGACGCAAAGTGCTGGCTGTCAATTTCCACAAAGCTGCCTGAGTGCAGACGGCTCCCACAGGACCGCAAGACAGACCAGGAATAAGGACAACGTGGGCCATGGTGCTTCCTTGGCAACGGTTAGCTGAAATTTATAACCATTTTCAGAGAAAGCAGAGAAATGCCGAACTATGTTAGGGGGCTAGAGATGGCTCAGTGGTTAAGAACACCAGCTGTTCTTCCAGAGGACCTGGGTTCAATTCCCAGCACCCACATGGCAGCTCACAAACATCTGTAACTCCAGTTCCAGAGGATCTGATGGCCTCTTCTGATCTTTGCAAGTACCAACACATGGTGCACAGACATAAACACAGACAAAACCACCCATGCACATAAAAACACAACATCTGCCCACATAGTGGAAGGAAGAAAATCAACTCCCACAAATTGTCCTTTGGCTTCCATTTGTATCCACCCAACACACGAATGAATGAATGAATGAATGAATGAATAAGTGTGGTGGTCTGAATAGGTTTGGCCCCCATAAACTCTTGTGTTTCAATGCTTGGCCATGTGGAATGACACTACTAGGAGGTGTGGCCTTATTGGAGGAAGTGGGGCCTTGTTAGAGGAAGTAAGTCACTGTGGAGGCAGGGCTTTGAGGTCTTAAAGGCTCAAACTATGCCCAGTTTCCTCCTGGTCTGCAGTTCTCAGCTCCTTCTCCAGCACCGTGTCTGCCTGCATGCTGCCATGCTTCCCACCATGATGATGGACTAAACCTCTGAAACTAAGCCAGTCCCGATTCAAGGTTTTGTTTTGTTTTATAAGAGTTGCCATGGTCATAGTGTCTAGCCAACAGTGAAGTTTCTGTAGTTTTTCATTCACTGAAAACTACTAAGGGCCCAATAGGAAGCAGGGGCTTG
Organism: Acomys russatus; assembly: GCF_903995435.1. Taxonomy (NCBI): domain Eukaryota; kingdom Metazoa; phylum Chordata; class Mammalia; order Rodentia; family Muridae; genus Acomys; species Acomys russatus. The sequence continues at coordinate 60,828,457 of NC_067139.1, read as the reverse complement.
CCTAAGCTTTGGCAGTGCAGTTTGAAGAACGCTTCAGAGAACTTAGCTTCTCACAGGTAGAGATAAAATTAAACCAAGGGGGATGTAAACCAGAATCTATCAAAGGCCACAGCTCCCTAAGTAGCCTTGAGATAGACTGAGTCTTTTTGTTATATTACAGTTTGGCAGCCTTGAGAATCCACATGCTACTGGCTGTTTCCCCAGAAAGTGGAAGAGGTGTACAGTCTCTGCTACCTCATGCAAGGCTACTAAGGTAGTTCCCCCCCCCCACCTTTAAATGTGCTAAACCAAAAACTGTGTGTTAGTCACTGAAAGCAAGCAAACAGAACTCACTTTAGAGACCCATGGGATTCTGGGAGTCCTCAGCTGGCTGACACATTATTTTCGTCCTGGTACTATAATAAGACTTCTGGATTGACAGCACCTGGAACACAGACACGTTTCCTGTGTGCTGAAACTCCTATAAAGTCCCGGCAATGGCAGGGACAATAAATTGTTAAGTGCAAAGACAGGAAACAGAAAAAGCCCCGTCAAGTCTTACTTGCAAACAAAAAGGCTCCTTTGGAGTTACAAGTGTGAAGCCCTGTGGAAGAGTGCTTACTTGGCAAGCACACAGGCCCTGGGTTTGAGGGGAGGGGCCTCATTACAAGCAAAGGTCTCCACTCTCAATTACTCCCCACCCGCAATCCTTCCCCCTCCTGGGGACATTTCTTTTTGATTAATCCTCATCGGCTGCTTCTTGATCTTCCTTGGCCTGAGTCAGCTCCTGCAGATGAGGTCACCCATCCTACGAAATGCCCTCCCTACTGCTGCATCCTGCTATCTGTGGCCCACCTCCCCATCTGGCCACAGGTGGCTCCCCTAACCGTTCTGCCCAGCTTGAGCCGGGGCTGTGCAGAAGAAAGTACAATCAGGGTCAAGCGCTGGAAAGATGATACACTTATGGCACTTTGGGCCAAATTCCCTACTGAGTAGTTGATCCTCCAGTGAAAGGTGGACATTGTTTTAGACAACTCCTGCCCAAAATAAATGTTCTTACATTACAGCACACCTTTGGTGACTATTCTGTTTAAAACATCTACTTCTCACTCAACTGGAAAATAATGGGGCAGTTAATTTTTTTTTAAAGTTGTTCTTTTTCTTTCTTTCTTTCTTTTTTAATATTTTTTTATTTATTTAATTTTTTACTTTATGTCTGTTGGTGTGAGGGTGTCAGATCTTGGAGTTACAGACAGTTGTGAGCTGCCATGTGGGTGCTGGGAATTGAACCCGGGTCCTTTGGAAGAGCAGGCAGTGCTCTTAACCACTGAGACATCTCTCCAGCCTAAAAGCTGTTCTTTTTCAAAGATTAAATTCTGCTAACAGTATCACGATGAGGAGTGTCATCTATTGGTGGCACTCTGGTAAATAAAGGCATTTTTGTAAAATTGTGTTCAACTTGCCTTCTAAACTTTATTCCAGTTCTTAAACTAAAGTGTTATTTTTGTTGTTGTTTGTTTTGTTTTGTTTTGAATCAGACTGGCAAGAAGGTGCAGTGGGTAAAGCACCTGCTGCCAAGGCTGAGGATCTGGCCAAGAGATGGGTGATAACTACAATTAAAGGGTAGTTACAGATGACAATGCGTGTGATGGAGGAGTCAGGAGTGATGGGGAGGGGCAGTGGCAGCTGATGTCAGAGCCTTAAGAGGCAGCCAGGCAGATATGAAGAGGAGACAGGAAAAACACTGCAGCCGAGGTCTTGGCAAGAGCAAAGCCCCAGCAAGAAACAACTCAGGGGAGTTAGAGGAGCCACGGCCAGGGTGCCTGGAGAGCAGGCAGGGGATGCAGGGCAGCAAGCTGTATAAGTAGGTGTGTCCTGGTCACAGCAGGGCACTAGAAGCAACTGAAGGACCTGAATAAATTAGGACAAGGACACGGTCCCCTTCCCATTGTTAAATGATTGCCCAGGTTGAAGCAGAGAGTCAAGAGTCTAGTCTAAGGGGGTGGAGAGATGACTCGGAGGTTAAGAGCACTGCCTTAAGGACCACTTCCAAAGGTCCCGAGTTCAATTCCCGGCACCCATATGGTGGCTCACAACCATCCATAATGAGATCCGGTGCCTGTCCTGGCCTGTAGCTGTATGTGCAAGCAGAGCACTGGATACTTAATAAATGAGTTGTTAATTCTGATAGAACAGCAGCCACAGAGAGCAGAAAGGGACAGTATAAAAACATGTTTGGGAATTAGTCCCTATAACTTGCTGATAGGTTCCTGCGGATAGGAACACCCCTCCCGCCTCCCCCCCTGCTGTTTTCCCCTCACTCTGCCTGATTCAGACCACACACAGCAGTCATTCAGGAAGAGTCTAGTTCTAGGATCAAAAGGGTCCAAGTTAGCATCATGGTTTTGCCTTAGCAAACTCTTCAGTCGCTGACTCTCCTTTCCCAAAGCTAAAGATACACCCGATCTGTGCCCCGCTGTGTTATTCTAATGACACAGTACACATAAGAGTTATCGCCAACAGTGTCAACTGCCATAAGCAAATGGCTCATTAGTTTTTCTATTTTAAACAACACACACACACAAATGATTAGTTGAGAAATTACAAAGAAAAGCTAGCTGGCCTCTGTAACTTCAGGTTTTAAGACCCGCCCCACCCCCGCCCCGCCCTGAAAATTTTTTTGATGGCTCTGAATTGCTTTCTGAAAGGTCAGGACTTGGGGTGCCGCTAAGCTAGTAGGGCAGATATTAGCACGCAAAGGACCCAAAGTTTGACTCCCAGAACTAGTAAAAAGAAATGCTTTTAGATTGTAGTCTATTATTTAAATCTTCTTCTTATTGTATTCTGCCTTCGTGGACGTCAGCGCACCATGTGTGTGCCTGGTGCGTAAGGAGGCCAGGAGGAGTTGGATCCCCTGGGACTGGAGTTACAGACAGGTGTGAGTCTCCCACATGGGTGCTGGAACTCAAACCCAGGACCTCTCGCAGGGCAACAGTGATACTAACTTCTGCGCCAATTCTCCAGCCCCTTTTTATTGATATTGTTTTTATGTGCACGGGTAGTTTCCCTTCATGTATATCTGTGCACCGTGTGCATGTACGGTGTCCTCAGAGGCCACAAAAGGGTGTCCTGGAACTGGAGTTACGGAAATAACTAACTTCAAGGTGGGTGGTAGGAAGCTAATTTGGGTCCTCAGGAAAAGCAGCCAGTGCTCTTAACTGACGAACCATCCCTTCAGGCCTTTGTTTGTTTTGCCTTTTAGATAACAATTTATAAATACTATAACCTAACGACTATACATACTATGAGCCAAATATGGCTACATCCAACTGTGTGTGTTGTATGTGTGAGCTCAAGGCAGAGGTTGATTCTTTAGTCATTCTCCACCGTATTTTTTTAAGACAGCCTCTTCCTGTACCTGGAGCTCACAACTGGTTGGCCACTGTACTCCAGGGAGCCACTAGTCTCTGTGCCTCTGCCTCTGCTTGCATCAGCGCTGGGGTTAAGAGCCATTTATTTCACTCACCAAGCCACTGCACATGCAAGAGTGGCTCAGAAGAACTGAAGATGGCTACCAACCATGATCATCTGAACTAAACACAGACACCTGAAAATCAGTTTCCTTCTGTCCCAGAGGCTACCTGGAAAGTATTTGTAGCTATAAAGATACCAGACTGCCACAGGATTTCTCTCTTGCCCAGCCAGGCCATAGTTAGCCTTCAACAGGCTACAAATACCTCCTAGTTGATGTACAGTCCTCCAATTAGGTTTAAAGAAAAAAGAAAAAAGGAAGCAGAATCTTTGAAACAACCTTCCATATACTTGTTTGATGTTAACTTCTGGTTTTCCTCCTAAAGACTTCTCTGCCTTGAGGTTTTCCCACTTTCAACGGGCGTCAACATACAGTGTCCTTTCAGCATGTACAAAATTGGTAGCTTACACATACACCCGTAGATAAACACTGAGTATAAGTTACAGAAATGTAAACCACATAAGCTATACATGTGATGGCTCAACTACTCATTCCCGTGCAAAAGCATCTTTTCTCAGAAGAGAGCTCCCACAGCCCACCTCACTTCTGCCACAGTGGGTTTTCACTACCCTGCACCCCTCCAGTGAGCTGTGAGTGAGGCAGTCATACAGTGAAGCTCCAAAGTCCCTGGTTGTAAGCAAAACAGGCCCAGCACTGCTTTCAGCCAGCCCCTACCCTGTGGTCTAGATATGTAATCTTGGGCAAGATGGCCAGTCTCTGAATCTGAGTTAATGATGGATAAAATGAAGTTTCGAACCTCAAGATCAACAAGCCTACATTTAACACATACAGGGAGCCCACTAAAAAACTCATTAAAAGTGATTATTACGGCGACTACACGGCTCTCTCTGTAGTGACTACTGCAAGCATGGCTAGAACTCGTCCGTGTCTTGCATCAGGGGATCCGAAGGCGGCTGGGGTGAGGCAGGCAGCGATGTACCTGCAGGCAGGAACTCTTAACAGGCCAGGCATCAGTCAGAGCTCAAGGTCGCTTGAAACGCAATTCCAGGAGTGCTGTGTGTCGAGGAGGGCTGGAGAAGAGAATGCTGTGTGGTTCTCTGAGCCTCAGTGACGAGGCGACCCCCTCTTAGGAGAGCCGTAGCCTCCAGCAACTCTTGAACGGCTTTCTGCAGTCAGTGATGGAGAACGAGACTCGGAGACTCCACCAGCAAGTGAAACTCGTTTGTAGCCCAGGCCCAAACTCCCCGGGTCCCGGGGTGACGTAGCAGCCGTGCGAGGGAGCCCCTCATACTATTGGTAGTTGCCATCCAGTGGGCGGAGAGCTGCGCAACCCTGCAGCGCAGGAAGCACGCTTTTCCTAGCCGTTAGGCTATCTCCACGGCGACCGCGACCGGGTCACCCATTTGGCCGCGACGGTCGACGTTACGTCATCGCCTGTGCGCCCGGAAGTGATTGTCCGGGCTCCAGGGCAGGCCTTGAAATCCGGGCCTACCCTGCACGGGCGGCGGAATTAAGCAAATCGATGCAGTGCCGACCCGGTGACCATGGCGGTGTTTCACGACGAGGTGGAGATCGAGGACTTTCAATATGACGAGGACTCGGAAACATATTTCTACCCCTGCCCTTGTGGGGATAACTTCGCCATCACCAAGGTACTTTTAGGGCCTGCCAGCGACTCCTCGAGCATGCGCGGTTTCGCTTCCGGTGTCCCTGGGAAGGATCGGTCATCCACCTGTTTTTCTGAACCTCCGCCCCTAAAGTTGTAACCTCAGCCGTCAGGGATACAGGGTCTGATGAAGCTGTCATGGAAGCTGTCAGGCCTACAGGGGCTGATTAAGGGCGCAGTTCTCCCCAGGCCCATCCTTATAATCTGTTTCTGGGAACGTTTTAGGAGAAGGGAACTCTATTTTGTATCTCAGGGTTTTGGAGGCGATCAAGCCAACCTTTCTCCCTGGTTGTTTTCCTAGATGACGGTGGGGAAAGTTCTCTGTGCTGTTACCCAACCCAAGACTTGCACGCAGCCGTGGGAGAGAGGTTTGTGCAAAGATGAGCGAAGGGAGACTCTGCTGACCATGTGTTGTTTGATTTCGTTGTAGGAAGATTTGGAAAATGGAGAAGATGTGGCAACGTGCCCTAGCTGTTCTCTCATTATAAAAGTGATTTATGACAAAGTAAGGGATACGTTAAAGGGGGCGGGTGGTGTGAGGTAATGTCAGAGGCCTAAAGCGTGTTGTCTGATAGAAAAGTGAAGAAGTGTTCGTTTTTGTTGTTTGTTTCTTTTGTTTTTTGGGGTTTTGTTTTGTTTGATAGTTTTTTTAAGAGAGGGTTTCTTTTTCTCTGTGTAGCCATGGCTGTCCTGGACTTGTAGACCAGGCTGTCCTTGAACTCAGCGATCAGCCTGCCTCTGCCTCCCTGAGTGCTAGGATTAGGGCGTTGGCCACCAACTGGCTTCTTTGTGCATTTGAGACAGGGTTTTAATGTCGCATTGGCTGTACTGGAAATCACTATGTAGATCACGCTGGCCTCAGAGATCCACCTGCCTTTGTACCCCAAGATCTGGGATTAAGGGGATGTGTCACCACGCCCAGTCTAGATGAGTGTTTTTTAGCTGTGTGCTAGATGAAGGGCTATTTTTTAAAAGCTTTAAAAATTGTTAGTAAGTACCGGGCGTGGTGGTGCACACCTTTAATCCCTGGACTCAGGGAGGCAGAGGCAGGCAGATCTCAGTGAATTCGAGGCCAGCCTGCTCTACAAAGTGAGTCTAGGACAGCCAAGGCTACATAGAGAAACCCTGTCTCAAAAAACCAAAAAGAAAATAGAATTTGTTGGCATTTTTATAATAGCATAAATGGATTTTCCCATAACGTTTCACATCTTGAATTTTCATTGCTAGTGTTAAAAAAAAAAAAAAAAAAAAAAAGAGGGAGAAATGATAGAGCAGTGAAGAAAACGTAATAGTTGAGTGGATTCTGTAATGAAATGTAAAGGGATGTCAATGCATTTGTGGGACAAAAACCTGGTGACCAATAGCATTTCTTCTTCTGTCTTAGGATCAGTTTATGTGTGGAGAAACAGTCCCAGCACCTTCAACCAACAAAGAGCTAGTTAAATGCTGACGAAGCCCTCAGGAACTCCAATCCTGAGAGCAGGGGAGGAGCCCAGGTGGAAGGGTGAGTGCAGTTACCAACCTCTTCCGTGGGTGTGGATCATCTTCAGCCGCTGAACTCGTCATGGAAAAGCAAGCCTGTGTGTGACATCTCAGACCTGGATTTCATGCTTACATGGAATTGGCAGGATTCCTCAGTGTCCACCTGAATGTGAGGAAGAGCCTTATAAACTAGTGCTTTTTCCTTCTCTCAGTTGCGTCATTTGAATATCTTAAAACTAACTCATTTTCTGAAAGCCTCAATCCCGAGGGTCTTTATGTTTTGAGGATGTATTATTTTTAATCATGTGTATGTGTGTATTTGTGTGTGTGGGTATGTACATGTGAGTACAGTTTACCCAAGAAAGCCAGAGGCACTGGATCTTGTGGAACGGGAGTCACAGGCAGTTGGGAACCACCTGATATGGGTGCTGGCATCCAAACTTGAATCCTCTGAAGCACTATGCCTTCCTAACTTTAAACCATCTCTCCAACCCATGATAGGAGTTTTTAAAAGATTATTTTGCTGGACAGTGTTGGCACATGCCTTTAATCCCAGCACTCAGGAGGTGGAAGCGAGTGGATCTCTCAGTGATGAAATCTGTACCTTTTCAGGAGCTGCACTTGCGGCTGCTTGGCCCGCCAGTCACCCAGGCCTTGCTGTGATTGCATTGTTCATGTTCTTACTCATCTCTGTTACAATTCACATGTGAAGTTCAGTTATGGTATTGGATTGTAAGGCCACGGTTTCTCCATATCTTCCACTTGGGGACAAAGAAGGAAATGGTAAAAGAAACAGACCCCACTACTCTGCATCCCTGATGTCAGGATGGGTAAAAAGAAATAGCCAACGGGGGATGAAGCTGGCAGCAGTGAGAGAGTGCAGCCTGCCAACTTGGCAAATGAAAGTACATGAGTAATTTTGCCAGCGGGGAAACAAGAATTTCTGTGTCAGGGCCTTTACATATTGAAGTGGCTGATGGAATTGCAGTTCAGATGGGTGTGTGCTGAGCCCTCGATGGCAGTGGCTACAACATCACAACCCTGTGTCAGCACTAGAGTCCTAACGAGTGGAAACTCTAACAGAAAGGAGCCTGGTGAGCTGGCTCTGACAGACCAGCCCATGAGGACACACCTAGGAAGGCTGCACACAGCGGGTGCCCAAACCAGGCATGCACCCTGCTGAGCGATGCTTCTCCTGCAGAGGAGAAATATATGAAGCTGGCCTGTTATAAGTCTTCCCTCGCTGCAGCCTGAGAGTATTGAGAAGACGGACTCGCTTATTCCGAAATGTGAAAAGTTTCTTTGTAAACACGGCTCTGATGTGAATGCAAAAGGTTTTGAAAGTACACTGGTATCCAGCAGATTGTTTGGGGTATGGCTCCTGAAATTACAAAGTAGCAGGAGGGGCTGGAGAGATGGCTCCTGGGTTAAGGGGACCTGTGCTTAATTCTTAGCACCTACATAGCATCTCACAACCATCCATAACTCCAGTTCCTGGGGCTCTGATGCCCTCTTCTGACCTCCATAAATACCAGGCATGCACATGGTTCACTGACATACATGCAGACAAAAAAACAAAACAAAACACATGTAACTAAATATTTTTTTTTCTAAGAAAGAAAATAGCCAATAAATACATTGTACCTACTCATTGGAGGTTTAAATTAAAGTCTGTAGCCACGTTTGTTTGACCAGTGAGTACATGTGGTTCTAGATAACTAACAGGCTGAGACAAAAGAGTTAAAAGTTGCCAGAAGTGTGAGTGCATTCAACGTAACATGTCTTGTGTGTGGGTGGGTGGGGGGCAGGTAAGGAGGTGGGGAGGTAAGGAGGTGGGGGGCAGGTAAGGAGGTGGGGAGGTAAGGAGGTGGGGGGCAGGTAAGGAGGGGGGGAGGTAAGGAGGTGGGGAGGTAAGGAGATGGGGAGGTAAAGAGGTGGGGAGGTAAGGAGGTGGGGAGGTAAGGAGGTGGGGAGGTAAGGAGATGGGGAGGTGCTCTAGTCCTGGGCTGTATCTCCAGCCAGCATATCTTTGATAGGATAGGAACTCTTGCTGCCGTTTGATGTCCCCACATTATCTTAGGAAACAAAGCCCCTGCTCAGAAGGACAGAACAGGGTTCTTCTGGTGAGAGTGGGCCGCATGGAGAAACAGGCTGTCCTGTGCTCAAATGGACAGTTGTGGAGATTGCACGAACACAGTCTTTGCTGTTGCTGCTGAATTCCACAGCAGAGCGGACGCTTTGGTGTAGGTCTTCTGCCAACACAAAGGAGCAGGAGGAAAGAGTCTCAAGTTCAGACACCTCAGGAGAGAGGCCTGAGCAGACCGCTGATGAGTGACTAGGAGTGGCTGTGATTTAAAGCAACTGGGCAAGTTTATAAACTATAGGGAAACACCAGCTGTTAGCTCTGTATCAATCGGAAGAACCCAGGGTCATTCAGACATGCCTGGGCCCACACTTTCCAGAGCACTGCGAACCAGTGAGTGGCCCCACCCTGTCTCAGGAGCTGAGTCTCTGCCAGGGCCTGTGGATTCATCATCTGTTCACTTAGGAGGTGGGGTCAGTTGATGGCTCAGGTGTCAGGCAGTTCTCATTTCGGATGTGGATCCTCACCAGAACTAAAATCTTTATAAATCCCAAGTTACCTTGAATGGAAGCTCTATTTTTCTTACATAATATCACACTTAAGACTTTGAAAGTTTTAAGTTGGTTCTTCAAAGGATTCTGAATATATGTTCACATATGCATTCCAGACACAGACAACATTTTTTTAGAACTGTATGTATCAATTCATAAAAATGACTTGCATTGCAAGCTAAATAAAATGAGATCATGCCAGTTCATGTTTTCATGAAGCTCTTATTCCTCCAAATACTAAAATTTTACATGGAAAGTTTTTGGTGTCATGATTTTAACTTGGGCCATTGTAAGTAGGTTTCTAGTCTGGGCTGATTTCCAGGTTCTTGGCCTCTTATTCAAGGAACTGCAATATAGCTTATTGCAAAAGTAGCAAGGAGAGTTAAAGAGAAGCCACTGTCCTGATAAGAAAGTAGGCTACAGGCCGGGCATGGTGGCGCACGCCTTTAATCCCAGCACTTGGGAGACTGAGGCAGGCGGATCGCTGTGAGTTCAAGGCCAGCCTGGTCTACAAAATGAGTCTAGGACAGCCAAGGTTACACAGAGAAACCCTATCTCGAAAAACCCAAAAACAACAGCAAAAAAAAAAAAAAAAAAGGCTACATGGAGCAACCTATGCAAGGGCTCTGGGTTATTGTTGGGAGCTTCTCATAGGCCTAAGAAGGAGGATGGTTAGGAGGGCACTAGTTTGGATGGCTCTCTAATTTGATTGACAGAATGAATTATATAACCAGTTCTCTACTGTGCTTGTCCCTAAAATGAATCTGATTTTAATAATACACACACTGCATCCTCTGTAGTAATAAGATGGTAAGTAGGGGATTATCACTGAAAGTTTTTCTTGGAGGACAGTTGGTTTATCGTGCACCCAAAACTAGTTCAGGCCATGTTGGCCTTGCGGCCGAGGAGAGACCCAAAGGCCACTCACAGGGATGAAGTCTGAACTGCGAGTCTGCAGTGAGCCAGCTGGCAACTGCCTACAGGGAAAGCCTGCTCCCAGAGCAACGTTGAGTGCAGTTTGCAAAGAACCCAGAAAAACTACATCCTGGTTGACAGCTGCGGAGGAAGTCAAGCAAGCAGCTTAACAGGTAGATAAACACACACAGTTACTTGGGACATTTGGACATAAGTAGAACAAGGTTGGGTACTTTCCAAGGGGGACTTTTCATAGTGCGAGTAGAGGTGGGTAGTCAGTGTCAGGTTAGACCAAAGATAGCTCCATCTAAGACAAGATAGAGGCCTTAGTCCAGTCACAGGCCTCCCTACTTTTTCACCTGGATATAACCAGAATAGACTGAATCGATGTATAACTTCAGTGGTTGTTAAAGGGAAGGTAAATGTATTCTATTGTTTAGAGTGGGGCGTGTGCATAGTGCTTACAGGTAAGAGACTCAGGTGACCTAGTGCACTATTGAAAGAGGGGTTTGCAGGCCCAAACTGAAGTCCTAGCTTGCTAGACTTCCCTGTGCTTGCCTGTCTCATAGACAGTAGTGTAGTTTGCTATTTTTTTTTTCTTAGTTTGACAATTTGGATTTGGGCTGTGGGTTTTTATTGCTTGTTGAAGAAAGTTTTGGGTCTAGTGCCAGTAAGGCAAAGAGAGTTAGCACTGTTTGTTTGTTTGTTTGTTTGTTGAGATGGTTTCTCTGTGTGACAGCCCTGGTTGCCCTGGGCTCAGTTTGTAGACCAGGCTGGCCTCGAACTCACAGAGATCCACCTGCCTCTGCCTCCCAAGTGCTAGGATTAAAGGTGTGCGCCAACACACCCAGCAGGGTTGCCGCTCTTACTGGAGCAGTTGACCTTATTGCTGGAGAAGACTGCTGATGCTCAGGGCCAATGAGCAAACCCCGGTGTGAGAACTCGGCTATTCAGGAAAGAGTAGACAGGTACTCTGCTTACTTTCTGGCTGCTGAACTAAGATGCCCCGACTAAAGGCAACTTAAGGCAGAGTTTATTTGGCCTTCTGGTTCCAGAGGGAGAGTCCATAGGTGGCAGTAGGCAGCCAGAACAAGAAGCTGAGCTGCTGCTGCTTTTAAAAAAAAAAAAATTATTTATTTTTATTTTATGTGTACTGTATGTCTGTGGGTGTCAGATTTTGGAGTTACAGACAGTTGTGTGCTGCCATGTGGGTGTTGGGAATTGAACCCAGGTCCTCGGGAAGAACAGTCAATCAACCGCTAAGCCATTTCTCCAGCCCAAAGCAGAGCGAACTGAAAGCGGGGTGAAACTTTGAATTCTTGAAGTCTGCCACCCCTGTCAGTGACATACTTCCTCCAGCAGGGCCAAACAGCCACCCGTTGAGGACCAAGCAGTCAAATGCCTGGGCCTCAAGAGCCAATCATAGTGAGCTTTTTTTTTTTTTTTTTTTTTGTCTTATTGGCTTATTGGAAAGAAAAAGAATGTGAAGGTAAGTGGGTAGAAAAGTGGGAAGGCTCTGGGAGGAGTTGGGGAAGAGGTTGCCATGATCCAAATATATTGTGTAAGAATTTTGTTTTTGTTTTTGTTTTGTTTTTGTCTTTCAAAACAGGGATTCTCTGGCTGTCCTGGAACTCGATTTGTAGACCAGACTGGCCTTAAACTCATAGATTGGCTTGCCTCTGCCTCCTTTAGTACTGGGACTAAAGGTGTGTGCCACTACACCTGGCTATGTAAAATGTTTTTAATGAAAAATAGGAAACCAAACCAACAACAGCAACACCCCAATACATTAGCCAAATGGACAATATTCTCATTCAAACCTTAAAACAGGGTTAGATGTAGTCTTGTGATAGTGACCAAACAAGCTGATGACAGACACTGAGTTGAGTGTACATCATTTGTGTGAGAAGATGATGCTAATTTACGTCCTCCCAGCCCGCACCATTGTCTGCCATTTGCAACAGCTCTCCTAAACAGCCTGCAATAGCATTTTCGAAGTACTGGAGGTAAACATTGTATTCTACTTGACTGGCATGGGTACAATAACTCATATTAGAATAGAAATATATATAATGTGTGTGAAGAATAATCTTAAATTTGAATTCTATACTAGTGTATCAAAATTAAACATTTTGCATCAATATACACATTGCTATACTAGTGAATTAAAAATAACCTTGTGAGCACAATTAAGGCCTTAAGTTGACGAGTTGACTCAATAATCTGCTTTTTGTCCTATTATCCCTATATATGTCTATATTCCCCGTTCTTTCTTTTCAACCCCTATCTACAAACCTAATAAGGAAACATAAAGGAAAAGAGAGACATTCCTGACTCCAACCTCATTTTTTAATAATATTTTCTACATATATGTTTATATTATTACACATATATAAAGTAAACTACATACAGCAAGAAGAACCACGGAACAATCAGGAATTATTATTATTGTTACATTCATAATGTTTTGGCTATTTGCATTTGGCAACATTGAAAACATTTTTCTATCTTGGTGAGTCTAAACTTCTGAATGTAAATCAATATCTATCATATCTCATCTCTATCAACTTAAAACATCTATCTAGACCTAAAAATATCTTAACCCCTAAACAACTAAGCTTAATTGTGAAACTAAACTATTCGGTCTTCAACATCATCAGAGACTTGAGAAGGAATAACATTAATTACCTGAGTAAACAGGAAGTTCAGGGTAGCACCTTCCAAATCAAAAAAGATGACAGAGACAGTTTGCTGCCTGAACAGTCACCCAAAACTCTACAACTTTGGAGCATCATCTTCAGCCTTCTGGCCCAGTATATCTGACATATATATTTGTAAGGCAGGAACTATTGAGGACTTGCTTACCCTGTTTTGGCAGAGTTTGGCTGTTGACTCTGTCTGCATCCAGCCTTGCCTACTTTTAGGTAGAATTCTGTCAGTGGTCGAAACAAGGACATATTGCTTAGTGGCTTGTTTGCCTCAATTTGAAGCCATCCCCATAAGGAAGTTCTTTGATGTTCATCGTCTTCTTTGAAGTAGGCTGGGTGTTGCCAGAAGTTACCCTGTCTTATTGTCAAAGAATCCTTAAAACAATAAAAACATCTTTAAATGCCATATTCTGTAGGACTCTGAGGTTGTTGAAGACCTTATATCTAACTGTTTTACCTAATCTGTCTATAGAATCATACCTATCTGTTACAGCTAGGATGCATATTCTTGGGATAAAAATAGACTAGTAATTGACATGACTATGGTTTGATCAATTGACCCCTTAGCTTAAGAACCACCTTTTCAAGCTTTGTGGCAAATGAGTAAATCACCCGGGATGCTATGAGAGCATTGTCTGAATCTGAGTCAATCTGGGTGCAGCTTAAATATCCCCAGTTATCTGATGTGCAGCCAGAGAAGCAGTGGGTTGGAAAAGCACAGAGTTTACAATCATAAAGTAAACAAGACCCACTTGTGCTTGTTAATGGTCATACCTGCTTTGCACATGGGGCAATCACTTGGCTTCAGCCAGCCACAGACTTTACATATAGGCCTGCTATGGACCTTTACCAAGAATCAGCTGGGATCATTCAGGCTGGGCCAATGTGCATGTGGGAGTGTCTCAAGATGCCTGGCCTCTGGCCCACACCCTCCATTTAAACAGACAATTCTATGTCCCGACATGTGCCCTGGTTGCTAATTACACAGGTTGAAAAATGGACAATTTGTCCAGGTGTAAGTGATTGGGATTTTGTGACTGGTTCAAGGATGCCTGCCACCCTCTACTTCCCATCAAGTCACTTGCTGCTAGTTTCGTATTTGACTATGAAAGCATTTTACAAATTATTCCTTAAGAGTTTAAAACAACATATAAATAAGAAATGACAGTTAAGAAAAAAAAAAAAACACCATTCTTCAGATTGCTCAGAGTGGGGCAGGAGGTGGAGTGGAAGCATCTGATCTTCCTGGACACACTTGAGACATTTGCTGAGAATAACTAGAACTCAGAAGAAAACAGCTTTCAGTAGACTTCTGGTGTGTGTGTGTGTGTATCATATATATGTGTATATTTTTACATACATGCAAACTTCTGGGGAAGCAAATTAATATGGAAAGTGTGTGTGTGTGTGTGTTTGTGTAAAAACAGTTTACAAGAGCCATTACCTTTCATTATGTGGATCTTTGGGGTAAAACTAAGGTCTTTATGCTTTGTGGCAAGTGTCTTAACCCACTGAGCCATCTTGCCAGCTCTAAAAATATTTCTTTAAGCTCCTACCTTTACTTCTTTTTAGATATATAACTAGAAATAGAAATGTTGATAATCCTATGTTCCCTTTCTTTCTCTTTCTCCTCTTCTTGTTTTGTTTGAGAACCCCAGTATGGCTGGCAACCCCTTTTACAAGGAAGGCAGTCTCCTAGGCTGTGCATGGCAAATGACAGATCTGTGTAAAAGGAGAAGGATGTCAGTACAAAGTAGTGTGTGGGTAGTCGGGCTAGTACTGGCTGAGAGGTCCCAAGGAGAACAGAACCATTGGGAAATGTTGAGTCTAGCAGGACTGACATTTTGGAGCAAGACAGTCCCTCCTGGAGTCTGATCATTCTGACAGCGCTCCGTTACTGGGCATAGAATGGGGTACAGATTTCATTCTTGGATTGGAACTGTGGTTGTAAGTAGGGTCTAAAGGCTGTACCTTTAGACAAGGGTTCCAGTTAAGAAAGGAGAAGAGAAAAAACATAGGTGCCCCATGGGTGTCAGGCTCTTTGTGTGTGGCTGTCACCGGCCACCCAGGGTCAGGTCGATAGTATCAAATCTGGCATTAATTTTTGCTTCATTTTTGTTTCAAAACGAGTGAAACTTTGGCTATGTTTTCCATATTAGGAGATAAGCTTTGGGCTGAAGAGATGGCTCAGATGGTGAGATGGCTGTGCAAGGATGAGGACCTGGGTTTGAATCCCCAGCACTCATGTAAGAGCTGGGCATGGCGTGTGTGCCTGTGGCCCCAGTGATGGGCGCAGAGATAGTTCAGCTGGCCTAGTCACAATGCTGTTTCAGGCTCAGTGCAAGGGAAAACAATAGGAGAAGATACCTTGTGTCCTCCTCCTCCGGCCTCCACATGCACAGGCATGAGCACACAGGCACACACGTGTACATAGGTACAAAGCTGGGCATCACCCTCACAATACACTAGTAATAAATTAGCATCTCCAGTGTCTTCGCAAGTATTCATCTGGAGGTAACTATTGTCTGAGAAACTGGGCCATACACTTTCATGCACAAATGAGATACAGTGCATAGCTCAGGGGTGGGGTGGGGTGGCAGACAGCCTGGACCATGATGCTGCTGTGTCTGCTTCCTCACTGCTGAGGTGAGGTGACTCACGTCCAGTGTTCTGTTGCCACTGATCTCCTGATGTGCCTCATCGGTGCCCAACAATGCACTAGCCAGCAAAGCCGCTCACACTTTGATGCAGCACATACCACCTTAGCTAAAATCATGAACTTTAGACCTTGAACAAACTCTGCTACACATAGCTTAGATACTCCTAACAGTGTGACCTACTGATGGGTGGTCCATCTGGCTTGACTAGGTGTCCTCCACGCCAAGCTAGGGGCAGGGGACAAAAGTTAAGGAGACCTTTCTGCTTGATAAAGTATCAAATGTTGTTAATAGTTACCCCTGAATAGACAGCATCCATTCAATTAATCAATAAGCAGAAAGCATTTTGTTGCTGTTTATAAGCCCTAAGAACTAAGCTGAAAATACACAGGAGAGAGTTTGGGGTTTTGTTTTGAGACAAGGTCTCACTGTATAGCTCTGGCTAGCCTGGGATCCACAGATAGCTGCCTCCTACTGCCTCCTGGGTGCTGGAATTAAGGGCATGCACCACCACTCACAGCCTTTTACTATTGTATTGACGGGGTCTCATTATTTACTTTTCTCCCCCAATGGAGAGTTTTTAAAAACTGGAATTATATTACAGAAATCTTTAATAACAACCAAAATGGGAATGATATTTTTCCACAGTAAGTGACCCAAGGTGTGTGTGATCGCTCACAGATGGCAGTTTTTTTTTGTTGTTGTTGTTGTTGTTTTGTTTTGTTTTTTAACCAACGCTCACCTGACATCAGCAGTCTTAAGGAATTACGGTGTGGGCATAAAGTGGCAGAAGGAAAGCCTGACCTTGACCAGATGGCTCCTGTTTTTCTTGTTGCCCATATGTTCCTAGGCCATCTGTGTGCTTAGCAAGTCAGTGCCAGGGGCAAAGAGGCCAAAGGGATACCAGTCACCTCCGTTAGCCTTGGCTTTTCTACTGTGAAACGGTAATAAGGGTGTTGAAAAAAATGATGCTTAAGGCCCCTCTCTGCTCTGTTATGATGCGACACCTAGTAGGCTATTTCTAGCTGATTTTTGTTCTTGGGCCAAGTTCTGTCTTGTCTGATGAGGAGGGAGGAAGGAGAAGGGACAGAATGAAGTTGATGCAATTCTCACTGTGGCCTGTAGGGGGAGCCAGAGCTCCACTGGACTCCTGTGTTGCCTGCTCTGGGCCAGGCTGGCATACAGCAAGGCCTGTACAACCAAAAATGTCTCTGGGCCCATGTGCTCTCATTCCTAAGAGACAGCCTACTTAATGTGAATGTCTGGAGCAGCTGGCATTCGCTGGACCTTCATCCTGAGGTCTGGGGTAAACACAGCCCGTACTGGCCTAAGTGATCTCTCCCAATGTCTATGTCTCAGTGTCCTAAATGCTGTCAGGGCTTCTTTGTTATAGACTTGCACTGCCCAACATGGTGACCCTAAGCACCTTGTAGCTTTTACCATTCAAATGTTGTTAAGAAGTCAGTTCCTCCACAGTCATGCCATCATATTTCAAGTAGACATATACACAATCTGTGGCTTTGTGGCAGCTGTTATGGCTTGCAGGGACCTCTCTCCTCCTGGCCATAGAAGCCTTGGTAGGTGGGGTGTGGTTGGAGGAAAAACACCAGAGCATGTCCTCCTTGCCCTTAAAGAGGATCTTGTCCTGCCCCTCCTCGTTTCTTGGCTGCCACAAGCAGATCTGCTCCGGCCGTGACACTCTGCCTTAACCACGGACCCAGAAGCAAGAGCCAGAGGACCATAGGCCAAGCCCTCTGAACACATGAGCCAGGAGAAACCTCCCTTCTTTTACATTGTTTCAAGGGTTCACCACAAAGAGGGCTCTGCCAACACAAGCTCCTACTATGTAGAGTACAGTGATAGGCACTAGGGAAAACTGTGTTTAATGCTGATACCCATCGCCCCAGCAGGGGGCGTCAGAGAATTTTGTACTGCTCTGCCACTGTGCCCTTGTGCTCTCCCTCCCCCCCCCCCCCCCTCTCTCTCTCACACACACACACACACAGAGGGGAGCCTCCCTGGTGTTCTCTTTTGGAATCCAGTAGTCCTTGGCATATTCATCTCACTCCAAAGGAAGAGGCCTGATTTCAAGGTTGGTGCTGTATACACGCAGGAGAGGCTGTGCTGCAGTCATGGAGTCACAGCAGAGATGAATTCATCTGTCAGGGCACTAAGGATACCTCCCATGTATGTGCGGAGGTGACTGGCCACAAATGCCTTAGAATGAATTCCGGCCTGGTGGAAGGAAGCATTGAACAACATGCCCTTTCTGCAAGGATGCGCAGTCCCCCATTGCCATCGATCGTGCTCGCTGGGATCCGTGTGCCCTTCTTCCCCACTCCACGGAGAGGAAGGTTCCGCGGTCCTAGGGTGCTCAGGGTTCTTCACTGTTCCACATCTTGGTGCGCTGTAGGGAAGGGAACTGTTAGGATGTGACTAGGAACCGTTGCCCATGGCTTTAGGTACTGAGGGCTTGGTGGCCAGCCAATGGGCTCTGAGAGCACTGACCTGACCAATGGACTTGTCCCTTTGTGCGTGATTGCGGTGAAGAGGGGGTGTGGCAGAAGGAGAGAGTAGAGGCCGTGTCTTGCCTTGGCCCTTTGCTAGAACCCTCACTCCTGCTTCCTGTCTACAATGAGGCGAATAAGCTCCTCCGTCACTCACTGTTGGATGTGTTCTGCCCAAGCACATGGGGCAGAACCCTCTAAAAACACGACCCACGTGAAAACCCTCCTTCCTTCCTTAGCTTACTCCTGGCAGGAGTTTGGCCACAGCAATGAAGGCAGTAATGAGAACAGGCTCTCGTCCTTAGCAAGGTGTTCTCTCCCCCAGGAGCTCCCACTTCTCTGCCTAGCGCCACGAACAATGGAAAGACTTCACGGTGATGTTAGGGGGTGGGACCAGCCCTATGGTGGAGCAGGTGCCCCACGGCAGGCTTTCAGAGGCACCCGGACAGCTGTACTCTGCTTTCTGTGGCCTTGAGTGGAGAATGGACGCTCAGGGCACCAACCCCATGAGTCTGGGGAAGCTACACAATCAAGGAGGGCAGCCCTGATGTGGTCCAGGTTGGGCTTGCGCTGACAGCAGTCTGGGATGAAGTCTTGGAAGCTGGTGGTTTGAGGGCAGGAGATGCACTTGAACAGCAGGAGTGTGGGAGCAGGGAAGTGATGGGAGCCAGAGGAAAAGCCGTGTTGTCAAAGCCAGCTCTGCCCACACCCTCATAAAAAGTGTGCAGAATGTGTCCAGAATTACCTACCTGAAAGAAAGAGACTGAGCATCTGCTGAAAGGCTTGGTCCCCAAGGTAGTGGTAGTCAGAGCTGGGACTTTTAGGTACAAATTGAATCATGGGAGACTAGACCTCATCAACACATTAATCCATCCACGGCTTCACAGCATCAGGACCTGCTGGGAACTTAGGAGGCAGGAGGTAGTTGAAGGGGAGCAGCTTTGTTCCACCATGTCTTTCTACCATGCTGCTGTGTGTCACCATAGGCCTGAATTACAGAGGCAGTCAGTTGTGGACTGAGATAAGTTTTTCTTCCTTTCAGGTGACTCTCTCAAATGTTCTATTACAACAATGGAGAGCCAACAACACAAAGGCTGTGTGAACTACTCAGTCTTCAGAGAACACCCCACGGCAGACTTCACATAACCCTTAGCAGTGGCTTAGAGGAAATCCGAGCCAAGGGCGAGCAGCGGGTGTGCTGCCATCAGGGTCAGCTGTGCTTACTAAATCTTGTAGTCATGACTACACATGGCATGGTCTCTGGGTGGTGTGCCCCAGACATAGGAGAGATGTGCATTTCCTTTGTAGAATAGCAGCTTCTGGAGGAATCCAGTCTGGAGCGAGAATGGAAGCTGAGCTTCAGAAAGGTGTTGGGATCTTCATTAAACTTTATGTGCTCTGTGTGCTGGTGGTGATGCTGATGTGAGCCTCAGGGGTCAGTCGGAGGTAATGCAGAGCTAGAGGAAGCGATGGCCCTCTCCTGTAGTCTGTTTTCTCTGCTCTCTGTCTGCAGAGAAGTGAGCTAGCTCCCCACCACATACTGATAATGGTTTACTCAAGGAGTATAGGGTACGTGGAGTTCCGTGCCTGAGCTGACTTCCTTTGGCCTTTGACTTCCCAGTGGCATTAGGATGTCTGTTCTGTGCCTTGACTTGGGCCTTCATTCTGCCACAGAAACCACTCTGCATAGTCTGGGTTCAGTTTAAAGTTCTCCCGGAAAAGGTGGCAGCCAACAGCAAATTTTGTAACATTCAGAATGGCTGTCACTCTCCTCCCCAGCAGCCAGCCTCCATTTAGCTTGAGAAGGGTTCTTGTGGCCAGGCGTGCTATCTGAGCTGTCACCATCAAGTTTTGTCGCCTTTGCATGAATGACAGGAAATGCATGGGTGAGCCTGTCAGTTTCCCTGTTGTTGGCATGGCTCTGATGTGCAGCCATGAGCCATGTGGCTATGAGTCACCGAAGAGGAAGAGAGGCTGCCTCAAGGGCTCTGCCAGAATTTGAAAGAGCTTTTTTGATGTCCCCTACTCCTGTGCTCTCTGGACTCCTTGTGTGGGCTGTTACTCAGAGCCACCGGGCGTGTGCATGGACCCACTTTAACCAGGGTGCGGAGCCTGTGTCAGATAAACTCTGAGAAAGACAAAGGCATCAACCACTTGGGCCTGGCTTTGAGATCCTGCCCTTCCTTAACACAAACCATTGCGCTGATATCAGAAAAAGGATGCTGTGACTGACACAGTGAGATAATGAGACCACAGTGTCTAGTTTCCTTTCTGTTGCTTGGTCCCCAAGGCAGTCATATTCAGAATGGGGCTTTTAGGTACGGATTGAGTCATGGGAGTCCTGACCTCATCAACACATTAATCCATCATGGCTTCACAGCGTCAGGACCTGCTGGGAACTTAGTAGGCAGGAGTTAGTTGAAGGGGATTGGCCCTGGGAGTTACAGCCTGGGAACTACTTCTTGTCCTTGGACCCTCCCATCTGCCTCCTGGCCTGCATAAGGTGAGCAGCCTTGTTCTACCATGTCCTTCTACCGTACTGCTCTATGTCACCATAAGCCTGAACAACAGAGCCTGTAGGCTCAATTTCTTTGACAGTTATACTTTATTATGAACTTATTAAACGAGCATACCTCCCTTATAACTTGACTAGCCTAAATAGGAGGAAACAGAGATTAAGGAAAACAAGAATAAAACCTGGGTATCAGTTCCTAGGAATGATTCTCCTGGCATATTCAGCAGGATTTCATCAGACCAGCAAGTCTACCAAAGTTGCTGCTGGAACCTGGAGCAACCAGAACCTGGAGCCTCAGCTGGAACCCAAAGCCTTGAAGCCTCCCCTGGAGAGGTTCTCTTTAGGAGTGTCTTGAAGTGGGGTCATGAACAGCCAAATAATACCAAGTACCAACAAAAAGCTCAGCCTCCTCTTTTGGGCTCATATGTATATATATCCTCTCAGTCTGTTTAAGGATGTTTTTCAGCTGGCAACAACCAAGCTCGCCCACAAAGTGGTTTTACTTCCAAGTGGAAAAACATCCTACTCTCTCACATCTAAGTGGTAAACATCCTGCTTTCTTCCCCACCCAACACTTGGCATCAAAATGAAAACAGATTTATCTCCCCTACATCTCCTCCTTTCTATTAAATACAATAAACTGTATACAATAAAAATAATTATGAGAATTATCCAGGACAAGGACCAGTCCATTTGTGTTTGACAGTCTTGTATAAATTATTCCACCAAATCCTATCCTACTGAGTATTATCCTAGTGTCCTGAGTCACCACAGGCCTGAACAGCAGAGCCAGTCAACTGTGAACTGAGATAAGTTTTTCTTCCTTTCCGGCGATTCTCTCAAGTATTTTGTTACAGCAGTGAAAAGCTCGTTAACACAGTGCTCTGTCCACTTGTGTCCACAGTGCCAGTCCATCTTGAAGAGAAGTCAGGACAGCAGCTCAAGGCAGGAGGTTGAAGCAGAAACCATGGAGGATGCTGCTTACTAGTTGCCCATGCTCACTAGCTTCCAGCTGCCTAAGCATGGGGCTGGGCCCTCCTACATCAACCGTCAATTAAGATAATCAATCTCTTACAGAAATGGCCACAGGCCAGTCTGAACTGTGTGATTTCACAGTTGAGTTCTCTTTTTCCTGGTGACTAGCCAGTATAATACGTAAGCACAGACAAAAACAAGAACACAGGCCAACTGTAAGTAGTCTATTCTGTGGGCAAACAGAATGGTGTTTCCCAATTAATTGTGGCTCCAGCCCCACTCTAGTCCTCCATGGCCTTCTAGACTAAGGTAACTAGGATGCTCTGTCACAAAATTGTCCCATCTTCTCATGGAACCCAGAGCAAAATTGTTTGTCCTCACTCTTCCAGAAGTCACTGTAAGGGTCTGAAAATCACTGAAGGAAGATTCCAGACTTAAATAGTATGTAAAAACAAAGAATGTTTATTCTGCAGAAACAGCCTGCATGCAGGAGTCAACCATCCATACAAAATGGCAGCCACCCTGGCCAAAGGTGCACAGGACTTTTTAATAGGGAGCTAAGGGACTTGTAAGAGGGTGGGCTAAGGAGCAATCATAGGGTGCATTAGCTGATAGGCTAGGGCCAAATGGCTGGTCACCCAAGTTACAGTCCAGAGACTTTGCCTCACATATAGTCACATCAGCAGCTGATTGGCTCAGATCTTTCCCGACAGATCTTTCCTGGACCAGGAACATCCTGTTCAGTGATTCCAATTGGGAGTGGCTGGTGCTGGCCAGGACCTCTGGGGGCTACGTGACTTCTGCCATGGCTCCATGGGCCCGGGTCTCTGTGATTCTGGCCATTGATCTTTTAGTAATGTCTGACCCTCTCATTGTGGGGAGTGTCGAGATAAGCCTTTTGAAGGCCCACAGAGAATGGCGAATGAAGTGTCCGTGGCTCCTAAGACTCCTCGAATGGTCCTGATCCACTGCACACAATGTTGATCTACTAGGGACTCCTAGCACCCTAGTGAAGTCTCCTAATGGATCCCAGGCTAGGGCGGTGGCTGCTTCCTCTTCTTTACAGAAGTCTCCTAAGGTGACCTTGTCCTGCCCTCCCTCCCCCTCCCCCACATTTCCTCAAAGCTACACCAACCTGTTTGATTGCTATTGGTGCTTGAGGCTAGTATGGGATAGTCTGATTGGCCCTTTAACCTTTTAAGGGCCTTTACACTGGACAATAAAGTTAGATCTGCACCTTTGAGTCTGATTCCCTGGGACTCTGTGTGGGCTCTGTTGCCATTCACTCCCCTTCTCCCCCCACCCCTTCCTGATCCCCACATCTCACCAACTAACTCAAATGGTCTCCTGAGAAGCCCCACTTGATATCTTTTCTATGAAACATTCACATACCCCATGGTGTGTGGTTTTCCTCATTTCAACAAGCACCAATAAACATATCTTTGATTGATCACCGACTGTGTTCCTGGTGGTACTGGCTGATGGATGCGGGCCCCAGGGAAGGTGGGCAGTACTGATTCACTACATACATGAGAGCGCAGTGCTCTCTGGGAGTCTCGATTGGTGGGTAGTTACTGCAGGTGAACTGTCCTGATCCTCCTCATTCCAGCCTCTGCTCTGAAGGACACTTCCCTCGGGGCTCAGACTCATCCGACATGAGGTCCAGTTCATGCGCCTCTCCACTTCTCTGCAATGAAGCCTCACGGAAGCTTCTGGAGTCTGTCTCTCCTTACAAGTGCAGACCATATCGTGTTCTGGCCTTCAGCCAATAAGGGCAAAGAGCTGGGTGGGACGTGTCCAACCTGCTCCTCATTGGTTGGTTAGTTCTGGCGCATGCTCTGTGAAATCTTAGGCTACGAAGACTCGAAGCACGATGCTCAGAACACCTTTGCGTTGGGCTTTGTTCCCTCCCTGTACCACTGTCCTTGCTCTTGCTTCTTGAGCACACCTTCCAATAAACCACCTGCCTCCAGCTCCTTGGTCAGGCCGTTATGGTTTGAATCTGAAGTATCTCCATGAGGCTCATGTTTTTAATGCTTATCCCCTAGCTGTTGGTGCTATTTCAGGGGAGCTGTAGTACGTTCAGGAGGGGAGGTCTAGCTCGTGTGATTGGCCCTTTGAAGGTTAATTCACTTGCTCTCTGCTTCCTGCTTTGCTATGACGTGAAGAGCCTCTGCCACGCATGCCAACTGCCATGAACTGAGCTGCTTGGCCATGCCATCCCTGACACGGTGGACTGAAATCACAGCTCAGAATAAATCTTTCAAGTTATTTCTGTCAGGGATTGTGATCACAGAGATGTGGAAATAACGAATACAGGCCCTACCCCTTCCCCCTGTGTGTGTGCGAGTGTGGTGGCCAGGGGTTTGATGTTGCATGTCTTCCTTAATTGCTCTCCTTAATTTCTAAGACAGGTCTCTCGTTGAACCTGGAATTCACAAATTCAGCAAGCCCTGGAGATCCTCCTGACTCCACTTTTCCTGAGCTAGAATTATAGGCAGGTATCACCATGCCTGTTTTTTTTTTTTTTTTTTTTTTTTTTTTTTTTTTTTTAATGTGGGTGCTGGGGATCAAATGTAGGCCCTCATGTTTGTATAGAAAGTGCTTTATAACCTGAGACATATTCCTAAATTCCATACGTTCTTTTCTTTTTTTCTTTTTTCTTTTTTCTGTTCTTAGGTTACTCTAAATGAAGACAGCTCCCCATCTGTCTTAGTTAGGGCTTCTATTGCTGTGAAGACACCATGACCAGGGCATTTTCCTTATAAAGGAAAAAATTGAATTGGGACTGGCTTACAGGTCAGAGGCTTAGTCCATTATCGCATGGCAGGAAGCATGGCAGCGTGCATGCAGACACACTTCTGGAGGAGCTGAGAGTTCTGCATCCTGATTCTCGGGCAGCAGCAGGAGACTGTGTGTCACACTGGGTGTGGCGTGTGCATAGGGAACCTCAAAGCCTGTCCCACAATGACACAAATATGGCATCAAAAGTTAAGAGAGGCACTGGTCTTCAGTTCATGGTGGAAAACTAAAGAAGCTAGGTTTCGATGGACTCAGCAGCAGCAGTAGCAGTGGCTGCAGGATCGATGCACTCACCCTAAGAAGTGAAAGCAAGTGAGCAAGCATCTCTGGTTTATTATTTATTTTTTCTGTGAAAACTTCTATATCTGGGCTGCGACAGTGGTGCTAACTCTGGTGAACGGTCTTCCCCACTCAGCAAATCCTTCCTGGAGACAACCTCGCAGATCTTTTGAGAGCACATAACTTAGTGAATTCCAGAGCCAGTCAAGTTGAAAATGAAGACAAGCCCAGCAAGACCGTTAAGCTTTGTCATCAAACCTGAGGATCTGAGTTGGATCCTGGGACCCGCAGGGTAGAAGAAGAGAATTGCCTCTCACAAGTTGTCCTCTCACCTCCACACTTGTGCCAAGGCCCACATGTGTATGCCCGAGGGCTTGAACACACACACACACACACACACACACACACACACACACACACACACACACCCACACCAAATAAATAAATGTAATTGTTTTAAAAGATTAACTATAGCAACAAGGTTCTACTATGTAAGCCAGCAGGTCTTGGGTAAAAGTGGAGGCCAATGGAAATAAAGCAAATAACTTTACAGAGAGGATTGTCTGACCCTAACTCTGGAAAGTCCCATCCCCATCTTCTGCTCCTCTCTAATTCTCTGACCTGGCACCATATGCAGAAACTAAGGCTGCTGAGGGCTCACAGATTTCCACCTTGTCTCCCAGGCCACCTGTAAAGACTAATTTCTCAGTAACAGAATTCATGGGGCATGTGGACCAGGTGATCTCCCAGGCTCTCCCATGAGCTGGGGGAGAGGGGCGACTCCTGTGGTGGGAACAAACAGCTCTCACAATAGTCACATGATAGTCATGTGACCAGAGCTGGAGAAGATTGCAGGATGGATGGTGCTCCTGGCTGACTGCCTCCTGCACACCTGCAGAACATGCCAGTGGTGCATCTGGGAAGGCCAAGACTTTCAGCTGCTCAGGCTCTTCTGGACCATATTTAAATATAATCTTAAGCATCACCTACCATGCTAACTGCCTGTGCTTGAGGGGGTGTAGGTAGCAGCACTTTCCTGGTGACACTTTAGAAAAGCTCAGAGCCTTTTCTAAGCCTGAGATTCAGTGGGGTTGACTGCTTGTGCTTAGCCACCCTCTCCTATTACCTTATTAAAAGATGTTTTCTAAAAATGTGTTTTATTTTATTTTTAATTATGTATGCTTGCATGTCTATGGGATGGGTATATACATATACGCAAAGAGGCCAGAAGAGGGTGCTAGATCCCTGAGAGTTGGTGTTAAAAGGTGGTTGTGAGTTGCCCGATGTGGGTGCTGAGAACAGAACTCAGGTCCTCAGTAAGAGCAGTATGTGCTCTTCCTGAGCCATCTGTGCCCCTTATTGGCTCTGTTCTACTCACTACAGACACCGCAGGTTTATTCTTCCAGAGCCTCTTCCAAGTGCAGCCTGTCCGCATTTCCTATGTCTGGACTGGTGAGTCATTTAGTGTCTGACCAGCTTTCTCACAACAAATCAGTTGAGAATGGAGCTCCTTCAAGGCTAGGCGGCAATACGCCACACTTAAAAGGGTTCACTTAAAAAGGTTGAGCCCTGGCCAGCAGCAGCATCCTTATGGGTCCAGGGACCTTCCAGATATCTGTGGAGGTTGGAACTCTGACTTTGCTGGTGGATTTTTGACATTGAGACAAAAAAAAAAAAAAAAAAAAAAAAAAAAAAAAAAAAAAAAAGAAACACATCAGGTCCCTTTTGGGATGACATCTGCTTTCACTGTGTGTCACAGCATAAAGAGCATGGACTGTGGTCTGCTGTGTGCACATATCCATCTATCCCAGCAGGATCCTTCATAATGGAGGTGGGCTTTGTGAGGCAAATCACAAAATCACACAATTTCATAAAATTCACACAGACAAGCAAAATCTAACCAAGGAATCAGATCACTCCACTGCCGAGTTTCTCTGTTTCTAAACCGACCGTTGATAAGAACCCAAGTTACATTGTGGGAGCTTGTTTTTCAGAAGGAAGCAGAGGCATCTGTCTTGCTGAAATTCAGGTCTGTAAGCACCAGCCAGGGACTGAGTTGACAGCCATTTCAGTAATAAAATAATGAATCATGGGGATAGTTAAGGGAGCAAGAGGCACCATATTCTTGCTTTGTTACAACAATTAAGCAATAAGCCATCTGCATCCTTTTGTTAATCACCACAATGCACACAACAGAATTTAGTCTTTTATTTAATTATATTAATTTATTCCAACAGCTTCAACTACTCACAATGCTAATATTAGTGTTCATTTCAAAAATAAAGATCTTTTAAAGTGTTTGTTCTTCAACCATTACTACCCTTTACAAGGTTGCCATTTGAAGCATTTTAGCTCCATCTGGGTCTGAAGCAAGAAGGTGGTGGCTAAAATATCTCCCTTATCTAGTGCTAGCCAGTACCAGTAGCCCACTACTGGTGGGTTATTTTAAGACGATGTTCTCATATGCAGTAGCCATTAGCCACAGGTGGCTACTGAACTCCTGAAATGTAGCCAGTACAGTCAAGGAACAGTGTGAATATTTTGAGAATTGCAGTGGACTTCCATCAAAATGGCTGCACTGGGTTTGTGGCCGCCATCTTGGATAGCGTTAGTCTACAGTGATTCTAAGGCTAGAGAAACACAGTGGGCGTTGACTTGGATGTTGGAGAATGAATACATATAATGTTATGTATTGTAGACACCACACTCATTCTCCAGTTCTTACCTAAAACAACTGTGTTCTGAGACAGCCCAGAGGACAAAGGCATCTTTAATGGAAAGTTTCTAAGCCTTCCATATAGAGAGCTAAGTTGGTCCAGAGAGAAATGGGAAAGATGTTTTTCCCCTCTCTCTCAACAGCACCCTAACTCAGCAACCCTTATGGCTGAGCCTTGGCTCTATTCTGGTTGAGGTGGATTTCTCTCAACCATGTGAGTGTTTAACCAGAAGCCTCATTTAGGGGTCACAAACCATCATTATGGACTCATAGATGGCCCGGTCAAACCTCAGAGACATTTAATAGCCAGCTCTACTTGCCTTGTAAAGATTTGGGCTCTGATTTCCCTCCAAGGGAGGGTTGCCCCCTTTCAAAAGCTGCTTGCTATTCCTTGTCAAGCCAACTCTGCTCTCCTAACAGGGCACTGAGAGAGTTTATCCACTGTGATGCCTTTGTTCATGACAACGGTCAGATGTCTTGGTTCTTCCAGCGCTGGTGACTGAAGAATGAGCACACAGCAAGGAAATAGGGTTGTGGATGGCAGGTGAAGGAGGTAGAAAGTTTTAAGACAACTGGCCTGAAGATGAAAACTGTCCTAACCAGGTCTGCTGATTCTTCCTTCAGTGGGCCAAGCAGAGCTGGGGAGTCTCCCGTCTCCCTCCCAGCCCCACCCCATTGTCTCTGTACCCTCTGCTTCCTATTGAGCCAGGGTTCAATGAATGAACACAAAATATGTGCTAGTTGGCCTAATCGAAAGGTTGGGACTGCCAGGCCATTACACACCCCTCACTCTTAACACCGTCTGAGTAAGGGCTACACAAGGTTAGGAAATTTATCTTCTGCATTTGATGTCTCCTGGAAGTGCTGTCTGACTATGCCTGGGTCACTTTCGCAGTCAGGAATAAGAGCAAATGTTATGCTCAGGTTGGGGTGCGGTGCAGGGTGAGGGTGGGGGAGGACTCCGCTCTACTTCATGAGGGTCATTTCTGGGGATGAAGACAACAGATCCATTGTTTTTCTTTGTAAACAAAAACAAAAACAAAATAAACAAAAGCAGCCAACATAGCTCGGCAGTGGTGGGTGCATGCCTTTGATCCCAGCACTCAGGAGGCCGAGGCTGGCAGATGTCTTTGAGTCCAGGCCAGCCTAGTCTACAGAGAAAGATATCCAGAGAAACCCTGTCTCCAAAACCCAAAACCAAAACAACAAAACTAAAACCAAAATAGCCTACAGTCAACGACATAAAAGTACAAGGAAAGACTTTCTGTTTTTTAAGGCACTTTTTTCCCTCTCCCACACCAGAAGCGCAGGCGCAGGGACTGACGCGCGACACTCCGGAGCAGAAACGTGATGCCGAGCATGCGCTTTGCTCTCTGTTGGCGTTACTCATCGTTCAGGCACGGGGTGCACCTGGTCGAACTGCCACAGCTGGCTGGTTTTACCATCACACTGTCGCAAGCACAAATCCTTATTGTTTGGCTGAACCCCGGCGTCCAAGCATTTCCCAGAAAGAATGTGGATGATCATTCCATCCTGAAAAGAGAAAGGAGGAGCTCAGTTCCTGACAACGTCAGAAAAGAAGGATATTTTTAAGATTTCTACTGAGTATTAAAAGACTAACAGAGGGGTATGAGCTGGCCTGGAAGGAAATGGTAGGCTTTTTAGTTAATAGAAAATGTAATTTAAATAACCCTAAAATTTAAATGTCACTCAAACCTAAGGGGTCATAAATCCAATTACTTGTATTGCCATTTGTTAGAAAGTTCTGGTCAGGATAACTCTGGTTGGGGTGTGTCCAGTCTTCCTGTTGTATTGTCAGAGTCACTGTTGGCATTCATGACTAATCCTGTAATTTGACATTGTGGCCACTGGCTTGCAGTATTGAGCAAGACTGGGCTCTCCTGCCAGTCTAATTAGACAAGCCACACGCAGGAGACATATGAAAGTTATGACTCAGCCCCACCAGATTCAATATTTACCCTAATACCTTCTTTTAAAGAAGAATTTTATTTCTTTACAAAATTAAAACAACTTCAGCTACAGTGTTATATTTTCTTACTGTTTATATTTTCCAAAATACAGACTGTTTAAAACGCACAAACGAGTTGTCTTTAGTATATTCCAAAATATTTCCGTCACTGCCAAAGGCACCACTACTTGTCTGCTCTTCCGTCCTCCCTCTAGCCGTTGAGGAGCACTAGTCTCCGTCTGTGGTTATTCTAGACATTTCAGATACATAGAATTGTAAGGTATGGCTCCTTTAAAACTAGCCTCTTTCATTTTGCAAGTTTTCCAGATTTATTCATGTTGAAGCAAAAACTAGTACTTCACTCCCTTTTCTTCTTTTTATTGTGGTTAAAAAAAAAAAAACCACCAAAACAAAGCACTTTTAAAGCATTTTCAATATTAAACTTTAGTAATGTTAAATGTATTAGTTTTCCATAACCTTTTATTGTGAAAAAAACCTCTCTATCATTAAGCGATAGTTCTTCCTTCCCCACCCACTGGTAACCACCGTTCACGCATCTAGGACTTTAACTGCGTTACATAACATGCACGAAGTGGAATGATACAGTTTTGGGGTGTGTGCGTGTGTGAATGCGTGCATAGGGGTGTGTGTGTGTGTGTGTGTGTGTGTGTGTGTGTGTGTGTGTGTGTGTATGTATGTATGTTATGTAATCGAGCCTAATGTCCTCAAGAGTCACCCTTGTTGTACCGCATGACAGGACTTCCTTCCACTTTAAGGCTGAGCAGTAATATTTCATCACCTGGGGTTACTTCTAGGAGGTAAGTAACTGTACCTTAGAGACGAGCTTTAGGAAGGATGTGTGTCCACATTTTATCTACTCAGCTGTAGGGACATGTTCGGTTTGCTTAGAGTGCTTTTAAGTTTATAAATAGTTCACCAAGAATAGTGCCTCCTGTCTGCTCTTCCAAAGGACCCAGGTTCAATTCCCAGCACCCACATGGCAGTTAACAACTGTCTATAACTCCAGTTCTAGGTGTTCTGACACCCTCACACCAATGCACATAAAATACAACTAAATAATTAAAAAAAAAAAAAAAAAGAATAGTGCCTCATTGTTTTTTCTAGCTGAAGAATACCTTTCATACGCACACGCACGCGCGCGCACACACACACACACACACACACACACACACACACCTTACTAGTTTTGCATACAGGCCCCAGGGCCTTACATTTAATGGGTAAGTGCACTAGGCCACTGAACTAAATCTGTCACATCTCATTTTTGTTTTTGTTTTTAGAGAGGGTTTCTCTGTGTAGCCTTGGCTGTTCTGGACTCACTTTGTAGACCAGGCTGGCCTCGAACTCACAGCGATCCACTTGCCTCTGCCTCCCGAGTGCTGGGATTAAAGGCGTGCACCATTATACCTGGCTCACATCTCATTTCTTAATGTCTGGAAATGCGCCATGTGTGATCGCTTGGTTTGGCAGCTTGTTGGGAACTCAGCTCTCAGCTTAGGTTTTCTGTGATGGGAGTTTCCTCTCCTAGTCCTATGACTCACCAGTGCAGAGTTCCTCTAACCATGTCTTCTTTACTCTCAGAATTTGATAAAAAGAAAAATGAAACTGTGTGTATCTATTTGTCTAGTGGTACCCTAACTCAACTCAGAAAGGACAGAGAGGGGGAAGCTACATGGAAACATATTGTAGTTGCAGTGATGATGGTGCTGAGACTGAGGGAATGGTGGCTAAAGAGACCCTCAACAGAGTGGAACAAGAGGAACTCACAGTCGGGCTAAGGTTCAGGGACCATCTTCTGATTGTTCTTTTGTGGCAAGGATTTGTCTCACAGTCAACTCCACAGACATGCTGCAAGACTGACCTCTGCCCTGTTCTGTACTGGGGCCTACTCATGCACCTAAATACTTTAATCCCCTATACCTCTGAGAAGGATCTAGAACATGTCAACAGGAAATATAGAAGTAAAAACTTCACAAAAACAATGAAATGTCCATAGTGGAACGTGCATTATAATGAAAATGACAGTGACATTTTTTTTTTTTACTACTTTAAAACATGTTTAGCCACTAAGCCATCTCTCCATCCTCAACAGCTTCATATTTACATATCAATGTCTGCTTATTTTAAATTTTGCTTTACATCACTCCTAAATCCACACCACTGAGGAGGTTGTTTCTGTAATGTGTTCCTCCATCCTACCTGTGATTCAAGCTAATAATCTGTGATGGTGTGGGGGCAGATCAGACTATATCCTGAGGCCAGGGACCAGAGACCCCAGTGTCAAGCCACCATGCTCAACAACAGACGTAGCATTGTGGAGAGCACCTGACATCTTGGAAGAGTCCAGGATGCCATGCTAACCAGGTCAGTCCGCCTGGAAATTCCAGCTGATCGGAAGCTCCTGGTGATCAGCTGGCATTTCCCAAATGGATTATTTACCTCCTGGAAGTCCCAGTGCTGTTGATGGATGGCAGGGCCTTCTTCCGTGCAGTTCTGCAAAATCACCTGCTCTCGGCTGACATCGAAGCACAGGTGCTGCGGACGGCCGAAGCGAATTTCCTTCCTGCTGGTGTGCTCCAGGTTCTGGGGTAGAGGGGACAGGCAGTTAGCATAGCCAAGGGGAGAGAAAAGAACACTGGAGGAGCCGAGTTCTAGGGACCATTTTCAGATTCTACAGGGACAGCAACAAGGCTCTTCATGGGCTCTGAAGACCCAGCATCTTGGCCTTTCTCGTGTTGGTATTTCCACACTTTGGCATGCCCCTGTGGTATTCTATTTCCTCTATACGGCTGCTTTAAAAGGCTGCAAGTGATGGGTGCACACTGCTGGAAGGGCAGGTGAGGGATCTCTCTGAGGCCCAGGTTGATTTCCTTCTAGGGACATCTTACCTGCCCCTGACTAATTTCCCTGCTGCTCGTGGAGTCTGCGGGTTTTGTAGCGCTACACTGTGTGGACCTTACAGAGAGGTTTAAACTGGGAGGCACCTGTGCTGACCAATTGGATGGCATGTTTTGGCAAACCCACCTTCTGTTTGTTCATACCAGATGTAGTCTGCACTGGTTTTTATATTAACTGTGCAACTGAGACAGGACTAGCATCATGGCACACAGCTCGTGCTGTCTCGTGGGCCCTGTGCTCAGAAAGCTTTCATGCTTTTGGTTCAAGCTATTTAGTTTATACGTTGCTGCCACTGTCTTGGAATTCTTAATAACTATCGAATTAGAGATATAACATCTTCCATTTGCACTAGGCCTGCTAATTTGCAAATTTGCCCTGCTTGAAATTCCCAAACTGCGCACTTAGCATAAATTTGAACCCTAAGCATATCTCAAGCAAGCTTGTGGGCAATTCTCGAGGGAGAGTAATGTTTTTCCTACTCAAAATCCCATCTGTGGTGGCAGACAACTTCCTTGTTGTTCCTCTTGGTCACAGGGAGATACTTTTAGTTCAGCTTTGCAAGGACAGATACCTCGTGATGGTCAAAGCTGGGTAGTGTGAAGTCTCATTTCCAACGTCATCTCTCATGAACTGAAGCTGGTCTGTCCTTGCTTCTCCCCGCCTGCAACCTGACTCCTGAACACTCAAGGTTGGTGGCCACTGATCCCAGTCACCTCTCAAGGAAGCCCAGCTCTCACAAATGGCTGTTTTCAGTTGCCACTTGAGTTTTTGGTTTTTTGTTTGTTTGTTTTTGGTTTTGTTTTTCGAGACAGGGTTTCCCTGTGTAGCCTTAACTATCCTGGATTTGCTTTGTAGACCAAGATGGCCTCCAACTCACAGAGATCCACCTGCTTCTGCCTCCCAAGTGCTGGGATTAAAGGCATGCACCACCACTGTCCGGCTGCCACTTGGGTTTGAGTTCTTGGATATTTCCCTTTCTTTCTTGTAAACTCAATGACCTGTGCATGGAAAGGGGCATTTCATATTCTTTTTATCCAGCATATATTTAGTTTTTCCCCAAGGGGTTGGGGTGTGTGTGTCCTGCTTACTTATTTTCCAATATTGCAGGCTCCATAAGGCCTCACTAAAAAAAAAAAAAAAAAAAAGCACAGAACAAATATTCTCTTTGTCGAAAGGGAGCTGCTGCGTTTCCTATTGCAAACAAAGAAACGGAGCCACAGATGTTAAAAAGCCTGTCAGGATTGCATGGGTTAAAAAGCCTGTCAGGATTGCACAGGGAAGGGAAACTTGATTCAGACCTGGCTCTAGACACCTGTAAAGCTTGGACAGTTGTCAGCCTGACATGTAACTTCCTCACTTGGCTCTTTATGTCCTCTCTTGTGTCTAATGTTGTGGTGTGAATGTGAGGTAGCTCCCATATGCTTCCCATACTCACCTCCCCGGCTTGTAGCCCTGCTCTGAAGGCTGGGGAGCCTTGGGGGTAGTGCCTGACTGGTGGAAGCAGCTCACTAGAGGCAAGCCTCTGAAGGCAATACACACCCCTGGTGCTGACTTGCTTTACCGGCTGCTCAGTCTGCAGCACGTGAGCAAGCTGCCAAACATCTCATACTCCTGCCACCGTAGACCAAGCCATGTCTTCCCCAAGCAAACTGAAATCCTCCTGAGACTGTGGGCTTAAAATGAATAAATAAATAAATAAAATCAGCCGGGTGCAGTGGCACACACCTTTAATGCCAGCACTCAGGGAGGTAGAGGCAGACAGATCTATACTTTGAGGCCAACCTGGTCTACAAAGAGAATCTAGGACAGCTAAGGCTACAACAGAGAAACTCTGTCTCAAAAACACCAAAACAAACAAACAAACAAACAAACAACAACAAAGCCCCAAATAAGCCGCCTTTTCATGTGAAAGCTTACTAATGTGCCTGGTAGGAATGCCCACTGGTATTTTAGGAAAGAATGGTAAAGTACAGAGAGACCAAGTGGATCCAGAGCCAACTCCTTCCCTAAGTATCCTCCAGGCCTGGAGCCTGCGCCCAGCACTTTAGGCTAGGACCAGCTTCCCACAGAGGCGTCCTAGGCTTGCATTGTAAGATTGGGCCCAAAATTTCCCATGGAGACACTTCTTCTTTCACCCCAGGCTCCCTG
The DNA here is from genome assembly GCF_903995435.1 of Acomys russatus. Taxonomy (NCBI): domain Eukaryota; kingdom Metazoa; phylum Chordata; class Mammalia; order Rodentia; family Muridae; genus Acomys; species Acomys russatus. Next base: position 60,794,093 of record NC_067139.1, on the reverse strand, counting down.
GCTCCCACATAACTGATGGTTGCTTTTATTAGGCAACTTTGGAGTATGATAGTTCAATTCAAAAGACCCCCATCACAGACCGAATCAGATCTGGGGCAAGCTACACTGAGAAGTTATTCAAGTTGTGAAGAGAAGTGGACCTCAGACTGCACAGCTTTCTGTTACCTTGGTCACTTATTCCTATGATGACAAAGTAAGTAAGACACACTCTAATGATCACAGCTACCTTCCTAATGGCCAAAGGGTCCACTTGCGCCTTAGCCCTTGCCCTAGCTTCATTACTTCCTTTCTACCCTGACTCTTGGACCCTTCCTCAACACTGGAGGATCTGAGGTGGGCATTTCTGGGCTGCTGGTTCTAGACACAGTTTCCTCATGTGTCAGAGGCAAGGGCTGGATAGGCAGTCCCTTCGTTCCTTCTAGCTGAGATGCTCCATTCTTGGATGCTGATCCAGGTCTAAGGTGAGGATGGTGTGGTCAAAACCCTGACAAGTCATTACAGTGGGGGCCATGGCTTGTCAAGGGTCAAGGGTCATGGGGCCATGGGGCCATGGGAAGGAGCTACTTTGAAGGGAATTGAAGGGCACCCTAGGAAACAGCACCCACTTATAAGTCAGGATAATATCCATCCTGGGAAGCATCACCACCCACCTGTTGCGGCCGGTTGTTACTGCAAGGAGCCAAGGTCATGGGGCAGCCCAGGATGTCCCCTTCTGCTTGGCAGTCTGCACAGAAGCCAAGTCCGGTGTTGTGGAGCTGAAAATGGACATCCACAGAGATGTGAATCTGACCTCCACTGTGGAGATGTCTTGAAGCAGGCTCTAATCTCCTGTTCTTTCTAGACCTTATCGCAGTGTGTGTGGTTCAGTCACAGAGAGCTGGGTCAAGGGAAATCCATTTATCTTAAGACACAAGCTTCTGGGAAAGAGTCAGGTCACGCTCTTTATCGTGAAGGGATTTGGCATGGGTCGTAGGGAGGCATGCTGCCTTCCTCAGGCTGTCAGGGAGGCAGGGAAGGGGAGTCCAAAGGCCTCTGGGACCCTACTGAGCCTGGAACTGGTTGCCTAGTGTAAAGGATGAGTGTCCTTGTTGTGGAAGGGGACCCTCACCCCCAGGCCGTGCCTTGCCTTTCCAGAGAATCTGGGCCTACGCGCAGATGGATACAGCTCCGGGTAGACATTGGCCAGAAACCAGTGGAACGTCCGGCATCCCAGCCTCCTTTGCAGCTTCAGGCGCTCTGTACAGTCTGGCTTTGCAACCTGCAGGTTGGAGAAGGGCATGGGGAGTAAGGCCAGGAAAGCTTGTTTCGCCCCCCAAATTCACACAGTGGCGGGGAGGGGAATAGAGGCGGATGTGAAGAAGTGGCAGCCTTGGGACAGAGCAACCACATGTCTCAGGATTGCAAACAGGAGGAAGGGTCCTATGCGAGAGAGGGTTAAAAGGGAGAGTCAGTTTTCTTCTCTGGAGAGAGGTGTGGAGCCAGCAAGACCGGAGGCAGCACAACTCCTTCTCACAGACCCTTAAATCTTTAGCCTACAAAGACCATGCTGTCCAGTCCATAAAGGCTTTCCTCTGGAGTGGGAAGGAATGATGGACTCTGTACTGGGTTGTACATGGGTCTCACAGAGGCAAAAGCTGGTCCAGAGTCAATGGAGGTGAAGTCAGATGGGAAATTGGAGGGTGGGGAGTGAGGAGAGGCAAGTTGGTTTTTCTCTCTCCTGCGTCTCAGTTTTCTCCATGGATGAGCCATTCATTTAGACCATATTGGTCCCTCTTTTTGATGTTCTCCTTTGTAACACAACAGTGGGAAGATGAACACTAGTTTAATGTTTTAGGCTGCATTGGTAAGATAGGAGGAAACCCAGATAGAAGGTTAGTATAACTTTCCTGGGAGAGAGAGGCCTTGAGAAGCGGTTGAAGGCTGGAGAGGTGGCTCAGAGGTTAAGAGCACGGGCTGCTCTTCCAGAGGATCCGGGTTCCACTCCCAGCACCCACACGACAGCCCACAGCCGGCTGTAACTCCAGTTCCAGGGGATCTGATGCCCTCTTCTGACCTCTGCAGGCACCAGTCACACATGTGGTACATGCAAGCAAAACACTGATACACGTAAAATAAAATAAATATACCTAATTTTTTTTTTTTTAAAGAAAGAAGGGTTTGGAATAACCAAATGTGGAGAAAGGTGCGTGGGAAAGGAGGGAGAAGGGAATGAGAAAGGGACAGAAAGCAAGATGGCAGGAAGGCGATATCCATGTCAGAGTTCCACCTTGGTGGTCTCTGATTTTTAGTCAGACTCAGAGGGGCCCAGCAGGCTGTAAATACTTTATGTGCTGTGATGGGCTGACTACATCCAACATGCTGTGTTCTAATGAGCTTGTCTAGTGGAAGGCTGGCCTGGATACATCAGAAGCCTGGATATACTTACTTATTTTTTATGGGTTCTTTATAAATGAAATCTGTATTGACATTTTTTAAAAAAGGTCCTCTGAAAGCAAAGAAAAATAGTAACTTGACATCCATTATGAGAAAGGTAGAAGGGAAAGGGGAGAGGAGAAAGGAGAGAGGAGAGAGGAGAGAAGGGGGGGAGGGAGGTTGGTTCCAGCTCTTTGGTGCTCTATAGAACTCTGGAGAAGAGTGCCTACTCCCCACTGTCAACTGGTTAAAATCTAAAATTTTGAGCTCAACCCTCAGAGGCTTCAGGGTCTTCCTCCAGCGCCTCCTCTGGTGGCTGAGTGGCCCCCTGTTGCCATAGTTGAAGCATAGTTCTGGGGTGTCTAGATTTAGGATTAAACTAGGATCCTGAGGAGACTTGCCCTTTGATCTCTAGTTCCTCTCTATAAACCCAAGCCAGAAGCTGCAGTGGTGGGGTCCCTCCTGTGTGTAAAAGACAATGCTTGGACTCACTCAGGGGGACCCAGAGGGAACTCTAGCTACCTAAACCTTGGGGCTGATTGACTTTTTTGTGTCATCTCCCATTAAAGAGACAACAGATAGAAGTCCAAGGAGCTTTGAGACTTGTTTTGGGGGCTGATCTCCTGTAGGGAAGGGGGTGGATCTGGATAAAAAGAAACAAAATCCTGAGGGTCTCAAGAAAAGGGGGTGGTGGGGCTTCTGCCTGGCTCACCCTCATCTGACTTTCCCTGCATGCATTGGGCATGGGTGTGTCTTTCTGAGGACCCTGCCTTTGCCTATGCTATCCAGCAGTGGGCTTGTGAGGGACTAGTGGGAGCAGTTGCCTGACCATACTGGTCCTTTGGGACTCTACATGGAATGTAGCAAGTGAAATGTCAGCCTGTGGCTCACAGCAGATAGTGCGTGCGTGCGTGCGTGCGTGCGTGCGTGCGTGCATGCGTGTGTGTGTGTGTGTGTGTGTGTGTCCACAGGAACTGACCAATAGTGAACCAAGAGACATTTAATTATGCGTTAAAAATTCTCAGCTTTTCTGTGGCTTTTTGATTCTTCATATTTATTTTTGTACTCAGATCCGTTCTTTGTCTTGGGTGGTCCTTAACCCTTGGTCACCACTCAGGATGAACGGACCCTCAGAGATGCAGCTCGTCCTTTATCTGGGCCTACCTCCCCTTGGGCCCTACCTGTGGTGGAAGGTTTCATCCAGTTCATAGCTTCCTATAGCAGTCTGGGAATTCCAGGCTAAAGTCAGCTGTGATGCTCCAGGGAGGTGCTGGCAGGGACAAAGGACAGCCCCACCAGGAGAAGGGTCACTCCAGAGGGCCAACGCATGGAAGCTCAAGCCACATATAAGAGAGTCCCCTTGGCTGACTTGAAGCAGTTAACCTTATGTTGGCCAAAGACCTCTACCAGCCCTTCCTTACCTTGCTCAGGGTAAAAGCCTCTGGGATGTGTCTGTAGAAGGTTTCTTTGAAGGGCCCTAGCCAGGTCTCAGCAATGCGGACCTTGTTCCTCAAGATGACCTCAGGGTCAGTCCTGGAGCTGGTATCTTGGCTTTGGTAGATGTGTCCCACTCGAGAGCAGGGAAGGATCTCAACAGAGCCACCACAGAGCCAGGCCTGTCACAGAAGGAGAAGGTGAGTGGCTCTCTGTCTGTGTAGCTGGCAGAGCACCAGGAAGTCCTAAGTCAGAGCGAGCAGTTCAAATCCTCAGAGTGCAGGTCCCAGGTCTGAGAGTGTGGGCAGCAGGGCAGCAAGGCGGGAGGGGTAGAGGGCAGTTGCAATGGCTGACACCCATGCAACTGCCTGAACATGCCACCTGGGAACATGTGCAGAGTCAGTGTACAAAGCAATTCAGGGGTCAGCACACCCACCTACCAGAGAATGCTTTTCTAGGGAAAATATGTCTGCAGTGGCTAGGAAATTTCTAAAAGCCAGTGCTGTCTTTTGCTGCAAAGAGAGCATATATGAAACCACACCCCGCATTACTCTTCTTTATTCCTTCTAGAAGCTTCTCCCAGCTTCCCACTGCTCACTGGACAAGAAGCCTTTATACTATACTTGGTGACAGAAATTATAGTTGAATAATGCTGGGACAAGCCATGGTTCAAGAACTAAAACCACAGGAGACAAGGGGTTGTCAAACAGCTGTGCCCCAAGATACCTCAGAGACCTCAAAGGGCACCGCAGACATTTTTCACTTGCTATGTCAGAGAAATAGCAAACTTGGACATTGTGCAAACCACGAGGATGCTATAATTCTCACGTCCACATTAGATTGGTCTGTCCATGTTAGATGGTGGACATCTTTGCTGGGTTGGGTTTTGGGCAGTTGGTATGACTAGAAGACATGACAGTGGCTGTCCAGCATGGCTCCCAGGACAGAGAGGCTGAGATATGCCCAGCAGGCCCTAAGTCAAGAGACTACCAAGTTGTTTGGATGGGACCAGTCAGTGCCAAGGGTGGTTTCACATTTGGCTGTTGTGTGACATAAAAGATTCCCAAGACCAGTGGTTTTCAACCTCCCTAATGCTGCGACCCTTTAATACAGTTCCTCATGCTGTGGTGACCCCCCCCCCACCCCCGCCAACCATAACATTATCCTGCTGCTACTTCATAAGAGTAAGTTTGGCTATTATGAATGTTAAGGTAAATATCATATTTTTTCTGATGGTCTTAGGCAACCCTGTGAAAAGGTCATTTGCCCCCCAAGGGAATCAGAATACAACAGGTTGAGAACCACTGCCCTAGATGCTAAGGGTGCCATGAACATAGAATGTACCAGAAACTCTTGAGTTCACTGCACGGAGATGTGAATAACTGAGAGCACACCCGCTCCTGATGAGGATTTTGAAAGTCAAGTTCACAGAGGAGGCTGAGAGCAAAACCAAGGTAGGTTACAAGAGACATGGCCTGGGGGGAGAGAGGAGCAGGGAGGTTTGACATACCTTGTTGCAGTGATCTTATAAAAGTTGCCTACAACTTTATTCCCAACACCTGCCCCCTGACCATCTGCACCAAGCAAGCTGACTACATAAAGGGCTCCAGAGATACCACCCATGCTCACCATGGGCATAGGACCTACCTTGAAGGACATCTCAAGATCTTCACTACCCTGCAGTGACAGGAGAGGGTCATAAGCTCCGGTGTTTTGGAAGTAATGTCTGTCCACAGCCATCACCTCTCGGGGTACCACAGGGCTCCTGCACAGAGAAGCCAGAAAAGAGATTGCAGTTTGACCCCAAGTATAGAAACAGGGCCTGAGTGGGGCTTCCCAGAGGCAGGTCCAGTGAGGGGGACAGCCAACTCTGGGCTCTGGTGAAGCTCAGCGTTTGGAACCACAAGACTGGAGCAGAACAAAAATGTTTGAGATTCAGACATTTTATAAAGAGAGCTGGGGGCTGGAGAGATGGCTCAGTGGTTAAGAGTGCTCTCTCTTTTAGAGGACCCAAGTTTGGTCAAGCACCCATGTCAGGCTGTTCACAACTGCCAGTGACTCCAGCTCTGGGCAACCTGATGTCTTTCTTCTGGCCACCTATGTCACCTGCACACACAACATGCCCTCACACAGACACATACATAAAAATAAGACCGAGGATTAAGAGGAACTAGGCTTACTGGGGGGCCTTTATATCTTGTCCTCAGGTCTTTTTCTATAGAAAGGACCAGTGATTCCCTTGAGTCCTCTTAGAGAGATGTCTGAGAAAAAGACTTTAGTTAAAATAAGACACCCCAAGGGAGGCAGTTGCCAGGCCCAAAGCAAAAGCTATATAGTCAGGCTCTTTTATGGCCTGAGTCTGAAATGGCTGCCATGGATTCATGTTTTGAACACTCTGTCCCCAAATTGTAGTACTGTCCTGAAGGCTTGGAGCCCTCAGGAAGTGGGGCCTTGCTGGGAGAAGAAGATTACTAGAGTGGGCCTTTGAAGGCTACACTCATCCTTGGCTCTGGCCTAGCTTCCTGCCTGACCAATGGGACCAGGCCACCACCACCACCACAGGCACCTGCGGAATTGACTGCACCATTCCTGCTGTCATGCCTTCCTGCAGGACAGGCTGAGCCCTCTGAAACCGGAGCTAAAGCAGACTGGTCCTCCCTTCATCAAAGGGAGGAAAAAAGCAACAGATGCAAGCTCCTCCCTCTTCTTCTCTCGCCCGCTCCTACTTTTCTTTTCTCTTGTCATCTATTCTCTCCACAACGTTAAGATGAATCTAACAGGAATTCTGGAAGTAGGTAGGCCCCCATCTCCTGGGGGAGGGGGAAATGTACATGGCTTATACATGCAGAGAATGAGAAACTCCAAGGAAGGAAGTTGGGGTTGAAGTAGCAGTCCTCAAAATGGTACCACAACAAATGAGGCGTGGTGGCGCACGCCTTTAATCCCAGCACTCAGGAGGCAGAGGCAGGTAGGTCTCTGAGTTCAAGCCCAGCCTGGTCTACAGAGTGAGTTCTGGAACAGCCAGAGCTACATAGTGAAACCCTGTCTCAACAAAACAACAACAACAACAAGAGTGTTGCATAGAGCAGGTCATAGCTAGAGAGCCTTCGCACAAGGACTCTTTCACTCAAAACAGATGTTAATGCAGCCGAACTCTGGCTGTGCTTCTGGATTTAAGTGGCTCAGACTTCAGGCTGTCTAATGGGCAAGGAAGTGATCATAAGATCACCAGCTTCAAGGTATTAAAAATGCTAATTCATACAAAAACGCTGCAAATCAGAATTGCAATGATTAGCTACTTAATTATCTGTGGGGTTTTGATGAGGCGTGTTACCTCTCCAAGTTTGATTTCCTCACTTTTAATTGGGATAAAATCACCATTCACAAAACAACGGAAAACCAAACCCAAAAAACAGCTCACAACTGAGCCTGTGGGAATTAAACTAAAAGGTTGCATACAGTGCCAGGTGCTGCACACACGGTATTTTAGATACTAGACGGTGCTGTTCTGAGCTCATTATTCTGCTCTGGAATGTGTAGAGCTGTTGCTTTTTCTCTGTTGTTTGCTCGTTTGCCTTTGTTTTGTTTTTTGAGACAAGGTCTCACAGTGCAGCCCAGGCTGACCTCGAACTCATGATCTTCCCATGGGATGACAGGTATACGCACCGCCAGCCCCTGGCTCAGAGCTTTTGGATTTTAGAAAGGGCCACACATACCTGACACATTGCCTTTCAGCTTTGGTGGTGCTCTGTGAAGTGCACTGATATTTCTTTAGTCAGCGCAGAACTACTCTCAGAGCAGGCTCTGCCAGCACGTCAGTCCAGGGATACTGCTGCTGCCCGGGGCATTATGATAACATCCTTGATTTTCAGAGGGCTTTGGATTCGTGGTTATCAATAGCAGACTATGGATTTGTACCAGGCACCCAGACTAGTATATTAGGGAAGTCCCTGGGTTTAGGAGCTCCCTGCCCTGGATTTATGTCATTGCGATATTGGGAGTTTAATGGGTTTGTGTCCTGGGCACAGTGAAGTAGAGATAGCCAGCCTGGCAGAGATCTTCCAGAGGTCATGACCCACAGAGCTCAGAGAATAGCTGTTGTTTTACACACTAAATTTGAAGTGGTTTTTTTTTTTTTTTTTCATCAGAAAAATTCTTTTAATCTACTCAAAAGAATTGTTGAGAAAACAAACAAAAAAATCAAATCAACAACACAGGAGTGGCAACTGTCAAAGTTGGATCTATCTCGAGATGTATAATGTGAGAGCATTCAGCCAGCTAAGTCTTCCTTTTCGCTGAGCCAGGTCCTGTGACCAAGGAATTTTCTGTGTTACCTGGGGTCAAGATCAGCTCAAGTTCTTTCATGTTCTCGCCCTGGGCACCCATGGAGGCTTCTGGACGAGCTCACTGGACTCCATTGATAGCACAATGGTAAGCAGCATTGTAGCTTGATGGATGCTTTGGTTTTATGCTCTCGGCTTGCGTGGTTTTCACAAGCGCCTCATGTGCTAGGCCCTGCCATCAGGAAGCTGGGACACAGGTAAAATGGCTTGCTGTCCAAGCGTGGAGGAGCTCAGGGAAGGGAAGGCTGTGGCAGGGCCTCACCTGACAGGGCTGATGGGGGATGGCAGGGCCTTCTGCTCCTGCTCCCCCAGGGGCTCCCATCGGAAATCCAGCTTCCAGTCCAACACCCCTCGCTGCAGCTCCTTGGACGCAGAGTACTGACGCATCTTCCAGTCAATCACATCTATGACAGGAGACACCACTCGGCTCCTGGAAAGAACTGAGGGTCAAACAACGAAGCCACTCACTAGCTGGGGGCAGAAACGAGATCTGTGTCATGTGTGGCCCTGTGCAGCAGCCGCAGGCCACTCACATCTGCTGGCCTTGAAGCTGCTTTGTCCCAGGTAAGACTATCGATTTAAAAGAATTAATATGAAAAAGAAAAGATGCAAAAACTTTTAATATTTTTTGTGTTGATTACATACTGATATACTTGGCTTACTAAGATACATTATTAGAATTAATTTCATCTGCTTTTGTTTTTCATTTTTCAAGACAGGGTTTCTCTGTGTAGCTTTGGCTGTCCTGGACTCACTTTATAGACCAGGCTGGCCTCGAACTCATCACGATCTTCCTGCCTCTGCCTCCTGAGTGCTGGGATTAAAGGCGTATACCACCCCACCCGGCTGTTTTTGCTTTATGACATGACTTTTAATTAAACTCATAGTCCAGGTTGTATGGCTCTGTGCCATATCTGGACTCGCGGTGCCTCAGGCAGGGCCCAGGGCAGCTGATAAGTGGGAAATAACCTGGGATGGTACAGTCTTTTGCTTCTTCCTAGAGACTGCCTTTCTTCTAGAGGCCTTCTTATTTAGCGGTGTCAGGCATTAGAGTGGGCAGACAGCATAGAGCAGCTGGAAGCTGGCTATGGTGGACACCCTTGGCCTTCTACATGGATAATTTATAGGTAGGCTGTTGTCATCAGCATCCCAGGACCACCCAAAACCATTTGTTTTTTGTCTAGAGTTACTTTGTACAGTTACAGGGACTGTGCACCCCTCAGCCCCAGAGAACACCTCACATGCTGTACATATCATAAAACTGCACATTTACTTTTATAATTTTTAAAAATAAAATAAGACACTAAAATGTCTTACTCCAAGCCTGGAGATGGCTCGGCTATTAAGAGCGCACTTGCTACTCTTTCAGAGGATCCAGGTTCAGTTTCCAACACTCATGTCAGGCAGCTCACAGCGGCCTTAACTTCAACCCCAGAGGATCTGACATTCTGCTCTGCCCTCTGTGGTTATTGCACACTTGTCTCTGTCTGTCTGTCTGTCTCACTGTCTGTCTGTCTGTCTCACTGTCTCACTGTCTGTCTGTCTGTCTCACCGTCTGTCTGTCTGTCTCACTGTCTGTCTGTCTGTCTCACTGTCTCACTGTCTGTCTGTCTGTCTCACTGTCTGTCTGTCTGTCTGTCTGTCTGTCTCACTGTCTGTCTGTCTGTCTCACTGTCTGTCTGTCTGTCTCACTGTCTCACTGTCTCACTGTCTGTCTGTCTGTCTGTCTGTCTGTCTCTCTCTCTCTCTCTCTCTCACACACACACACACATACATGTGCGCGTGCACGTGCATTTGAGGAAAGTAAAGGATGGTGAGGAATAAACAATTCAAATAAAGTTGCCATATGGCTAGGGCCAGGCCTAGTTCATTGTCAGGATCAGAGAACGAGGGCTGATAAAGGATTCCAGACCCTTTGGCTGAGGTGTGGCAGAAGCTATGTCTTTTCAGAGCAGCTGGCTGGTTGCCACACTGTCCCCTCTATACTCCCACTGCACCTGGGTAATGAAAGCTCCTGGAGATTTTTCCTCCTTTGGCGACACTGGGTCCTCATCTGATGACAGAATGTTTAGGCCAGAGAAGCTTTGCTTTCACTGAGCTGTGGTGTGATGTGGTGCTGTGTGATGCGTTGTTGTGTGGTGTGGTGTGGTGTGACGTGACATAACATGGTGTGGTGTGGCATGGCACGGTGTGAACAGTGCCAGGCATCTCAGAAGAGCGGGTGGGACTGAGTCCTACACAAACTAGGAAAGGGGAGCCTAGACTTGCCCAGTTCTCAGAGTGTCACTGGGCAGTGTGTCCAGGGAAGGGAACTCAGATGGCGGAGAGGGGGTTTCTTTCAGGTTCCAGATGAGCTGGAGAAGCGGGCCTGAGGAAAGAGGGTGAGGCGAAAGCCATGAAGAGGCAGTGGGAGGATAACAAGATGGTGGAATCTCAGAGAGCAGTGGGCATGTGAGGAGAAGGCCCCAAAGATAGCAAAGCCCCAAGATCAGAGGCTCTGGGGGAGGCGTAAGATAGACGAAGACAGATAGGAAGGGGTGGGATCAGACACTACATGTTACAGTGGAGGATTGTGGGGGTCCTACTGTTTCCCTCTCTCTCTCGGCCTACAGTGAGGACTATGGCGCTTTGGGATGGCACTATGTGAGAACCTGACACGAAGGAGGACATACATGTTTAACATGTCTCAGCACTAGGGCGGGAGAGGATCCTCTCTGACTGACTTCAGTGGTTCCTAAGAAAAACCTACACTCAGCCTGACCAAACACCTGTCCTTCACACCTTTTGTACACAGCATCGCTTTTATGAGCCCCAGCTGTCCTCCTCAAGAAACAGAAGCAGGAGCACCTGCCTGAACCACTCAATGGGGAGGGAGGGGCATCTCGGAAGAGTCGGGCACAAGACAACAACATTATTTAGTCCCCAAATATCTTCTACAACATGAAACCATGAGGCAGGGCAAAGTGATCTCCAAGGGATCTCTGTTACACCAGGGTAGGGATCAGACAAGGAATGGTCCAGAAAACTTAGGATCGACAAGGGCTCCAGGATTTTAGGAGAGCTGGCACAGGGACCTGAATCAAAGATGGCCTCCTTGAAGGCCTGGTGAACTTTTCTTGTGCTCAGTGTGGTGCTAAACTTAGCACACTTCTCCTTTCCTTATTGGGATGTGGACCAAGAGCAGGCAGAGGTGTTCATCATGGAATTGGGACAAAGAGATCTGTCTTGGTTCAGGATTTTTTTTTTTTTCTTTCTGTGTGATCATCCTCAGCTTCAAACAAGGCCAACCACAGAGTGCAAGAATAGGAGCCATGAGGTCTGTTTCTCACAGCTCCATCTGGCTGGGAGCCAGGAGGTGCTACTGTGTCTTAGGCCTGCTTGAGTGGCAGGGGTGGGGAGTGACGGAGGCCCCTCCCCACACTCCTAGGTGAGCTCCTTACCAAGGTCAGGTTCCCTAAAAAGGATATTCATATTGGGGATTGGGGGAAATGACTGCTAGGCCAGGCTGAGGAAGTGTTGGAGATGAGAAGGAGGGAGTGGGGAAGGCAGCATGACAGGGGTCAAAGCAATTCTTTGGGTTTCAGTAGGCCCTCTCAACTCCCACATTTTTCTTTCTTATTGGCCTGGCTTAGACCATTACCCTGTATGTAATGCAGAGGAGCAAAGAAAGTTGTCAAGAAAACTAGTGATGGGGTAACCTAGTGTCTTCTCCCTGGGCATGGGTGACCTGTGGTCTAGGCTAGTTTAGAAATTTGTTCCCCCATGGTGTGTTACAATGACAGGCACGGTGTGTGCAGCCCTTGTTGGGCAGCCTGACGGGACTGGCTGCAGTTGAATGTGGACAGAAGCTCTTCTCAAGGCTGGAAACCCTCTGGCCTCTCTTCCAACAGGAACTCCCCACATTGCTTACAAGGCTCAAGCATCAGTAAGCCCCAAGGGATAGACAGTGGATAATGGAGACCAAGGTGCTTCTCAAGTGGTGGGTGGGCACTCTGGTCTCAGAGTGACTGCACCTGTGCAGCTTCCCCCCTGGCTGTGCACATCCCAGGGGGGAACGAATTACCTGTCATCGGCTATTCTGCTGAGGAGGGGCTCCAGCCATCCAGGGTGGCACTCACACTGGGCATCCATGAAGACCAGCACATCCCCTGTGGCCCTGGTGGCCCCCAGCATCCGGGCCCCAATGGTACCAAGTCTCTTGTTGCTCCTGAGCAGCTTCACGGCCTCCAGCTTGGTCACATATTCACTGAGAGCAGACTTCAGTTGTTCTAGAATTGACAGGGCCCTGTCAATGGGGCGGGGGGGGGGGGGGGGTCACAGATGCTAGAGCAATCAAGACTGTGATGAGTGTTACAAAGATCACTCCCTTAGAGCCCACCGTGAGCACTGGATTCCGAGCCTCCATGTAATATTGAATGGTGGTCATTTCTAAGGTTTGGGATGGCTTACGGTTCCATCTATTAACTGGAGGGATGGAGTGGAAAATCAGACAAGGAGAAGCTTTGCAAATGATCTCCAGATGAGAGTATACACCTCAAGAAAACCTCCCCTTACATTCCAGCTTCAGGCTCTCTCATCAACAGAACCCAGCCTAAGACAGTGGACAATGGGGTTGAGAACAGAGGGGTCGTGAAACTCTGGCAGCTGGGGGCACCACTGAGGTATTTGTTGTCTCAGAGGTTATCCTCCCAGTGGCAGTGTGAGTCTGAGGAAAGGAGGGAGAACTCAGGGCTGCTTCTAGCTGTGTGCTTTGGGAAGATGCGAAGGCTGTGGCGGAGCTGCCAGGCAAGGATGCAGATGCCCTCGGGTAGCAAAGGCTGAAGCTGAGGACTTGCGAGGCAGCCTGTCTCAGTTAGGTGTCTGCTGTGGTAGAACATAGTGACCAAAAGCGACTTGGGAAGGGAAGGGTTTGTTTCATCTTAGAACTCTCGGCTCATAATCCACTGCTGGGGGAAATAAGGGCATGAGTTCACGGCAGGAACGGAAGCAGCCCAGCAGCTGACAGGAAGGGACCCGGGGCTGCTCTCTGGAGGACTCTGCCTCAGCTGGGACCCTAAGAGTCTTTAGGGACTTTTTTGCCCAGCCCACTGCCTCCCCATCAACCTCAGCAAACGCTGCCCAAATGTGCCCTGTGAACCCCACACAATTTCAGTGCCTCCAGCTGCTCTGACCCTCTGCTGTGGCCAGGCTGGCAAATTCAATATGGGAGAACCCCAAAAATCACACCAGAGGTTCAGCCCCTCCGTGCTACCCTCCCTTATTAGAGAGGTGCTGCGCAGACCTCAGCAAGGGCTCGGCCTTCCGCCCAGGCCCGCCTGCTTTCCCTTGAAACCAAAGGGGGGCTGCTAAATGTCATTGAGTTGAGCAAGAGTGGAGAGCTTTGATCCCCAAGGGGTTCATGCAAATGTAGGTGCTCAGCATCGCTGCACCTGAGTGCTCATCATAGCTACAGATACCTGGGCACATCCAAGGCGTAGAGACCCTGGGGTGATCGGTGAGGGCACTGGCCGTGGAAACAGGGCTCCACACGGGGTGGGCTCTACTCCTAAACCATAGCCCAGCCCTTTGTTTGCATCTTTGTTTTCTTTTTGAGATTATAAATTACAACGTTTCTCCCTTTCCTTTTCTCCCCCTAAACACTCCCGTATACCCCTTCCCACTCTCCTTCAAGTTCATGGCCTTTTTTTTTTCCACCACTAATTATTCTTACATATCTATCTGTCTGCCTGCCTGCCTGCCTGTCTGTCTGTCTGTCTGTCTGCCTGCCTGCCTGCCTGTCTGTCTACCCATTTCAAGATATAACTTGTTGAGTACATATAATGTTATTTGTATGTATGTTTTCAGGGCTGGCTCTTAAGTATTGAACAACCAATTGGTAAATTCTCCCCTGGGGAGGACTACCTCTCCTGCTCCCAGCTTTTCTGTTACAGTTTTTTTTTGTTTTTGTTTTTTTGTTTGTTTGTTTGTTTTTTGTGGAGCATTGGGGCTTCTTGGGCTCCCCCCCCCCAACCCAGTTTGGCAAGTTCATTATTTATTTTCTTTGAGACAGAGTCTCAATATGTAGCCCAGGCTGGCCCTGAACTCACAGATATCTGATTGCCACTGCCTCCAGAGTACTGGGATTAAAGGTATGTGCCACCACGTCTAGCTCATATTTAAACAATTTTTCATACAAGTTCTCATTAAATCGTCCAACCTGGCCTTGAACTCCATCTGTAGTACAGGCTGACCTTCTCAAACTTGTGACTCCCCTGCCTCAGCTTCCTCAGTAGCTGGGATTACAGCCTCCCACTTATACCCCACAGCCACAGTCTGGGTTTTTAACAAGTCTGTCTCGGGAGCTCAGAAAATCAAAGGCTGAGACCCACTCGCTTGGAGGTCGCCAGGCCCTTCTCTGCTTCTTCTGTTTATGCTGCTCTTGTCCTGAGCACCCTGCCAGGCGAAGCATCCGAGCACATCCTAGTCTGGGGTCTGGGCCCAGCTCTGCCTCGCGTAGCCCGACTCAGCTCTGGTCCTTTCTCATCTTTGGTCTTCAGTTTTCCCCTCTGGACAGGAGGCAAGTTTGCCCAGCACCAAGGGGGCATTGAGCACCCATGTAAGAGTCACCTTCTTTAGACACTACATCTTGGGGCAAAGCTAATAGGGTGAGGGGGGGTGGTCAGAGCCTGAGGAAAGAGCCCCAGCAGAATCAGACTGAGATGACCCTTGCCAGTGGCCTCTCGGGTCTAACCGCTCTTAGGAGTTCCCTGTCCCAGGACTCTTCCTCATTGCTTTCCCTCCTCCCTTCTGGCCCATGGCTAGCCCCTCCCAGTGACCCAGAAGCCAATTTCAGTTACCTTGCTGGCTGAGGTCATCTACCAGGATGATTTCCTGCAGCAAGGCCCTAGGTGCTGTGTCCAGGATGCTGTGCACGGTTCTCAGTAGCATGGGCCAGGCCTCGTTGTGGAAACAGAGGATGACGCTGGCTGTGGGCAGGCCACTTGTGAAGTGCTGCTGCAGGCATCTGTGGGGAAAGGGTGTCAGGGAGCCTTCAGGAGGAGACTGCAGAGAAGCCAGCTGCTCCTCACTCTTGGAGCCTGGCTGCAGCCGAGGCTTCCTCCCAGTTCAGTGGCCACACAGAAATCCCAGCACACAACACAGATGCGCTTTCTGGTTCTCAATCTTCAGATCACAAGAGCTCTGCTGAAGCCAGCCCTCCTTTGTACTTGAGGGGAGCTGGCCCCGTTCATTGAGATGGTGGGAACGGATGACAGTGTCCCCATCTCAGATAACGGAACTGAAACGCAGCAAGCAGGCCAGGCTCCTCTAGGCAATATCAGTGGTATCCATCTTCAGAATTGCTGGGTGATTTCTGCTTCAGCCATTCCTGCCTGGATTCCCTAACTTACTGTGTTGCCTATACCCTAGGGACTATGTGAGGCCCTCTGCCTGACTTGCTGTCGTGGAGGAAACTGTGGTAACAGCCTGACTCACAGAGCGGCAGGGTACTCACACGTCACAAAATAACCCTCCTAAAGTGAAACTTCTTTTGGGGTCTCTCCTCGGAGGGAAATCAGAGCCACCAGTCTGGGCTTGGACCCATCGGAGGGACACAGTCCCCCCAACGCTGCTGAGTGTCCCTCTGCCCCGTCTGTTTCTCACCAGGATGGACACTTTTAGTAAGCAGTAGTGACACTTAAGACAAAGACTGGTGGAGGGACAGCTGGCTCTAGGTAAGTACCTAAGGCATCATAAACTAGCATGGGATGGGGTCGGGGTGGGGCAGGGAGCGGCAGTGAGATGGCTCAGCAGGTAAAAGCTAGTCACTAAGGATCCAAGTTTGATCAGGGCCTGAGCTCCATCCCCAAGGTCTACATGATGGAAGGAGAGGCCTGACTCCCCTACACTGTTTTCTGACTTTACGTGTGTGTCTTGTGGCACGCCCCTGCACCCCACGGTAAATAAAAAAGTGTAACTAAAAAAAAAAAATTTTAAACAGTAGGATATTTTGTTAGTTAATAAATTTCTTTCCACAAAGGATTTTAAGTATTTAATCACAAGAAATACATACAGCTGGGTTGGAGACATAGCTCGGTTTAGGGTTCTCACCTGATGTGTGCAAGGCCTTGAATTCCAACAACCCAGGACTGGAAACGGAGTACAATGAAACGGCGTGAAAATGGGGGGGGGGCGGGGGAGAATCCAGGGAAACAGAAGAATGTATGCGCGTAAGCCATATGGTTTCCTAGAGTGAATGTGAAATTTGATTTTGAGATTCCTGACAACCGAGGTTTTTTTTTTTTTTTTTTAAAAAAAAAGGCGTATGCCTGATGGGAGGACATCTGTCTGAGAAGTCATATCTGCTTTAGTTTGTAACTTTTTATTTTGCAATAATTTAAGACCCCACCCCCACCAAAAAGTTGCAGGCACTGTACAGACGGCTGTGCTTCTGTCCGGGTCATGACCCCTTACACAGCGCCACAATGATCAGAGCACTGTGGGCTCTGACCTTGCTCAAGACGTGACTCCACAGACGTTATTTAGATTTTTACCAGCATTTACACATCACACTAGTTTCTAAAAGAAACTCCTAAGGGCTTCAGAAAGTCCATAAATGGATGGTAATGTCCTTGACATCATCCCCACGATAAACAAAATAATGTTAAGACAACATATCTAGAGGTACCAGTCTTCCCTGTGAGGTTTTGGGAGGTACAGGGGTCATTTGTGTAGCTGGTGAGTGGCAGGGCTCCAGGACTTGGCAGGAGAGGCAGTGGCTCGCTAGGGAGGGGACTGAGAATTATACATCTCTTCATGGCCTGCGTTCTTGTTCCTAGTCTGTGCCACATGGGAAGCCAGTGCTGTGTGGGGACTGTGGACCAGGCTGCTTCAGCCAGCATGCCTTTCCAGCCAAGACAGACTCCATTCCATGAGCAGGAGCCGATAGAAGTTCAATGTTTGTCTTCCTTATAGTGTGTGTGTGTGTGTGAGCGCGCTCGCGCGCGCGCGCACTCACATCGGCACATGTGTGGAGGTCAGAGGACAACTCACTGGAGACAGTTCTCTTCTACCATGTGGGTTCCAGGGACTGAACAGGTCTCTGGGCCTGGCAACAAGTGGCCTTAGCTGCTATGCCACTTTGCTAGCTTCTCTCACTGTTCGGAAGTATCAGTTTCCTCATTTTAAAAATTAGGACAATGTTCCCCCTTGAGCCTTGTGTGGAAAAAAAAAAAAAAAAGAAGAGTACAAATGCTCTACCATTAGTTCTGTAAGCCACGGTTTATATATATGTATTTAATGAATTAGTTTGTCAGTGCTACATCGAGCGCACTTACTTGGTAAGTGCTCTCCCACTGAGCTCCATCTCCAGCCCTTATTTATTTATTTAGATTGGTCTTACTATGTAGCTCAGGCTAGTCTTGAAGCCTCTCCGATAACGGGTTCAACATGGTTGGTGAGTACTGCTGTCTTTATCAACTGCTCTGTAGCACGGACACCCGCTGACTTGTGTCTGGCTTCCCGTCTGTCTCCTCATCTTGAGCATGCCAACAGATGTCACCTCAGAGCTTTTGTGAGGAACAAGTCTGGCAAAGTGCTTAGCGGCAAGCCATGCACGGGGCAATGACCCCCACGGAGAAGGCAGCCTTTCAGGTTTAGCTCTTTCAGACTCCTCTTGCTGTGGATTCCACAGCCCTGAGCTATGAGAGTGTTGAACAGTCAGGCCACTGACTTCTCTCTGACCTTCCAGAACATTCTCTGTAGCACAGCAGCCTTATTCAGGTCACTGCACTGGAGCTTTGTTACTTCCCAGCTGTGCAGGTGACCCTAGACTTGTCACTTGTTTAGTTTCGGATTGCCAGGGGTTCCTGAGGAGAACAACATCACCCACTTACAAAGCTTGCTATGGAGTTAAAGGGCACTAGGAAGAACACTGCTGCCACTAATTATCTACAGACACACCTCAACTACAAGAGGTACCACAAAGGTCCTGTCAATCTGGAAATACAGCGTTACTGATTCTTTTGTTTGTTTCGAGACAGGGTTTCTCTGTGTAGCCCTGGCTATCCTGGAACTTGCTCTGTAGATCAGGCTGGCCTCAAACTCACTGAGATCCACCTGCCTCTGCCCCTTGAGTGCAGGGCTTACAGGTGCGCGCCACCACTGCTCAGCTGGTGTTCTTGATTCTTTAGGGTCCCTTCCCAGTAGGTGAACAATCAGAGGAGCTGGGGTTTCAAAGAAGGTTCTGCTTCCAAAATTTCTGAGTTTGATGACCAGGCATCAGTGTGACTGGGAGAAATGGTGAGCGGATGGATGGGTAGCATGAGTGGTGATACATACAGGCTGATGGGTGGTGATACACACAGGCTGATGGGTGGTGATACACACAGGCTGATGGGTGGTGATACACACAGGCTGATGGGTGGTGATACACACAGGCTGATGGGTGGTGATATATACAGGCTGATGAGTGGTGATACATACAGGCTGATGAGTGGTGATACATATAGGCTGATGGGTGGTGATATATACAGGCTGATGAGTGGTGATACACACAGGCTGATGGGTGGTGATACACACAGGCTGATGGGTGGTGATATATACAGGCTGATGAGTGGTGATACATACAGGCTGATGGGTGGTGATACATACAGGCTGATGGGTGGTGATACATACAGGCTGATGAGTGGTGATACACACAGGCTGATGGGTGGTGATACACACAGGCTGATGGGTGGTGATACATACAGGCTGATGGGTGGTGATACATACAGGCTGATGAGGGGTGATACATACAGGCTGATGAGTGGCGATACATACAGGCTGATGGGTGGTGATACATACAGGCTGATGGGTGGTGATACACACAGGCTGATGAGGGTTCTATAGGTTTGATGGGCAAGGGATTCAGGACCTCACGCTGCCACGAGGGTGGGTCTCCTGGAGCAGTGTGGAGAGGACCTACCTCCTCTCCCAGGAAGAAGCTCCCACAGCCTTCAAGATTCTCACAGTCCATATGGACCACCTCCTTGAGTAATAGGAAAGCAGAGCTGAAGACCACAATGGAATGCCTGGGTGTATCAGGGAGAAGCAACAGAGCTCCAAGTGGGCTCTGCCTATGGTGTGTGCACAGGCCCAGCATGTTCAACACAGCTCTTCAGTGCAGAATCAAATACTGGAGGTTAAGCACTGGCAAAGTCCTGGGGCTCAGAGCATGTTGTTTGGTTCTAGGAGGAGCAGGGGTTTATTAATTTGGCCAGAGGGTCTGGAGGAGGGGCCTGTGCATGATGCAGGCTGTACAGCTTCCAAACACTGTGGACGGAAGGCATGCTGTATATGAAGTTTGAATGGGTTTATGGGCCTCTGTGGTCCCAGAAATGCGGGCTCCATCAACTAGTGGGCAGTGAGAGGAGCCCTCACTGTGCCCATGGCTGGCAGGGTAGTAGGAAGAGTGTAACACACCCTGAAGCCAGCCGGACAACACTTCCACCCACCTTGCTCCAAGGCCCTTGGCTGAGGGCATCTTAGGGACTTTACTCCTGTACAGCAAGCAGAGAGGAAACCAAGAGTGGCCACTGGGTTCAAATCCTGGACCCATTCCTTCTGAGACTTGCACAGTGATATGAAATCTGTGACAACTACACTTTCTTCAATAGTTTCCTGGTCAGCTGTTTGTTTGTTTGTTTCTTTCTTTCTTTCTTTTTCTGAGACAGGGTTTCTCTGAGTAGCTTTGGCTGTCCTGGACTCGTTTTGTAGATGAGGCTGGCCTCGAACTCACAGTGATCTGCCTGCCTCAGCCTCCCAAGTGCTGGGATTAAAGGCATGCGCCACCATGCCCGGCTCAGCTGTTATTTTCAATAATTAACTCTCGTCACTTTTTACAATTCTTACAACTCATTGGTTTTTTCTGAGCACGCAGTGTACCTCAGCTTCCTCATCTGTGAAATGGGGCCATGGGAAGAGACCAATGAATAATGCATATAAATACTTAGTTCAGGGCTTTGCTTATAAGGGCTCAGAAAATGCTATCATTTCTTGCCAAGTCTCTCTCAGGTCTGGATAGAACACATGGCCACCACTGTGTGACATCTGAATTATCCAGTTGTTCTAACAGTCCTGGCATGAGAGGTCAACTTTGTCATGTGTGGACAATGTTCTGCCCTTAACATTTCTTTTACCCTCTAAGAGTTGGTGTCTGGCCAGGTGGTGGGGGAGCATGCCTTTAATCCTAGCACTTGGAAAGCAGAGGTGGGTGGATTTCTGTGACTTTGAGACCTCTGCAGAGAGAATTCCAGGACAGCCAAGTCTACACAGAGAAATCCCATCTTGGGGGTGGGGGAGGGAGGAGTTAGTGTCTTTATCCAACACTCTAGGCCCTGGAAGTGGAGGCTGACAACTGAGGGTTATACACTGCACTGTCTCTCAGAACTCCCCAGCAGGACTGAACTCCAGCTATGCCCACAGACAACCAACCACCTTGAAGACACAGCTTGCCCTAGCAGCATTCTCTGCTTGGCACCCCCTTCCCAGGCTCTGCCAGGGCTTCCCAAGACCCTCACCAAAACCACCCTTGTTTCAGGTCGGCTAAGACCATGGGGCTCACATCCAACCACAAAGAAAACAAACCCGTATGCATGAGCTGTACAGGTGCCCAAAGGACACTTGCAGGACATAGAGGCCTGAAGAATAGAGAGGATGGTTCGGACAGAATGGGCCAGGCGGGCCCTTCCCAGCAGGGGCTGTACCTCTGGTAGGGACCAGGCAGAGGAAGGGACTCAGACTGTACCTAGGGCTGAAGAAACATATTCCAAAACACAAATGTATCTATCTATATTTAAGTTACCATACAAAAAAAAATAATTTATAAAAGCAACAACAATGTTCTATTTTGTGATGTGTCTTTCCCAAGGCATTTCAAAGCGACTGAACTAGTAAAGCCAATGAGCAACAGATGACCCAGGCATGAGGCCCAAGCTCGTAGGTCACTTTGTCTTTTGAAACGTCTGTGCTGAATGTGACACGAGTCATTCTCACCATATCTGTGGCACAGCACAGTTTATCAGTGAGGGAGTAGGTGGTAAAGACCTTGTGATTGTATAGGTGACAGACAGGGCTTTCAGGCTGAGTCCTTGAAAGACCTGTGCTCTGTTGTTAAATGGTGGGGCTGCTTTGAGTTTCCACCCACTATCTGGCAAGTATCTCAAAGTGCTGGACATGGGACCCAAAGCCCACCCTGCCTACATAGCCTCACCTCCTGAGTGCAGCCACTGAGTGTAGGCAGAACATCCAGGAGAGCTAGCCCAGAGTACTCTGATGCTAGTGGGTGCCACAGCCAATGGGATCTGGTTAAAAGCACAGTCACACTGAGCATGTCTGCATGGGCCCTTGAACTCTTGCATTTTAAGCAAATTCCTGGGTGATGTGGAAGCCTGGGCCACAGCTGTCATTGCCAGTAGCAGGATAGTAGCAGGCAAAATGACAGGACAGCACAGAATGCCTGTTTCTGGGGGTGCCAGGAAGTCCAGAGCCTTGGCAATGGGTTGGGAGTCTCTCACATGTCCCTGCTCTCCAGTCTTGTCCATCCCTCATGCCCTCACTGTAGGCAGTCTAGGGCCAGCTCCTTAGGTACGGTGAGCATCTTTGCCTTTATATCTAAGAGGACCATGTGTATGTTCTTGACTCCTCACGTGTTAGAGTCACCCAAAAGGCAAGTTCCAGCCAGTCTGATTGTTATAGGAGACTCACCAGCTTCTCACACATTAAAAAAAATTTGTATGTCCTGATGAGGTCACTGGGTACCAGGGTCCGTACTGAAAGATGGTAGAGGTTGGGTCCAAGTCAGTGCTGTTTGTGTGCCTCGGTAACATTTTGTGGTTGCCTATTGTAGAGGCAGCTTTCAGATAATTGGAGGATAGACAGTGCAGCTACATCTGCCTATGAATTGGGGAGCTCCCTGATTACTGAGGGCAGAATTGTACGAGAAAACAGGGCACCCTAGTGAGTCACATTGCATGGCAGACTATGAGAGACGACTTTGCTACATTCGATTGTACCCACTGTGTGGGTGAGAACAGTCTGAGAGGTCTGAATGGAGTCAAGTTAAAAACTGAAGAGCTAAAACTGAGCTACGAGCCACTGAAACAACTCATTACTGAAGCGTCATCCCAATCACAATGATGACTCTGCCTTCCGAGCTGGCATGCCAGCAATGCCTCTGGTGCCGCAAGGCCCGCCAGGGAAACACTCACTAGCTGGTCCTGCCCACGACCATTGGGCAACTCACTCACCAGTGCCCAGGGGTGGTGGCAGTCCTCTGCTCTGGGCCCACCTGTCTTTTCAGCTAACTTACTCTGCAGCAGACTTTTGCAAGAGTGTATATGCCACAAGGAACATTTGAAGTAGAGATTTTTTTTTTAACCCCCACTGGTCTGCAGTGTTGAGATAATTGTAGGTGGAAATTAGGAAATGTTCAAAAGGACAAAAGTATTTGAGTAAGGCAGTTTGAGGTGTGGCTAAGCATTCTTATACCAATTGAACCTCTCACTTTGTCCTAGTTACAAAACAGTGGACTGAGCAAATATGGAACAAAATAGAACACAATAAAGTAAGATTGACCTACAGGACCAGGTCAGTGCCTGAGCATAGAAAGACCTGGACAGTCTGGTCTAACCAGAGTATATGCATGGCCAGCACCCAGAGGTGGCCTCTTCTTGCCTCACACCTCTCTACCCTAGGCCGTTACTATGACAACAGTAACTTCATCCATAGCAGTCCTCCATTTAACATCCTAAGAGGTTAAACTCAGATGCTTTGAGAGTGCACATTTACATATACTTTCATTGGCATTTTTTAAAAAGTTGCAGGCAAGCATAAGTAACTTAGAAAAGTGACCTCAAATCATGTGAATATATGTCAGAAAACGTTGTGAATTAAGTGTCTGCCTGCCTGCTTATTGACAGTGAAAAAACATTCTTAAAAAAGTGTGTGTGGGGCTGGAGAGATGGCTCAGAAGTTAAGAGCACTGACTGCTCTTCCAGAGGTCCTGAGTTCAATTCCCAGCAACCACATGGTGGCTCAAAACCATCTGTAATGTGATCCAAAGCACTCTTCTGGCCTGCAGGTATACATGCAAATAGAGTACTCATAAACATAAAAATAAATAAATATTTTTTTAAAAGTATGTGTGTGCGTGTGTCTGTGTGTCCATGTGTATATATATGTGCATGTGTATGTCTGTGTATCTGTGTCTGTGTGTGTCTCTGTGTATGTATGCCAGTGAATATGTGTGTGTGTGTAAGTATGGGTGTCTCTTTGTGTGTATCTGTGTGTGTGGGGGGTAATGTGTGAGTGTGTGAGAGTGCATGTGTGTGAGAATATGTATCTGTGTGTGTCTCTCTGTGTGAGTATGTGTATCTGTGTATGTGACTATGAGTGTGTGTGTGTGCCTATGGGGAGGCCTGCAGAGGCCAGAAGAGGGCATTGAATCCTCTGGAGCTGGGTTTACAGGCAACTGTGAACTACATGGCATGGGTGCTGGGAACCAGATGCAGCCTGTCTGAAGGGGCAATGTGGGCTGCAACAGCTGAGCTCTCTCTCCAGTTCCTTGTATCCCCACCCCCAGGACTGGGAATTGATTCTTGGACCTTGCATGGGTTAGGCAAGTGCCCTTCCACTGAGCTATGCCCCAAGCAGCAGACTTTCACAGGAGTGTACATGCTGCAGGAGCATTTGAAGTAGAGATCAACACTGGTCTGCACTGTTGATGCTGCAGGTCTGTGGACTCTGCTTGGGTGGGACCAGGTAACTAACACTGGTATAAATTCTCTCTCTTTGAAATTAAAGCAGACATCATGCAGGCTCTGCTCAGACCCCTAAAGCCATCTGGGATCATGGAAGCAGAGAGCAAGCCCTGCTCGTGCTGGTATCCTTATGTACTTTGGACCTATGGCTTATACTCAGCTGTTTCTGCCACAGCCCTGTGTGGTACAGGAGGTATCAGAGGAGACACTGTCCCCATGACTACACCACATGGGTCTCATGGGCTAGAAGCATGGTGTTTGTTACTTGCCTTCATGACATGGCCAGCTAGGGCCAGGTACAAAAATTCACTAACAATGTTGAGTTTTGCCTTTTTGTTTTTTTGTTCTTGTTTTTGTTTTTGAATGGGGAAGCTGACTCCTTGCCTTGTCCTATTTCTCTCCTCCCTCTGTTTCTCAGGGTGTGCTCTAGCTGATGCCATATTGGGCACAGCTCTGTTGTCTCTTACAAGAGAGGCAGAGTCATCAGGCTGCTCAGTGCCTGGCATGGCCCAAGCACCTCAGGGAACTGAATGGATCCTCTGAAATCAAAGTGCTTCCCTTCCCTGCTCTGATCCTGGCTCGGAAGAAGAGAGCCCCTCCCCCCTCTGCACTGGCTTTCAAGGCTGGGGACCACTAGTGCAGCTAAACCCTGGCTCTCGCCTGGCTGCCTGCTAGAGCCCCCTCACTCACATGGATCAAATATGAGGTGGGGCACGGAGTCCAAATGCCTGTGTTTTAATACGGTTGGTGAGCCGGCCTTGCACATACGTACTCAGGACTTGCTGGTGTAGCCCCAGGCTGCTGCAAGTTAGCGCTGCAGACCAGGCTTAGTGTGGCAGGCTGCAGCCCAGGCCTCCTGAGTGCTGCTTCGCCTGTTCGTCCATGGCTGCATGCTCACAGGCTGCATGTTGAAGTCTGAGGATCCCTGTTCTGGTCTAGGAAACTGATTTTGCCCAGGGTTTCCACAGCATTTCAGAGCACCTGTAGTGCCCAGGAGCACGTGGAGGATGCCTGAACCTCTCCTTCAACAAGCCTTCTGGGTGCTGGGATGATGCCATAAGTAGTAAATACTAAGCAGATGGGCACTTTGTAGGTTGCATCCGGCCTTCCAGCATCCCAGGATGAAACACGGAGCAGCTTTGTCTCCTCCCTCCTACTGAGAACACCATGGCAGGCATCCACCCACATGCTTTCAGGGGCATGGGAGGTGGCTGGCTTCAAAGCAAGCAAACTTTAAATGCTTGACACTGAGGTAATATCCCCAGGTCTGGTCTGGAAACTGGCACACTCAGAGTCTGTCATAATGGTTATGAGCTTGACGTTGGCGTCATACGGGCTGTTGGGTCACACGACACAAACCTGTTAACCTTTCTACATCTTGACTTTTCTCATTCATCAAATGAAATCTGCGGAACAGATCTGTGGAGCAGATTAAGGAAGCAAGAACCACTTACTTGGGTCTCTGGTGCATATTACACGCTCACTAGAGTTTTGCCTTTCTATCTGAAGACATTTGTTCTGAGACAGGATCTCACTGTGTAGCCCAGGATGTCCCCAAACTCACAATCCTTCTGCCCCAGCCTCCTTCACCAAGTGTTGGAGTCCCAGGCATGCACCATCATGTCTGGCTCCAGAGTCTGTCTTTTGGCTTTTTTCACTCTAGCATTTTTCTCTTTTAGTCCTTCATTATCGGCAATGTCCTTGAATGTCCCCTATGCAAACTGACCTCCAGCCGTGATCTAGGGGAGATCTGGGATCTAGCGAAGGGACTGACAAGAGCCAGGGTGGTGTGGGGTCTGGTGAAGGTCAGAAGAACATGTCTGGGTTAGGAGTTGAGGAGCTTGCAGGAAGCTGGGAGAGTAGAGGTGTGTGGGACAGAGGGCACCAGAGGCAGAGGTCTCTCAGCCCTGATAGGAAAGCTCAGGTCTCCACACAGCAGACAGATGGTCAATATGTGGCCTCTCTTGTCTTTCTGCCTAGTAGAAGAGGAGAGAGGAGAGCACTGCCACCTTGGTAGAGGACAGGGGCTGTGCCTGGCTTTGCAGGGCCTCTTGGGCATCCAAGAGCCTTCAGGAAGGCTGGGGAGGCTGGGCCTGGGAGTCTGATGGCAAGCTAAGGCTGCACCGACTGCACTCACTTGCAGGGGCCAGCAGAGGGCGCTGTCCACCTCTACATGGAACTGGTAACTGCAAGAACCCTGGGATGGAAAGCCCAATTCTATGCTTTCCTTGAGAAGAGGTTTCTTGCCTGCCAGAGACTTTTCAGCATTGAAACAGGGCAGGTCCCAGACAACTGAGACGCACTGGTTACTATGGAGGGAAGAAACAGTCAACGAAGTGGTCTGCCTAACATACACGCAAGTGTACAAGTTTGTTTACATCAAACACAACTGGTATATCTGTGTTCCTTTGTACCGCCCACTCACCTTGCACACATGCACATCACACCACAAGTACAACAAATGAAACACACTTGCACACAAGCACATGATCGCTGCAAGAAACATCTACAACTACACATGTATCACACACATGCCCCATACAACATGGAAAATAAACACGTGTGCACATCACGTCAAACACACACCATACACATTCTATTCATGCATGCCATACACAGTACATCTAAACCTATGCGCAGCACTCATACCACAAAATGCACCCACCTTGTATTGCACACACAACACACCCATGTGTGTGTCTTACATACAGTGCACATGTAACACATACAATACTTACAACACAATATATATATGTATATATATATATGCACTTTTACTATATGGGCAAAGCACATAATCCATACGAAACAGTCAGAGCACATTACACATACACACAAACACATACAAGACAAACATACACAGTTCTATATAATACATGTCCCATTGCACAGTAGATACACAAAATATATATACACCCACAACATGCACACACACATAACACCATGCCAATCACACCCGTGCCCATCATTACCACACACACAACCTGCCTATAGCAAACCTCAAACTACTATACACATGCACTACATCTGTTTAATATACACAGCGTAATGTGCACTCCACACACAGTGCATGCACAGTGCATGCTTGTGCACATATGCAATTCACCCACAAGCGTGCATAGGTAGAGTGCTCCAGAAACAGAATCACACACACATCCCCAAAACCAGGGCCAATGCTTCTTGTTTACAGAATGGAGGTGCTCACTCTTGCTCTCAGCCAATGAGAAAATGGTTGGGAAGAACTGAGAAGTTGTTCCTTCAACCAGCAGCCATTTCTGTACAGGATGGTTGTGCTGGATGCTGGGATGTACAGTGCGCAACCGGTCTTGACCTTCTGCCGGGGAAGCAGGCACTGCACGGATGAACACACCGATGGCCATTTAGCGCCTGCTCTACGAGGTGCTGTGAGTTCAGAGGGAGTCTGAAACTGGAGTGGGGTAGGAGGACCTGGGCAGAACTTTTAAAGCCAAGGTATGGAGTCAGCGTAGCAAAGCTGGGACTATGGGCAGGTGAGTCTCCAGGACAAACAACCTCAGGAGCTCTGTGCTCCCCAGTGATCTCCTCACCCATGCATGTGAGTGGCTGAGCAGCCAGGCTGAGAGGGATCAGGGGTCCAAAGAGTCATAGCCCTGCTACCAGCCATGTGTCCTTTGGCTACTAGGGGTAGAAGATGCGTTTGCTTTCCAGAAAGTTCCATGAGTTGTGGGAAGAGCCATGGCTTCTAGGGCAAGGCGCTAGACTGCTCTAGCTATCTAGCCACATTGCTTCTGGATTTGGATTTAGACAGCAATCTCTTGGCTGTTGCTGTGGTTGTCCATGGTGGGAGGGGACCAGGGACTAGAGAAGGAGCCACCATCTCCCTGGCACAGATCTGCATGTCACATACACCTCCCAGCTTGCCTCCTGGGGTGGAGCACCACCCTGCAGGCTGAGTTGTATAGTCAGTGCAGTACGAACTCCCGGGCATTGGAACTGGTCCTTTATTATTAGGGACTGAGGATGGTGGCAGAAAGTGGTGCTTCAGACCCAACTAGCGCTTAGATGCCTCAATTCAAATTCCTACTTTGACACTTATTAGCTGTGTCACAGTGGACAAGCCACAGGGCCTCTCTGTGCCTTTCAACAGTATAAACCAGGCATGAGGCTAAGACAGCATATATGCAAGAGGACTTTCTAGCGCTTTCCTCTAGGTTGTATGAGGAAAGTCCTTAGACTAAAACCAGGCACATGGCAAGAAGTACATAAGCATTTCTTGCAAATTTTGCAGCCGCTTTCCTTGAACCCAGATAAAGGTAAACACTAATAATAAACAAATGTGAGAAATGCATTGGAGTTAGCCTGAGGGACATAAGGTGTCTTGAAGACCTTCTGCTCCCATCTCCCTATTAAAGCTGTGTGACGTAGTTGGATTAGCAGTAGGACTAGAACCCAGGACCGGGAAGAGAATGAACAGGTGAGATCTTCTCTCCCGTGGGACTGTTAAGTGGCAGACTCATGGACTAAGCAGGTCTGAGATGTGATTTGAGAATGGCCCCGGGGACCACATCTCAAGGAGCACTGTCCCAAGGGTAGGAGAGGAAGACTACAGAGAGTCAGCCCCTGGGCCTTTGCTGTCACTGAATCACACACTTAGTCCACAGAAGGGAACGCAGGGCTACTTACAGTGGGTGCCGCACCTCAGGCAGGACTCTCCTCAGGGGCAGGCGGGCACTGAGCGCCCTGTTGAGGCCATCTGCATCCAAGCCGAGTGGGGCCAGCCCCTCTTCTGATTCCTCCCCATCTTCCTCAGTCCTCCAATCCCTCTCAGGGGCTCCCTCATCCCGCCTCCTGCTCAAGGGTTTGATGAACTGGTAGCTGCGGTGTCTCCTGCCCTGGCTCTGATTCCTCCTAGCTCTGGGGGAGGCCACAGCCACCAACAATTGATCCTCCTGCAGGGAAATGAAAGGTGGCAGACCGTCCAAGAAACTGTACTCCTCACCCTCATCCTCCAGGACCCACTCCTGAGAGTCCCCGAAGTCCATGTGGTACCCAGTGTCAGGACTATGTTTGCTGGTCCTGGCTGTGACAGCCTGGTGCGGGGTGGGCGGGGGAGGGGGCAGCAGAGTCACCATCATTAGGATACATCCCAGCGTCAGGAAAAGCAGGAGGAACTGAAGCCTGCACCGTCCGTTCCTGGGTCGCTTCCTCAGGAGCATGTCGCAGCAGCCACTCGCCCGAAGAAGCAACAGGTCCCGATCAAGTTTGCTTCCTCCTTAAACGTTCCAGCTACCTTCAAGCTTGTAATTGAACCTGGGCTGTTCATTCCAGCTGAAAGGCCTTTTGCCAGTCACCTGCTCCTTCTATGCCACCTGGCACTTGCTAACAGTGCTTGGAAAGACCCACTGCCCCTTGGGATCGGAAAGCCACAGGAGCCTGGGGTCCCCGTGGCGCCTCCCTTGAGTGGGTTTTGTTAGTTGTCTTCTGGAAAGGGTCTCCGGTCCTGCTCTTTGCTTCCTTCCCTCTCACCCCGCTCTTGTCCGTTCTGTTCTGGTGCTTAGTCCCATCTTTCTTCCCCTTCTGCATGAATGGTCGGGTTCTACAGGACGTCTGGGGCGAGCTGCTGCTGGGGGGTGGGGGTTCAGTCAAGCCGAGATGACAGACATCGTCCTTTGGATGCCTTGAGTCAGGTCAGATCAACAGATGTAAAGCCGGCAGGCACTGCCCAGTTTCCTTTCACACAGCCCCAGCTCTGTGCGAACCCTCTGCCAGACACGACAGGAGCCAAGCACGCATCTCACTCTTGGTCCTAATGCCCTCACTGTTCCAGGCTTTGCACAACCACACAGTGTCACCCCCGGAGCCAGTTCAAAACAACAGCCTCCCAGGAGTTCAGACTTGAACTTCATTCCTAGGGAGGCATCTTCTCCCCACACAGAGGATCAGGAAGGAGAATTCCCTCCTGGGTCAGACAAGCGGCCAAGGTGACGCAGATGCCAGGAGCCAGCTGTCTGTCAGCACCTTCAATCTCCCAAGGCAGTCTGCCCTGCTCTGGCTCTGCTCCTTGCTGGGGCCCACTAGCCTTTCCTTTCTAAAAGTGAGGGGCTGGGGGAGCCCTTGTAAGTCTGGCCACCTGTCTCCCACAGAAGCACCTGCAGGTAAATGGAGGAGAGGCATGCTTCAAACTCTTCCAAAGTCTCCAGACTCCATTCAGCGCCGTGTGCCCCAGACTGTCCCCTGGATCAGGAGTGCCACAGAGAATAAAGTCAAGCCGGGACCTCATGGTGCTTACACGACAGTGAAGGAGATGGGGAGGTGGTCCTTGAGCATATGCAGAGGGTCGGAACACATCCAGGGTCAAGGGGAACCGTGAAGCAGAGAGGGGAACTGCAGGACATGGGTTGGGAGCTAACAAGCAAACTTCAAGGACACTGCATTTTCCCTAGAAGAGCCAGCATCTGTGTAAGGAGGAGACCAGGCAGAAGGAATAACACAGGCGAGGTTCCGAAAGGAATAGGCCCGGTGGGTGGGTGGGGCAGCAAAGAGCCGATGTGGCCAGAACCGAGCAGGCTCAGAGCACCGTGATGGAGCCACGAGGGGAGAAGAAGTAAGGCGGGAGGCACGGCCTGGTTGGTGCTGAAGCAGTGGGAGAGGGAGAGCCCACCGGGAGGCAGAGCATGATGGGAGGTGGGATAAGGAGAAGTAAGGCATGCTGGGAGATGGAGCAGGATGGGAAGTGTGGCACAATGGGAAATGGAGCATAACTGGAGGTGAAGCATGATGGGAGACAGCACGCGACAGGAGGTGAAGGATGATGGGAGACGGCACGTGACAGGAGGTGAAGCATGATGGGAGACAGCACATGGCAGGAGGTGATGCATGATGGGAGATGGTACAAGACAGGAGGTGAAGCATGATGGGAGACAGCACGCAACAGGAAGTGAAGCATGATGGGAGGTGGAGTGCAGTCAGAGTTGAGGCAACAGGAGCACAGAGCAAGAGCAACATAAAATGGGAGATGGAACGTGCTTGTGTGACACCTGTCTTACCCCAGAAGAGGAACCCACAGCAGACCATAGTAATGGTCACGCCAAAGTCCAGTTTGGTGGGTCAATGAGTTTTTATTGGGATTACTATCAGGACGGTAGGTCAAGGATTGCAGGAGGGGGGATGATGCAGAAAAACAACTGCACCCCTGAAAAGCCCACCCCAACATAGGTGATGGCTCATGAAAGCTACAACTTGCAGGCAGCTGTCAGGTCTGACAGATCTCTGCAGCTCTGGGATCTGCCTTCTTCTCAAGGTGAGGCAGAGGGGCCTCTGAGACTCTTCCGGTTTCCACTTTCCCAGACATATGATCTTTTGCCTACCTCCTCCCCTGGAGAATGTTCCAGTCGTTAATGAGAAGTGGACATGGCGGCACGCAAAGAGCCATGGGAGTTGACGCACCAAGGAGGTAAAGCAGGGTGGAAAGAGTGACGGGAGGCGAGTCATTGTAGATGACAGTGTAGAGACAGGGCACGATGAAGGACATCTCAACATGGCAGGAGAGGGACCTCGGCTTTTCCTCTAAGTGGGATGAGAACCTTTGGAGACCTGTGGGCAGAAGAGGGACCTCTGACTTGTGTTTTAACTGAATTCCTCTGCCCATTGGCTTGAGACTACAAGGGGCAGGCGCAAAGAAACTGATCATTGGTGAAACTCAAAGTGACACCAGCAGAAATCGTCATCTCATCAGAGGTGACAAGAACTGAGTGGCATCGGATGGGTCTTAAGCTCATAAAAGCTGGTCTGTGTGAGAGAGAAGAGTCACGGACGGGTTCTACGAGAAGTCCTAAGCCCGAAGTTGCCATCACTTGAGTGAGGAGGGCAGGGAGCAGATGGAAGGAGGTAAATAGCAATAGCTTACCCGGGCACATGTGACATTGGCTGTGGGCTATATACCCACTCAGTTTCCTGGATGGTAGCAGAGAGGCCTGGCTTGCTGCTGTGATGCTGCACACCCAGCCAGGTGTGCAGGTGACTGAGTCTGAGATCTGAGGTCACCGAGAGCATGTGCGGACAACATGGAGAAAGGATTGCTCCTGTCTCATTTCTATTCCTGTAACAAAATAGGTTGGTAGCTGAGGGGAGAAAGGAGTTGTTGTTGTTGTACAGTTTTAGGTTACAGTCCCCAATGGAAGTCAGGGCAAGAACTTCAAATAGTCCCATCACATCCACAGTCAAGAAGAGGGAAGTGAATACACACGTGCTCGCTTGCCTGTGCTAAGTTAGGTTTCTTCACACTTACAAAGTTCAGCACCCCCTGACTAGGGAATAGTGCTGCCCACAGTGGGCTGGGGCTTCCAACATCAATTAATTAAGACGGTCTCCCACAGACATGTCCCCAGGACAACTCAACATAGACAGTCTCTCACTAAGATTCTCTCTTCAGATGAGTCCAGGTTAGGTCACGATGACAATTAATGTCAGCCACCACAGGGATGGAGAACACTGAGAGATCTTGGGCTCTGGCTCCAATGTTTGGTGATGGGTAGCAGACCACTGCTGTGAACTGCACATCTTCTGGTGGGTGTAGGAGTCATGTGGGTAAAATTGCTGCTGGGGAATCCCTGATATGAATTTGATCATTGTTTTCTGTTTTGATTTTGATCTTAGAATGTGAGCTTTAAATTTTCATGTAGAAATGTTTCTACTTTTGACTCAGTTGCATTCTCTCCCCCCCCCCATCTCTTTCCTCATTCCTTCTCTCTGACACAATAGGATATATGTAGATGTTTCCTCAATAGCATAGTGCTGACCCAGTGCCCAGACTTCAGAATGTGTGGTGTGATTTTGGTCTCCATGTGTCAGAGTTGGGTTGGGGTGGTGATGTCTTTCAAGTTCAAGAGGTCAGGACCCTGGGGCACGTAATACAGAATTTCTGAGACACGTTGAAGTCCACAAGGGTGTTGCAACCAAAGGTTTCAAAGCAGAAAGGTCAGAGGGCAGCATCGCCATGTTTTGGGACAGTGCTTTCAACCACCACCCCTCTCCGGCAATGCTCACATCAAACTCATTAAAATTCTCAGCTGAGGGCAAATCTGCCTCCTTAGCCAAACTGCTACATTGGGCTCTTTCTTCAGAAACCCACCTGTGTGGCTCACCATTTCACCTCCATGTTTCCTGTTACTGAGATACCACAGTTTCCCAGAACCCTCCTTTCTGCATCCAGAGCCCATCTGCCCATGCATGGAATTCTCCAGCCTCCTTCCTGCTCTCTTTGGCGATGTACAACTTAAATAGTCAGGCCTTTGGAATGTCTGGTGTTTTCACCACCTGCATACAATATATGCTCATCAAAACCAGCAGTTGGTTTGTTATCGGCTGTTTTTCTGGTGACCAAACCTACATTCATATAGAAAAACTGGTCTTCCACCTGCATGGTGGGCTCCTGAGAAGGACAAATGAGTTACAGTGGAGATACCTACAAGGCCAAGGTAGCGCCCCATAAAAGTAGACTAAATTCACATTAACTCCAGTTGCCTCTGGCAGTTGGAACAGGCATCCTGGAGAAGGTGAGACACATGGCCATGGAGCTAGTCAGAGGCCCACGATTGCTGGAGGAGAGTGCTGGAAGAACATCCTGGAAGACAGAGCAACCTCAGCCCTGCCAGCCAGTGCTTCCTGCCAGTGAGCCAGATCGGCAACACACATGAGCTACAACGGCCATCACCTCCTCTGCCCGCCTGCTTCTGAGCACCTCCTGCATCTGACCTCAAAGGCTGGCAGAGCTCTCTTACCCCTAGCATGCCTGTGTGTCTGCATTTTGACTCATCCTAAGACAAGCATGGTGCAATCTATAGCTTAGAACCCAAAGTTGACTGCCATCCCCAGTGCAGCTTTCCTCAGCGAGGTTTGCAGCCACCTGACCAGTATGACAGTTTGGGCTTGCCCGTACAAGAATCACCTAGCCCTTTGCAGTGAGTTCCTGGAAGCCAGGATTCCTGGCACAAAGTTGCCTTGAACTTGGCTCTGTGGTTGAGGGTGACATTTGGATCTCAGGCATGAAGCACCATGCAGTCCTGGTGGTGGAACTTAGGGCATGTTAAATAATCGCTCTACCAACTGAGCTACATCCGCGGACCCTGGGCTGCATTGTTTCTGTTTTGTTTGTTTGCTTGCTTGCTTGTTTCCTTGTGTCTTCTGAGATAGTGTCTTGCTATGTAAACTAAGTTGATCTCAAACTTGGTCCTCCTGGCTCTGTCTGCTGTGAGCTGGGTCAAGGGTGCACCCTACTGTACCCACATGCAGCCTCTGCTTTTAGCTTTATTTGACAACTCAGAAGTCTCTGGGCAGTCCTTTTGTGCTGGCTGGTTTTATGTCAAGTTAACACAAGCTAGAGTCATCAAAGAAATGAGAATTTCAGCTTCCTCGGCTGTAGGCATTTTCTCGATTAGTGATTAATAGGGGAGGGCCATGCCACTGTGGGTGGTGCCATCCCTGGGCTGGTGGTCCTGGGTTCTATAAGAAAGCAGGCTGAGCAAGCCAAGAGGAGCAAACTGGTAAGCAGCACCCTCTATGGCCTCTGCCTCAGCTCCTGCCTCCAGGTTCCTGCCTGTTTAGGTTCCTGTCCTGACTTCCTTTGATGATGCACAGTGCTGTGGAAGTGTAAGCTGAATAAACCCTTTCCTTCCCAACTTACTTTTGGTCATGGTGTTTCATCGCAGCAATGGGAACTCTAACTAAGACAGCTTTCAAGTATCAGAAACTGTGAAATCGGTCCTCACTCCACACCCAAAGGAAAAAAGTAAGAAAACATTCTTGAAACTCTGCCTGGCTGATTACAGAGTTGGCCCACTGCGCATGGGTCTTGGTGCTCTGTGGCTGCTGTATTGGTACAGGAAGGTCTGTTTATGATTTGTCATTGTTGTGACAAATCCAACAAACCCAACAAAAGCTACTTAGGGAAGGAGGGATTGTTGTGGCTCACAGTTTGAGGATGCAGTCCATTACAATCCGGAAGGTGGCAGAAGTGGGAGGCCGCTGGCCACTCTGCACCCAGGCTCAGGAAGCAGAGAGGTCAGTTTGGTGCTCTGCTCAGGTCCTCCTCCTACTTTGGTCTGAGACCCTACCCCATGGAACGGTGCTGCCTACTCAACCTAAACGCCCCCTAGTGGAGTTTTGTCTTCTGGGTGATTCTAGGTCCTATCACGTTTACACTCAACATTAACTATCATGACGGTATAGGGAGTGGGTATCCCAGACCCAGCAACTTCCATACAAACCAGTCCATAGGTGTGCGGGGAAACCAGAGCAGACGTGTGCGGGAAATAAAAACTAGTTGATTTCTTAAAACCACTCCCTCCTTGTGATGCTACACTGTTTGGTTCTGGGGTTGCAGGCAGCTGGGTTGTCTATTGGTTACAAATGATTATTGTATCAGGTGCTTGAGAGTCAGACCTAGGGTAGAAAGCAAGCTGGTTGTGTGAGATTCCTCAGCCCTAAGTTGCTGCTCTAAATGGCTCTCCCACCCACCCTGTGGTCCCTGCATAGACCCACCAACCTAATTCCTTGACCCCAAATGGCCTCGGCTTCTGTCACCACCGAGACTGTTTTCTTGGCTGGGCCGTGGAAGGCTCTGAGCTCATTACTTACACCACCTCAGAAAGCCTCACCTCCCACTGCTGAAAGGCTGGCTGAGAGTGGGAGTCAGCAGGGAGTGTGTGTGTGTGTGTGTGTGTGTGTGTGTGTGTGTGTGTGTGTGTGTGTGTGTGTAACGAACTCCAGCCAAACTAGAATCCTAAACACCAAACAAACAGCCCCATGCTTGCAGCTTCTGACTTCTTAGAAGCACGGCTGGGCCTGAGCTCCTCCGTTGTCAGCTGCCATCTGGGGCCCACAGGCAGAGAATCTGAGAATCCAAGTTGATGGGAAGGAAACGAATTTGTGAGCTCTCGAAGCTTAGTGCCCCTCTGGGGGAGGGGTGAGAGAAGAGACTGCCCTTCCTGTCCTCCTCACCCTTTCACCTGTGCCATTCACACAGTGTTCTCTCGAAATACCTGGAGTGGGGGTGGGGGGCAATTTCAGGCTCAACAAGGCAGGGCACCCTCCCTCCCACCCCTGGATGGTGGATGGACTGGGCCATCTCCTGGTATGTCATTTGCAATGTGTCCCCCCTTTGCAAGGTCAGGCTGTCTCTGAAAAAAAAGCCTTAGAAAGCGCTCTCTTCAAAAGCTTTTTGAAGAGCTTTCCTGATGGAAAAGGAAAGTTTTGGGTTTTTTTCTTGGTTCCGGAGAGAGTATACAAGTGGGAGGTGATGCTGGTGACGGGGGGGGGGGGGGGGGGGGTGTCGGCTAATAAGCTCGGCCAAGGCAGGAGGGGAGGGGTTCTTTGACTACAGAGGAGACAGAAGGGCTGTGCGGAGAACTCCGTTTGCCTCTGAGAGCCCCAGATTGTATACAGATGATGGGTCCCGATGGGTGACACACAGAGGCATTGTGGGAACATCTTGAACACAATGAATGAGTTGGGGACGCATGGGGGCTGGAGACAGTCTCTGGGGAAATTGACATGGAATGCTAGATGATTGCAACGGATTCTGTCTTGGTTGGCAGCGCTGTGAGGACTGGCTCCTAGTCTAAATGCTGTGTGATCCTGGACAAGCCTCTGAATCTTTTATTCACAAGAGAAATCGCTCAGCACTGATGCCATGCACAGTGCTTGAACTATTAGAGATTTTGCTTGAGAAATTACATTTTATTCTCTCTCTCTCTCTCTCTCTCTCTCTCTCTCTCTCTCTCTCTCTCTCTCTCTCTCTCTCACACACACACACACACACACACACACACACACACACACACAGATTTTGTCCTGGGGATTGAACTTGGATTGCCAGACTTGGTACCAAGTCATTTGCTGCGCCATCTCAACAGCCCGTGCCTGAGCAGCTCATACAGAACTCCTAAATTAGGCAGCTGGAAACCAGCGAGAAGAATTTGCTCATCTGTATTAGTTACTGTCTCATTATTGTTATTGTAACAAATACCCAAGGAAACAGACTGAGGAAGGAAGGGTGCCTTTGGGGCTATAGTTTGAGGATGCCAGTGTGCCAGTCTTCTAAGAGCAGAAAGTCATGCAGACAGGAGCTTGAGGCGGTTGATCGTGTTACATCTGCACTCAGGAGGCAGAGAGAGATGGATGCTGGTGGTTAGATTCCTAGGGGATCCCAGCTGTGGAATGGTGGTGCCCACATTTAAGGTGGTTCGCCCCACTTACATTAGCGCAATCTGGATAACCCTTCATAGACACACCTAGAGACTTGTTTCTATTTTTGTTTTATGTTTGTTTGTTTGTTTTGAGACAGTGTTTCTCTGTGTAGCCTTGGCTGTCCTGGAATCACTTTGTAGACCAGGCTGACCTCGAACTCACAGAGATCCACCTGCCTCTGCCTTCCCAAGTGCTGGAATTACAGGCATGAGCCACCACCACCCAGCTGAGACTTGCTTCTATGGTGGTTCTTCTGTCAAGCTGACAATTGGGCATCTGAGGTCACAGTGTCTGACACCACCTCCTTGCTCCCTGAGTTCCGGGCAGCTGTAAATTTAGAGACCCAGGCTGTCACTTAGGGAAAACTACTCCTTCAAGACTAGCCTGTGTGTCTACATCCTTGGCTCAAAACAGCCACTTAAAATTTAAGTCATGCCCCACCCTCAGCCACGTACGCCATACATGGTGTAGGCAGGTGGAGGACACGCAGAGACTCATATGCTGCATGCCCAGTGTGTGGTGGATGGATGGGAGAGAAATAGCCTGTTGTGAGTAGCCAGCCCCACCACCTGAAGCTAAGGTGAAGTCCCAGCCCATGCTGCCACTGAGGGCCATGTCTGGTCCGTGGCCATACAGCAGCAACAGGGGTCTGTATCAATGTCCATGTCCCATATCACCACTAAAGACCATGCAGATGCCCCTGACCTGGGCAGCCAC
The DNA here is from genome assembly GCF_903995435.1 of Acomys russatus. Taxonomy (NCBI): domain Eukaryota; kingdom Metazoa; phylum Chordata; class Mammalia; order Rodentia; family Muridae; genus Acomys; species Acomys russatus. The sequence goes on along the minus strand of NC_067139.1, from coordinate 60,756,187 downwards.
CTGGGGCAATGTAGATGTCCAAGGACTGTGCAGAGCTGGCCCTGACCCTCACTGACTGTTGCACTTCTCCTGGGCAGCACAGTAGAGCTGACCCTGATGGGGGCGGGGTGAACTGGCCCTGAAGGTATAAGTGCAGGAGAGTTGGCCCTGCCAGTCGTTTGCTGGGAGGGGGAGGTGGTAATGCCCTCCCCACCTCGACCCTTGCCACCTGTGGTAGTTGGGAAAGCTGGCCCTGACTGAGGTCACTAGAGCAGGAGAGCTATCCTTGTCTCTCACCAGCTGCAGCACTTGGGAGATTGAACCCCTTGCCTTGACTGGGCAGCATAGCAGAGCTGGCTCTGGTGGTGTGAGTGTAGGTGAGCCAGTCCTGAGGGCATGGGAGTGGGAGAGCTGCCCCTGTCCCCTGCCAACTGCAGCACTGGGTGAGCTAGCTGGGGCAGTGCTGGAGAACTGGCCCTGGTGGTGTGGGTGAGAGAGAGCTGGAGGGCTGACAAACTCAGCTTCTACCCAGGCCCAGATTCCGAGTTTTGAGTTGGTCCACCCCATCATCTACCTTATATATGTACTGCTAGAGCTTATGAAGGGACTGGCCCTACTGATCCAGAGCTGCAGGATCTCCATGACACAGGGCAACAACTTGATAACCGAGAGGAATCCCTGTGAGGACCCAATATTGATGGGGTAGCAGAAAGCCAGAGGTCTCCAACCAGACCACTGACTCATTGCAATGAACATTTGTAAGTAATAAAGTGTGGACAAAGAGTGTACCGTGGGACACACTGAAGCGTCCACAGCAAGATGTTTTCTTTGTTTTGTTTACCTGCTTATTTCTTGTTGTTTTTTTTTTTTCTTTTGAGGGGATAGGCTGCCAGGGCAGAAGATGGATGTGAAGAAATGTGGAGATGAGACTGGGGTGCAATACAAAGTTAAAAAAAAAAATAAAATAAATTTTAAATCACATTTGTATTTGTATTTGGGCCTCTATCATAGCCAGCAGGGACTTGGTTGGTGGCTTTCTCTCTGGAGTTGTCTGAGGCAGCTGTGTGCTGGTGGATATTTAGCTGGCTCACAGAGGGAGCAAAGGCTGTGGAAATGCACCGAGTACCATTTCCCCTATCCCATGGTTTAAATACTGCCACGCAGGCACTGTTGCTAGTTTCAGGCCACTGATCTGTGAATACAGGGTTGGGGGAAAAATGCACACTCACCAATTTATAGACCACTTTATAGTTATATAAAGTAATCAACCTCAGGATGATAGATAGTTGTAAAATTAAAAAAAAAAAGAATTAGGGATAGCCATTATTTTTTATATAATTCATTTAAGTATAACCTCACAAATAAACTTTTAATCAATGTGTTTAACAACGGTCATCAAAACAAACAAACAAAGAAACCCTTGCCTCTCAAGAGTTAGTACCACCTGGATCAGAACATCATTGATTTCAGAACTGGGCTCAGTGGTGATTGGTGCTGCAATCTATTAATAATGTCTGCTAAGGCACAGAAGTAGAGATGGGTAAAAGACACATATGCCACACACAGTGATTCATGAAAACAGGTTGTAAAGTGTGTGTGTGTGTGTGTGTGTGTGTGTGTGTGTGTGTGTGTGTTTGGTGGTGTGTTTTGGGGGGAAATGTGTGTGTTCTTCTAATGTGTGGGTGTTTGGTGCCCCCAAAGGAAAGGACGTATTCCCTCATTCCTGCCTATCTCTAGTCACAAGGCTTCTGTGCTAACTGTGTCTCATCAGTGTTGACAAAGTTCAGGAAAGAAAGGAACACGAACAAGCTGGGGAGGGTCCTTACTTTTCTCTCAAGGTGTCAACACTCCCTTAAATGCTGCACATCCAGTAAGGTCCATGCTGAAGGAGAGGATAAGTCATCTTCTGCCTGCGCAGGGTGCCCATAAGTCAGAACCACAGTTTGAAACCTCATTAAGCCCTCTGCTCTGGCTTTCCCGGCTCCTTCTGTTTCTCCTCGTGGAACTGGCCAGCAGCTGAACAGATCCGGGTTCTGGCTAGTTTTCGAAGACCCAGGCTGAAGCTGCTTCCATGGAAACGGGAAGGAGTTAACGCTGTTTCCCTAAGTGCCTGAAGTCTCCTAATGAGCTGTTAGCACTCAGCACAGCCTGCCTCAGAGGCTGTGATCTGAGAATTTCCAGAAACTGTTTTTGGAGCTGGAAAGTCTCCCGAAGACCCAGGAAGTGGGGCGGCTGGTCCCCAGGCCCCAGCTCCCTGTTATCCCTGTGGGACCAGAATCTGTGCTGTGCTTGATAAATCTTCCCACCCCAAAGGGGGTGGGGGAGGGGAGGGGGCAGTGTGCACTCCTTATCCTCACAGGACTTAATTTTCATTCTTTATTGAGGTATGATTTAAACATATGTGAAATGTGTGTCACTCAGTGCATATTTTTCGGTATTCTGCAAAAGATCCTTCAACCATTGATGATCTTATCAAGATGCAGGAGATTTCTATCACCCTGCACGGGTCCCTGTCCAGTCAGTAAACACCTCACCTACCAACCAGCCCTATGCAACCACTCACTACTGACTGTTTCCCTGCAGGACTTGTGCTTTGAAGCCCCCCCCCCCCCCCCCGTCTCCAGCTGGATGGTGTCTGAGGAGGGGTCCTCGAGAGTAATTACGTTTAGAAGAGGTCATGAAAGTGGGTCTCCAAAACATGATTCATGTTCACCCAAAGAGAGGAAGGGACAAGCGCACATCTCCTTCCAACAAGAGGGCTTTCATCTACAAGCCAGGAGGAGCCATCACCAGACTCACAGTTCTAGCATACGGTCAGTCCACTGTGGCGGGGAAGGCGTGGGGACAGGGACATGGAGCAGCTGGCCATATCACATGCAGCTATAGTCAGAAGAAGTAGAGGGAGAGGAACAAATGACGCCGTTCAGTTTGCTCTCTCGTTCATATAGTCCAGGATACCAGCCCAGGGGATGACGTCATCCACAGTGGACAGGTCCTCTTATCCCTAGTAACCTAATCAAGATACCTCCTCACAGGCGTGTCCCAGAGAGTCTCGTAGATGATTGAGAGTAACCATCATGTTGGAGAAGCAAAAAGAAGGCAAGTGTGAGCTCTGCAGTGTTTCTTTGAATAAGGCCACTCACCCCATTGGATCGGGCTGCCACCCTTGTGGCATCTGTTACTTCAGTCACTCCTTTAGAAGCTGTGGGTTTGAGTTTCACTGGGGGCTGGGGGGGGGGGCTCAACATATGAATTTGGGAGTGAACACACACCCAGTCCACAACAGGCCTCTAGCACACGGATGAGGATTGGCGGGTTCAAAGCTTCGTGCGAATGGAAGTGTGCAGCCTGTATGTGCACTTGCATGTCAGGGCCGATTTGCATGCCCTGCTCCCTTTTTCACTCAAGTGAACTATTTTTGAGACTCATCCATGTTGTTGCCTGAATACAACGTCAGAGGTTCGTTCTTGGTTTTGAACTGAGAATTATTGTGGTTGGCAAAGCCATGCTTTGTTTATCTGTTCTTCGGCTGCCAATTGTTTGGGGGTTGGTTCCAGGTTGCCAAAAGCCGTTTCCTTCCATGTTAAGCACTACGTTAGCAGCCAGAGTATAAAGGCATGTAAAATATGACCCATGAGCAATGTGTGACCTTGTAAAACCGCCAAGGCACCAACACACAAAACAGAATACCGACCGACTCATCGAGCAGAGATGAAGTGAGGACGGGAGGGAAGGCGTGCTTGTAGGAGCACCAGGATGGTCTGCTTGTAAAAACTTGCACTTAGAATATAAACAAACAGAGAAACATCAGCTTCCAGAGGAAGGAAAGTGGTGCCAAGAGAGGCTGGAGCCAGCAGGTGCTGCCGGCTGCACGGGAACCCTCATAAAGGTTTCACCACCTGTCTTTATAGGCCAAGGAGCTGCACGGCGCTGGGGAAGGATGAAAACAGTCCTCTTAGATGGAAGCTGGCTCAGCCTTTGTTTTTGTGGTTTCTTCCAAGAGGGTGGGGAAAGAAAGGTCTGTCCTCCTTGAAGCAGCCAGACATCCAGTCCGCCTGCAGGGCTCCTGGTGGGAGAGGCCCTAGGCCAGCTCAGGCAGGAGGATTCTGTGGGGATGAGAGGCAGATGGGCATGGGGTGTGAGCCCAGGGGTCCCAGTTAGGGGGTCTGCTGACTGTGTATTTACCACTCTGGCTCAAGGGTGTGTTGGAGTCAGCTAAATGGGATCTTTGGTACTGGAATTGGTGCCATGAAGTCAGGAATGCACAGACCAAGTTCATGGCTGTCCCACTAAGGGGACCCAAGCGCCTGCCCAGGAGCCTTGCACAGCACACTAACACTCCCATCCCTGGTTCTGAGAGTTGAGCTCTCCCATGTCCTCATAAGTCTTTGGAAGGCCCCTGCCCCAAATCACCCATCATGGCAGGATCCAGCGTTTCCTCGCTGCAGCCACACACAAATAGCACCACAGAGCCAGAGGGACACCTTTGGAGGGGAAGAGTGATGAGCAGAGGAAGTGTGGAGAGATTTCCGGTCACAATGTTCATAACTACCCTTAAGTGGTATCACATTAGAATCAGGTGCGGCTTCCTCCAGCTTTGAGCTTTCCTTTTTAATCTTTTTTTTTTTTTTTTCCCCTCACTGAAACGTTGAGCAATATCATTTGAAAAAAAAATTCAAGAAAACTTCCAGACAACCCCTCCTAGCAAATGAGCTCATGTTTATTTATTTCTTTTTGTTTTGTTTTGTTTTGTTTTGTTTTGTTTTTCTTTTGAGACAGGGTTTCTCTGTGTAACAAGCCTGGCAGGCCTGTCTTTGTAGACCAAGCTGGCCTCGAACTCACAGAGATTCGTCTGCCTCTGCCTCTAGAGTGCTGGGATTAAAGGCGTGCGCCACCACACCCAGCTACCGTCTACTTCTCATGGTGTATACGACACTCTTTCCTGAAGCTCCAGCACTGCATTTTCTGTGTTGCTGTAGTTATGATGACTGTATCTTTAGTTGCACACTATTAAATGCTACAATATAATAATTGCATTACAATAACACTAAGATGTGCCTTTTTTTTTTTTTTTTTGCTATTTTTCTTTATTAGATCACATATTGTTCAGAATTTGCTACAATCTGCAATTCCAAGGTTAACTGCTTTCTTTTGTCAAAGAATGGTTAGCTTTTTATGTCAGTCATGGAGTCTTGCTATGTAGCCCGTACTGGCCTCAAACTCCCCAGTCTTCCTGTCTCTGGCTCCTGAGTGCTGGGATTACAGGGCTGAACCATTCTATCCACCTCAGAGCTGCATTTTTGAGAGCCCAACAGAAGCCAAAGTTGGCCAGGTAGAGGGACTGCTGAAGTCTCATTTCCGAAGATATATAGTTCTCAGATAAATGCACACATGCATGCTTGAATAAAAAGATGGTCTAAAGTTTTTGAAAGAGTATGTGCTAATTGTACAAGAAATGCAGTGTCTCTTAGGCGGAATTAACAAGGAAGGTCATGCAATTTTTTAAAAACCTTTTTTTCAGCTTTCAGACTTTTTTCTAAAGATACAGAGGCCCGGAGAGGAGATTCCATCTTAACACCACGTGTGCTCCCTCTGTTCCTGGAATCTTCTGGATTTGAAAACTAGGAATTTAGTATCTCAGGAACACCAGAGCCCTCAGGAAACTGTGACCCTGGGTCAGCATGGGCCGCTGAGACTGTGAGGAATGAACAAGGGAAACGTGTGCTCTTACAGCTCCAGCAGGCAGAAGTCTACTGTCAAGGCGTCAGGATCCTCAGGGTCCAGGGAGCACCTCCCCCTGGCTTGTAGATGGCTGCCTTACCACTGCGTCCTCAGTGCTGAGGTGAGGGGTGTAAGGGTGAGAGAGGAGAGATGAGAAGTAGGAAGAGGAGGAGGAGGAGGAGGAGGAAGGTGGAGAACACACGTTCTGCCTTCTCTTTTAGGGCCATCCTCACTGTGAGAGCTTGGCAGTTACAATCTCAGCTAGCCCACTGTCTCCCAGAGGCCACCTCCAAGCACAGTCACAATGGGCATCAGGGCTAAAGCCCACGGGGTTTGCTATAGCTCAGTGCACAGCATCCAGTCACTCTATATCCACCCCCATTTTTTGTCCTCAACAAAAGGGAGAACTGTTGTTTGTATCCCTCCTGGCTCCTAGCTAGGACCCTCTTGATGTATGTCTCTCCAAAACACCCTCTTGATTTGGAAGGCCGGAGTCTCACACAGTATTGTGTTTTTCTTTTTCTCTTATTCTTTTTTTCTTTTATTTTTTGTTGTTTTTTTTCCAAGACAGGGTTTCTCTGTGTATCCCTGGCTGTCCTGGACTCACCTTGTAGACCAGGCTGGCCTTGAACTCACAGAGATCCACCTGCCTCTGTTTAGTATTGTGGTTTTCCTGTGGGCTTCATTCTAGAACAGAAATGTAGAGCTTCCGCATTTCCATTTTCCAGCAAGGAGATGCTTGTGGGTATCTAAGGAGACAAAGGGAACAGAGTGGGACGTCTGCTTTCCTGGACCAGAAATGAATCACACACATTGCCTTCTTTCAGAATTATAGGCTCAGAAAAAAAATGACAGGAAGAAAACATTTTGTAGGAAAAAATGGCTCTCACATAGAGAGCTGCCTTCAAGAGAGACGCTGAGTATGACTGAGCTCTTGAATACATGCCACACCCATTTGTGCCCTGACATTGTTTCCCAATGATCTCTTTAGCACTCCATGCCATTCTAGGGTCTTCAGAAGGCCAGGCTGATGGCCAGCCAGAGAGAAGGAAGGAAAGAGGCCATGTCTGAACTGCCCCAGGGCTGCAGGCAAGGGTCCTGAAAGTGAAGCCATCTCTTTCCATGGAGATGGAATGTATTACGCAAAGAAAAGATGTACCAAATATTATGCAGTCTGAGGAAAGGGAAAAAACTTTAAAAAATAAAACCATTTTATTTTCTTGTAAAAACCCCACTTTTTCAGAGTTGAAGGATCCGATTTCAGCTGATGAGTCAGTGGTGTTGTGTTTTCTTTTACTCCCCTGCTTAGCCAAAAAAATGAGGTTTTAAAAAAGCATCTCTTCTGGCAAATTCTTCCATTGCTTGGCTTGCCATCCTCGAAGAGATGAGCCCCTCCCATCACACAGCTGCTGACCACCCCCCTGCCCCTCCTTCCCCCCCAATTACACAGCACACCTCCAGAGCCAGTAGCTGCCTGAGTTCTTAGGAAAGACTTCGGAAAGAGAGACTTGTAGCTGTCAAGGTCCTGTGTGAAAAAGCAATCTCATTTTAAATATTGATCTAAAAGCAAAAAGATGGAAAATGAAATTTGAAACACAAATTTCAATGAGCACTGGGTGTGTTTGAAAGCGACACACAGGGCTGGGCTGGGAGATGCTGACACTGTAAAGTGCCTGCCTGACAAATATGAGGACCTGCATTTGATCCTTGGAAGCCATGTGGAGAACAAAGCTGCCCATGGTGGTATGCGCTCGCAGTAGTGAGTACGTGGGGACAAGAGGACAGGTGGAGCTCACTGGACACCCAGACTAAACTATTTGTCAAGTTCCGGGCCAATGAGAGAGTCAGTCTAAACCAACCAACAAACAAACAACTGAAAAGGCAAACAGTGCCTGAGAAATGTCCCTAAATGTTACCCTCCGGGCTCTACATGCACAAGCATAAATGCACCCCATGCCCCAAAAGGCACAGTGAGATCACGTCTGTAATCCTGGCACTTGGAAAGCTGAGGCAGGAGAATCTCAATATGAAAGCCAGCCTGGGATATATAGTGATAGCATGTCTTAAACAAACACGACACAGCAAATGTCAGGAATGAAAGAAGAGAGATTGTGTGGACATTGTAGTAGGGTGACCGTGCACCTTAGATGGCACAGAACACTTCCAGTTCATGCCCAAGAAGTACTCACTTTGACTTTCAAGAGTCCTGCTAGGGACTGTGAGCTATATGGCCACCCTGCTGTAGAGGCCTGAAAACATCTGCAAATACTTTGAGACTCCTACTATCAAGAAATCTATGTATCTGGGTATGAAAGTGGGTGGGCTTCTGTGACTGCTTGGAGGGGCACCATGCCACAGCATGCCACAGCAAAACACAGTGCCAGATTTCTAACTGTTTTATTAGAAAAGGCCATGCACTCCTTTCCGGTTTGTGTTGGGTGACTCAGTCTGGAAGTCATCAGCCACCTCATGGCAAGTCTGACCACACAAGAGCTGATGTGCTGGGTGGCTTCACTGAGGGACCATACAATGACAGAGAGCGAGAGAGTAAGGGGAGAGAGAGAGAGAGAGAGAGAGAGAGAGAGAGAGAGAGAGAGAGAGAGAGAGAGAGGTCCATGAAGAGGCCAACTGTTCTCATCTCAGTCAAGGTACCAAACATGCAAATGGGAAGTTTTGAGGTGATGCCACGTCTAGCTACTGCCTCCTTTGAGACCCTAAAGAGCCCAGTCAACCCTAGACCCACTTCGAGCTGTTCTACTATACAGCAGAAGATAACCTACAGACCAAGTGCATGTTGGTTAAGTATACTGTGACATGATAATACTGTGAGAGTCCCCACTGGACACTTTGAAGTTGTTACAAGTTGCTTTTTTCTTAATTTTGTATTACGAATCTGATCTGTGTTCACAGCTACATGGGCCTCCTTACAAATCTTCCTATTGCCAAGCACCTTCCAAGCCTGGGCCTAGAATGTTCCTTTTTCCTCACTATTTCTTCTCCTGAACTCTTACCCACCCTCTGGGACTCGGCTAGGAAAGCACTATGTGGCTCCTTTTCCTTAGGCTCTGACTTTATCATAGACATTTGTAAGGCACTGCGGTTATGTTTTTTGTTTGGTTTGTTTGTTTTTTGTTTTGTTTTTGTTTTTGTTTTTTTTGAGACAGGGTTTCTCTGTGTAGCCTCGGCTATCCTGGACTCACTTTGTAGACCAGGCTGGTCCCGAACTCACAGTGATCCACCTTCCTCTGCCTCCCAAAAGATGTGCACCACCCACCACCCGGCTGACATTGCACTTTCTAAAGATCACCATAGACGTACTTTTGATCCTACGTGCTGTTCCCCTTAGCCACTGTCCTATCAACTTGGGGACTTTGTGAGTGTATTGATAGATTATGGCGGAAGTGACAGTGTGTGACTGAGTCTAGCTCACAAAGCAACCTGGCTTGTATCTCACTCCTCAGGACACCCACCCTGGGAACTTAGCCACCATATTGTTGGGAAGTTCAGGTTCAGAAAGAGGCCACAATGCGCCATAAAAAAGCTCCCACAGACCTAGCAGACAGCCATTACCAATTGCCAGACAAATGAGATTGCCTAATGACTAGTTACATGACACCCCAACCATTGTCTTCTAGAGGAATGAGCTGTCCCCCTTGAGTGATCTTCAACATTATATGGTCTTAGTGGCATTGTTTTAAGGCTAATTTTAAGGGGTGCTGGACAGATGGTTCAGTTGGTAAAGCACCCAGCTACATTGACATGAGGGATTGTGGGTGATGTAGTCTTGATAATGGAGGGTGTAGAATGGTAGTGGAGACAGATACTTGGAGCTTATTGGTCAGCCAGCCTAGCTTCAGGATCAGGAAAAATTCTGTCTAAAATAAATAAACAAATAAAGCAGAAACAATAGATAATGACACTCAATATTGACCTTTGGTCTCTACACACATGTGCACACCCAACTGCATGCGTACATGTACATACACAAGACTAGTTTACTTAAGATAATAAAATGTAAATTTTATGTAAATAATCATACTGTATTTATGGAATAATAACACTGATAAATACGTTATATATATATTCAGTACAGCTGTTTCTTCCTGAATTTTAGAAATCATTTTTATCTATCATCATCTATCTATGTGTACTCATTCTGGAGAGCACATATACAGATCAAAGAACAACTTGGAGGAGGAATAGGTTCTCTCCTTTTACCAAGTAGATCCTGAGGACTGAGCTCAGGGTCTTTATCAACTGAGCCATCTGGTTGACCCCCTCAAATAGTTTGATGCTGTTTGGTTGAATGCCCAGCCCACAGGTGGAACTTGGGGGCCTGAGTACAAGTAGTACTTTTCTTTGACTTCTTAAAATTGTCCCAGCTGAAACTATGTAAATATTGTTTAGTGATTTCCTCAATGCCTCTTTCCAGTTTGAAGGTATAAACACCATGAAAGCCAGGTCCCTAAGTAATTTGTCCATGGTATTTCATGCACTTGGCCCTAGTTATTGCACAAAAATGTCGTGTGTGTGCGTGTGTGTGTGTGTGTGTGTGTGTGTGTGTGTGATACATACATATGCATATTTCAGTAGCTCACTCCTCTCTTACACTATTCAGAGCTCCCTTACCCAAGGGAAGTATGCCTTCCACAGTGGGTGAGTCTTCCTGCATATATAAATTAAATATATATATTGAATAATACATACATACATATATATACATATACATACACACAACACACACACACACACACACACACACACACACACACACACACACACACACACACACACATATATATTAGCTTGAAAATAGCACATGGGTATATCATCCAAATGCCTAAAGATAGGAACAAATCATCTTGACTATAGAAGAATGGGGGAAGACACAACTCAGGATACTGAAACAGAGGGATTAATGCCCATTTAAGGGCAGCCTAGTCTACATAGTGAGTTCTAGACTAGCCTGAACTACAATATGAGATCTGTTTCATGGGACTTGGAGAGCGGGCTCAGCAGTTAATCACACTTCCAGAAGACCCAGGCTCGATTCCAGCACCCACACGGTGGCTAACATCTGTAGCTCCAGTTCCAGGGGGATCTCATGCCCTCCTCTGGCCTCTGTGAGCACTGTATGCACATGGTGTAGTTAGACACAAGCACAGACTAAACATTTATAAGAAGCGGTGGGGGGGGGGGGACTGAAAGAAAAGGAAACATGAGGAAGAAATTCCACTTGAAAGACATCTATGGAGTTTTGTAAACTGTGTTGCAGTTGTTTTGTATTTACCAACCTATGGTGTTATACTTGTTTAACTGTATTAGTTTGGCCCCAATCACTCTTAAGTATTCGCAACACTGTAACAGTGAACACCTTTTATCTTCTTTTGGCTCCTGTTGGATTCAGAGTAAGTTCTTGGTTCCTGAAACTTTCTTTATTCATATATTTCTAAAGGGTGTAATTCAGAATATAAGTGTACACAAAAGGCGTCAGCCTTGGGAATGTTACTCTTCTGGGAGGGCAAGTTACCTACACAGAGGAAAACATGTTTGGAAAACACAGTATGTGGGCTCAAGGCGCTGCTGATAAGTGCTATTGCAAAACACTTTTATTTTCAAGAACATGTGAGGGACTGAGGTCCAAGAAATGGGGGGAAAGGCTAGCACAGTGTCCATCCTCCCAAAGGAAACAAGTTCTGAAGAAAGGAGAAAAACAGAAACAGAACAAAATAACAATTTATCAATTTGCAAACTCCAGACAGAACTAGGTCCAGAGCAACCAGTTTGGCTAAAAGAGAATGGGTTTAGGGCCAAGACCAACTAATGCCCTTTGGGAGGGAGGAGGGGGACATAGGCTGAATAAACAACTGCAGAGCAATAGATGGCTCTAGTGGGGCTTCAGAGACCTTTCCACACAGGTTAAATAAATCGAGTACCTATTCTAAGAAACAGGACTGAATTGGGATCAATAGCTCTTCTATTGCAAGCAAAAGCAGTAAGCCTTGTAAACTGGAGCCTCTCAAAGTCCACAAACCTCCACAAGTCACTGTTAGGAGCCCCACAAAAACCAACAAACAAACAACAGCAGCACACACACACACACACACACAGAGACACACACAGACACACAGACACAGACACACACACACACACACACACACACACACACACACACACACAGAGTTTGGTTTCTTCTAAGACTTCACCTCTCTCTCAGAGCTGCCCGTTAAGAATCCGGATCTGCCTTCCTGACCACTTTAAGAGCAGGAAGCCTGGTCTGCTGGTCTCTTCCTCCCTGGCATTCAGAACTTATGCTCCAATTTCATTTCTGTTGCTGTGATAAATATCCTGACCAAAACACAAGACAGGAAAGCGTTTACTTGGCTTACACCTCCAGGCTACCACCTATGTTGACGAGGTCAAGGTGGGAGCTTAAAAGCATCAAATCCACAGTCCAGAGCAGAAAGAGGATAAACACGTGGATCCTTGCTGGTTTCATCTTTCTGTTAGCTTAGTCCTCTCTCACCCTGCTCAGAGCCCTCTTACCCAGGGGAATGGTGCCTCCCACAGTGGGCGGGCCCTCTGGAATCAATTAACAATCAAGACTATCCTCACAGTCATGCCCACAGGCCAATCAGACAATTGCTCTGTTGAGGCTCTCCACCGCAACCCGCCCTCAACCCCCGCCCTGCCCCCCCCTCAGATGACTCTAGGCTGTGTCAAGGTGATAGTGAGAGATTATCAGGACCCTGGTGCTCAGTAAATATTTGAGGCATTAAGTCCTTAGAAACTTTTTGGAAGACAGAGTGTTAAAACAAAACAAGAGTAAGTCAGTGAGTCTTATCTTCGTCTCTTGTTGAAAAAAGAGTTCAAGGAGAAAAATAAACACATAGAGATGGTTAAGTAAATAGGACACAAGCAGTGTTTGTTGGCATCACTGAGAACAGACTGTGATCTGGAGTTTGGGGCCAATGGTCAATTGTCAGGTTAGCTAGTTAGAAGGTATAAGTGAGGGTTATTTTTTTTCCGGATATAATGTGTGTTCTCTGTATTCAAATACTTTAAAATCTACCTCGGGAAACATGACAGTAAGTATATGAAGAGTCTCTATAGAGCATAGGCCAGCTTCCAAAGGATAAGGAAACAGAGAGACATGAGATTAAATTGCCCTGAGAAACACTGGAAAATACTTTAATGAACTGACAAGACAGTCAAGTTTGATGGGCATTGACAATGATGATCTGCTAGGCACAGTGGCACAGGCTGCCATCCCAGCTACTCAAGATGTGAAGACAAGGGGGTTAAAGTACAAGACTTGTCCATGCTACAGTGAGGCCTCAGCCAGCCTGGGCAACAGTGAGACCTGCCTCAAAATAAAAGGTAAATGTGGGACAGGTTGCTGGGGAGATACAAGTGAGTGGTAGAGAGAGCACTTTGCAAGGCCACAAGGCCCCTAGGTTCAATCCCTAGCAAGCGTGCGTGCGCGCGCTCACACACACACACACACACACACACACACACACCCACACACACACACTGTGTGGAGTGGTACTCTGACCTTGGGGAAAATTGTGTATCTTGCTCCTCAGAACCTTCTCAAACAGGCCCTGGCCTTGGCCTGTAAAACTGTGGCCTCTCAGCAGTTTATGTCATTTCTCTCACTGGCCATGCTAAGAGCCGGGAACTTACAATAGTCTTTAACACTTGGGGCCACATCCCTACGACAACCCCTGGCCTCTTGAGCTCCTGCCAAGAAAGCTGAGTGATGTTGAAAGAATTTACTATTTGTCCTAAAATCCAGCAATTCCTGTCCCCCTTGCTTTGAAAAGCTTACTTAATAAACAAAATACTCTATCTGTGTGAATGTTGTGTGACCCTTTGTGGCATGTCTTGTACAACTCAGACATATATTTCCCAAGGACCCAGGAGCCATTGTAAACATCAAGAAAGATGGGGCCTCTGCTCCTCTGTCTCCTAGGCTCTGTGGAGGAGTGGAAACCTATCTTCAGTTGGCAAATGCGAGAGACCAAATCACATCAGCTGTCATTGTCATCCCCCCCCCCCACCACACACACACACACACACCCTGCAGAACATTTGCTTTAGCTCAAGCATTTTGCTGGTGCACACCCCTTCTGCTTGTGTGTTGGTAGAGCTAGCTGAGGCTGTCTTCACTACGGCAGTAGTCCTGAGTAAAAATCATCCTTGCCGCCTTTAACCAGTCTCTGGCTTTGTGGCTATTTGATAGCTGTGATTTCAGCACTAGTAGAAGTCTTAAAGAGAAACGGATGAAGTTGTTATTGCTGCTGGTGGTGGTGGTGATGGTGATGGTGGTATATATACGTGTATATATATATATGTGTATACACACACACACACACACACACACACACACACACACACACACACACACACATCCTGTTAAGAGGCAGGAGGCAAACAATGACCTTTCCAAGGCCTCTCTTGGCCAGTTTGTCCCTTAAGGAGTCCCTTGAATGTAAGAAAAGTTACAGAAGGCCCTTTAGGTATCCAGAGAACAGACAAGTGGCTCTGCCGTCCTTCCTCTGACTCCATGTCTCCCTTGCGAGAGAGCGTTAAACATTAGCTCTTGGCAGCCTTAGTTTCCCATTTGAGAGTTCAAACTCCTCCAAGCCCTGCTGTGGCTCCCAGGGCCCCAGACTTCTGAATGAGGAGCGAGCGTGTCCAGCTAACCCCACAAGTGATGTGAACTGCCTGTGGTCAGTGTGCTCCAGACCATGAATGTGCTCCACTGGGCACCCTGAGAGAGCTCTCTACCCTGTCCATGTGCCCAGAATCCCCCAGAAACCAGAGGCACATATGGTTGCCCGAGAGTCTAACTTTGTGACTCAGAGTGTACCATCTGCTAAACAGCTTTTAACAGAAGCTCCGAGAGGCAGAAACTGGCTGGATTTCATCGCGCAAGTCGGTTCAGTAGGATTATCTTTGCTAAAAGAGGGTTTTCTGTGTTTAATTAGTTGGAAGCTGTTTTGTCACAGGAGGATTATTAGGATGTCAGCTGTTTTGGCTTCCTGCTTGCTCCCTTTCCTCCCGCATTTGAGCCTCTCTGACTTCTTAGTTAATAGCAGCTTCTGGCCGCCGCCCCCACCCCCCCCTGCCCTAAGCTGTACTGCCCATCTTCTGAGGCACCCAGCAATACTGACACCTTTTCCGCACCCGTCAAGGTTCAGGTGAGTGACTTCAGGTGGTGGAGGAGGCAAGTGTAACCTGCTCCCAGAGATACGTCCTCTAGGTCAATGACTTAAGACAGGGTCATTGGACAGGTGTGAGCTGGAAAGTTAGCACCAATCAAAGGGAGATGCAGGCATTGGTGTGGTGGTGGTGGTGGTGTGTGCACAATGGCAGCCCTTTAGCCTGGTACCAGGAGACTCTGGGGGATTCCAAAAGCTTAGCCATTTGCTTCTGCTGAAGTGGCTGAAGGAGTTAATCTCCAGAGAGTAGCCACTTCCTGGCAGGAATTTAGACTGCTACAATTCCTCATCTGTCCTCAGGGCTCACAATTTGAGATTTGGGGTATTTAGTCAGGAAGTGGGCTTGGTGCAAGAACCCAGGTCACATGTGTTTGTAGCAAATGAACACACTGTTCAAGATGTTTTAAAGTTTCCAACTGAGTGAAATAGTTCAAGAGACACCATTTCACACTTTTTATTTATCAGAAAATACGAAAGCAGCACGAGGCTCTAAAGAACCCCCTTAGACCTATCACCAGCTCCCACAGCCATCAGCTCCAGGCAGTCTTGGTTCCGCACTCTCATGGTCTCTGGTCCTGGATCCCCATACTTACAGCTGAGAGCACCAAGACCCGAGCGTCAGTGGGTCAGTTATTTGATTTGAATCAGTTATTCTCAAAGGACAGAATTTAGCATCAAGTTGAGGAAAGGGACAAAGGTAGTAGACTGCATCCTTTGAGAGTGATGTGTATTCTTTGTGGAACAAGCATGGCCTATTATGCTTTATTTCCTTTTAAATCTTATTTTTTAGCTTATTTTTAGTTATAATACAAAATAATATTTCATATGACATTTCATGTACTCATAACACCGTAACTTGCTAATTTTCGCTCCTCTCCCCATACACTATTAATATATAATTTTTATTTAGAGCGTGAATACCATAGATACTATTTTCACGATATAAATGAGAGAAAGCAAAGGCAGGAAAGAGCTTTATTAAAGCGGAGTCTGAAAACTATGAAGTATCACTTGATGAGACTTCAATTTATTAGAAAGGAGCTACCAGAGATGCCAGTACTTTTGTGACCCTGTTTAAGAAACATTACCAGTAGTGGCTCACACCTGTAAATGTGAGCTCTCAGAAGGCTAACGCAGGAGGATTACAAAGTCAAATCCAGCCTCGGTGACAGAACAGGACCCCACTTCCAAAATAACTAAACAAACTAGCCACGCATAGAATCAAGGCTCAAAATAACCAAACAAGGTAGCCACGCATAGAGTCAAGGCTCTGTGTGTGCACATTTGAATCAAGAGAGTGAAACTTTATACTAATATTCAGCTTTATCCCAAAGTAATTGAGCCAGAGAACTCACTGGAGGGTAAGCAAGAAAGATTATTACTTCTCACTTATTTTGAAACAGTTCAGATCCTCATACAATTAGGGAGTTGAGTGAGGGGTGGGAAAACCCTCAAAGCTCTACATATTGGATTTTTTGTTTGTTTGTTTGTTGTTTTTTTGAGACAGGGTTTCTCTGTGTAGCCTTGTCTGTCCTGGACTCACTATGTAGACCAGGCTGGCCTCGAACTCACAACGATCCGCCTGCTTCTGCCTCCCGATTCGTGGGATTAAACGCATGCGCCATATTGGATTCTTATACACTGCTTATCTTGTTTGCCAGTGAGGAATATCTTCCTAGCCCTGCTCTGTCCTATTACATATGTACATGTGCGTGCATGTGTGCACACGCACACTCACACACACATATACACATGTGCGCACTCACACACTTTAACTAGACTACAGATATTTGACATTTCATCACTAAATGGTCCAACATACTCCTCATGCGTATACCATAGAGTATAGAATTTTCTCTGATACAACCACATAGTGTTGTCAAGTCTGAGCACATCTGTTTTCTCATGATTAGATTTCGCCAAGAGTTTCGAGAAACAAACTCCAATTCATGACTTTGTGTGATGCCATGTTCCTTTCATTGCAGGAAATCAAGAAGGGAAAACAAACAGGCAACTTTAGATTGACCAACTTCGGCGAGCCCCAGGAGAGCTTGTTAAAACCTCAGTCTCTGGGCCCAACCCTCCCAATTTGGGGTTCCGAGGTCTGGAAGGAGATCTGAGGTTTGAACTTGTTGCAAGTTTGGAGGTGATGCTGATGCTTGCATGAGGGTCTGCTCCAGGGAAACCCACGCATGACCCCAGGCCATCCTTCCACTGTGAACAGGGAGCGGCATTCTTAGCAGCCACACCAGGTGCTGGGCCTGTGACTAACACTGAGAACCACTGCTCCTCAGGTCTCAGTGCTGGTCAGCACTCAAACCACTGAGGACCCCATGAGGCAACAGCCTCCCAGGCTACCCTCTGGCCTGTGGAAGCAGAGTCTGCATTTTAAACAAAGCCCCGTGGTGCATGTGTGGAGATGTTAACATTTACAGAACCCCGAAGGATTCCTCCAGCCTCCGCCTGGGCCTTGGCCACACACTGGCCTTCCTAGAACACCTCTGGCCACGAAAGTTGTAAACATGGTGCCTCCACTGTGAATTCACTCATGTGGCTCTAGAAGGGAGCTGGAGCACTTTCCAGAAACATTAAGTCTTAATTAGGGACACAGTAGAGGTCACCCTGTCTAGGCTGCAGCTTTCGGCCACAGCACCAGCCCTTAGGGAACAGAAGAAACACACAACAGACCAGCTTCCCTCTTGGCACATTTCCATCCCCAGAGCAGCATGCTAAGGACTTGGGTAGAATAAGCTTCAAGCCTGTCCCTGTGTATGTCCCCCCATTTTTCTGGCTTCCAGTTGCTTCTCTCTCCTTAGTTCTGTCCGGCTTGGATTGGTTTGGATGTTTCAGAGTGGGCATAATTTTACTAGCTCCTAAAGATACAAAGATGGAGAAAAGCAATCATTGTCTTGAGAGGCCTGCAGTCTGTGTCCCCTACCGTAGTCTCAGTATCTTGCAATGGCCTGATGTTTTCCATTGTTCCTTGGCTCTGGGTCAGCAGGGATGGGATGGACATAGAACTCACTTGGACTTCTTTGTTTTCTGGGTTTCAACCTAATGTTCAGACACCGGGACTATTTGAGGCCAGCTGCTGCAAACAGCAAAGCTGTGAGGACCCATGTGAGGGACGGCTGCTCCTGAGCTGGGATGGCCTTTATCCAGAAGGAGAAACAGGGCACATGTACAGAGAAGAAAACAATAGAAGGTGATTTGGAGACACATACGAATTACATGGTGCTGGAGGTGCTGAGAGCTCTACATCTTGATCTGCAGGCAGCCGCAGGAGACTGCCCTCACACTGGGCCTAGCTTGAGCACAGGAGACCCGAAAGCCCTCCCAGACAGTGACTCACTTCCTCCAACAAGGCCACACCTCCTAACAATGCCACTTCCTATAGGCCAAGCATTAAGACACAGGAGCCTATGGGGGGCCATTTCTATTCAAAGCACCACACTGCTATTGATGATGGACTGTTATATGGCATTTACAAGGTTAAGTAAGGCTTCATCAAGGTGAAATTTGGTGACAGGAGGCATCTTTGGGATCAGATGGTGTAATTGTTCACCGTAGCTCTGCTTCAAGATAGCCCAAGGGTTGGTCTGATTCAGACCACGAGTGCACAATCCCACATCCACCCTGTGGCTGCCAAGCTTTACAGGCCTGGGCAATGGGGCATGAATGGTACAGACCAGCTGTTGAAATAGCTCAGATACATAGATGGGCAGGAGCCAAGAGGGTAATGTGACAACCGGGGACTAGAAACAGCATCCAGAACAAATCTGTTCCTCCTCCTGGCTGAGAACAAGTCTCAGACAGAAGTGTAGACGGTTGGGCTTGTGTCTTAGGGCTGCTATTGCTATGATAAAACACCATGACCAAAGGCAATTTGGGGAGTGTGAATAAAAATGGCCCCCATAGGCCAAGAGGGAGTGGCACAATTAGGAGGTGTGGCCTTGTTGGAGTAGGTGTGGCCTTGTTGGAGGAAGTGCATCAGAGGGTGCGGGCTCTGACGTTTCAGAGGCTCAAGCCAGGCCTAGTGGCTCATTCTCTCTTCTTGCTGCCTGCAGATCCAAATGAAGAGCTCTCGGCTCCTTCTCCAGCACCATGTCTGCCTGCATGTCATCATGCTTCCCACGACAACGGACTAAACCTCTAAACTGTAAGCCAGCCCCAATTAAATGTTTTCCTTTATAAAAGTTGCCTTGGTCCTGGTGTCTCTTCACAGCAATAGAAACCCTAACTAAGAAAGGGAAGAAGGGCTTTATTTCGCTCACAGTTCTGTGTAACAGCCCATCATGAAAAGCAGTGTGTTCGTTTGAATAGGTTTGGCCCACATAGACTCACGTGTTTGAATACTTGGCCTATAGGGAGTGGCCTTATTAGGAGGTGTAGCCTTGTTGGAAGAAGTGAGTCACTGTCTGGGAGGGCTTTGAAGTTTCCTATGCTCAAGCTGTGCCCAATGTGAGCGCAGTCTCCTGCTGCTGCCTTTGGATCAAGACATAGAACTCTCAGCCCCCCCAGCACCATGCCTGCCAGCATGCTGCCACGCTTCTCACCATGTTGATAATGAACTAAAGCTCTGAAGCTGTAAGCCAGTTCCAGTTAAGTGGTTTTATTTATAGGACTTGCTATGGCCACAGTGTCTCCTCATAGCAGGGAAACCCTAACTAAGACAAACAGTGAGGGCAGGAACCTAGAGGCAGGAGCTGATACAGAGGCCATGGGATGGGCCATCCCAAGTCAATCACTAATTTTAAAAATGCCCTTACAGGCTCACCTACAGCTGGATCTTGTGGAGACAGTTTCTCAGTTGAGGCCTCCTCCTCCTCTCTGATGACTCTAGCTTGAATCAAGATGGCATAACTAGCCAGCACAGCCTGGGTATATCAAAAGGACAGACAGAGCTGGGTCCATCGGCGCTTAGGTGAAAGTGAGATGGGGATGATCCAGAGAAGGGGAAAGGCATCAGAGAGGAAGTGGTAAAGGAGACGTCTCCCCATCTAAGGGCATTAGATGATCTAGAACCACAATTCACCAGTGAGCACCCTAGTCTAGCACCACTGCCATTGCTGGGATGGTCAGGAAGGGTGGCTGGGAACTTTCTGGACCAATGGGTAGGGAGAGATTCATAAGAAAGTAGAGAAGACCACACAGAAATTGCGGAAGTACAAGGTTGTGTGTCGTTTCTTAGGATCATCCTGCCTGGCCAAGTGTCACTGTTTACCTAGGGGCTCCAGACCATTCCAGATAGTCTAAGTTAACAGTGAGATTTACGGGGGGGGGGTGGCAACTATGTATTATCAGCCTGACCATAGAAGGGGCTTGTCAGTGTTCCATTGTGTCAAGAGACACCATGACCACGGAAACTCTGACAAAAGAAGGCATTTAATTGGGCCTGGCTTACAGTCTCAGAGGTTTAGCCCATTATGATCATGTGGGGAATATGGCAGCCTGTAGCCAGAAACAGAGCTGTAGAAGTAGCTGAGAGCTACATCCTGATCTGCTGGCAGAGACAGAGGCTCGGGGCTTGGCACAGGCTTTTAAAGCCTTAGAGCGCCTCCCTGGCTGGGGCACCTGGTTCCCACTGCTGATTTAATTCATAATTTTTTTTTTTCTGCAAACATAACTGTGAGTCTAACATCTTCGTTGAACTCTGTGAGACCTTTCGGCAAACACCGGGCCCACAGCCACCTTGGCAACCACGAACTACAGACAGTATGCCTTGATTTTCCTGACACGAAGGACTGCATCTTGCAACTCTAAGTCAAACACACTCTTTTCTCACTAAGTTGCTTTTTATTTCCACAAAAGAAATGAAGTTAGGACACATCCTGTGTCATGAATGAACCATACCTCCAAACCAGGAGCTAAAATAGCCTCTTCTCTCTCAAGCTGCTTCTGTCAGATTTGGTTACAAGGATGAGAGAAATTCCTAATATGGTTCCATTGTCAAAATGCCTAGAAAACACCCAAAGCAAACTGCAGGCATCTGGGGCTCGCAAACTCTAGGCTCAGGAAATCCACCAGGAAGCCGGGGGCCTGGCTATGCTGTTCTTCAACCCTCCGCCCCATGCTGTCTACTCCACCCTGCCTTCTGTACACCTAATGGCGTAGAACTTAATTCAGAGCCCGGCTCACAGTGGCACACACCTGTAATCCCAGCACTTGGGAGGCAGAGGAAGGCAGATCTCTGTGAGTTTGAGGCCAGCCTGGCCTACAAAGGAATTCCAGGATAGCCAGGGCTGTACAGAGAAACCCTGTCTTGAAAGAAAGAAAGAAAGAAAGAAAGAAAGAAAGAAAGAAAGAAAGAAAGAAAGAAAGAAAGGAGCCTAACTCAGGGGTCACTTGCATTTCTCAAGCCTTGGAATGTTCCATGAATGGAGGCATTGCCCTCTCACAGGCTCAGTGGGAGAAACCAGTGCCATGGGCTCGGGATCACAGACAGAGCCACTTGCTAGCTCGCACCCAGGCTTGCTCATCTAAGATCTCCATCCTCCTGGAGGCATTATTTCTTAAGAAAGCACACACAGAGAGCATCTCCGATGTGAGCTGGACTACGTGAGGTCAGGAGGCAGCCTCAGATCAGGAGAAACCAAACCTGCCAACACCTTGATTTTAGACCTCATCCACCTCCAGACCTGTGAAAAACAAGATGAACTCAGAAAGATAGTTTGATGAGTAGAGTGCTTGCTGCACAAATGGGAGGAGCAGACTCCAGATCCCCAGAATCCTTGTAAAGCGCACATCTGTAATCACTGCACATCTGTAACCATGGTGCTCCTACAGAAGATGGGAACAGGAGAATCTCTGGGGGCTCAAGGGCCAGCTAGCGTGAGGTATGCAATGGCAAACAGCAAAAAACACCTGTTTCAAATAATATCGTGATCAACCTCCAAGGCTGTACTCTGACCTCCACATGGTTGCCTTAGCACGCATATGCCTTCACACACACAAACACATACACACACACACACACACACACACCCCACAGACACATCAAACACACAAAAGATTTAACATATTATTTTTAAAAATTAAGATTTGTATTGTTAAAGTCACTATCCTGTGATATTTTCTTTTCAAGGTCGCCCAAAATAAAAACAAGAGCCCACAAAGATTCCTATGCTTCCTCCTGCTTGACTTCCCCATCCTCAAGGTGAGGCCACCAATCTGAGCCAGC
Organism: Acomys russatus; assembly: GCF_903995435.1. NCBI lineage: Eukaryota > Metazoa > Chordata > Mammalia > Rodentia > Muridae > Acomys > Acomys russatus. The sequence continues at coordinate 60,734,077 of NC_067139.1, read as the reverse complement.
TTGAGTGTAATCAGTTAGTGTTCTGGGCAACAGAGGCATGAGGACGAAGGACAAAGGCCTTAACAGCTGGATACACTGGCCCTAACAGATGGACGCACTGGCCCTAACAAAGGGACACACTGGCCCTAACAGCTGGATGCAATGACCCTAAAAGCTGGACACACTGACTCTAACAGCTGGACACACTGGTCCTAACAGATGGATGCACTGGCCCTAACAGCTGGATGCACTGACCCTAACAGCTGGACACACTGGTCCTAACAGATGGACGCACTGACCCTAACAGCTGGACACACTGACTCTAACAGCTGGACATACTGGTCCTAACAGATAGATGCACTGGCCCTAACAGCTGGACACACTGACCCTAACAGCTGGACGCACTGGCCCTAACAGCTGGACGCAGTCCCTTGATGACGCTTCCCAGTGTTCCCCTTGAAGATTTGTTGTGGTCCCTGGGCTGTAGGGGCTGAAGAGCTATGGAGAGGGTCCTATGGAGACCCTGTACAACCTCACTAGGTTCCTCAGCTCTGAGTTGTCACCACCTTTTGGCAATCTGGGCCCCAGTGTTTGGGTAAAGTCAGTGACTTCAGCCCGTGATGTACGTTTATAGGAGACATTTCTTTAGCTGAGCTCAGCTGGCTACAGCCTGAGTGGCTTTTCCTGGAAAGATTTGGGGCAGCCATTCTTAAACTCTGGCATGCCTCACAGTCACCTGGCAGGCTTACACTAGTCCAGATGGCAGGGCCACCCCCATAGTCTCTTTCAGAGGTCTGGGTAGAGCCCAGAAACTTTGCATTTCTAATGAGCTGCCATGTGATACCGATGCCACTAGTCCAGACACTGGTTGGGCCAAGGGAAGCAGGATTCCAGGGAAAGTACCTAAAAGGATCCAAATAACGCTGAAGAAGGACCCAGGCAGAGCTGGGATGAAAAGGTGACAGGAGTGTATGATTTGTCCCAAAGTGCTCATCATGTGCTAGTGGTTCCATAAGCCACCAGGGAAAGGGATAGAAATGGGTGCAAAGGATCTTCAAAGACTGCGCATCAGAGCTTCCATCCAGCAGCACAGGAACGGCCTACAGAGGGCAGCGGATGGATGGAGCCTCATCTTCAAGTCCGCAGGCACTGTTGAGGGCTCTGCAGATTCCAGCGCTGTCACTGAGCTAGCAGCAACGCAGGATAGGAGCCATATGGAAAATGTAGCTCGGCTGCCTTCATATATGGTCATGCACCTCCTGAGTGTCTGGTCCCTGTGGAGGCCAGAAATGGAGGGTGGAGGCCAGAGAGGGCATCAGATTGCCTGGACGTGAAGTATGTGTGATTGTGAGCTGCCATGTGGTGCTCTAAACCACTGAACCATCTCTCCAGCCCATTCTGTCATCAACAACTCCGTTCTGTGGACATTTATTTCTAAGTTCCAGCGTGGGCCACTTTGTTTTCATGGCCATTCAGGGTTGCTGCAAGGACCCAGGGTGATTCAGATGGAGAAGCATCTTGAAAGTAAAGAACTTCTACAGACACGCCAATTATTTAGATACAGCCCGACATAGAAATGAGCTGGCTACCATCTTGCTCAGTGCATTAGTTACTTATCTAGTGTTTGGACAAGGCACCATGACCAAGGCAACTTACTTACAGAAGAAAGAGTTTATTTGGGGCTTACAGTTTCCGAGGCTTAGAGTCCATGATGCCTGAGCAGAGGTAGCAGGCAACAGGGGGCCCTGGGGCCAGCAACTGAGAGCTCCCACCTTGGAACCCGACCACAAGCAGAGAGTAGCACTGGTAATGGCAACAGTGTTTTGAAACCTCAAAGACCCTCCCCCACGACACATCTCGTCCAACAAGGCAGCATCTCCTAATTCTTCCCAAACAGTTCCAACAACTGGGGACACATGAACCTGTGAAGGACATTCTCACTCAAACCCACAAAGTAGGTCCACTCTGATGTAGTAGGGCTGCATACAAAATCCCTCTATTCCAAATAGAGCTTACTTGTCCCTCTGCATCATCTTTAGGTATGTCTAAGACACTCCATCCTCTCCTTGGTGCCCCCCACCCATCCTCGCCAGACCACTGACTAATGTCCTATCTCTTGTAATTCAGCAGCACACGAGATTTTATTTTAAAAATCAGATAGATATAAATAGATACAGATGACATAGGTGCTAGAGGTATGTAGGTGGTATACTGCAGTTGGTACAGTGCTTACTTTGCAAGCATAAGGATCTGAGTTGGGTCCACAGAACTCAGATAAATAAGAAGCTGGGTGTGGTGGTAGCATGCCTGTAATTCCAGCACTGAGTGGGGTGGAGCTAGGAGGATCCCCGGGGCTCGCTGGCCAGCCAATCTAGAGTGACAGACTCTGTTGAAAGGTAGTGCCTGAGGAATGACAGATCTCTGTGAGTCTGAGGCCAGCCTGGTCTACCAAGTGAGTCCAGGACAGCCAGGCTACACGGAGAAACCCTGTCTCAAAAACAAACAAAAAACCAAAGAAGAAGAAGAAGGAAGAGGAGGAGGAGAAGAAAAGAAGGGGAATATGTTTATGTTCATTATAGGAAAAGACTATTCTAGCAAAGAGATACTAATTTATTTATATCTCATAGTTTTTAGACTAGTAGAAGAGATAAAAAGAAATGCTAGAATGTGTTGAATAACATGCTGTGACAGACACTATTTGAGGGGGGGGGGCGTGTCTTTCAATCCATTTTTTTCCCTTTCAACTCTGGAGATGTGTAGCTCGGTAAGACCACAAAATCCATTTATCTGAAGCCGCCTCGGGCCACTGTCCTCCAGTTACATTAAGTTATCCCAGTTCCTGGCTTGTTGCTTTCTTCTCTTGCTGACTTTGTCTCCAAATTGTGGATGCCATTTATTTCAGTTTCACATCTTTCTCTTCAAGTGCTAATTTTCAGGGCTCACTGAGAATTCTGACAACAGAAAAGCTCGGCAGTAGAGTATCCTCTGAATAGCATCCTTGGGATGTTGCTTACCGTCGAGGTTGTGAGTTCTGTGATGGCTGGATGGAGAAGCTGGATGTGACGGGGAAAGAAGGCAGCCTCCCACTTTGTCATCTTGGAGACCCTCAAGAAAGCATGCATGTTCTTGGCCAGTATGCCTCTGTGGCTGGCCAGTTTGCCTGTGGGGGTGGGATGGAGCTCTGGAAGTGACAGGTGTTCACTGTTGGTCCACAGAGGTTTGAGAACTACTGAGGAAAGATACCTTCCTGCTATAGTAGGACTTTCTTTCTTCTTTTTAAATATGGGAGCAAGGCAGGGGACAACTCACAGGAATTGGTTCTTTCCTTGAGTCAGGTCGGTTCCGGGGCTTGAACTCAGGTCATCAGGCATGGTGGAAAATGGCTTTCCCACTGCTGAGCCATCTCACCAGCCCAAGAGTTTCTAACTAGAGTCAACTGAATCCTTTTCCATTCCTGTGCACGAGTCGCGTTTTTATGTGTCTTCTTAGGCATGTCCACTGACCACGTGCAGTTCAGCTCAGTTGATGGAAGTCTCTGGTGTTGTGATGGTCTATGAAGGGAGCTTCAGACAGAGTTGGAAGAAGGCACGGAGAAGAAGATTCCAAGGCCCCAAGTCTCCTTCAAGCCTGTAGCAAGCTTTAACATTTCTGGGTACCTGGGTATGTACAGTAAGTGGTAAGAACATCCTATGTGACCTTTGGAAGCTGAAGGACAAGTTCCCAAGTGAGATAAGGGCTCATTTGGATAACACAGAATACACCAGGTTATGATGCCTAAATACCACAGGTTTCTTTGTTCACAGTTCTGGAGAGTAGAAGTCCAAGGTTAAGGTGCCGTTGGGGTAGGTGTCTGGTGAGACATTTTTCCCCTTACTTATGGCCTTCCATGTTCTTATGGGCCCACACCTGTCCTTTCTTCTGTGTGTCTGGAGGGAGAATTCTCAAGTGTCCCTTCCAATTTTTACAAGAGCTCCAATCCCATGTAGCTAAGAGGCCTCATGTCCATGGCCTGACTCTCAGCAATCCGGCCTACATCCCAGGGACAGGAGCAGACACTGAGGGCTGGGCTTCGTCATGTCAGTGAGAGGCAGAAGCAGATTCAATCTGTAAAGTGGCCCACATGGATGAAGAAGATTCGCTTTCCCTCACTTTGGAACTGGTGTGTGTGTGTGTGTGTGTGTGTGTGTGTGTGTGTGTGTGTGTATAGGGGCTGGAGAAATGATTAAGAAAACTGGCTGCTGTTGCAGAGGATTCAGTTCCCAGCATCCACATGGAAGCCCACAACCATTTGTGGCTCTAGTTGTGGGGGATTTGATGCCTTCTTCTGGCTTCTGAGGACACTGGGCATGCATGTGGTACACAGATACATATTCAGGCAAAGCTCTCATGCAGATAAAATAAATCTTTAAAATTGTTCTGATTTCTGGCTGAGCTGTTCTTGATTTGGTCTCAAGATAGAAATGACTAAGAGGTCGAGGTGAAATCATGGTTTCCCTGGGTGGAGCAGAGAGCTGAGAGAGGCAGTTTGCATCAAAGCAAAGCAGGCAGGTGGGAAACAGAGGCAAGGACCAGCACAGTAACATGTGATCCTAGACCTTCACTGCAGTTTCCAAAAGGGAGACGTTACTAAGCAAACAGCCCTTCCCCTCTCTCTGGCTCCTCCTTGTTGGCGCGTTTGCAGAGCCCACGAGACTTTCTTGAGCAGGTCCCTGGACCTCAGTTTTTTCCATTTGCTTGAATCAGAAGAGGTAGGTACCAAGGACTGACAAAGCCAGAGAACTGCAAGGATACCCCGCAGGCAAGGTAGGTCCCTTGTGGGACATCTGAGCTCTGTGGTCATTAGTTTTGAGTCACTCCCTATAGTCTCTCCCCACGTTTCCCCTCATAGAACCCACGGTTAGGGGTAGTTTAAAGGCGTTGCCACCACACCTGGTCTGGCAAGACTTTGTAACCACATCAACGAGCAAAGCATGGCAGAAGCCATGCTGTGTGACTACAGAGGAGAGGTGAGAACGTGGCTTCTGCTTTGCCTGCCACTGTCACCATCTCCTTTGCTAGTGACCTTAGAGGCTAAAGACTGAAGATGCTGACATCATAAGAGTGAAAGGATCTTTGTGTCACTCCTTGGAAAAGAGCCACACAGGCATGAACAGGCATACATCAGACAATGCAAGAGATAAGTAAATGTTTATTACTTTACTATACCAAAAAGTGGGGCTGTTTCTTACAGCAGTCACTCTGCCATCCTGTCCTGACTCATACACTTTGAGAGGATGGTAAATTATAAAGGGCTTTTCCATCTGTCTTCTCCATTAGAACAAATGCTGCTTGAGGCCCTTTTGACTCGGGTGACTGCTACTGACTCTATTGAGCCCCATTCTTTTCTGTATCTGTCTTATACTGAATAGTAACTCTGAACTGCTTGTCTGTAGTTAGTTAGGTTAAGAAAAGAGAATTATAGGCTAGGAAGATGTCTGTATGAGGGCCTGAGTTCAATTTTTGAATGCACATCAAAAGCTGGGCACAGAGGTGTGTGCCTATAATCTCAGCACCTGGGAGATAAGACAGGAGGTAATTGGGGCCTGCTGGAAGCCAATGTAACTGAATCATCAAGTTTCAGGTTTATTGGAAGACCTTATCTCAAAAATAAGATGAGGAGCAATTAAGAAAGAACTGATATTGATCTCTGATCTATACATACACGGTGGGGTGGGGGGGGGAGAGAAAGAGAGAGAGAGAGAGAAAGAGAGAGAGCAGTAAAGCTGTAATTTACTAGTGTGATACCTCAATGCTAAATGGGACCAAATAGGTAAGATTTTCCATTAGAAAGTTTTGAAAATCAGTTTGTTTGTTTGTTTGTTTGTTTTTAAGACAGGGTTTTTCTGCATAGCCCTGGCTGTCCTGGCTTCACATTGTAGACCAGGCTGGACCTCGAACTCAGTGATCCACCTGCCTCTGCCTCCCAAGTGCTAGAATTAATGGCATGCAGCACCACGCCTGGCGAAAATCAATATTAATGATTAGAGTTTCTTTAAAGTTCCACAACGCTGTTATAAGCTAATTAGATGATTGGCTTACATATTTCTAGATTAGGTTGTCTTAGCCTGGGAAGGACCCTACTGTGCAAACACAAAGGTGATGGTGAGAACTCTACTGGAAAAAAAAAATCACACTGTTCGCTACATCAGAGCTGTTTTACCAATGTAAACAAACATAATCTGCATTTACGTGGCTAATCTGTAATAAGTCAGTGCAGTGTGTTCTCACAGTCCCGAGAGGCAGGACTCATCTCACAGTTATCTTCTCAACATTTGAAACCCCACGAACTGGGACTCCCGATTCTCGGCACAGGACTTCCTCCTCCGAGACCACCCAAGTTGTGTGCATTCAACATGGACGGCAGCCCATTAGGAACAAAATCAAACAGATAAGCTGTGTTTGAGCCCAGTCTGGCCAAATACTCATGCTTGGGAGTTTCATGTGATGAAAAAAAAACCCAATAATTTATAGAAGAAGAGTTATGAATTTGAGAGGGGGGTGGGGGTTACCAGAGGAGTTGTCATAGCCAAGAAATGTTATGGGTTCAGAAGGAGGGAGGCCATGCAAACTTGGACAAGTGGGAGAGTGCATGGCGACCTGGGCTTTCAGGAGAAGGGAAAGTTAGGTCACAGAAATTTTTATGATGTGTGTGTGTGTGTGTGTGTGTGTGTGTGTGTGTGTGTGTGTGCACATGTACATGTGTGTGCTGTGCCCTTGGACATCAGAGGACAGCTTTCGGGGGTAGGTTCTTGCCTTCCACCACGTCGGTCCCAGGGACAGAACTCAGGTCATCAGGCTTGGTAGCAAGCACCTTTGCCTGCTGAGCCATCTCAACAGCCCCTGCTACATACAGTGTCTTATCTGTTCAGCTCCTTTCCCTCGCTCTTCTAGAAACACATCCTCCCCTCCTGGACCCTTTCCTCTCTGTAATTGTCTCTCGCATATTCTGATCACTTAAGAGGAATTGTAGATGAGGCTGTTAATGTTAGCATCCTGTACTTGGGCCCCTTGGTAGGCATAGGATCCCATTCTAAGCAATCAGAGTTTTTTGTTTTGTTTTGTTTTGTTTTGTTTTGTTTTTGTTTTTTATTATATAGGGAAAGGCAGCCCAGCCACTGGGCTGGAGAAACTTAGAATAGGGGGCAGGGTATGCTAGCCAGGAAGGGCCCTGTAACAGATATCGAGTAAGGAATGCTGGGGAACCTTTGCTTTGATATGTTAAATAGGCATCTCAGCCATTTGTCCCCATTTGAAACCTAATGTCTACACCTAAGAGAGAGGAGCCAGTGGCTCTTGCAAGAAGCAGGACTGGATGCAATGATCCTAAATCTTGTTCTCAGAAGCTGAGGTGAAAGAAAGAGCAGAGAAGTGCTCATGACATCAAAGAACCAGGTCCCAGGTGTCCCAAAAGTTCTGATTCCCCAAAGATTTGTAGTGGAATTTCAATCTAGCAACATGACTTCTCTGATCACATCCAAAGACTTTCTAGGTCTGTGTGATCCTGCTGGAATACAGGCATGCCCTCAGTACACATCTTTAATCCCGAACAATGCTATCTAAATGAGGGACAAAGTGACAAATTAGAGAGAGATTTGACAGAATAGGACGCCCAACTCTCATGAGAACAGAGGGGAAAGAGAAGCTACTTAAGAGCAGGAGAGTAGAGCTAAGACAGTAGATAAGACAGTAAGTACAGTAGAGACTTGAGTAGAGAAGACAGTACGGTAGAGCTGAGTTCAGGACAGGACAGGCAGTCCAATGCAGTTCAGTGCAATTGAGTTCGTGCAGTTGAGAAGCAAAGCAATTCAGGAGGAGCTGAGAGAAGCCAGTTTGAATCAGTCAGCTTGGAGAGGAGTTTTGAGCCAGAACAGTTGAGTTGAATCAACCAGCAAGAGTTCAGAAAGAACTAGAGAGGGTGAGCCTGTTCAGCAGTAAGTCTCAGAGGCTGAAACCATTCTAGGCCTAGATAAGATTGTATGGGGGCTAGATGCTTCCAGGACTAGGCCCAGGTTAGCAGAAGGAGGCGGCAGTAAGCCTCTGGGATGACAATTACATCAGGCAAATAAAAGACACTTTTACAAAGGTTAGTGCACTGAGCCAGACAAATTCTCCTTTTCCGTTTTCAAGTAGTTCAAGTAGGGACTTGAGCCATTTGGAAACATTCTCTTGACTACAGTGATGGGCAGAGAGGAGAGGGCAGGCTACCCAGGCAGAAGCCACAGAAAGAGTGGGGGCAAAAGGCATCTTTGGAGGACAATAAGGAAACCATTATTTCCAGAGTGCAGGATTGTTATACATCACACCTTTTAAAGTGGACCCCCTAACTCTGAGCAGGTCAGACTTCAGATGGCAACAGACCATGTGCAGGGATACACTGTGTAGACAGCAAAGCTGGGGGAGGGACAGAGATGAAATATGACCAATGCAAGTGTACTGAAAAGAGTGCTAGGCTCAAAGTGAAAAATATTTCCAAAGAGATAGGAGTTCTGAATGTACTTTAAAGTGCACAAGTTAGTGAGCTGGGTGCAGTGGCCCACACCTGTAATCATAGCACTTGGGGAGGCAGAGGCAGGTAGATCTCTGTGAGTTTGAGGCCAGCCAAGTCTACAGAGTGAGTCCAGGACAGGCAAGGCTACACAAAGAAACTCTGTCTTGAAGAATGAAAACAAAACAGAGAGAGAGAGAGAGAGACAGACAGACAGACATAGAGAGAGAAAGAGAGACAGACAAACAGAGAGAGAGACAGAGACAGAGAGACAGACACACAGAGAGAGACAGAGATAGAGACAGAGAGACAGAGACAGAGAGATTTGGAAGCCATTTGCATGGAAGTAATTGTTGAAGTCATGAGCACTGAAAGTTACCAGGGAAAAGAGAAAAATCTTTAAAAATTACTCAGCTACTCTAAGACAATGGGGCATCGGAGAGTTGAGGTAAAAATGGGGTCACAAAAGCCAAGTAAGCAGAGTTTAAAGAGGGTGAGGGTGAGCAAAATGAAGCAGGGAAGCTGTGATTGAATGTCGTGGGTCCCTCTAAAACTCACACTATTGTGACAGGATTGGAGGGCTGGAGGACCTAAGTGGAATACACTTGGGTCATGAGGGAGCGCCCTTCATGAAGGGGTGACTACCTTTCCTGCATGCTTTAATTCCCATTCTTGGAGGACTGGTCACTTGATCTTTAAGTTAAATGGGCCTCTTTGCTTTATGAAGAGCCCAGTCTGGAGGACTGTGCTTCAGCCACAAAAGATAGGCTAAGGGCTAGAGAGATGGCTCAGAGGTTAAGGGCACTGACTGCTCCTCCAGAGGTCCTGAGTTCAATTCCCAGCAACCACATGGTGGCTCACAATCATCTATAATGTGATCTGATGCCCTCTTCTGGCCTGCAGGTGTACGTGCAGCCAGAGCAGTGTATACATAATAATAAATCTCTAAAAAAAAAAAAAAAAAAAGATAGACTAAGACTTTAGTCACTGAGAAAGCTGAGGAGGGATTGAATCTAAGTAACAGGAAGATGTGGGAGAACCTTGAGATGGCAGAATGGTTGCCAAGTGAGAAGAGACGTGTTGTTTTAGGTATGGTGGTGTGCCTGCCCGTGTCGGTACGGTTCCCAGTGAACCCTTGCTGACTTTTCAGCATGCAATCTATTCTCTTTGCTCAAGAGATTTCCCCCTCCCTGAGGGCCAAAAAGACCATTCTTCCCACAAGTGTGACAGATGCCAGAGGGAGTTAGTAGTCTTCAGGGGCAGCCCTTTGATTCCTCTGCCACAGTGGAACAATTCGGAGGCATGTATTTTATACCATTCCCCGGAACCTCCCTACAGGATTCTGTGCCAGCTGTGCACTATGGTTGCTGGCGGAGTGACTCTGCACCAACTGCTCATCTCTCTGGGCGACTTGTCCAGTCTCTTGCCATCTCGTGGTACCCACTGTGCTCTCTGTACTTCTCAAGCCACCCATACTTAAATCCTTGCCTGTATATCTTACAGCAGAGATCCGAACTAAGACAGGTGAGCCTGTCATTTATGGCTCACATTTGGCATCTATGGGAAGAGGAAGAGGATGACATTAACAATTTTGGCAGTAACAACATGCAAATCAGGATATTGCCTGCCTGGCCGTGTAACCAGGCTGTGTAAAGTCCTCTTCCAGATGGCTTGGGACTAGAGGAGAGAGATAGAAAATTCAAAAGCCAATTCCTTACCACAGAAAGCAGAGATATCAGAGTGAGTGCACCTTTGGTTTAGTGAGCTTTGTGCATACTACGCCATTCCCTGGGGCCTCTGAGATGGAGAATGTCAGCTGCAGAGCAAGTGCATGACTCAGGAAGAGAATGGACCAGAAGAAGTCTGTCAGAGTCCAGCCCTCAGGAAAACCAAGCGTGTGCTTTCCTGAAGTCCAGTGACTCTTGGCTCCAGGGCTATGCACAATCCATCAACTGCATTCAGTAAGATGGTCACTTACCTTTCCATTAGTGGTATCAGAACCTTTGTTGCTGTCAACACGCATAGAGACAGACTCGTTTTGACAGCATGCCCTGCTTTGACATCGGGTGTACACCATTTCTGTAGGTCCCAGCGATACTGGAAATCTCTAGGCTAAGGACCTTTCCACTTCAGATGTTTTAGTATCTCTCTTCTAAAGAGACTTTTCTCTCCAAAAAATTCTTCCAAGAAAACCATCCCATTTTCTCACATGCTTGAATTGTGTTACTGCTGCTGCTGCTGCCGCCGCCGCCACCACCACCACTGCCGCTGCCACTGCCCTTTAGGGGGTGGGGATTAGCTAGTGAGGTCACTAGGGGCAGGCCTCTGATGGTCATACCCACCTCTGGTTTCAGTCCTCCTCCTCCTCTGGCTTTCTGGTCTACCTCAATAGACCTGGAGACCACCAATACTCCTGCTGCATGCTTTCCCTACCATGATGGTCTTGTGTCATTTGAAGTCATGAGCCAATTGATGTTTCCTTGCTTAAGTTCTGTCATGCCTTCTGTGGCAGAGACACAGATCTCTTAGTCAGGGTGTGTGCTGTATCCTTTCTTATGTTCACACGTCCTTCTCCTGTCTGTAAGTTTATCAAAGGTGGAACCACAGCAGCTCAGCTGAGCCTGTTCCATTTGCTTTGCAGAGAGCCTGGTGTGGAAGGTACATTTGAATGAAAGAAGGAGATGCATGTGGGAAAATGGCAGCATCTGTGGGGGAACCTGTAGAAGGACAGATAGATAGCCCACTTGTTGCATTAAATAAAAATTTACACTTCAGTTTCTGTCCTTCCTTAGACATGGACATCCAGAGTCCCTCTGAGTACTTACAAAGATGGACTCTTCATTTCAAAGAAAAGACTTGGGCCTGCAGAGATGGCTCAGTTAAGAATGAATATTTGCCAACAAGCATGAGGACCAGAGTTCAGGCACCAGCACTCATTTAAAGTTGGGTGTGATGTGTTTTGCCTGTAATTCCAGCCCTGGGAAGGAGGAGATGGGAGGCTCCCTGGGGCTTGCTTGCCAGCCAGGCTAGCCAAGTCAGTGAGCTCCAGGGTTCGTGAGAGACCCTGTCTCAAAAAATAAGGTGAAGAGTGACTGAGAAAGACATCGTATCAGATTCTGATCTCTGCCCCACTGCCATGTGCACACATTCATGCATGGACACGCATGTACACTCGTGCGTGCGCGCGCGCGCGCACACACACACACACACACACACACACACACACACACACACACACACACACTAACAAATTAAAAGAAGATTTCCATGGTGGTTTGTGGCTATAATCCCAACATTCAGGAAGCTGAGACAGGAGGATTACTATGAATTCCAGGCTAGTTTGGGCTACATAATGAACCACAGGCTAGCCGGCAATAGGCTATGAAGTGAGACCCTGTCTGTCTGTTTGTTTATTTGGTTGTTTGGTTGTTTGGTTTTTGAGACAGGGTTTCTCTTATAGCCCTGGCTGTCCTGGAACTCACTTTGTAGACCAGGCTGTCCTCGAACTCACAGTGATTCTCCTGCCTCTGCTTCTCAAGTTCTGGGATTAAAGGTGTGCACCACCCTGCCTGGCTGAGACTCTGTCGTAACAGTCAAAGCACAATAAGAAAGTACTTTGCAGGGATTGTACCAGAATCAAAGATTCTTTGAAATCAAAATTTTCCTTCTTATTTAAAAAAAATCAATGGAATTGGGGGGGGGGGACTCAAAGTATCTCTGCCTGCCTCCTTTTTCTCTTTATAAGCGGTCTAATGCTGACTTGAGTCTCTAAGGTTTCTAGCAAGCTCTCCATTCTTCTCTTTAGAATCCATGTACCTTCCTGAGTAGATTTTTAGGGATAATGGCTAAAAATAGTAACAGTAATCTTATTAGTGACAATTATAATAGCCACCAGCCTCTTACAGGGCAAATTATCCAAGAAATTTTCGTTCACAAGCAGCAGAAATTACCTCTGGCTATTTTCAGTAGAGAAGAAGGAGACCTGAGGACCGGTAATGGATATCTGTCTGCTTCCTCTGGGCTCTTTTTGCTTTTGCCATTGAAGGTCCCAGGTACAAACAACATGCAGCTATCCATTCCCTCCTCCAGAAACGCCTCTGCCAAAAGGGACCGCTTCCTGGGGGATTGCCCTGCAGCTCCCGTTTGACAGATATGGCAGCCACAGCTTGGAAGCCAGCTGCAGCATTGCTGGGCTTCTCCTTGCCTGGCCTGCTGCCTGTTCTCTTCCCTTCTTAAGGTTTCACCCAAGGGCATGACTATGTCAACAGTCCTGCCTCAGGTGCTGTTTCTAGGGAGTCCAACCTAGATAAAAGGGCACTGGGAAGCCACAGCTTGAGAGAGGACAGCACCACTGCAGCTGGGAGTGTCCAGAGGAAAGCGCGACAGGTAGTCTTCTCTGCCGCCTTCAGGATGAATCAGTACTAGTTGTTTGGATGGTCCTCTTGGTCCCCGATGGCACTCTGCTGAAGATCTCAATGCCTGTGAAAATGACCCAAATGGCCTCTCTTGGATCACATGTCCAATCCTTGTAGTTGAAGAGGACAAGGAGTCTCCTTTAGCTCCTACCGAGTTATTCCATTTCTTCAAGGTCAGATGTGAGTACTTCGTCAAAAAGAGAAAACTCCTCCTATCAACACTATACCACCATACGACAGCCTACCACAGTCATTATACAAAGGAAGAAACTGAGGCACGGCTCAGGAAAAGCCAAGGTGTTAGCCTGAACCACAATATTTCTTGATTTAAAGCTGCTACTTTGCACAGTTGACTCTCCTATAGGCTGCTCCAGCACCACGTGGCTCATGAAGCCATCAGGACTAATGTCTGCCTCTTTGCCCACCTTGCTGCTCCAGATTCCCACAGGCTGGTCTAGTTAAAATGGTAAAAAATTCTAACCTCACCGTCCTGGAAGCTGAAATCCATTGCAAAGGGCCAACATCTGGTAAGGGAAGTCATTATTTTCTGAAAGAAAGAGAGAAGGAGGAGGAGGAGTGGAAATTCCTTATTTTACAGAAATTTACTACCACAGTGATGAGCCTCATCTTATGACAATGACTTTGGTCCAATAACTCCATCCTCAGGAGCCTTGCTTCGCCTCCCAACACTTGTGCCCTCCTTCTCCACCCTTATCCCTTCCAATCCCTCAATACTAGGTAGGAGATAAAGAAGATTAGAATGGGGACACCAATATTGTTAGACTACTTCCTGATGATTAGGGGTGTAAAGTTACTTAGGGCAAATTTGATCTTCATCATCAGGTTATCTTCAACCAGCAACCAGGAAACAGCAACAAATAGCAAACAGCAAACAGCAACAACAACAACACCAACAGCAGCAGCAATAGCAGCAACAGCAGTTATTAGGGCTCTTCTTGTATTGCTATACTCTCTGAAGAATCCCCAGAATTCTAAACATAAACTGTCCCCAGATAGCAAAAGCATGCCCCTGTCAGAGCCTAAGACAAATCATAGTCAGCTGCTGTGAACAATCTGAAGCTGCCCCATATACCACGCCTGGGGTTAAAACAAAAAAATATATTCACATAACATTTCTATGTTTAAAAAAATTCTCACTACACTTGAGGTTTCACCACATGCTGGCAAGGTGCAACCTCTGACCATGACGCATGCCCCTTAGAAGCTACTAGACTACACCCTTGCTTTGGAAACATCAGAGAATTTTCTTGAACCTCTGGAAATATCTCCTTGTTCCTAAGAGACCCAAGAAGGGATCGTTCTTGGTGATTTCTCTAAATTACTAAGTCTGGGTCTGAAAAGGTTGGTTGCCTCGGACTTTTGCCCTGCTGGTCTCTGGGTAGCTGCAAGAACAGGGAAGTGTTAAAACAAAGAGATTCATAGAGACCAAAGCAGAGCCTTTCCTGTGTCCTGCCTGGAGTCCACTGTGCCTGCAGCCTCCCTAATGGATGAATACCTTTCCCTAATTTTTTAAAAATTTCTTTATTTGTTTATGTGTATAAATGCTCTCTGCATGTACACCTGTATGCTAGAAGAGGGCATCAGATCCCACTATAGATGGCTGTGAACCACCATGTGGTTGCTGGGAATTGAACTCAGGACCTTTGGAAGAGCAGACAGTGCTCTTAACCACTGAGCCATCTCTCCAGCCCCTTCCCTATTGTTAAGACACAGCTCAAGCACAGACTGCTGTCACTTTAAGTCAACAGCATCTTAACTGATGTCCTTCTGTCTTTGGGTTGGATAAAATGCCTAAAAAGTAATATTAAAGATAATTGAAAATTGTAGTGTGTTAGTTGCATAACAAAGCATTGGATCTTTCTGAATCATAGCTTCCTTATGTGGGAAATGGAGATAGTATCACAGGATTAAATAAGATCTAGCATTCACAGTGAGCCCCCCACGAGGACACTGTAAATGCCTAATAATATTAATAACAGGCTATTTCTTTGGGGAGATAAAAATAAATAAGTACATATTGTTTTAATACTGTTACTGCTTTTTCTGTCCCCCTCCACATAATTTCTAATATAATTGTATGAGGTCCCTACGTCAGCCATCACATCATTTCTCACCTTGTGACACAGTTCTGTCAGCACTTCCACTTAATCCTTTAACCAAACTCAAAACTGTGAGCTTCTGAAAGGTAGACACTTCCTTTAGGTTCTGTTTGTTTGAATAGCCCTCAGCTTGAATCCAGGAACCTGTATATACAATGTATTCTTAGCTCAGGGGCTTGTAACCATGAATCAAACCCTAATTTTAATTGCAGTAGTTTTTAGGTGTCTGGAGTCATGAACCCTTTTCGAGAATCAAATGAATGTTGTGGACCAATTCTGGGGTAAAGCACTGCCAAGCGAAATGGCCAGACACTCACTTTCTCCCCTACCCTGGCACTAGCATTTTTAAAAGAAACCAAAACAGTTAATAACACAGACCAGAGGCTTCAGAGAACACGTCCTATTTAATCTGTACAGAAACAGCAGGGCAATGAGTCTTGGCTATGTGAGGTTTGGAGCTGTAACTAACACTCAGGAACTCACCCAGCCAAGCAGACTCTCTCCTGGCTCGTGGGCCCTTTGTTACCTCAGGCCCTGTGTGGTCACAAGCAAAGGCTTGTCAGTACTGCCAGTGAAGTAGCGGAGACATTGTGAGCCGCCTCATGAGAAGATGGTAAAACTCCTGACCTTGAGATGGCTATGCTCATTGGCTTCTCCCCCTTTGCCCCTCCCATTTGTGCCAACTACAGCTGGGTTCCAGGCATACCGCCAGGAACCACACGGTGTGGCAAGGTAGAAAGAATCACAGCACATAGTGATCTGAATTCTAGCTCTACCTGTTGGCTGCTGAGCCTGTACCTCAAGTCCCCTGTCTGTAAAGCAGTCAGTGGGATTTCCTTCACATGGTTGGCCATAAATCAGACAGACAGACCTGTGTGGGAGCAGTGGCCCGCCCGTGACCTACAGAGCATAGACAGTATGTGGGGGTTGTTTGCCAGCAGATTTTATGTATTTTAAGTCTTCAAATGCGATCTTTTTAGAGAAGAAAACAAAACAAAACAAAACAATAAAATCTTGGCAACTAGAGAGATGGCTTAGTGAGTGAGACTGTTTGCTGCATATGTTATGAGGACTTGTTTAGATCCTCACAGCCACATTAAAAGCTGGGTGTGGCCAGGTGTGGTGGCACATGCCTTTAATCCCAGCCCTCGGGTGGCAGAGGCAGGTGGATGGATCTCTCCAGTTGGTCCAGTCTGCGAACAATGCCTCGTATGGGTCGCCCAATTTCTACGGACCCTCTACCCATCCACAGATCAAATATACAGTGAGGGGAAATCTGGTCATGGTAGACTGGAGTGTGCCCTGAAGCCTTCTCAGTGTCTGTTTAAAAAAAAAAAAAAAAAAAAAAAAAACCAGCCTCCTTGGTCGATGGGATGGCTGTTCTGTGGCCGAAGAGCACACTGTGGATGTGCCGACCAACTGTTCCTTTCACCCAGAGTGGAGCTCAGGGCTGGCAGGGCCAGTCATGGAAGAGCCACTTTCACCAGAGTACCTATTCTGTCCTGTTTTGCCCCAAGGTTATCATCTGAAAACACTCAGGAGACAAGTGACGTAACACAGTCAGGGTGAGAATTAAACACTATGTTCTATGGGCCGGAGAGGTGACTCGGGGTTAAGGGTACATACTGCTCTTGTGGAGAACCAGAATTCACAGCAGCCTGTAATCCCAGCTCCAGAGCATTCATCCTTTTCTGGCCTCTTTAGGCTCTGTACTTACACCCACAGACCCGCACATACACACCGTGCTGGCTAGTTTTTTTTGTCAGCTTGACATAAGCTAGAGTCATCAGAGAGAAAGGAGCCTCAGCTGAGAAAAATGTCTCTCTAAGATCTGGCTGTAAAGCATTTTCTTGATTAGTGATTGATCAACGAGGAACCAGCCCACTGTGGGTGGGAGCCAACCTAGGCTGTTGGTCTTGGGTTCTACAGGAAAGCAGGCTGAGCAAGCCGTGGATAAGCAGCGCCCTTCCATGTCCTCAACTCCTGCCTTTAGGTTCCTGCCCTGCTTGAGTTCCTGTCCTGTCTTCCTTCATTGATGAACTGTGGTGTGGAAGTGTACGCCAAATAAACCCTTCCCTCTCTAACATGATTGGTCATAGTGTTTCTTCACAGCAATAAAAAACTAGAGTGCATATATAAGTAGGAATAAAATCCATGAAATAAAACAAAATAATTAAAATTCTATGAAGACTCTTGGCTACACCCCTGGCATTTTAGAGTAACTACTTGAAGCCACATGACATGCCCTGCTTTTGCCTGGCTGGCTGGGTCCTGTTTACTGTGGCCTGTTTACTGTGGCCTGTTTACTGTAGATTCTAGGCGTCCTACACTCACCGCCCCTCTTGGTCATCAGCCTTGTGAGAAAGGCTCTTCACTATATACATTTTACAGCTACAGAAATGATGTCATCTGACCAGGATCCCTGGGAGAGAAAGAGCAGAGTTAAGCCTCAAATCTGGGTCCTTCTGGCTTTAAAGTCTAATCAGTTGCCACCCGGCCTCTCTCACGCTGTTGGAGGCCTTGTCTTCTCACCGAGTCACGAGTTCTGTACCCAGGATGAACCTTCAGGGATCATCGGTCGCATCCCACCGCCTCACTTCATAGATAAAAACAGTGAGGTCCCGAGGGACACTTTCCTAAGTACCAGCTTAACCTGCTGGGTATCATAACACCCCTTGATCTATTGCAACACACACACACACACACACACACACACACACACACACCAAACAAACACAAAAATAGGTAACCAGAAAATAAAATACTTTAATGGAACCTCAAAATTGAGTTCTCCTATAATCACCAACCATATCAAGAAATAGAAAGTTCCAGCGACCCCCAAACACTCTCTCTCTCTCTCTCTCTCTCTCTCTCTCTCTCTCTCTCTCGTTTCCACTCTTTCAAACTTATTTGGCTTCTGTCATAATATCATCAGCACAGCCTATGTCCCTAAATACCACAGCTCAGTTCTCCTGACTTTGAGCTTCGTTACGTCACACCATACCTGGTACGCTCCTGTACCTTCTTTCACTAGTATTGTTTAATCCATAGTGTTGCATGTACTACGTCTCACCATGCTCACAGCCAGATGGTATTGCACCCTGTAGAACAGTGTACTCCGAGTTCATGTTTGGACTGTTACCTTATTGGAAAATAGGATCAGTTAAGTTAGGTTGAGATCATGTTAGATGAAGGGGGAGGTGTCCTAATTCTGATGAGCATGTCCGGTTGAAGTCATTTTAGATGAAGGGGGGGGCGTGTCCTAATTCCAATGAGCATGCCTTGATGTAAACACAGGCAAGAGGGAGAAAACCTCATGATGCCAGGGGTCGGGATAGTAGTGACAGATCCACAAGAAGGAACACTGAGGATTGCCCTCTGCTGCAGGAAGGGGCAAGGAAGGGACAAACGCTCCTCAGCGGCTCCAATGGGAACCAACCCTGCTGATCATTCGGTTTCGGGTTTGTAGCCTCCTAAATTGTGATAGAACAAAGTTTTAGATTGGAGATGTAACTAGTGCTTATGAAGGCCAGTGCTTATCTAGGAGGCACAAACCCCTGGCTCTGATCCCCAGTGCCACGTAAACCAGGGGTGGTGCCACATGCCTGTCACTCCAGAACTTGACATGTGGGAGCCAGAAGGTCAGAAACTCAAGCCCATCCTGTTCTATGTAGAGAACTGGAGCCAGCCTGGACTAGTGTCTTGGGGAAAAAAATGCTTAATTAACAGTGGCACACGCCTTTAATCCCAGTTGAGGCAAGTGGATCTCCATGAGTTCGAGCCCAGCCTGGTCCACAGAGTGAGTTCCTAGATAGCCAGGGCTACATAAGAGAAACTCTGTCTCAGAAAATAAAAAAATCAAACAAACAAACAAACAAAGCAACAACAAAAACCACCCAGCTGGTGCCCTTAGAGAGTACATATAGCATTTTATTGTAGAAACCAGCCCCAATTGGCTTATAAATAGCACACCACCACTTTCTGATGCGTTCCCCAGTTGAGGCTTGTTGTCATGGTCAGAGCTGACAGCAACAGTGCAACTGTGAGCACTGTTGTCTCTGTAGCCTGTACTCAAGGGCCTGGTTTCTCTGGGTGACACATCTCTAGAGCCCTGATGATGAGACACACTCAGAAGGTAGACAGGGGAGTAGCGCCCCCCCCCAGTCAGAGCCTCTGATGGAGCTCCCTCCCTCAGACCTGCCACAGATTCATTTCCAGTCCTTTCTGAGGCTGCTTGGCTGTGTTTGAAGCTGCTCTGCTCATTGTCACTATGGGAAAACTCAGCCACAGCGTTTCAGTCCAAAAGTCCCTAGCCATGGGTCCTTCTAACAAGAGGGGGCTCCTTGTGTTTTCTCCCCACTTACCAAGACATCCACTGATTTTAGAGCATGGTTACCCTCGAGGACAATGGGACACCAAAGAGCAAAACGACCAGGCAACATGGGGCAGGAGAGGCCAGTGCCGACCCAGTACACCCCGGAGTACCAGTGCACGTGGCTGCAGCGGCCTCTCCCAGTGGCCAAGTCACAAGGGGAAAATAAAAGGAAAGTCTGTGTCAGCACCGAAGGGGTCCATTCCTGATGAGTCACTTCCTAAACTTCCAGGTCTGTGGCTGAGGCTGCTTATCCCATGTGCACACGGAGGCTTGTTTTCGTTGTTTTCAGACCATCTCGAGGAGGGCTGGGCGCCTTGCTTCTGACTTATGACACACCCTCTTGTTATGATCTTGTGCCTCGTTTGACTCCGTCTTCAGAAAGATTGAATTGGTCTGTACAACCTGTTCTGAGAAATTATGAAAACAGCAATACTGAGGTAAACAAAGTTTTTTTTTTTCTTTTCTCTTCTTTTTAGGGAACTCCGGCTGCTTTGAATTTAAAATCAGATGACAAGTCCATGGTGAACCCCACCCATTGGTGCTCCAGAGCCAGGAATGGGATTTGTTTTTTTTTTTTTTTTTTTCCTGTGATGATTTCATTATTCAATATTCATTCTCTGTTGGCAAAGGTCCTCCCACAACGAAGTTCTGAGAAGATAGTGAGGGTGGGTAGAGTGCTGGCTGAGAGCCACTGTACTTACAGCTGTGGTGAGCGCTGAGTTTTACAGAGGATTTTGAACAGTCTCTCTGGCTTGTTTTCCAGTTCCTAGCAATAGTACTAGTAAACACCCCTGCAGGGACATCTTAGGGAGACATCTATCAGGTGGGGCTTGATCAAGGAAACATTACTACAATAAGTGATACAGAAAAAAAAATGAATTTGCTGTGGAAATTGGCCCCCTAGAAATACAGGGAGCCTGCGAAGCTGTGTGTACAAGGCTGCCACCTCTGTCTGGAAGGGTCAGTGCTGGACTTGAAGGAGAAAAGAGCAAGGAAAACAATAACCTACAAAGATATGACGTCACAAAGACAAACCATAGCCCATGAGTACCTACTGTGACATTCCTCTGTCTCCTTCCCTTTCAATGTCCACCAAATGGGTGACCTGTGGTCATCACAACGACAAAGACACTTGATCAGGACACAGCTACATGAGCAAATAGGAAAGAATAAAAAAGATACAGGTCAGGATGCTGCTGTGCACCAACAGGGTGGTCTTGTATCAGTCAGTTACTGCTGAATAACAAATCAAACTGAAACTCAGCAACTTGCGCCCCAATCACTCATTTTTGCTTCTGGATATTAGGGTTGGCAGTGAGAATGTAGATTAACATCAACCGGGTGTCTGTGCTCCAGCTCAGCTCTTCACTGGTTTGGGGTTCGTTGTTTGCCGCATGTATGTTCATTGTAGGTTAGAGGGCAACAGTTATCTGGATTAAGCTCTCTTCATGATGGAAGAGGTACGGAATAGCAAGTAGAACCAGCTTTGCCCCTTAAGATCAAGGTTCCTCTCAGCCACGCCATGAACTGTTCCTATATTCCACTGGTCAGAAAGCAAGTCTAGGTTAGGATGCGCAAATAAATACACACAAGAAATATAGATAGCAGAAGGTGTAGACAGAGAGCGAGGAAAGATATGGAGTCAACGATTCACAATCTTGTGATTATCTTAAAATTACTTTATTTATTCACTTTACATCCTTGTCATAGCCCCATCCCTCCTCACCTCCTAGTCCCAACTCCCTCCCTCCCCCCTATTCCTCAGAAGAGGGCCGCCCCCCCCTTCCCATCCATCTCAGTTCATCATGTCATATCAGGACTGAATGTGTCCTCTTCCCCTATGGGCTGGCAAGGCAGTCCTGCCAGGAGGAAATAATTGAAAAGCTGACAAGAGAGTCCATATCAGAGAGAGCTCCTGGTGCCCTTACTAGGGGACCCACATGAATCCTAAGGTGCCCATCAGCCACATCTTTGTAGGGGGCCTAGGTCCAGTCCCTGATTATTAAAAATCAAATATCCATCCTCAGAGTCTCTTTTAAATATATTTCTAGGTCTCAGAATTCTAACTCCTAAGAGGACATGTGGAGGAGAGTGGCTGTTCCAATCAGAAAGCTGAGTGGATGGCATTCAGAGGAGAGCTTTGGGCATTTTTGTCTGCTCTTTGCTTTATGTCTCTAAGGCAGTCTCTGCCTATGGCAGCCATCCTAAAAATCCTTTGACCACTGGTACAGGTCTATCTGCTGCCGTTGTCTGCGTGCTGCAGTCCTTTCTATTACGATGTGCATCTGTGCCTTGATCATGAGTTGTCATGCTTAAAGCCTGACCTATGGGGTAGTGAGCCGCCCTGGGTCCCCTCCGCCTTCCACTCCCAACTGACCATCTCACTCAAGGACATTTGATCTCCATATGAAAAGTCTGGGCCATGATTCGTACAGACTTGAGGGACAAACTGAGCCTCTAGAAAGGAAAGGGCACTAACTCCTGGTGACTGAGGTATACCAGAAGTCCATGGTTTGAATTCTCTCATTTCTAAGTATTGCCCTCCTGGATCTCCTTATCTATTTGTTAACTTAATGTGTCACTTGTTTAAAAACATGTTTTGTTCCCATGGTGGGGGGTGCCATCTATATTTAATCTCTTGGGCGAGCTTTGTGCATTGTTTTTCTTCAGAAAAAAAAAATCTAAAAATTTCTTGGAACAGACTTGACCCTGGTTGGCTGAGCTCCCCTGCAGGCTCTCCAAAGAACCCTTTACTTCCAGAGTGCTTAAGTCAACAACAGCATCAAATCAAAACCAAACCCCGTTACCATTCCACACCCCACTACAAGCCCCTTGGGAAAGAAAGCCATGTCTTCATGCTTAAATGTGCACAAGGCCAGGCCCAGTTGGAGCTTAAAATATCCTTGTTCATTAAAAAAGTGAATTCCAGCCTCTGTGACACAGAGTCCGTGGTGGCAACATTTCTCAAAACAGGAACAGCAATATGTTTTGTTCCTGTGGATTTAGATTGCCCAGGCACCCTCACTTTACGGGGGTTTAGTCATGTTAGGCAAAATTATGACATGAACACAAAATCACCTCCATGTCTGCAGATCTCAACAACACAGGTCCTTCTGCCTCCCCACCCCCCCCACCCCTTCACCTCACCCCACCCCTGGCACTCTGCCCTTTGGTTTATCTAGACAGGGTTTCTCTCATAGTCCTGGATGTCCTGGAACTCTCTTTGTAGACCAAACTGGCCTCAAACTCAGAGAGATCTGCCTGCCTCTGTCTCTTGAATGCTGGGATTAAAGGTGTGCGCCACCACACTCAGTTTACAAGGATCCTTCTAAAAGCCCGACCACCCTACCTTTCTCTGATTTCTCCCTT
The DNA here is from genome assembly GCF_903995435.1 of Acomys russatus. Taxonomy (NCBI): domain Eukaryota; kingdom Metazoa; phylum Chordata; class Mammalia; order Rodentia; family Muridae; genus Acomys; species Acomys russatus. The sequence goes on along the minus strand of NC_067139.1, from coordinate 60,711,295 downwards.
TGGAGAATGTCGGTGGAGATTAAGGAGAAGTGGGTTTTATTTTATTCTGGATGGGGTTTCATGCAGCCCAGGTTGACTCTGAACACACTATGTGGCTAAGAACAATGAATTTTTGATCTTTTAACTCTGCCTCCCAAGGTGCCCATGAAGCCCAGTTTACACAATGCTGAGGACTGAACTCAGAGCTTGGAGTGTGCCAGGCAGGCACTCTACCTGCTAATCCACACCCCCAGTCCAGTTTTTTGGTTTTTTTTTTTTCTTTTGGTTCTTATTTTTTTTTTCTAGACAGGGTTTCTCTGTGTAGCCTTGGCTGTCCTGGACTCGCTTTGTAGACCAGGTTGGTCTCAAATTCACAGCAATCCACCCACCTCTACCACCCAAGTGCTGGGATTAAAAGCATGTGCCACCACTGACCGGCTTAGTTTTTTTTTTTAATTGACAATAATTTATTGAACATCGTTATAAGCAGGCACTCTGTGTTAGGGGTTAGGAAAACAGAATTGAAGACAGCATCAGGGACTTCCCTGATGAGGAGGGGGACAGGCATGACACCCAATGACAATTCTACAGCATGACAAACTCCCAGATGCTCTGGACCTCCAAAGAAGGTGACCTTCGTCCTTCCTGGATGAGGTGACAAATGAAGTGGTTCTGGGTGAAAAACAAAACAAAACAAAACAAAACAAAAACCAAGAGCTGGGGCTAAGATGCGGTTCGGACAGAAAGAACAGCATGTACAGGGAGGACTCGGGCTGGTGAACATTCTTGCAACACCATGGAGTCAGAGAGACTGGGGAAGAGGGTGGGAGCCCGGGCGTGGTTGGAGATGGAGCCAGGGGTGAGTGGGAGCCACACCAAGCCTGTCAGCTCCTAAGGTTTCTCGAGGTGTGGATTTAGCCTGAGGTCAATGCGGATACACGGAAGGTTTATCAACAAGAAAAATGACCTGATCGTATCTGGGATTTAACGGCTACAGACTTGGATTAGGGAAGCCAGTGAAGGCCATCATAACCACCCAGCCAAGAGACAAGCCTAAGCTCTGACAGCTGGAGGCTCCCACCCGGAGACCAGGCAGGTGAGGTTCGTAGTGTCACTCACCAATATCCTCACGGTAGGCCTGCACAAGTTGAATGCATTACAAGCTTGGTCGCTCATCTTCTCCTTTGGTGGACCATTTTTATCCAGCCAACTTTGAAGCTTATGGTCTCCAACATTTGATGGCTTTTTGGTACATAATACACAAGCTTTTATTTCTTTTGAAGTGGAAAGCTGTGGGGAATTTTCATACTTGAAACTCAGGTTTGCATGAATAGCTTCATTCAAACTTCTCCTAAAAGATTGACTTTGGGTCAAGACCAAACCTAAATTTCATGCTGGAGTTCAGTAACGGGTTTGGATAACTTCGTAATTTCTTCTCTTAAAAATGAAGGTGGGGTTGTGGCTGGAGGGATGGCGCAATGGTTAGGAACACTGGCTATGTGCTGGCTCACAACCATCTGTAACAATTCCAGCCTCAGGGAGTCTGACACTTTCCTGGCTTCCTTGGGCACCAGGCACAAACCTGGCACACAGACATACATGCAGGAAAAACATCTATACACATGTAAAAAAAATAAAAATTAATATTAGGCCGAACAGATGGCTCCGTGGCTAAGAGTACTTCCTGCTCATCGAGAGGACCCGAGTTCAGCTCCCAGCACCCATCTCTAACAGCTTACAGCCATATCAACGCCAGCTCCAGAAAACCTACTGCCGCTTTTCTGGCATCTATGGCCACCTACACACATGTGGCATACACTCACACAGGCACATACACTACACGTAAGTAGAGATTCTTTAACAGGGGCAGGAGTTAGGGTGATGGCTCAGTGGGTGAATACTTGATACACAAACGGGAGGACTTGAACTCAAGCCCTAGATCCCACATCAAAAGCAAGCATTGGTGTAGACGGCAACTCCACACCTGGGAAGGTGCAGGAGGGTGTCCTGAGGGCTTGCTGGCTGCCCACTCTATCCAATTGTTGGGCTGAAGGTTCAGCAAGAGACCCATCTCCAAACCTAAAGTGGGGATGCATGACAGAGAAAGACACCCAACATTTACTTCTGGCCTCTGTGGGCACATGCGTAAGCGTGCACCTCGCTATACACACATGTGTAGGTGTGCACATTGATGCCCTTAAGAGCTCCCTGGAAAAACAAACAAACGAATGCAGCCGAGTGTGGTGGCACAGGCCTGTAATCTCGGGGAGGCAGAGGCAGGTGGATCTCTGTGATTTCGAGGCCAGCCTGGTCTACAGAGTGAGTCCAAGACAGCCAAGGCTACACAGAGAAACCCTGTCTCAAGGGGAAAATAAAAGAAAGGAAGAAAGAAAAGAAAAAGCTGCTTTGAAGATGCATTAATGGAGGAGTTTAGGCAGTGTGGAGTGGCACATATCTTTTATCCCAGCACTTGGGAGGTAGGGGGTGGAAGGATTTCTGGGAGTTTAAGACCAGCATCCATGCACTTCCCAGGAGGAGGTAGGAATTCATAGGGTGAGATGCACCAACCTAGCAGGCTGATGGACATCTTAAAAGCCCCTATCTCAGCTGCCCCAGAGTCATCACTGGCCTGGCCTCATCGCCACATGGGTTCATCTGTATGTAACTCAACAGCACCAATGTCTAGGGAGAGAACGGGTGCCTAGCATATATGATTTGTGATTATGATTCCAAGCTCCCTAGGACAGAACCAGTCTTTAGTACCCTGCACCCCATTTTCCCCACAGGTACGTTTCCCCCATGTCTCATATCATTTCTTTGGCACTGAAAACATGTCCAAGGGTAGAGGAGAAGGGTCTAAGGCTCTGACTAGAAGCAAGCAAAGAGAAGGAATGGGTGTCTCAAAAGCAAGGTCCTGTCCGCGCTCCTCCCAGCCTGCCTTGCGCGCCCTCTGCTACGTTCTTATTTCCCATTTTAATCCCTGCTAGGGGATTAAGGGTCCATTGGGACAGAGAAGCCTTTGAAAAGTTTTAGCAGCTAGATGAGGAAGGAAGTGTGGAGACAGAAGAAGCCTGGGGACAGGAAACAGATTTCTTAGAGTCCCTGACATGACTTGGTGATGGCAAAAATTTACTTAATAGGAGAAAACCCCTGTGAAAGAGGTTGAACCTCCATTTGTGGGGGAGACACAATTTCTTCACAAGTTACCGCCCAGGTGATTGTCAGCCAAATGTCAACACCCTTCTGCTACACCAAAGCTTCAGTATACTGCAAAGGGTCCTGGATGTTTTTAATATTATAAAGTTGTATTTAATATTATGCAATTGCAAAACGTGATGATTTTTAACAAATCTAAAACAGCTTAAAAGCTAGGGATTGAGTAAGCAAGCACCTTTGCAGTTGTAGTGCTTTGGGTTCTTTTTCCCAGATGACACTCAGAGATTTCCAGAATAAAAAGGGTCACCCTACTTTTAAAGACCTCCAAAGTAGACTCCTCCACAGACTGCTCCTGGTACCTTCACACTTCCTTGAGATCTGACAAAATTCTCCCCATGGAGGCTCAGGCCACCTGGCCATGGAAGCCAGAGGAAGCCCCCGCCATCTTGGATTTTTTCTTCCTATGTGTTCCAAGATTGTCCACAAGCCATTCAAGCCCTGTTCATCCTGTTTTCCACAAATTCTGCCGGGTTTAGGAGCCTGGTGTTGTGGAGGTTCCATGCTGGACTTTCTCTCTCACAAAATGGTCTCTTCACCCACCAGGAGGACAAGGGAAGTGGCTGCAAACAGCATAAGTTGGGTCAGGTTTGTGGGCATGTGAGTAAGTGAACTCCCATGAGCTTGCCTGTTCTGTTCACACTCCCAGATGCTCTCCCGAGCACACTGCTTGAGAGAATGGCCCTCCCTTCTTCTGGTCCTCAAAGAATCTTGGCCAAATGTGCCAAGGAAGTTTGGCCTCGCCTAAGAGGAAAAGGAAACTCAACAGATAGGCCAGAGGGTGAGCCACTGCTAGGAGATAGGATGCATCTGGTCTCTGTGTTTCAGAGGGAGGAAGGAAGGAAATCAAATGCTGCCAACTTCCTCAAGGCTGCCCAAGATCTGGGTGTTTGATCTGGGTGTTTGTCCCCACGTGGCTCTGATTGCCAGGCTCAGATTCAAAACTGGCTCGCCAAATGTCTTCCAGCTCACTCCCTGACTCTGATGTAAAAGTAATGCACTGAGAGCTGGAGAGATGGCTTAGTGGTTACTAGCACTGGCTGCTCTTTCAGAGAACCAGTGTTCAATTCCTAGCACCCACACGGCAGCTCACACCTGTCTGTAACTCGAGTTCCAGCGGGATCGGACACCTTAACACAGACATACATGCAGGCAAAACACCAAGACACAGAAAATAAAAAAAATAAATAATATTTAAAAATTAACCCAAAGACCAGAAAAGAAACAGTAACTGAGAAGTACTGTGAGTAAAGGCTGTGTGAGTATGGGTTCTGTGTGAAAGAAAGTGTCTGCAAATAAACGCACAGTTAAGAAGTCCACAGAATTCCTAGGCATGGAGGCCATTCTTTAGAAAGAAAAGTGTGCTAACTTACACAACTATGTGGGAGGCATGGGCTCCCCCTAAATCTCCAAGAGCCCCCTGAGAATCTGTGCTTCCCACAGAAGTTTCCTATGCTGTGTTAAGATGTTTCACATACCTTCTACCTGTGGCCTGCCACCTTCCATGGTGAGCTGAGGTTTAAAGATAAAATTATTACCCATATTCCCTTTAAGGTCCTTTAAATTAGGCTGGAAAGATAGCTTAGCTGCTAAAGTGCTGGTCACGTGAGTGTGAGACCCTGACTTTGATACCCAGAATCTATATTTAAAACTGGATATGACTATGACGGTGGACTGTGATGGGAACAGTGAAGGGGAGGTACAGCGGGGACCCCTGGGGCTTGACAGCCAGGAAGCCTGGCCTTCTTTGTGAGCCTGAGGCCAATGAGAGAAACTCTCTCAAAACACAAGGTGGGCCGAACGCAAGTAATCCCAGCACTCAGAGGCAGATAAAGGTGGATCGCTGTGAGTTCAAAGCCAGCTTGGTCTATAAAGTGAGTCCCAGGACAGCCAAGGCTACACAGAGTAACCATGTCTCAAAAAACAAAAAACAAAACACAACAAAAACCAACACACCACACCACACACACACACACACACACACAAACCAAGGTGGAAAGTCTGAGGCTAGCCTGGTCTATATAACAAGTTCTAGAGCAGTCAGAGGTACATAGTGAGATGCTGTTGAAGAGGGGAGAGAGAGAGCCAGAGAGAGAGAGAGAGAGAGAGAGAGAGGGAGAGAGAGAGGGAGAGAGACTGAGAAATGATACTTGAGGCTGACCGCTGGTCTTCACACATGCCCACACACATGTAATGCACCTGAACACACAGGAATATACACATGCACATGAACACACACAGTGGGGGAAAAAATCCTTCAAGTTACTCAGAAGCACGGAAACACTGTATTCTGAGAGCCTTTTGTAAGACTGGAGTCCCACTGAGGACACTGCCACATCCAGGCTCAGCCGAGGTGCCCCTTCACCAGCTAATCAACAATGCTACCAGCTCATGAGAATTTAGTGAGGGTTTGAGGGGATTGTTTCTTTGTTGTTTCTGGTAGCCCCGCACGGTCCAGTTCGCATGGGATCTATGTGTCTATGATACAAGCATATCTGAAATCTGTTTTTCAGTATTTGTTTATTGAAACAATACATGTGGCTACGGCTAGACACTGAAGAGTGTTCAGATAAACTTGGATCTTGTTTGTGGCAACAGCACCTGGGGAGTTTCTAGGTAGAGGAGCTGTGGCAGGCTGGTGGCCGAGCTGGTCAGACAGGACACCTGAGATGACTTAGAATGAGTGTAGAGTGATTTAGACTGTTTCAAGACTCCCCGCTTACAGTCTCACCACCCAGTCACACCCACTGGCCAAGGCGGATACACTGGATTTCCATTCATGTGTTAGACCAAGGAGATGGGGGCTGCTGGGATTTAGTTCTCTGATCCAACTGTGCTCTTCCGGTTGCCTTGGCGGTTTTTTCATTTTCTGCCTCTCCGTGTGCTTTATTGCCTGTTGGTCTCAAAATGGTCCTGGGAGACAAAGGACATCAAGCTACCCATTTGTCAGATTTGGAAACTAATCCTTCCCAAATCCGGAGTCTTATCTGCGATCAGACATGCTAGGATGACGCTAAAGCTGAAGCAGAGTCCAAGCTTTCCAACGTGAATTCCAAGTTCGAAATAGTCAAATATTTCAAGTTTTAAAAGTTTTAAATATCATTAAGCTCCTCCGGAAGTGGTTGCTCAAAGTTCTCGTCACAAAAAGAGGCTGAGTGACCACTGGACTTCCCTTCCAGCCCTAAAATAATCTTGAAATCCATGGTCCTCTGTTCCTCCAAAGGGCTAGAATTCACCGGACTCTGTTCTTCTGTCGCCCTCTGGTGGCCACTTCACAAACAACACAGCACAAAATCCTAGCGCAATGTGCCTTCTCTTTCGTCGTTCTTTCATTCCGGCAACATCAAATGAGTGCCGCCCTCGGCAGTAGGGTGTGAGGAAATACAGCCCTGTATGGTGGTGTATGCATGCCTGGAATCCCAGTACTTGAGAGGCTGAGAAAGGAGGACGATGATGGCTGGCCAGCGCGACTTACATAGGCAGACCCATTAAAAAAAAAAAAAAAAAAAAGTAATTCTTTAAAAAAATAAAGCCAGAAGGCTTTGCATGTCCTGCAAGGGTGGTAGATAATCAAATATTAGATTATTACAAAGAAGTCATGGGACCAGCGTCTTATAGGCGTGTGCAGAAAATGCACACAGCCCGGGTGTCTGGGATGCTCTGAGCAGGGGAAAGGGCTGAACTGAGTTCTGGAGGGCAGACAGAAGCAGAGGCGGGTGGCGGAGGTCAGGAACTCAGCGGCCTGTGAGCATGCACGGGCACTGCAGTGGAATTCAGAATGCAGGTCTCGGGCGGCTAAGATCCAAATGTGGTTAGATCAGATAATAAAAGGGTTTTGTGTCACAGCCTCATTTGAGCTTGTCCCTAAGCCAATGTCGCCAAATTTTAAAGCATGTTCCCCATTGATAAAAATATTTAAGTACTCATCCTTAATGTTTTATTAATACATTTTGTTTTTAGTGTCTGTGTGTGTGCACATACTTGTGTGTGTGAGTGTGTATGATGAATATGTGTATGTGGTGTGTGCATGTGTGTGTGAGTGTGTATTTGTGTATGTGGTGTGTGTGAGTGTGTGTGTGTGTGTGTGTGCGTGCATGCATGTGTGTCTGAGTGTGTGAGTATTATGGTGTGTGCATGTGTGTGTGTATGTGGTGTGTGCATGTGTGTGTGTGTGTATGTGGTGTGTGCATGTGTGTGTGAGTGTGTGTATGAGTATGTGGGGGTGCATGCATGTGTGTGTGAGTGTGTATTTGTGTATGTGGTGTGTTTGTGGTGTGCATGCATGCATGTGTGTGTGAGTGTGTGAGTATTATGTGGTGTGTGTGAGTGTGTGTGGTGTGCGTGCATGCATGTGTGTCTGAGTGTGTGAGTATTGTGGTGTGTGTGTGAGTGTGTGTGTGTGTGTGTGTGTGTGTGTGTGTGTGTGTGTGTGTGTCTCAGAAGACACTCTGTGAGTCCGCTGTCTTTACATGAGTTCTAGATGGCCGGGCTGGATGTCAGGCACATTTACCAGCTGAACCATCTTCACAGCTTAGGCTCTATTTCCTGAAGGCTCTACCTCCAAGAAATAACACCACCACAGCGCACTGAGTTTCCAACAGCTAACCCTGTGGAGGACACACTTCAGCCAGATCCACCCTGGCAACACGCACAACCTCAGTCTTTGGAAGAGGGTTCAAAGTCCCAGGCCTGTTCCATTCACCCACATGCAATGGTTTTAGTTGAGAGTCAGTAACAGTTGCCAAGATTCCTGGTGCCAACTAGCTGCTCCTGTAAAACACTTTGAGGGCTTTATCTTTTCATCCTAGAAACAAGTTAGTGTATTTTAGAAGATTTTTGTGAGGTGTCCCAGTTTGGTTTCTATGTTGTAATAGCACACTGAGCAAACCCAGCTGCAGGGGGAGGACTGGGCCTCTTCGCCTTACAGGTTCCATGAAGGACCGTGAAACACAAAGCGTGAATGAATACATGCTGAGTGCTGGCTTGCCCCTAGCTTGTGCCTAGCTAGCTTTATTATATAGCCCAGGCTAGCCCAATTAGCAATTAAGAAACTGCATCATGGGCCAGTCTGATGGAGGCAACTCTTTACTTGGATTCTCCCTCTTGTCAAGTGACTCCAGGCTTAGGTCAAGTTAACAGCTGAAGCTGACTATGATGTAGGGTTAGAATGTCCTGTTTTTGAAGCCACGTGTTCAGGCTTTTCTAGAAGGCACACTGTATCCTCTTCAGCCGCAGATCACCTACCGGTTTGCCACATGCTCTCTCCAAAGCACGAGTTTATCTTGAAAGATTATCACTCTTTCCTGCTCTGTGCTGCATGACCTCCCTTTTAACCGACAAGCCTCTGTGTCTTAGGTGCATTTTAGTGACCCCACTTCTGTCAGGAAAGAGGTCAGCCAACATGAAATACTGTCCATTTATAAAGAGAAAGTTCCTGATCACTCTTGTATTGACCACAAGGAAACCCTTCCACCTCTGTTAGCATTGATTACGAGACACTGTGTATCCTTCGATCTATTTGATTTTGTCTGTGATTTTTCCTTCTGACGTTGAGCATGAGGCCTAGAACATGCCATGTAAACAGTGTACCACTGAGCGGCACTGCCAGCTCATTTTGTTTCCTTTGGAGCCAGTGTCTAGGAAATTGCTTCAGCTGGCCTCGAACTCCCAATCCTCCTGCTTCAGCCTTCCTGAGTAGGGATTGCCAGTCCACACCTGTAAACATTTACTTATTCTATTTGTTTATTGGAAACTACAGTGGGATTTTTTTTTCTCTCTCTCTTTTGTTGAACAAGCACACAGACAGAAAGTGAGACAGAGAGTGAGCTAACAAATAGCATATTTAATTCCAAAAAAAGTCTTATTTGACACTCTGATTTATTTAATAGAGTAAAAATTTGAGGTTAAGTAATTTTCTTAAGAGACTAATTTCAATGGCTGGGTTATAGTTTGGGTGATAGAGTACTTTCATCGCATAAAGTCCCAGGTTCAAATCCCAGTACTACAAAACAGATAAATAATAACAATGCCCTTGTATTGACAAAAATAAAAGTTTATAGGTGCACATAATAGCACACATTGTAATTCCAGTACTCAGGATGCGAAGGCAGGAAGATTCTGAGTTTGGGACCCAGCCCGGGCTACACAGCAAGCCGCGAGGGCTATTGGAATGTGAGAACAGTAATTTCCACTCTCTGAGTGAGCGTGTCACTCCGTTGTGCCTTCTTGCTCCGTGCGGCTTAATAAAGATCTTGCGTTGTCCTCATGCTGTTTCTAAGTGTACTGTTTACTAATACATAACGCCATGGTTGTCATGGTGACTAGAGTGTGTTTTCCCCTGATATCTCCAAACTGGCTGCTGATGTTCTGCACAAACACTTCTTGCATTTAAACACACATGCAGCACAGGTAGGAGCCTTGTGGATGAAGAGTTCCTTTGCCCATGACGTGTGGCTCCGGTGGATCCAGCCGCTTTGCTGCCTCGCTCAGTGCTGCCTGCTTAAGCTTTCTTGGAAGTGGAACACAGTCTCCTCATCTGATAAATAGAGACAGTGACAGATGCACCTTACCAGGTCTAGAGGTTTGAATGGAACCGTGCCAGCGGAGCACTTAGCAGAGACCTGGCGGCCGCGAGGCACTCGGCTTGTGTGCAAGAGTTACTACAGAGGCTCTTAAACTCTTCTCTCTTCTTTTTCACTTCCTGTTGAATAGAATAGAATTGGCCAGCATTTCGAGTGCTGAATGGTAACCACATCGTCGGCCTGCGAGTCTCCTGCTTGACCCTTCCACATGCAGTAGATGACGTCCATTGTTAATTTGAAGAGTCATCACGCCTTAGGCTCTGCATCCTACTTACATTAAAAGTTTCTTTCTTTCTTTCTTTTCTTCTCTCTCTCTCTCTCTTTTTTGGGGGGGGGGGGGACAGGGTTTTGTTATATAACCCAACTGACCTGGAACTCACAATCCCCCTGCCCCCCTGCCTCAGCCTCTTGTGTGCTGAGATGAAAGAAACCACCAAATGTAAGGGTCCATCCTTCCCCGATTTGATTCTTCAGTGTTTTAATTCCAGACGCTCAATCACTGCTGCATTGTGAATATGCAGAGCAAGACAGGAGTGTAAGAAGAGGTAGGTGCGCCCTCCTCCCTGCTGCTCACTCCAGGCTCCGCTTGACCCTTATAAGACATCGCCTGTAACACTCCTTCTCTCATAGATGTGCCGGTACGCGCATGCGCAGCTCTATTCCTTCGCTGTCTCTCAGGCTGGAGCTGTAATCGGGCTCAGCGCACACATGGGGGTGGTTGTTTTCTTTACTTACTGCGTCAGGGTTTGTTGTTGTTTCCGGTTATAAAGACTAACACATTTTGCTTAGCTACACCTCAGATTCTTCCCTGAGGCACTGTGGCTTAGTCATTCTCTCTCTTTTAAAGATGTACTCATTTTTATTTTATGTGAGTGTGTGTGTGTGTGTACACGAGTGTATGCAGGTGTGTACACACATGTACATGTGCACGATGTCCATGCCACTGCACTAGGAGCCAAAAGGGTGTGTCAGCTCCCCAGGAACTGGAGTCACAGGCAGTTGTGAGCTTTGCGGTGTGGGTGCTGAGAAGCAAACCTGGTCCTCTGCAAGAGCAGCGAGTTCTCTTAACTGCTGGGCCACCTCTCCAGTCCCGACCCAGTCATTTTCTTACTGGTGACTATTCCAGCAACCTTTCCATTCTGGCTCCCCCAAACCCCAGCCTCCCATCCTCTCTCAACAAACAAACAAAAAACCCCAAAGCTACAGTAGACACTTGTAGTGAGTGTGTAAGGGAGGCGGGGAGGAGAAGGGAGAGTTAGAATTTTCCAGAGTCAGTTCTTATTTTCTACCAGGTGGGTTGCAGGAACCGAACTCAGGTCCCCAGGCTTGGCTGCAAACACCATTACCTGATGAGCCCCCTTGATAGCCCAACAGATAAACATTCTTGTACACACATTTTGGATCCCTATTTCTTCAGGAAAAAGATAACTATATGGGGGATTGCTAACCCAGATCAAACACATTTCTAAATTTGAAAGATCTGATATAATTACCCTCTCCCAGGAGTTATATTGATAATTTCCCACCAACGATGTATGAGATTTTTTTTTCAAAAGAAAAACATATATTTTCAAAACAAACAACATAAACCACAGCTTTGCTCGTGCCCCGCTGTTCTATTGTTGCACTGTGTGTTTGATTTGTTGGTATTTTCCTTAGCATCCTGGGATCCCACTTACATCTGGAACAGAAGTAAATGCCTGCTGTGGGTTTAAACACACGGCAATTCTATTTGGGTGACTTCAGCAGTGTGTACCCCATCTTCTCCCCTGCTCTGGAACAATCTGAGTCAGGTGGCAACTGTATACACTGTGACATTCTAACAGAATTAGTTTGCAAAGCCTACGCTTATTTTGGGAGAGCCTCGAAGCCATTTAACTATCTTCTATGGTCCTCAGTGTTCTTGTGTTTGTCTATTTAGTAAATCTTGATCATTTATGTTTTATTAAAAAATTCGTCATCTCCCCCCCCAACCAGGTTTCATAACTTTTAGTATAGAGTTGAGCATAATACTCTGCTAATGTAATCTGGAAAAGTACAAGGACCAAGGTGGTGCACACCTACAATCCCAGTATTTAGAAGACAGAGACAGGAGGATCACAAGTGCAAAGTCAATCTGGCCAACACAGTGAACTAAACCCTGTAACTCTCTTTCTTGTAAATCATACTCCTGCCCTCATTCCGTGTGTGTGTGTGTGTGTGTGTGTGTGTGGTGTTTTCACAAACACGTGTGTGTGTGTGTGTGTCTGTGTGCATCTGTGTGGGTGGTGTGTGTTTGCATGAGAGTGTGTGTATGTGTGAGTGTGTGTGTGTGTGTGTGTGTGTGTGTCCAGGATTCTATTTTCTCTTTTCTAACCACCCATTTCTGCTTTAAGCTTTGTCAATTCCTTCTATTTAACTTAGTCATATTCTATTGGCAGCCTTTTGAAGTTCCCTCTCCACACCTTCCCCCCTCTTCTTGCTACATTTTGGCATTGACAGTCTGTTTCTCTGCAGTATAATCTGATACTGTGGGCACTATACTACTTTTTCTTGGGATGTATTTCTTTTTCCATGAAGTCTGATAGCTGATTACTTGTGGTGTTTAATGACCCAGGTCATAGACTGTCCTCTGGAGAGAACATCTAGACTTGGGAAGAGATTTCGGTACAACTGTCTTCTTGTAAGTCAGCTAGACTTGTAAGTGAAATTTCAAGTTCATGGCAGACGTGTCTTCTTATTGCTCTGTTGCAATCCTGGAAGTCAAAGGTGATAGACATGCACAAATAAGAAAAGAGATAAAGGAAGGTAAGGAGTTACTTGGCTCAGAATTACAGAGCCCGGGTTTAAGTCTCTAATGCCATTCTAGCAGGCTAGCCAGCTACTGAGAATTACATTTGAGAGGACACAAGAAAGAACAGTAGAGAGGACACGAGAAACCACAATGGGAAGGACATGAGAATTGATGGGGAAACAGCTTTCTGAAGAGGCGAGGCCAGAAAGCAGACAGGACAAGGCTGGGATGGGGAAGAGCTGGGAAGGAGTGGGTAGGTGCGTGTGTGAGTGCGTATGTGTGCTCTGCTCCTCATTGCTATGTTGGCCACTAAATACAGGGAGTGAGTGAAGTTGAGACATCTCCACCTCTCCTTTGGAGCCTTTGGAGGAAAGGAACTCTGAGTGTTCTGAGGCAGCACGAGTGACAGAGGAGGAACAGTGGCAGGGCTGGAGAACACAAAGAAAAGATCCCCATGACCTTAACAGATCTCATTCTCTCTCTCTCTTTCTTTCTTTCTTTCTTTCTTTCTTTCCTTCTTTCTTTCTTTTCTTTCTTTCTTTCTTTCTTTCTTTCTTTCTTTTCTTGCTGGGGGAAGGGCAGTACTGAGCTTGAACTCAGCACCGCCAGCATCCTAAGCAAGCACTCTATCAGTGAGCTGTATCTTCAGCTGGGGGTGTTCTTGAACCAGGGTCTCACTGTGTACCTCAGGATGACTTTGAATTAAGTGGCCCAGACCGGCCTCACACTTGCTTTTGCCCCCAGAGTGCTGAGATTGCACCAGTTTCTGTTTTCTCCAAGTTGCTCCTGGGTGTGTTTATCATAAGGCGACTCCTCAGGGTTGGTCCGTGTCCATGTACTGAGCCAACCCAAGTGTAAAGAGACAGGACTTTTTTCTTTTCCTTCTGATGGCCTTACAGAGTCCACCATGTGACCCTAGATGTGTGCCAAGCGGGGAGTGGTGTTAGGATTCTGCCCCAGTCTGCCTACCTGTGATGCCATTGGCTACCTGCCACTGGGCGTGGCCCTACCTAGTATATAAAAGAACAAGCCCGCCTCACTGCCCCCTCTTATCTCTTCTTTTACCTCTTCTCTCTCTTCTCCTCTCTCTTTCTCTTCCTCTGTCTCTTTCTCTCCCTCTGGGGTGCCCCTCTTTCTTCTCTCCCCATGCTTATATAATAGACCATATCTATTGTGTGGCACATATTTCATATTTATATTATATCTTATCTCTCATGGCATTTCAAGCAGGGGCTGGTACAACTGTGGTGGGGCCTGTTGGGGGCCGGGGGGAACCTGGGCTCCTGCCCATTTGGTCTGTTCCAGTCTTACAAGGGGCTGAATCCAGGTGTCCCATCCCCGTCTTCCAACAGATTGCTGCTCAGCCCACCCAAGTTTATGGCTTAGCAGATCTGATAGGTTTCTGTAGGAAACCGTCCCGACATCAAAGTCGGGAGTTGGTGGGAGTTGGGCACTGGGCTAGACGTACTCCTTCATTGGATTTAGGATCATTTTCGGATTCCCCTTGTGTTAATGAAAACACAACAGAAGCATGCGCCAATCTCTCATGCCAGGAGCATAAGCAATGAAGATGTGGCAGTTTGTCGGTGAGGATCCACAATAACGGAGACCTAGGATTTGAGGAGCAACTTCTGGAGCAAGAAAGACGGGTTGCAGGCTAAGAGATGGCTCAGGGGTTAAAAGAACTGCTTGCTGTCTGTGAGGACCCTAGCTCAATTACCAGCACACATGGCAACTCACAAATGTCTGTACAGGGGATCCAATCCCCTCACCCAGACACGAATGCACGCAAAACACCAATGCATGTAAAATAAAAATAAATAATTATTTTAAAGGAGGGCGGCTGGAGGGATGGCCCAGTGGTTAAGAACACTGTTTTTCCAGAGGTCCTGGATTCAATTCTCAACCATCTATACTGAGATATAGGGTCCTCTTCTGGCCTGCAGGTGTACATGCAGATAGAGCATTCTTTCTTTAAGAAAGAAAGACTGGTTGCAAGCAGAAGCAACATGCGTTCAGGCTGAGTTGGAGGTAGAGACATTCATAAAGTAAGAATTTGGCCAGTGAGGGCATTTTTAACAGAGGGCATACATAATTAGGTATGTGCTCTGATGTTCAAGGGTCCTTTGTTACATCTTCAGGTATCTGTTGCTTACATCTCTTTTGAAGCAGTTGGATAAGTACCGTTCAAAGAGGGCACTGTCTACCTACATCACATTGTGTTATGGATTCAAAGTCATCACATCTTCCAATGGGAGACGGGGTCTCATCCGACTGAACACAGCCTGAATTTGTGTTCTGGGTGCTCTAGTCAAATCTGGGAGAACTGTCATTTCTGTTCAGTCTCCTTCCTGTGCCTGAAGACTACCGTGCTTCGGGTGATTCAAGTCCCCAGAGCAGGAGAGACCAAATGGAGGGGTACCAGGGCAGCCACCACCCAAAGATGGAGTGATCACAGTTCATGCTGCCCAGCACAGGAGGGCCATCCAGCAGAACCTGGGTGACTGCTTCCCAGAGGTGTAAGGAAATTCAATAGTTGTGTGTGTGTGTGTGTGTGTGTGTTCATTTGTGTGATTGAACATGTGTATAAATATTCATGCACATGTTTGCATGTGCATGTAGAAGCCAGAGGACAACCTTGGGCGTCACTCCTCAGGAGTTGGCCACCTTATTTACTGAGACAGTCTTTCAGTGTCCTGGAATTCACCAAGTAGGCTAGTCCATTTGGCTATCAACCCCAAGCATCCACCTGGTTCTTCTTAGCTAGTGCTGAGATTACAAGTGTGTGTGTGTGGGGGGGTGGGGTTTGGTTGGTTGGTTGGTTGGTTGGTTTAGCTTTCTTGGGACAGGGCTTCTCTGTGCAGCCTTGGCTGTCCTGGACTCACTTTGTAGACCAGGCTGGCCTTGAACTCACAGAGATCCACCTCCCTCTGCCTTCCTGTGTGCTGGTATTACAGGTGTGCTCCACATGGCTGTGGGTTTTTTGTTTGTTTTTTTTAATGTGGGTTCTGGGTATCAAATGCAAGTCCTTGTGCTCTCAAGGCAAACACTTCAGCAACAAGACGTCCCCTCCCCAGCTCAGTGGCTGCCCCAAGCTGCTCAGATCTGAGGTGATTTGTTATCCCTCGATTGCTGCAGCAGATGACCTCAGTGTCTAGTCATGAGGAGCTTAAGGAAGTGAATCTTGAGGATGAGTCACAAGCCCCTCAGATAAGTCAGAAATGAAGTCACTAGCCCTCCAAGTGAGAAGCAGCTGAGAAGGACGTCAGGAGGATGACTTCTTCAAAGGCTGTCCCTTTATAGGGAAGCCGGTTTCTATTTGGCGGCTTTGTGCTCCCTGCCCCCCAAAGAAGGCCCTGGCTTTATTACGACAGCTGCTCACGTGATTCGGCTTGTGGGGCTAGATCCTCCCTTCTCAGTCCTGGCCCCCTCTCCCTACCTCCAGCACCAACAAAGGGCCCTTGTTGTGGAAGTTTCGGTTTATATGGTTTATACGTAAACTCGTTTTTTGTTTTAATCCCAGGTGTGGGATATGGAGGCTGCTCCAGTTAGTCCACAGCTGATAACTGCCTCCTGAGAGGGCACGTGATCTTTGTCAGCTGTGAACTACTCCTGCACGTGTGAGGGGGCGTGGTCTTGGTGAATGGGGATAAAAGCCAGACCCAGAGAGAGATGGGGGGAGGGGGCCTCACAAGAAAGAAGAAGGCTGCTGCTGGTGCTTCCTCCAGGCTGCTCCTGGTTGCTGTTGATGCAGTTTGACAGTTAGAGAGATCCTGAAGCGAGGACTGGACTTGCCCCAAGGAACCCAACGACCCCGAACAGCAGGAAGCAGCTAAGGAAAACTATGCCCCCCTTCCCCCACTAACTTTCTTTCTCCCTTACCTGGTATTGGGGTGTTGGAAGGGATTGGGGTGGAGTGGCAAGAAAGAGATGTAAGGAACCCAAAATAAAAATAGATTTTTAAAAATACTCCAACAGGCCCTTGCTAGAGCTGCATGCTGCAAGTATGGATGCAGGACCATAAAGCCGCCCAAGTAAAAAGGCAGTTATAAGAAAGTGCTTTAATCAGGGGGGGGGGAAATCTCGCAGAGGCTGCTTATTACTTAGCCATCTTCTTAACCTTGGTGAACAAGTAAATGTGGGAAAGCCAAGAGCATCTGTCCGCTTAGCACTGTGGTGAGCTCCCCTGGAACTTTCCCTGTAAAGTCAGTTATGGATGGAGAGCAGAGGAACAGTTAGTGGCCAGGGGGACATGGGCTACCAGATGTCTCAGCGTTACTGACTTGGAGTAGGCCTCGCTCTCCTCATCTCAAAGCACCTGTTGTAGATATTTGAGGTGCATTAACAAACAAACCAGACCAAAAGGTCAACGTCCACGGCTTCTTAGAGATTACATGTCTACTGGGTAAAGAACAAAGGTCAGTTACATGTCATGCAGGAGACGATTTAGTCTATGGGGATAGTATAACAGGATGTGGGATACGAGGAAGAAAGAGACGGCATCCAGGAGTAATTGGCTCCATTCAATTGGCTTTGCTGAGAAGCTGAGGTTTGCAGAAGATGGGAGGGAGGGAGGGAGAGAGAGAGAGAGAGCAGGCTGAGTGGATTTCTTGAGGAAGAGGGTCCTGGGTGGACAAAGGTCCTGAAGTGGGAGGGGCCTGTGCATATGAAGAACCAGGCAGGAAGGAGAGAGAAGGACTAGAGTTAGGGAGTCAGATTGGTAAAGGCTTAGTGGGGTAAGGATATATTCTGCAAGCCTTTTAGCCATTGTAAGGCTTTACTTCTGATTGGATAGGAGCCACTGGATGGTTCTGAGCAAAGCAATGGAATATCCCAATGTGCTTTTGGTATTGTTGTGTTGAGACACTACCTACCGTTGCCCAGGCTAGTCCCCAACTTTACAAGGATGATCTTGAACTTCTGACCCTACTGCTGCTACCATCCAAGAGCTAGGATTGCCAAACCTTTTATGTGGCACTAAGTATCCAGCCCAGAGCTTTACCTGTAATAGGCAAGTGTTCTACTTCTTTGGACTCCAAATTGAGGGGCGACAAGGACAAATGCAGGAAGCCCGGTAGAACAGTGGCGATCCGTTTACTTTCTGTAGTTGACTTTGAGGAATGGAAGGTTTATGAGAAATGTAGGGAGAAGTGGACAGGCTGTGAGTGGAGACTGGACTGGTCCTGCTGACTCTCCCCAGGTGTCACAACTATGATGGATTTGTTTGCCCTTAGGCTTGTTGGTAGAGCTCATCTTGCAGGTGTGACCTGGCAGCTGTGTGTAACCTGACCCTGGCTGGGCCTATTTTAGGGAGGTGGGTGATCAGATATTCTGAAGAGGAAACAGCAGACGGCCAGTGAATAAAGACTGGGACTTAAAGGCTAGGCAAGCTGCCAACCTCGTTCCTGCACTGGGATGTGAGGAGGCGCTTGTAGCCAGGATGTGCTGGGAAGTAATGGACAGGAAGAAGAGGAATTTCTCCTGGGCTTTTGATCAGCCATTGTCACTCTCCTTCCACGGGACAAAAGGAAAGCCAGCACCTGACAGGGGCAGTGAGGTTGTCGGTGAATGCAATTAAAGGGAAAATAAATAAAGAAGTTAGTTAGACGCAGTGCTGCAAGCATATAATCCCTGCGCTCAGGAGGCCTAGGGAAGAGGATCACAAATTTGAAGGCCAGCCTGGACTATGTAATGAGACTGTACCTCCAAAGCCAAACTCAAGCAAAGCAAAGTGTTTGAGGAATTAACCACTGAGCTGACTTTGCCTGCAGTCAAGTACCTGGAATGATATAATTGCCTGGTGACTAAAGAGCACGCGGGAGCTGGTTCCTCAAGGTTGCATCATAGGCAACTTGAACCAAAGCAACTGTGACTCCTAAACAAACACATTTCATCAAGGGTTCTGTTGATGATGGTGTAGTCAGTCAGATGACCGACCGCTGTATGCTTGGCCCTTGAGGGGCCCTAAGGAAATGTAGATTCTGTTTCTTAGATTCTGTTGTTGTTGTCTTTGGTTTTGCTCCTTGAGGCAAAGATCTCTCTATGTATCTTGAATGAACCAGGCTGCCCTCCAACCTGCAGAAATCTTCCACCACACTGAGCCGAAGAGATCAGAAGTTAAAATGTGATCTAGCATTTTGTACAGTTACGGTAGGAAGAAACAACCCCAGAACATGACGGTCAATGAGCTGAAGTGCTTAGAATGTGGTGCGCTGGGAGATTTACTCCCTTTGTCTTAACGTAGGCCAAGTAAATGTAATTTAATTTTTAATAGTGGCTGTGTATCACAACAGCCTTGCAGGATTTCCAGGAAATGAGCATTTGGCTCTCATGAGCTTGTCCAAGCTCTCTTCTGCACCCTGCTGCTCCTAACACACAGTAGGAAAAAAAAATGGGAAAAGACTAGCAGAGGTGAGTGAAACGTCCACAAAGAGAGAGCACCAGAAAGCCTTGGTGGGGGCTGCCCATCCTTTGTCTAAGAGCTGTCAGACTCATTTTCTTCCAGAGAGGTCAGCCCTGCCTTGTCCCGAATGTGCCAGCCCCTTTTCCTAGCCTGGCTGAGCCAGATGGACGTGCCCAGTGCCACTGTGCTCACCCATGTCTGACTTCATACATTCGGCCAAGGGACATCAGGAGATTGTCGCCGGTGACTCCCGGCCAGCTCAGTCTCCAGCAACCTTGCAAGCATTTCTAAGAACAGAATCAGGAAATCTGACTCCCTAAACTCACATGAGGTACAAAGCCCACAGGAGATGCACTCACTGCTCAGATGGAGATAAACCTGTGTGTTCCCTGACGGCAGCAAGGGCCCTGTGTTCTAGTGCTCAGCTCAGGACAGCTTCAGGTGCTTGCTCCCAGCATGGCAGAGCGTTCCAGGCAAGGGGCCCAAAGCTTTGTAGAACAGGACAGCCGTTTACTTTGAAGCCTCAGCAAGTCATGTCTGCAGCCTGGAGACTGCAATAAGGAAGGGCTAAATAAACAGAGCTCAGAGGAAGGCCTGTGTTACAGTATTTTGTATCTGTTCAGCCTACAAAGCAAATAGCTGACTCAAGGAGACTGAGACATACTTTAAAGCTGCCAGCACTTTGCCAGGCAGAGTCTGAACTGATTCTAATCTACTCGTAAACTAAACAAACTACTCTAAACCTTGTAATATACATCTATTCCAAACACTTGACACTATGACCCCTGGGCCAGTCCGCGTCCAGTTTCCACCGTCCTCCTTCAACTGTCAAAAAAACAAAACAAAACAAAACAAAAACAAAAAACCTTGTCCCTCTCCAACTGTCAAACTTTTCTCCTCTCTTCTAGGAAGTCCCGCCTTCCACTTCCTGTCCTTCTGCCCAGCTGATTGGCTAAACAGCGCTTTATTGACAGTTGATACATTCCCTTAGCATTCCTCCACAGGTCTGTCCACAGCCAGGTGATTAATAATGTAAGGAAAACCTAGATGGCCTTGACCAGAGCAGTAATCTTTTTACATGGCCAAAAGAAAGAATTGGATTTTCTTGTGTGGTAGTGTCATGGTGAACACCTGTCATGCATTTTTTTCCCAGGTCTGTGCCATTATATCTTCCTAAGGCTATGGAAGCTACAATACCAAGAGTTGGCCCTAATGTCAGTCAGCTGTGAGTGCGATTATGCACTATTAATGCAGGTTCCTAAGTTGTGGTAACTGCACCAATCTGGCGGTGTGTTGATAATGCAGCTATGCATGTGGAGGGATGGGGTTAAAGAGCTTACGGGAAAATCTCTGTATCTACTGCTCGGTGTTGCTGTGAAGCTAAGACCTCTCAACAACAACAAACAAACAAACTAACAAACTGTAAGAAACCCTATGCTATTTGAATAATAAATTTAACTTAATTCTCTAAAGATGAGAGAAATATGATATGCCACTAAAAGCATATTTTTAAAACTGAGACATTATCTTCAAAATGTATGGCCAGCCTCACACATAGAGAATAATTTACACACGCATACTTTCTTTCCACAATAAAGTAAAGAAACACCTCCATTACATACTCCCACCATTGTGATATTATGCCTTACAACAGGCCCAGGCAGGCAACCCAGCCAAAGCTACAAGCACAACCCCCCGCCCCAACACACACACACACAAAAGGAACTCTCCTGAAGTTGAACTAAATGTATTCTGCATTCTGAGATGTGTCAATTATGAAATGTTGTATTTCAGGTTTTAAAACTTCTGGGGCTGGACAGATAGCTCAGAGGTTAAGTGCACTGGCTGCTCTCCCAGAGGTCCTGAGTTCAATTCCCAGCAACCACATGGTGGCTCACAACCACCTATAATGTGATCTGATGCCCTTTTCTGGCCTGCAGGTGTACATGCAGGGAGAGCACTGTATACATAATAAATAAATCTATTTTTTTTTTGTTGTTTAAATCCTGACAGGCTCATATTTAGAGTGATTATTTCTCATGGAGGTGGGATGTGGAACACTTAGGATGTGGCACAGAAGTAGATCAGCAGGGTGGGCCTTTGGGTTATAGCCCCATCCCTAGATCCAGCTATCCTCTCCTTCCTGGTCTATCTGATGTGATTCATGTGACCATGAACTCCACTGTGATGGACTAAGAGCCCCTGAAGCCAGGAGCCAAAATAACTCTTTCCTCTCCGGGATTTCTATAAGGAATTTGTCACAATGACACAAAATGATTCATAAACTTATCATCTCTGCTATCTCCATACAGTGGGAGTCTTCCCCGGGGCTTGGCTATTAGCAAACCATTCTCATGATTTTTTTTTTTTTTTTTCTTCCAGACAGGGTTTCTCTACATGGCCTTGGCTGTCCTGGAACTCACTATGTAGACCAGGCTGGCCTCGAATTCACATAGATCACCTACCTCTGCCTCCCGAGTGCTGGGATTAACATGAGCCACCACTGCCCAGATTCTTAATGTAGAAGCCTGTGCTGAAAAGGAAGAAATTACGTCTTAATTCTCCCTAACCACTAACCACAGTTGGTTTTGCATTTTCCTCACTCAGGAAAATAGGCAGCCCCCCACCAGAAGACTGACAGCCCCTGTGAGCGCAACTAACGTTACAGTTACCATAAATGACTCAGACTAGCGCCTCTGGTTCCTTCTCTGACATTATTGCAGTCACCGGGGCTTGATATTTTGTGCAGCTAAAGCACATTTGTTACCATACTATGTTTTAAATATTTTGATAGTTGCATCTCAAGGTAATATTATGGTATATTTTAGACATTTAAATTTTTATTCTGCAACTTCAGTGGGAAGGGATGGAGGCCCGTCCCTGAGCCAGCAAGAAGCCTATTAGTCCGATTCTTCAGCAGTCTTTTTAAACAACAGTGTCCTCCTCCCAAACCCCACCTAGCTTAGTCCCTTTCTTCAAGGCCCTGGGGTTGTGTTGGCTTCTTCTCTCAGAGGCTGACAGGAAAACTCAAGATGGTACATTCAGAACTCATTAGAGGTTAGACCAGCAAGGTCCCAGGAGAGAGGGGAAGCTGCAAGTTTATTCTTCTCTGATTCCTTGGCTCTCATCAAATCATGCCTCAAGCAGGAACCATGTGGACACTTTTCCAGATGACCTAGGGGCACTCAAGCCACAGCAGGAGCAGCAGCAGCAGCAGCTTGGTTCCTTCCTCTCCTCAAGGCAAGCCTATTCCAGGGATTTTCTCCTGAGCCGACTTGCCTTTTCAATGTGGTGCCTAAGGGCTGCTCGCCTTCCTCCGGAGCAAACCCTCCCAGCTTCTCCCTGTGCGGTTCCAGGAGATGTTAATAAAGACTATTAATTGGGACCTAATTTGCATGCCTTGTGTATGAATGGTGGTTTGTAGCTAGCGGGGATCAAAGCTTGCTTGTACCGCTCTGCCCCACCCACCGCTGCACAGGGGCCAGGATTACCCATGCGTCTGCTCCTCTAAGCCTGGCGAGCTCAGAGGACTAACAGCATATTTAGTATGCTAGGACCCAGGGCGTCCTGGAAATGGAATCGACACACTTCCCCCAAACCCTGAGCGGCACAAAGGAAACTCATCCACAATGCATGATTGGGAGGGTGTCTGCATGACGTAGGGTGGGCGCTGTGTGATTCAGTCAGCACTGGCAGGGTTTTTTGTTGTTTTGGTTTTGTTCTTGTTTTTTTCTTTCTTTCTTTCTTTCTTTCTTTCTTTCTTTCTTTCTTTCTTTTTTTTTCCCCCAAGCTCTCCTGCTCCTAAACCGGCAGTCACAAGCACACTTCCATTAGAATTCTGAAGAGGTAGGGTGGGGTTTTATTTTGTTTGTTTGGTTTTTGGTTTTGATTTTTCTGTTTGGGGTGGTGGTGGTATTGAGCCTTTAAGCACTTTGCATTTCTAATTAGTCATAAGCCTGGTGGTGGCTTAGTTGGTATCACTGTGCACACGCCCGCCCCCTTGCCTGCCCAAGTGCTTGATAATTAGCGCTGCAAAGACAGGCAAGCCTGACTGGCAGCAGCTTTTGCAAAAGGCTCCCCAGCCCTCTCGGCAACAAAGAAAACCCTCAGCATCTTGCATTATAGCTGTCATCTGATCCTTTGCTTTCTCCAGCTGCCACCGCTGAGGGTTTGGAAGTGTGTTCGTGTTTGAAGCATTGGCACTAACGTTTTGTTGGAAATTTGTAAATCTTACATGTGAGGGCAATGTTTTGTTTGAAATTTGTCATGACTCCTAAGAGATAGAAAGAGGGTGAGAGTGTTCACTTCTAGATTTGAATGGGAGTAACAGTGTGGAAAATGGCTTGGTTAACCCCAGGCAGACCCTCTGACCCAGCCATTCCACACCCAGAACAACACAGAAATGTCACAGGAGTTTCTTCCCCCACAGAAGCACTGGGGGATAGTCACGTGCACTGTCTGTAAGAGCCCCAAACTGGAAACTGCCCAAATGGTCACAATAGAATAAGTGTCTAGTTGTGACAAAGTCACACAATGGCACCTTACACAGCACCAAGAGTACATGCAGCTACATATGAGGCATCCCATAAATTTAAAGTTGACCTGGAAAGCCCTGCCATAAAAAAAAGAATGTTCTGCATCATTCTATTTACAAAACCACAGAAGTAGAAAGTAGGCAATGCGATGGTCTAGGTGGTGGCAGGCCTTTGGGGTGATGGGGGGGGGGGAGTGCTGAGAAGGTCCCCTGGGAGTGAGTTATTATAGCGTTACTGAATCTCAGGGTTGAATCTGAGAGCGTATTAAGATCTCCTGAACAGCTGGGCTGTGGTGGTATACACCTTTAATCTTGTGAGGCAGAGAGAGGCAGACAGATCTCTGAGTTTGAGGTCAACCTGGTCTATAGCGTGAGTTGCAGGACATCCAGGGCTACCCAGAGACAAACAAAAACAAAAACAAAAATGAAGATCGACTGAATTGTAGACTAACATGAGCACCTTCCTGTACGCCTATTAAACTCCAGGAAACTGTTTTGGTTTAAAACGGAGGCTTAACAGCTAACTCTACCATTCAGTCATTTGAAGAACAAGACTGTGCTGGCCTCCCTAATCTGCCACTGGGTCAAGGTGTCCAAGGTCTGCTTTGAGGGGTGTTCCAGCCATGGACTATCTCAGACTTCCTAGTAGCAGCCTTAACGGGGCAAGCTCCAATAGAAATCTGAGAGCTGGTGGGAAGAAATGCAGCCATGGAGAGGGAGAACAAGGCATTAGGGCAAGAGAGGATGTGACTATAACCAGAATTTATTAATGGAATTCCCCCAAGCATTCCTGGCATGGTGCCAGGGGGCCAGGACTATCTCAAAGTCCAGTGAGAATGTTTAAGGGTTTAAATAATATTTAATGATCCCAAAATGAAAAATAGAAAGTACAATTAGTATGGTAAATGTTTACTTTAATGTCCACAAACAAAACATAGCATTAGGGTCAAGTATTTCAGTGTTTTCACACACTAACAAGTGCATTAGTGTCCAGATTCTGGTCGGACTGCAGGGTCTGATTTGGTGCCTTTTGTGAGGCCGAGAGTCTGCAAGCTGACAGGCTTCTAAACAGTACCTACACATGTAGTGACAGTTTTGGTGTCTTTAAAAATCCAGGTATAGTATATAAACATGTTTTTGTTTTAATCCTGGGTGTGGGGTATGGAGCTGCTTCAGACTGTCCACGGCAGTCAACAATGTGTCTTGTGCTCTGGCGGGGGCATGATGTGGACCAGTTGCAGATAGTGTAATTCTAGGAACTCTTTAAGAGGGTATAAACAGGAGAGTCCTGAGAGGGCCTGGGTCGGCGGCTGCTCCCCCTGCTGTTGCTGGTTCATCCTGATGCTGCATTTGCTGTTGTGTTTGCTATTGCTGGATTGCTGGATTGCTGGAGATTTCTGACAACCAAAGATTCAACTCGCCTCAAGGAACTCTATGCCCCTAATCAGCAGGAAGTGGCCTATGGAGCTCTATTCCTCTTTCTCCTCTAACCTTATTTCTCTCCTACTTAGCACTGGTGATTGGAAGGGATTAGGGTGGAATAAGAGTTGGAAGGGAGGTAGAGGTATAAGAACCCAATAAAATAGGTTAAAAGCCAAGCAGTGGTGGTACATGCCTTTAATCCCAGCACTCGGGAGTTCAAGGCCAGCCTGGTCTACAAAGCGAGTCCAGGACAGCCAAGGCTACACAGAGAAACCCTGTCTCAAAAAAAAAAAAAAAAAAAAAAGAAAAGAAAAGAAAAGAAAAGAAAAAAGAAAAAAAGAAAAAGAAAGAAAGAAAGAAAAAAAGAAAATGGATTAAAAAAAATATATATATATACCAACACTCACTTCTTCTGGTCTGCAGCCTTTTAACAGCACAGGGAGTTAGTTACCTGCAAAACAAGTAAACGCCGACTTGGCTATAATATGTACTGAAAAAATAGTAACATCAATATTTCATGTTCACACATAATTCAGAACAATGTTTTTATTGTGGTAGGAGATGCATAATGAATTTGGCACTTTAGTATTCACCACAGTTCAGCAGATTAACCAGTCACAATATTGTTTTCCCACTGTCATTATCCATGTCTCCAAGTAAAACTACACCCTAAACAGTAACTTCCTTTCCCATCTCCTCAGGCCCTTAGTAACCACTGTTCTACTTTATGTCTCTGTGAACTTGGCTCGTCCAGGTACCGCCCATCAGGAGATTCATACAGTGTGTTTTCTTTTCTGTTGGCTTATTTTACTTGGCATAGGTTCATTCAAGGTTCATGCACGCTATCATTTGTGCCAGAATTTTGTTATTTTAAAGGATGAACAATATGCCACTGTGCACACGTGTCTGCAATGGTCTGACCGTTTGTATGCTTCACAAATTTATCTGCTGACCTCCTAGCACCCAACATGGTGATAATAGGAGGTAGGGACTTTGGGAGGAGATGGTCACAAGGGACAGTTGCAGAATTAAAAGATCCCACACGGAGATTGGCCGTGTTTTCCACTGTGTGAAAACGTGCAATAAGAAAGGTCAACGGGAACACTCACCAGAAGCTAGATCTACCTATACTTTGCTCTCTCTTGGACTCTCCAGTCTCCATAAAGTTAAGAAACAACTTCTCTGGCTTGTAAACCACCCAGCCACCAATGGGAACTTGGGCTGTGCCCTCCCCCGTGCCCCACCTTTGGACCGTGGTGAATGATGCTGCTATGAACACTGGTACACAGACACCTCTTTAAGCCCTTTTCTTTCCATCCTTTTACCCAGAAGAGGGATTGCTGTGGGGTTATTTATTTCATGTTTTCATTTATCTGAGATAATAAAAGAGCAGCTATTTTTAAATGTCCTCAACTACTGTTTTAATGACCCAGATGAACACATCCCTCAGCGTTGCTCTTCTGCCGTTTGCTCCTACATGGACTGCAGGCCAGCTCCTCAGTGCTTCCACTAACAAAAACACAGAGGAAGTGAGACTTGGCCAGTTCCCAAGCTAACCCTTAATGGACTTGGCAGCCTCTGCTTCCTCCGTCTTGGAAAGCTTACTGTCCGTCGGCACAGTCCTTGTTGGAAGGCAGCCACCACGCTGTAAGGCACTACAGGAAGCCACATGGAGAGCCCATGAAGAAAAGAATCAAGGTCCACAGCAGACTGTCCTGAGGCAACTCCTAGTCAAACTCTCCCTGAAACACCGGCATTCCAGTTGTTCCGGCCTCAGCCTGGCACCCGGCCAAGCTTCCAGAAGTCTGCAGATCAGTATAGTCCTAGCTTGATGCAGAAGATCCACCCTGTGAGAGACAATCCACTGTTACTTTAAGCCACAAAGTTTCAAGGTCACTTGTTCACCGCATTAGATAAATGAAACAAACATTTACAGGAAGAGCAAAACACGTTACATTGAATCTGTATGGACGGAACTTGAGATATCGCTATAGACGTTACCATTTTAAATATCTCGGGACTTTACAAAGTAAACACAAGGCAGGCAGTGGGAAATGGCCCCTCAAATATTCCGAGCCTGCCTAAACCCCAAAGTTGGAATGTTTGGGGAGGATAGGCTTGGTTTTGGGTTGAGGGGGACACTTTTTCAAGATAGGGTCTCACCATCCTGGAACTCACTATGTAGACCAAACTGGCCTCAAACTCACAGAGATCCACTGCCTCTCCTTCCTGAGTGCTAGGAACAAAGGTGTGCTCCACTGCATTTATCTTATTTTTTTAATGCAGTTGTTACGATGATGGTTGTTTGGTTAAGGATCCCAGCTAGCCCTAAACAGAACATCAGCTAGGTTTTAGCATCGTTTTACTGCAGGAGGCAGCCACGGGCTTCTCTCACACGTGTGGCTTGACTTTGGGGGAATTTGAACTTGTTATCAGAGGCTTGCTTTCTCCCCAGAAATGACTATGCAGCTAAGGTCCTGGTCATGCTTTTTGGAAGATGGTAGGTGAGTTCAACCATGTGTGACCTTGGATTCCTGTCAGCTCAGAAAATAAGCAGCCCTAACCCAAAGCTGTACAAGGGTTGGCAGAGGCGTGATAGTCCTCAGACAGTCCGGGATCCCTGAGCCTGCCGCTGCGGGGCCGTGGGAGGAAACCAGCATCCTCCTCTCTGCATTCTCCCACACCTGCAGGACTGGCTGTCCTTGGGAAAAAGGAATGGTGGGTCGAGGGTCCCTTGTTATCTATTAATAGGTATTGAGCATGGATTGTGTGCCAAGCAGCCCTGTGCTGGGCACTGGGCGTATGTTGGTAGATATAGTAGACATTTTTGAAAGCCAATACAAGTTCCACATCTCTCTCTGCTCTGGGAGCCATTTGCATGGTTTTGTCTGCTTGAAGTGTTCCTTCAAGTCTTGGGGGTGGGGAAAATCAGCTTGCAAAGGTCTCTCCTTCCACCAGTCCATCTAGAGCAGCAGTTCTCCGCCTTCCTAAGGCTGTGACCCTTTAACACAGTTCCTCGTGTTGTGGTGACCCTCCCAATCATGAAGTTATTTTTGTCACTATTTCATGACTGTAATTTTGCTACTGTTATGAATCATAGTGTAAATATCTGACATGCAGCAGAGCTGATTTGTGACCCCTGTGAACGGGGGTCTCGCCCCTCAGCCTGAGAACCACTGGTCTGGAGCTTCCCTCAGAACTCATTTCCTGAGTGATGATACTGAGAGCGCAGTGGCTGTGTTTTCTTGTGTGTTAGTTGAGTTATTGTCTTCCTCCCCCACAGAGGGTAGTCTCCTGGAAGGCAGTGTCTGGCCCATCACCTTCCCTAATGTTTCTGGAGCATCAAAGACACTGGCTAGCACACAGTAGGTGCTCAAAAGTTTGAAGAAATGAGGAAAGCCACAAAACTGTTATCTTCCATTTTTACCACCAGAGAAATTTATTTTTTTTTAAGCCATGTAACTTAGCTGATAATTTTACTTAAATAAAACAAGACAAAACAAAACAAACAACAACAAAACCACCACTACCACCACCACCGTAGGCATACATATACTGGGAGTCAGTTAGAGATTCTGTTCCTGATAAAATAGCTGGGGCTATCAAAGAGTAATCTGGCCAGAAGCAAAGCATTTTGCTGGGGGCAGTTTCTTGTTCCAGATGTATGTGTGATGTCTGGTAGATGTTTGGAATCATAAAAACAGTACCGAGGCCTCCTCATCACTGCCACAGTCTCTTGGTGGTTATGTAAAACAGATACATACAAACTTGCTTCTCTCGAAGACTTCCAGGCAAGCCTTCAAGAATTCATCAAAAAGTCAGTGCCTTCTACCTACCTTCCGAACCCCTTCTGCCCTCCTATTACCCAACACTGGATTTGATCCAAGTGTGTAAAGATGAGACAAGCATGATCCCTAACCTCCTCGTGTTTGGACACCCAGGGGAGCTTCAGACCCAAAACAACAGATAGTCTTTCCTGTGAGTCACCCAGCGATGGAGATCTGCAGGGGTTGGAGGAACACACTAGAAAAACACGTCCTATAATGTGGCATGGCCAGGATGGGGCTGCCTGGAGGTGGTGTGCCTTCATTCAGTGTGAGAGAAAGGGGGAAGTGGATGAGGAGAGCTCAGCAGAGGGACAGAGGGGTGTGGGCTTGGGGGAAGGAGCAGCCGAGGACTCCAGAGAGTAGAGAGCAGCTCTGGGGGGGCTGCAGAGGGGAGGGAAAGACAAAGAGGGGGGAAGGATGGGGGCAGCCTGTCACAGAGCCAGAGTGGTACACATGGAACCCAGTTCTAACAATCTGATTGTGATTTGTTTCTTGTTTCCTTCCTGTCTTAATACCTCTGAGACCTCGGAACCCACCGGTTGTGTTTCAGGGTTCAGATTTATGGTGACAAGCCTGACCGTTGTCACTGTCTTTCATGTCTCTAGGAAGGCTTTCCTACCTATTGTAGAGACTCTGTGTGCAAGCCTCTTTCTTTTATGGCTGTTCTCCCCTAGTAACAGATAGTTGTGGTTGTTTTTTTTTTCTTTCTTTCTTTTTTTTTTTTTTTTTTCAAAAGACAGCATATGCCCACTGACTTTGAGAAACTGCAGGAAAGAATTCAGGAAATTTCCACTATTTGGACAACTGGCAAAGAAAACAGTTTTCTCTGAGTACCAGGCAACACTGTGATTAGAGAACCAGGGAACAAATAAAAGAACAGATAAGCTATTCATAGGATGTGTCACATTCTGGTATATTGGGAACCTTTCAGGCCCTGAATCCGTTTCATTTGCTTTTAATTAAACTTATTTTAACTAACACATACAAATTGCCTTTATTAGTAAGGTGCCATGTGATATTTCAATCAAGTAGTTCTTAATTTGGGTTAACCATCTTCATCTCCTAAAACAGCCTTCTCTTTGCTTCCGTTTCTTCTTTCTTTTCCTTTTCGTGCTCGGGATTGAACTCAGGACCTGGTGGATGCTACGCAGGTGCTCTATCG
The DNA here is from genome assembly GCF_903995435.1 of Acomys russatus. NCBI lineage: Eukaryota > Metazoa > Chordata > Mammalia > Rodentia > Muridae > Acomys > Acomys russatus. The sequence continues at coordinate 60,681,401 of NC_067139.1, read as the reverse complement.
TCGATCTACATCCCCAGCCCTTTGGCCTGTTTGCTTCTCTTTTAACTGGGCCTCTAAGCATCACCGCAGCAGCAGCAGCAACAGCTCCTTTGTGGCATGTTAAGTGCCTGGAGAAGCAACTTCATGTTGACCCTCATCTGAGACCCCAGCACCAGCTGAGTAGTCCACTCTTCAGAGGGTGGGGCCCCAGACCCCAACACCCTCCTCTGAGTTTCTGAGCTTTACTAACCCCAACCTGTCTTCCTTTGGTTCCCCTGCCCTACGGGTGGTGGCTACTTCCTGCAGGTGCTCCTTGCTTACTTCTCAGCTCTACTTTACCTGCTCAGTCTGTCAACAGTTCATTACTACAAAACAACTGGGGGGCAGGGGGCTGGCAAAATAATTTTGTGGATAAAGGTACTTGCCCTGTAAGCTTGATAACCTGCCTTCATCCCCAGGACTCACGTGGTGGAAGGAAAAAAAAAATCAACCCCTGCAGAGAGAGAGAGAGACAGACAGACAGACAGACAGACACAGAGACATACACAGAGAATATAAAGAAATAAGTGTAATTTAAAATTTTGAACCAATTCTAACCCATTCCCCTAGACAAGCTCCATTCCCTAACAATCTCCCATGTTAGCCTTCCAGAGGGACTGTCTACCCTTTGCTTGTATGACCTTAGGAGTGATGCTGTGGCGTTCCTGTCTGGCTCCTCAGTGGAATCCGCTACTTCAGACCCTTCAGGCTTTCCATTCATGCCTGCAGCCTTCTTTCTCTCCATGGCAGCCAGCTCACTTGTGTAGGTTCGAGTGCAAATACCAGCTGACTGTGAACAACAGAGGTGTCTAGCGGTGTCAGTTGCCTTATTGTCTGTCTTCGTCAGGGTTCTATTGCTGTGAAGAGACACCATGGCCACAGCATCTCTTATAAAGGAAATCATTTAGCCAGGGCGAGCTTACAGTTTCAGAGGCTTAGTCCATTGTCACTGGAATAGGCAAAGAGGGAGTTGTTATTTTACTTGAATTTGCTGTTACCCACATGGGCAAAGCATAAGGGGCTATGGCCACCAAGGGTTGGGAACAAGCCCAAGGTTCCTAAGTCTGTGATCAGCGTGACTGGTCGAAGCAGGTCAGCAAGTTAAGGCAAGTAAGAGACAAGAGACAGGAGTCAGGCAGATGAGCTAATTCCAGACAAGGCCATTGGCAGGGTGGTGGGGAAGGCCAGAAACCTAAGCAAGCTGATCCCAAGAGAGGAGATTCTGACCTGGGCCCTGAAGCTCCTCTAGGCAAGTCTCACGTGTGTGCAGGTCCCTGACAGTCACAACCACCTGGAGTTACGCTCTGACCCTGATGGAGACCGAAATGGAATTCAGACGACAAGATTCTCTTTTTCTTTTTAAGATTAATTAATTTATTATACATACAATGTTCTTCCTGCATGCATGCCTGCCTGCCAGAAGAGGGCATCAGATCACATTAAAGAAGGTTGTGAGCCACCATGTGGTTGCTGGGAATTCAACTCAGGATCTCTGGAAAAGCAGCCGGTGCTCTTAACCTCTGAGCCATCTCTCTGGCCTTAGAGCTGTCTGTAACTTAGTCCTCCCTATATTCTTAAGGAAAGAGGAGGTTGTGCCGTCTCTCTTTATCTTTTCACAAATAAAAGGTTTTCTTTGCTCCTTTCAAAGCTTTCAGAGTTTTAAAGTTTTGTACTCCTCTCTGGGTACCTCCAGGAAGGCCTGAATGCAGTACATCCCCGGTATGAGTGTATCTTCATTAGTTAATGCAATTCAATGGCCATCAAATTTTAGTTACACAAATATTTGGATGTTGTCTACTTAGAAAGAGTGAACATATCTTTCTGGAAGAAAAAGAGAAGGAAGAGGGGGAGGGGGAAGAAAAGGGAGGGGAGAGAGAAGAGAAGGAAGAAGAGCAGATAGCAATGATGACCTAGAAGGAAGAGGAGCAGCAAGGTGCGGAGTCTGAGGTCCTCATGCCATTGCACAGCTGCAGCAGCAGGAGCCCAGGCTGGAGAGGAGGGCCGAGCTGAACACTGTAGGTGAAGGCACGCTTCCGTGTGAGCAGAGACCAGCTAGTTTTCCCACTTCCTCTGCCCGCAGTCTTGGCCCAGAGAATCTTGAGCAACCATTGGTTGTTGTTCTAAGCCACTTGGCTTTGGAGTGTCTTGTTACTCAGCGAGAGATAACTGTTATCCACCCTACTCCTAATATCAACTAATATCAATCTCCTCCTCTCCTAAGAAAATATTAGCTTCAAGCCAGGCATGGTGGCACACACCTTTAGTCCCAGCACTGGAAAGGCAGGTGGATCACTGTGAGTTCAAGGTCAGGCTGGTCTGCAAAGTGAGTCTAGGTCAGCCAAAGCTACACAGAGAAATCCTGTCTCAAAAGACCAAAAAAAAAAAAAAAAAAAAAAAAAAAAAAAAAAAAAAAGAAAGAAAGAAAAAGAAAGAAAGAAAGAAAAATAAAATATTAGCTTCAAGCCAGGCATGCACACCTTTAGTCCCAGCACTCGAAAGGCAGGTGGATCACTGTGAGTTCAAGGTCAGCCTGGTCTATAAAGTGAGTCTAGGTCAGCCAAGGCTACACAGAGAAACCCTGTCTCGAAAAACCAAAAAAAAAAAAAAAAAAAAAAAAAAAAAAGAAAGAAAGAAAGAAAGAAAAAGAAGAAATTAGCTTCAATATTATATATATGCGTATATATATGAACAAGAAATTAATAAATGATGCATTATATGCCAGTGTTAGTGTGCTTGCTTAGCGTGGCAGAGCCCAAGGTTTGATGCTCAACACAGAAAACAAACATAGCCAGCACATTGAAGGAGACACTGCAACTCATCTTTCCATGTAACTAGTGAACATTCCTTCTTTCCCGAAGTTCTGGCTTATTTTCTGTGTCTATTTTTCCTATGGATTTATTGCATCTCTTCCTATAAGTTAGGAAGTGTCTCCTAAGAGTAAAATACTATGGCTTGCTGGAATCTTGAGAAACTCCCAAGAACAGAGTTAGAAATTAACAGACAAGCAAAAGCACACTGTGTAAGGTACTGGAGAGGAAAAGGTAAGGTAAGGATATGGAGAATTAGGCATGTGGTGGTGCACATCTGGCTATAATTCCAGCTCTAGGGAGATAGAGGCTGAGAACTCAGGAGTTCAAGAATTGCCTTGGCCACACAGTAAACCCCGGGCCAGTCAGTGCCACATGAAACCGCGTCTCAAAAAAAACAAAAACAAACAAACAAACCATGAAGAAGAAATAACAGAAGAAGAGATGGAGGAGGAGAAAGAGCCAGAGGAAGAGGAGGACAAGGAAAAAATGGCAACTTCCACAAGCTCTCTGGGCTCATGGTGGAAGTTCCAAGAGGCAGGAAGGCAACAGAGCTTTGAAGCTATGATGCCCAGAAGGGAACACAGAAGTGCCAATTTCAGATTTTCTTTGCTGCCAAAAGTAAATGTGTAATTTAACTTGGACATGCCCCTTCAACACATCCTTGAATAGGCCAATGAATTACTGGTCTTCCTAGCAGTAAATTTAGATGACACTAAGGAAAACTAGACTCCTTTACCCTCTGAAGAGTCATATTTCCTCCACTAAGGTCACTTGATAGAACCTCTACAGACTCACAAGACACATGGGACTGTGTTTAATATCTGGCAATTTTCTTGAGCCTCTTTATTTATTAAAAGAATGTATCCATTAGCAGTCATTAGTGCATTCTGTCTAGATGGGGGTTAAAGCTTCCATGGCTTGAAAGAACATTTTTTTTCCTCAAGAAAATTAGTGGCATTAATTGCTCAGCAGAATAGATATGGCTTTCTCATTGTAACCTCTCCTCTCCCTCCCCTCCTCCCAAGAGGAACTGGACACTGCTTACCTCTGTCAAAGATCCAGGCCACTTTCTCCCTGGGCTATGGGTCAACCCTGTCATGCCAGCCTCTCTGGTGACATGCCACTATCCACTGGGAATAAATAAAGCTTCTTAGCCTGTCACGCCAATGCTTCTTATTCTATTTCATCCAAGGGAGAAAGAACAGGGAGATGCCTCATTTAGTTAGCAGTCTCATTTGAAGGGACTGGGTTTTAGACACAGGGAACACATCACACTAGAGAAAGACTCAGTCTTCTGGAGCTCAAGACTGAAATGGATCTTCTTTTTGACCTTTACTTTGAAAACACACGCTCTCTGGAAAATGCACCCAGGATAGACCAAGGGAGAGGTAGCCCTAACGGTGCATGGGGATCCTGACTTATTTATTATTGCTATTTTTAATTAGCATACCAAGTGATGGATTTCATTATGACATTTCAAACATATGTTAATATGCTTTGTTATTTGCCCCCTCTCCCCGACTGCCCTGTTTCCCTGTCCCCAACTCCCTCTTTCCAGTCCCCACCGTTTTTCAAAATAGTGGTCCCCTATGCTTTTACATCATGTGTATTTTGTTACATTCTATCCCCACGTTCCTCTTCAAACGCTTCCTCTTATGTTACAGTCTCTTTTCCTTTCACAACACAACACACACACAAAGAGAGGGGTTAGAGTTTTAAACCTAAATTCTCCATATGAGAGAAAATATGTGCCATTAATTTTTCTGATTTAGGCTTGTTTTACTTAATATAATAATAATAATAATAATAATAATAATAATAATAATAATAATAATAGAGTTTCTCCCATTTTCCTAAAAATGTCATGATTTCATTCTCTTTAGAGCTGAATAAAATTCCATTGTGAATATACACTGTATTTTTTTAAAGACAGGGTTTCTCTGTGTAGCCCTGGCTGTTCTGGACTCACTTTGTAGACCAGGCTCGCCTCGAAATTGCAGAGATGCCCCTGCCTCTGCCTACCTGAGTGCTGGGATTAAAGGCATGCACCACCACGCCCAGATGGATAAGAAAACTTTTCTAAGCCAGAATCAGAGCTATAGATTTATAATTTCAGCATGTAGGAAGTTGAGGCAGAAAGACTGCAAGTTCAAGGCCAACTTGGACTACAAAATGTGTGTCTTAGTTAAGCTTTCTATTGCTGCAAGAAAACACTATTGACCAAAAAGCAACTTGGGGAGGAAAGGGTTTATTTGGCTTACAGGTCCATATCACTGCTCATCATCAAAGGAAGTCAAGACAGGCACTCAAACAGGGCAGGATCCTGGAGGCAGGAGCTGAAACAGAGTCCATGGAGGGGTGCTGCTTACTGGCTTGGTCCAGCATGGCTTGCTCAGCCTGCTTTCTTATAGAACCCAGGACCACCATACCAAGGACGGCACTACCTACCATGGTTGGGCCTTCCTCCATTGATCACTAATTGAGAAAATGTCTTACAGCTGGATCTCATGGAGGCCTTTCCTCAACTGAAGCTCCTTCCTCTCTGATGACTCTAGCTGGTATAAAGTTGACACACGAAACTAGCCAATACAGTGTGCTTGAAGTCAGCCTCAGCTACACGGTGAGTGTCTATCTCAACTCCCCACCCCCACCACCCCATCACTGCTGCCAGGGTCTGGGATGCAGCTTAACTAGCAGACTGCTTGCTCAATAGGCACAAAGTCCTGGGTTTGACCCTGAGTAACACCTACAATCCCAGCCCTCAGGAGGTGGGGCAAGTAGTAGGACCAGGACTATCAAGTCATTCTTACCTACATGGCAAGTTCAAGTTCAGCCTGGCCTATATATGACCTTGGAGAAGGAGAGAGGAAAACAAAGAGGGAGATGGGGGAGGAGGGATGGGGGGAGGGAGCGTTTTCTTTTTCTCAATTGAATCCCACTAGGCTAACTCAGATTCCAGTGCTGATGGCTCAAGTATTCTAGGCTACAGTATTTTTCACTCACACTTACTATTCTTATGGACTTAAAAATCTAGTTTTTAAAAATCACCAGGCGTGGTGGGGCACACCTTTATACCAGCTCTCAGGGAGGCACAGGCAGGCAGATCTCTGTGAGTTCAAGGCCAGCCTGGTTTACAGAGCAAGTCCAGGACAGCCAAGTCTATATAGAGAAACACTGTCTAAAAAAAAAAAAAAAAAAAAAGAATTAAATGATCACAGAAGTGTAATTGTCCTACGGCCAGTGGTTACCAGTATACACAAGGATGTTTGCACAACAATAAATAGTATGGCCACTGTTAGATATGGAGGAAAGCCATTCAAATATTTCCTTCTAATAATTAAGCTGCAGCAAGTTGAGAGCCTTGGTAAAAAGCTGACAGTAACTATGGGAAAAGGGGGCACAACAGAGTCTTCAAGAACCACAGCAATGGGGGCTGGAGATGGCTCAGTGGGTAGAGCATTGTTGCTCTCTCAGAGGACATGGGTTCTGTTCCCAGCAGTCACATGGTGTCTCACAGCAAACTACAACTGCAGTTTCAGGAGATCTGATGGCCTCTTCTGACCTCTGAGGGCACTAGGCACACATGTGGTTCATATACATACATGTAGGCAAAACAGAATATACATAAAACAAAGTAGATCTAACGATGTTTCAAGGGAACAGCAGCAGTTGAGCTGTAAGTGTGATGTCATCTGCCAGGGAGACACCATTTGTTCGTTTGTAGCCAGGAAAATGCAACTGGCAGGAGAACTGTGCATCTTGACAAATGGCTTTGGAATAGGAAATGAAGGCCAGATAGGATCAGACTGAAGGTGGCGTGTGTGCAAGCAGAGGGCTGGGTGTTATGACTTGAGTGTGAAGTGTCCCCCACGGGCTTGTGTTTTAAATATTTGGTCCCTGCTGGTGATGCTCTGTTGGAAGGCTGTGAAACCATTAGGAGGCGGGGCCTGCCACGTAGACACAGGTAACTGGGGATGATCCCTTGAAGGCTACAGCCAGGCCCTTGGTTCTTGGCCCTGTTCAATCTGCTTCCAAACCCACAATGATGTGGATAGCGTCTGCCATAGGCAGAGCTGCCTGGCCCCGCCTGCCTAGCTATGATGGACAGAAATGTCCTGAAACCATGAACCAAAATAAACCCTTCCTCCCACACGTTGTTTCTGTCAGGCAATGTGGTTACAGTGGCACCGAAGCAATTAATGCACTTACCTCTTGTTATTTAGGTTTGGTTTGGGTTTTTTGAGACAAGGTCTCTCTCTATAGCTTTGGCTGTCCTAGAACTCACTGTGTAGACTAGGCTGACTTCAAACTCAGAGAAATCCCCCTGCCTCTGGCCCTCAAGTTCTTGGATCAAAGGTGTGTGTCATTAGACCTGGCTGCTTCCTCCTCCTCCTAAACTGCATAGTCATAAAGAAACAGCCGCTTTAAGAAAAAAAAATGCTGAGGTGTCAGGACAAAAATAAGTCACATAGAACTGTTTCCTGGTCAGATATGACTTATAGAAGAGATAGAAGAAGGGGGGGGGAGGATGGGAGGGGGAAGAAGGAGAAGGTGGGGAGAGGAAGGAAGAGGAGAAAAAAGGAGGGGAGGAGAGAGAGGGGGGAAGGAAGAGGTGGAAGAGAAAGGGGAGAGGGGAGGGGAGAGAAGGCCACCTTGGCCTTAGCTGCTGAGATCTGGTGAAGGTTAAAGTTTGTACCAGACTGTCCAAAGCTCTTCCCGGACACACACACACACACACACACACACACATACACACGCAGGCATGCACACACAAGCATGAGAGCAACCTTTCCCTAAAATTCATACAAAACGTTTCCGTCTCAGACTGTTTGTTGGCTGGTGTCCGGGCCAGAACGGTCACATGCCCATTCCTGCACCCAGTCACTTGGCCTGCAGAGAGCCATTCATTACTTATCTAAGATCTGGATTCCTAAACTCCTGTCTGTGGTGAGGGAGTGGGAGGCACACACCCATAGACCTACAGGGCCCACTGAAAGCAGGATCAGCCTCCTCAGGTCAGCAAGACTGGAGGTACCCTGGACAAAAGTCAGAGGGCTGTAAGTTTCCCCTTCAAAGTTTACCTTGCACACAATTCTAGAGCACGTTACTCCATCAGAGGCAGCTGAGCAGGATGTTGCCACTTCTGACAACCGAAGGCAGCACCGGTTAGCGGAGGAGCAGGAGTAGGCCAGATCTTTATCTATGGAAGCCCAAGGACTCCCAGGAGGAAGTGAGAACCAAGTGAACAATTGTAGCTCCCCCCCCCCCATCACTGGGCAAAGCCAATTGTTCCCCACTGTGCGTGGGATACTAATTAACTCCATCACAGGGAAAGATAAAAGGGGAAAGCTGGAGATCCAAAGCCTCCGTCCTGGCATTGGGGGATGGGGAGGGTAGGGAGGTGGGACGGGGGGGGGGGGGGGGGCGCCGGAAGACCTTAAAAATAAACTCTCCTCAAGTGAAGAGATAGGTAAAATGTGAGAAAGAGTGGGTCTGAAGTGAACAGTCTTTAGCTCCTGCCTCCCCGAATCAGGGAATGTAAAAGTGGGAAAATGCACTCTCTTTGGATAGAAAGATAGGAATGATGGTGGACAAGATCAATTAATGTGGTTTTTTGTTTGTGTATCTCTGGTGGGCCCAGACTTGCTGTGTAGAATAGGCAGGCCTGGAACTCACAGGGACCTGTTAGGCAGTTGCTATTTTTAAGCCATCCATTAAGTTTCTTTTTCATTCTGTCACCAAGATTTTTTGGCAAAGTGTAGTGTTTGTCCATTTTCCCAGCGGCGGTGCGCAGGAAAGAGGTGGGGGAGCAGTCTGTCAAAGCCCTCCTTGCTGTGGGCTGAAAGTGACTTAACCTCAACCCTACAATTTACCCACTCCGTTGGCATCCATCGAGGGTCGCTGATGTTCCAGGCTTCGCCATCACTTAATCACATGGTCACGCCGTCAGCAGCTGTCTTCCTTTCCGGAGGAAGTGGGTGCTTTCAGGATCACGTCCCCAGAGGCATTAAATGTTTTCTTCTGAGCATCTCGGTCCTTCCTCTCGTGTCAGTTCAAATGGGTCACCAAGTGACTGACCTCCCACTCACAATAAAGAAACCGGAAATCATTGGTTTAACTCTGACTTGTGGGAATCGCACAACCTTCCTGGCAATAAAGGAAGAGGATTTCATCCACCTTGAGTTGGTGAATCGGCCCTAAAGGGCACAGAGTGTGGGAGTGATGCTTCTCCTCCACCCCCCACCCCCCACCCAGAAACCAGAGAACCCAGAAGGGCCAGAGAGCAGTGGGAATGGAAAACAAACACTGTAGAAGTTCTGGAGTCAGAGTTCTAGACCCAGTGAGCTAAGGAAAAAAAGGAATGGTGTGACACCCCATATCTTCCCTGCCCCCTAAGAACCCCAATACAGTGAAGGAAAGGGTATAATCTTCACATCAGGCCAGCTGTGGTTTCTTCCTGGTTCAGCTATGTAGCAGCCACATGACCCTGAGAAAGGACAATATGATCTCTGAAGTGGGGGGGCTATCAAACTACTTACACATGAGAGTTGACTCTCTTGTAGCCCTTGGGAGCCTTGAGGCAATCATTGGACAAGTGAGTGCAGGCTAACCCTGATGGATGACAAAAGGCAGGCATCTCCCTGTCCCAGCTGACCCTGGGCCAACCACCAACTATGTAAATGGTGTTATTCCATCGAGCACCAAATTAACTTGTCCATCTGACCCACAAGATCATGATAAGTGATAAAGCTTTAAGTACAGTTCTGAGCGTTTTGTTTTGCTGTGCCTCAAAGGCAGCTGATGAACTGTAAATGAACCTGCAGCTCTCATGTTAGCAGAATCTTCACTTTGTGTGTGTGTGCGAGTTCTGAGTGTAGGCACCCATGTGTGCGTGCATGTGCACACGCGTGCCCGCACACAATGGCCTTGTGGAGCCCAGAAGAAGAAGGCTTGCTGAAGTCGGCTTCCTCTTTTCTGCCATGTAGAGTCTAGAGCTCTGCCTCAGGTCACTGTACGTGGCTACAAGCGCCTTTACAGAGTGGCCCATCTCGCCTGGCCCAGTTTTCCTACGTTTTTCTCTGATAACAAAAATCAACTGGAGTCCAGAGAGATGACTCAGCACTTAAGAGCTGAGCTGCCCTTCTAGGGGGCCCATAGTTGATTCCCATCACCCACAAGATGGCTCACGCCCATTTGTATGTATTTATTTATTTATTTATTTATTTATTTATTTATTTATTTATTTTCTCACACCCATTTGTAACTCCAGTTTCAGGGGATAGAAATCCTCTTCTGGCTCTTCTGGTCTCCTCCAGCACCAGACATGCACAGACACACATGCAAAAGAAATTCTCATAAAATAGTAATATATCATTTTAATGTTAAGTGACAAATCACCTGGACACCTGCACTCCTTCTGGCTGGTGCTTCCCAGTGGCTGTTGATCAGGACCGCCCCACCCACTGCCTCCTGAGCCTGCTGCAAGGCTAAACTTCTGTGAAACGGCTGAGTCCATTAAAAGACAGGGCAGCTTCCTCCGAGGGCTGGTTCAACTTTCATATACTACAAACAGTTCGTGAAAGTGGGAGTCTAGGGGTGTTTTTACCCTTTGTCTGAACCCCTTAGCTAGAGGTCCTTAGGCGCATCATGTGGGCCTCGTAAGACAAAGACTAAAAGTTCAGTGCAGCTTGGAAGTGCAATCTTCTGACTCGTGACAATGGTGCCTTGGTGAGCTGGGAAAACAGCCGTTCTTTATATCCAGACAAAGCTTTGGAGGCCGGGCTGCATCCAGACTTCCTGTCATAGCTGAGCCCCTCCCCAGGGATCTGGAGTCCTCAGCCAGGCTCAGGCCATTCCAGATTGGGCTCAAGGTCCAGATTCAAGGTTGGACTTTATCCCCCTACCCCCACCCCAGCCCAGAGGCACAGTTCTCCACTTCCGGGTGTGAGGAATCGGGGAAGGGGGCAGGTAGCACCACCACTCGACTCAAATAAACGAATCCCCAGATTCAGTGAGAAATGAGTCTTTACATCATATTCACATGTTTTTAAAAGTGTGAAAAATGCCTATAAATGAAGAATTTTAACGTAATTATGAATTATAATAGCCATGAGTTTTAGCTAGGAGTTAAGTTGGATGCTCAGGCACCCCAGAATAATACCTACAGTATGCCACCTCAAAAACTGCTATGCCAGGTTGTTGTGGTGCACACCCCATAACCTCAGTGCTTGGGTAGTTGAAGCAGGAAGTTCATGAGCTTGAGCCGAACTGCCTCAAAACCACACAGACAGCTGTTTGGTTGTATCAAGGGCACAGGTTCCAAGGATACAGCGTAAGAATGCTGTCACTCATCTGACCATACGTCAAGTTAAGCAACAAGGTGAAAGGAAACCCTACAGGCCTCCTTTTCTAGCTTCCTACATTGCTATCTAATTCATCCTATTCCTCGTCCTATTGAAAGTGTTTCAGCTTCTGTAACAATGGCTTGTGTATACGTAAGAGTTTTACTTTAGCAGGGCACAGTGGCGCATATCTGTAATCCCAGCACTCCGGAGGCAGAGGCTGGTGGATTCTCTGTGAGTTCGAGGCCAGCCTGGTCTACAAAGTGAGTCCCGGACAGCCAAGGGCACACAGAGAAACCCTGTCTCAAAAAAACAAAACAACAACAATAACACAGATTTCACTTTTTTGTTTGGTTTTTTGTTTGTTTGGTTTGTTTTGTTTTTTAAAGGACTTTCAATAAACCACACACTGCCAAATGTAGTAGCACATGCCTGCAATCCTATCACCTAAGAGGTAGAGTTAGGAGAATCAAGCATTCAAGGCCAGCCTGGGTTACATGAGACCCTGTTTCAAAACAATTAAGAGCAACAACAAAAACAACAAAAGAATTCACAAATCATAAGCCACAGAATTATTTTCATATTAAAAACGAGACATTTTCACAACAGTCTTCTAAGTAACTTCGGGATATATAATGGTCTGGCCTGCCCGAGAGATGGGGAAATTGGAAGACTGTGGTGATTTTGAACTACCCAATGAAGAGTTCTTCCCACATGGAACTGCTTTGTACAAGGCAAGGAAAACCACGCCGTAATTCCTAGCTTTTCTGTTAAGCCACACCATGGTGGACTGGTAAATATTTAACACTGACTCTCCACGCGGAAAAGCTCTGGTTTCTGACTGGTGATGATACCCATGGTGTAAATACTTCTGGGTGTCAGATGCTAGCATTGAACAGATCGTCAGAAAGAACTGTGGGTAGCACACTTTACTCAGAGTTTCTATCAGACAGATGTATTTTTTTGTATAATTATGAAATGAATAATTTAAGTGCTTACTACATTTTAATATAACTTATTTGTCAGTTTTTTTTGTTTGTTTTAGGGTTTTTGGTTTGTTTGTGTGTTTGTTTGGTTTTGAGACAAGGTTTCTCTATGTAGCCCTGGCTGTCCTGGACTCACTTTGTAGACCAGGCTGACCTCAAATTCACAGAGATCTGCTGGCCTCTACCTCCTATTTGTAAGTTTATAAAGAAAATTTGAGCTTTTAAAAAAGAATATAGCTTGCTTATTTTTTGACATTTTTATACATGTATAGAATGTGTCTTGACCATATCTACCCTCAACTTTCTACCCTTCTTACTGCCCTAACATACCCTTCCACCTTCATGCTCCTCTCTCTGCCTCTCTCTCTGCCTCTCTGTCTCTGTCTATCTCTGTCTGTCTCTCTGTCTCTGTCTCTGTCTCTGTCTCTCTGTCTCTGTCTGTCTCTCTGTCTCTGTCTCTGTCTCTGTCTCTGTCTCTCTCTGTTTCTGTCTTTCTGTGTCTGTCTGTCTGTCTGTCTGTCTGTCTGTCTGTCTCTCTCTCTCTTTGCCTGTCTGTCTTGTAACTCACTGAATCCAGTGCTGTAACACTGAATGATCTTGCTAACTTGCTCTTGTGTGAGTCTTGTTCATACAATCACAGCTTCAGCAAGTTCATGAGCACAACAGCCGTGGCCCCTGAATCACAGCTTCAGCAAGTTCATGAGCACAACAGCCGTGGCCCCTGGAAGACAGGACTTCACAGCACTCCTCCTCAACCTCAAGCCTTTAAATTCTTTTCATTCCTTCCCCTAAGATGTCACCTGAGCCTTGGGGGAGCTTTCAACTTTTGAGACAGGGCTTCGCCAAGTCTGGGGGTGGTCCCCATCTTGCTACATACCTGAAGATGACCTTGAACTCCTGATTCTTCTTCCACCTCCCAAGTACCACCAGGTATGTACCACCAGGTAAGTACCACCAGGTATGTACCACCAGGTATGTACCACCAGGTATGTACCACCAGGTATGTACCACCAGGTAAGTACCACCAGGTATGTACCACCAGGTATGTACCACCAGGTATGTACCACCAGGTAAGTACCACCAGGTATGTACCACCAGGTATGTACCACCAGGTATGTACCACCAGGTATGTACCACCAGGGTTGGCTCTAATGTAATTGTGATGGCACTCTCTGTATTTTACAAGCAGCTGACCCAATTCTTGAAATTTTAAGGACTGGTTCTCACCAGCCCATAGGCCTCAAATCTTCACACCACTGACCTCAAGTCTATAGAGTTATTTGACATTTAAAATGGAGTAAGGTAACTGTGCCCCTGGGGGAATAGTTGGCTGTCTGCCTTATTAGTATCTGTCCTTATCAACACACATGCTCTGAAAAGTTTGGGATTGCACAAATACAGTAGAGACGGCACTAATACCTGTCTGGGATAAAAGTCGAGGAAAATTGCTTGAGCCCATGAGGCTGATGCTAGTGGCAGGATGAAGTGGCTGAATCACAGAGAAAACAACAACAACAAACTGCCTTTCTATTGCAAAGGAAAAGAGCTTTTCTGGTTTGAACTATTCATCTTTGCTATTGCCCGGATTCACCTGCGTAATTACGAGTCTAGCTTTGATTGCTTCTCTGTTGAGCTCTTCGTACGGGACATAAAACTTTAGTTGCTGGAAAGGCTATGGCAAGAGGCAAGCTGGTCCTGATTTACAAACAGAGCAGACTTGGGATCACAAGAAGACAAACAAGACACTGAGGGGACAATATAGCAGGAGACACTTTTTTTATTTTGTGTGTGTGTGTGTGTATGTGCACATGTATGTAAGACACCTGTGGAGTGTATGTACACGTGGGGTAGCGTGCATGGGGTACTGGAGGTTGGTGTCATCACTCTTTAATCATGTTCACTAGAAACAGGGTCTGTCAGTCAAACCCGGACCACCCCAACATGGCTAGTCTTCATAGCCATCTTTCTTTCAGAATCCCCTATTTCACCTCCTGAAGCTGAAATTATAGACTGGGCCTCCAGAGTCGCCACACCCAAGACTTATGTGGGTTCTGGGGAGCTGGTCCTCACACACGGCAAGTGCTATAACCACTGACCTGTCTCCCCAGCCCCAGGAGACACTGATTTTCAGGATCAAGTCAGCACAGTCTGTCTTGACAGTGTCTCCTTTCAATTCTGTACCCATGTGCTTGCTGTCCCCTTGCCCTGGCCCTGCCCCTGAGATGGCTGCTTAGCCACGGCTTCTGCAAACCTTCAGGCTTCTGCCCTGGACTCCTCCCCTTACTATGTCTGACCGCCATACCAGGAAGAGACCTCCAAAATGAAGCAAGAGCTCCCATGCACAGCTGAAGAGTGGTTAGAAATCTGGCACATCAGAACATTCTAGAAGGGGTTTGAAATGTTTGGTTCTTCTCTCTGGTGGTTCTACCCATGTTCCAGAGCAAGCCCTGGAGTCTTTTTTGTTCTTTTCCAACCAGGGTTGAGAGAGCTGCCTCAATATAACAGCAATAATAATCATCTTTAAAACGTGAAAAAGCAGTCAGATGTGAGGGGTGCACACCTGTCCTCTTAGCTCTCAGGAGGCTGAGGCAGAAAGGTTACAAGTTTGAAGGCAGCTACAGACTATACAATGAAGACTCGGTTCCATTTAATTAATAAGTAGCTAAAAAGAAAAAATGTAAAGTGTACAAAAAGTAAATTATGTTAGTACCTGATCATATGAAATGTCAAGTTTTTAACTGTGAGGGGCTTTGAAAGTGTGTCTGTGTCTACTGTCCTTGTTAACTGAGTGTTTCTGTGAAGACACATGTTATTTAAGGAAAGGGAAGGGAAATGATCAGGGAGCTCCTTGCCCTGGATTAAAACCCTGAAACCAATTTAGTCACAGCACAGTGACCCAGAAAACACAGTAAGCTCTTCCAAACTGCACGGAAACCCCGGCGTCCAGTCAAACTAGTCTCTCATACTTTCAGTGAGGAAAATATACACTGGGAAACTCCATATGTGTCCTCGGAGGAAAGTTTATCTTTCTAAGAAGGAAAGCCAACAGATTAAGTACTTATAAAAATTTCTAATAAAACATTGTGAACAAATGTTGACTTCTCTAGTCCACAAATGGCTCCTTCTATTGATTGGAACACTAAGACACGGAGCGTTTCTTTCCCCTCTTGGCATCAGCCTTTGCTGTATGTATTGGGTTCGCTAAAGAGGCAGAACCAGCAGAAAATCCACGTGTGCTCTGTATGCGGGGGACGGAGATCATAGGAGGTGGCTTCTCTAATTACAGAGGCTGAGGTACCTGCTGTTCACAAGCTGGACACTATCCACAGGCAAGAGAAAATGCTGCTCAGCTCATAGAGGCAGTGCAAGCCCCACCCCCAACCCAAACCCAAACCCCGCCTCCACACCAGCCCTCGACCCGACCCCACCCCACCGCCACGCCCTTCAGGTTTTACTGTACTTGGATCCTCGGTGGAGGGAGAAAACTTACCTGCTCCCCCCCCCCCCCCCCAGAAGACTTCGTGCTTCCATCATTTCACCAATCCAGATGCTAGTCTCTTCTGGAAACACTTTCACAGACACTATCAGAAATAAAGTTTTACTAATATCAGTGCCTCCCTTAGTCCAGTCAAACTGATAGCGAAAATTAACCATCATACCACGGGTAAGTGGTTCTGTACGCATTTATGTGAGAATACTCCGGAATGTAGGTTTGCACGTAACACAGGCAGACCTAGCAATCCAGGGTCACTTACTAGCAAGCTACGTTTCACTGGGTTGCGGCGATGGCTCCTAACTGTATGCATTCATGAAAATTCACAGAGCTGAACTCCAAGGAAGATAGATCGCACTGACTGTATTCACACCTCAGTAATTTAGAGGATGAGCATAAAGGACGGGCATGGGTATTAAATAAATGTTTGCTAAGGAGTCAAAAGGCAAGGAGAGTTTCTTTTCGTTTTGCTGAATCACAAATTTTGCAGTCTAAACAAAACAACGAAATTGGTCTCAGTTATAAGAGTCCTGTGGACATTTCAATCCAGTATCACGTCTCTAAAAGCTGGAAACTGCCATAGAGGTGAGCTCCACCACAGACAGGGGCTACCGCCACAGCTGGGAGCTCCACCACAGCAGTGAGATACAGCCACAGCCACGAGCTCCGCCACAGCCAGGGGCTACAGCCACAGGGATGAGCCAGAGCCACAACCACAGCCGCGAGCTCCGCCACAGCCAGGGGCTCCGCGTGCTTGTCACGAAGCACTCATCTTTGAGAACTAACAAAATCGGTATTAGGACTCACATGGGAGAATAGACACTTTTTAAACTCAAGTGTGAGGAGCTAGCAAGTGGGCTCAGAGGGAAAAGGTGCTTGCCACCAAGGCTGACAACTTGAGTTTCATACTGGGGACCCACGTGGCAGAAGGAGAGAACAGACTCAGGCTCATGCCGTTCCCTTCCACTCACATAAATAAATGCAATATTAGTTTTGTTACTTTAGTGTGTTGGTAACAGTTAACAAAATAAATAAATAAATAAACATTTTCCATTTGCAGACACTGTGATGACACCGTGGTTCTATGCAGTCACCAAAGTCCTTGTCTAGCTTCAGAATCTCTTTCATATCAGTATTTCCAGATCCTGAGGGGTACTTGATTGAAAGAAAACTGATTAAAAATGAATGAATAAGTGAATATGGCTGAGCCACACACAAGTTTTAATGCCCTTTCTGCCTACAGCCAGAGAAAACATGGGCTATTTGTCTTTAAGTGCTGCAAGAGTTAATGATAACCTGAAGCTACTTGTATTGGCTCAAGTGAACTACACGATAATTAAAATTTCAGGAGCTCTGCCAATTTGCTTTTAAATGCAGTCATAATTAAAAACCAAGTGATCTTAGCTTACACCTAGAAATTATATTAAAAATTAAAATGAAGGCCCTGGGGATGTAGCTCAGTTGGTAGGCTGCTTGCCTGACATGTGCAAAGCCCTGGGTTCCATCTTCAATTCAGCATAAGCTAGGCATAGCATTAACCCAGTGGATTAACGCTGCTAATCCAGAGGTGAGGGAACACAGGCAGGAGATCAGAAATTCAAGGTCATCCTTAGCTACAAAGTGAATTCAAGTCAGCCTGGAATACGTGAGGCTTCATATTCAAAAAGAAAAGAAAAGGGTAAAGTTAATAAGCATCCAAGATTCACAGCTTCCAGATTGTTTCACTGCGGTGAGCAATGATCACCACTCTTACTTAAGTTGAGTTATAGCTACCAAATCTAGGTGGTAGGACCCGTGTAATGGTGCAGGCCTGTGCATGTCTCTCAGGACCGCACTCAGTGAAGTCATGTCACTGATAGCGGGAAACAGGCCATGAGAAGGGATTCACACCAGACAAATGAGCAACTTCTCGTGACTGAGACAGCTCTTCCGGAGGTCCTGAGTTCAATTCCTAGCAACCACATGATGGCTCACAACCATCTATAATGTAGTCTGACGCCCTCTTCTGGCGGGCAGGTGACATGCAGATGAAGCACTCATAAATAAAAGTAAATATTTTTTTAAAAATTAAAATTAGGGAAAAAATGAAGTAATTAATTTAATTATACTTTTAAAAAGAAACAGGAAAACACCTTTAAGGCAAGTATGGAGCAGAATCCAGTGATTTCTTTCGATGCTGAGGCCTAGCCTGGCCCTGTGCAGATCCCTTCCCTGGCCTGAGGTGATGGGTAATAGGACAACAGGAACACATCCTCTCTCTGATGACTTAGTGCATTTGCTTCTCTCTCTCTCCTCTCTGCTACTCCTCTCTCGCTCTCTCCTCTCTCTCTCTCTCCTCTCTCCTCTCTCTCTCTCTCTTCCTATTGTTTGATTGATTCTGTGTGTTTGTGTCCATCCATGCACATGGAGGTCAGAGGTCAGCACTGTTTTCTTGCTTCTTGTCTCTATTCTCTATTTTCTTGAGAGAAGCTCCCTCACTGGGACCTGGAGCTCATCAGTTCAGCTAGAGTAACTGGCCAGTGATCCTCAGGCATCCTCTTATGTCTCCCCAGTGCTTGGACTAGACACATGGCGTGTACCTGGGTTCCTTGACATGGGTGATCTGAACTCAGGTCCTCAGTCTTGTGTGGCAATCATTTACCAACTGAGACATGTCCCCAGCCCCATGTTAGCTCTCTTGAAAGACCTGAAGGGAATGGAACACTAAGATCAATCTCTTTTTGGCTTTGTGGGCTGCTTCCTTGGCAAACGAATAAAGTCCTCTCCCCCTGTATGGGCAGAAATAAGCACTGGAGACAGTCTGACCATATCTTAGCCAGCCGGGCCTCTAGTCTCTGTGCATGCAGCCTCACGCTGATCTGCGTTTTATCACCACTCAAGTCATGCTTATATTTCATTCTTGTTTGGTGATCCTTTAGGTCCCATTCACGGGGTGAATTACTGCAGAAAGAGAATGAGACAGAAACTAGACTATAGGATGTATATTAAGGAGAAATCATCACCCATGGCAAGGAAAGGGAGAGGCAGGTCTGGAGACATGGGGAAGTTGAGCTCAGAAGAGGTCATCAACACAAAGAGACTTTAGGTTTGGGGTGTGTGTGTGTGTGTGTGTGTGTGTGTGTGTGTAGATGAGAGATTAGTC
Source organism: Acomys russatus (assembly GCF_903995435.1). Classification (NCBI taxonomy): domain Eukaryota; kingdom Metazoa; phylum Chordata; class Mammalia; order Rodentia; family Muridae; genus Acomys; species Acomys russatus. The sequence continues at coordinate 60,662,610 of NC_067139.1, read as the reverse complement.
CTCTCCTTTATCCATGTGGGTTCCAGAGTTCAAACTGAGATCACCAGGCTTGGCAGCAAGTAGCCTGGCCTACTTACCATCTCACCAGCCCCACCACAGAGCTTTTAGCTATCTGCACAAGAGGTCTGAAACTGGATGGTCCCATATGTGCATGTGGGCAGGTCATTCCGTCTAGGCTAGCCCAGGAAGCTGCCTGAGCTCAGCCCAAGAAGCAGTACAGATCACCTGCCAGCAGCACTTCCTAGGATGCTACTTCTTCACACAAGAGACAGTGCCTTTCAGAAATGAAGGGCATCACGGCCGGCACGCTACCACAGCCATCTAGTTACTAGAAGCTTTGAGGAGCCCCGCCGTGGGTGGCAAAAGTTACCGGGGAAGTTGGGGTTCCTTCTTTGGGTTCTCAGGTTTGTTAATAAAAGACTTTTAAGATGGATTCGAAAGGAAGAGTGAAGGCAACTGTATAGAGTTGTGAGAGAAAAATAAGAGAGCGCGAGCTGTAAACCTTGGCAGCTACTGGGAGGAGGAGGATGAAGAAGAGGGTGAGAGGAGGCCACGCGTTTTGCAGTGGAGGTTAGCAGGCAATGGCATGCAAGCAGCAGGGAGATGTGGAGAGATGCAGACAGTGAGAAGCCCCAGCTTCAGGAAAAGCATGCCCAGGTTGTGGTCAGGATCCAAAAGAGATCGAAAACTGTGAACAAAAGTCCCAGAAAAGAGCTGAACCTTCTACAAGGCCAACTACCTGGCATGAGCATCGGCTAGAACTCTGCCCATCCAGAGCTCGATTACAACTTATCTTGGGCTGTCCTTAGCTCCCAAAGCCAGCTATTTTGCCATCTCTCTCTCTCTCTTTTTTTTTTTTTAACCAAAGATCCTCATAATAGATAAACATTTTTATTTTAATGTATTAACTTAAGGGATCATTAGCTTCCACTGACCAAAAGCTAAGAGTAACATCAGATAGCATCTGAGGCCTACAACAGAGGCTCCTCGCTTTGCCTTAGCCCACTTACCTACCTAATGTTTCCACCAATGTATGTGGAAAGTACTTCAATTTGTGACTTTCTTCTGTTACTATAAAAAAAAATCTTCATCAAACTGTTACCACGATGGATCATGGAATTTGGGGTAACCTAAATCTATCTTCCCAGGCCATGGTCACTCATATTTGGCTCTAGAATTAATGATCTCTTATCTCCTATGAGGTGAGAGTTGTGATTTTGCATAGGCAAAAGAAGAGAAAGGAAATATGCTTTTCTGAGTTAACTCTCAGAAAAGCGGACAGGCCACAGGGCAGAGAGGGTCCACAGTGCTGCCTGACGGAAGTTCTGCAAGCAGATACTTGAAATACTTGGGGGGGGGGTGCCTAGGGACAGTACTTTTAGTTCAGTAAGGGGATAATTATTCCTCCCACCTTGTAGGCATGGCTTTAGTGAATCAGCCTTCCCAAGTAGTGGTCTCTTGGCTGGCTAAGTCACAGGCTCAGCTAGATTAACTCTTAAGCAGGGGAAACAATAGTATGCAATGTTTTAACCTTTTGGTGCAGATCAGAATGTTGTGTCTCTACCCTGGGACATAGATAGATTTCAAATTCTTTCAACCAGGAGGAAATAGCTTTCACTTAATGGGCTTCAATAGAGGCCTGGTATCCATCCTCTATGGCTACCAAGGCTATTGTAACAATTGTACTCTCTTGGATCAAAAGAAGGCTATTCATCTCCTATGTGTGACATGCAAGGCACCTACAATTGAACCCCAGTTACATCCAATCTTATCTTTCTCCGCCCCCGTGCTGGCTAGTTTTATGTCAACTTGACACAAGCTAGAGTCATCAGAGAGAAAGGAGCCTCAACTGAGTCTTCAAAAGGTCAGGCAGTAGGCAAGCCTGCAGGGCATTTTCTTGACTAGTGATTCATGGGGGAGGGCCCAGCCCTGCTGTAGGTGGTGCCACTGACAAGCCGGTCTGAGTCCACTTTAGGCTTTTAAACCATCTTATAGTAAAGACAAACTAGGCTCTGTTGGCTTCGATTCTTTAATGATTCTACTTTATTAGAGATTTATTAAAGGCATGTACCTCCCTTACAACCTGACTACCCTAAATAGGATGGACAGGAGATTAAGGAGAACAAGAAAGACCTTCAGCCGGGCGTGGTGCATGCCTTTAATCCCGCACTCGGGAGGCAGAGGCAGGCGGATCGCTGTGAGTTCGAGGCCAGCCTGGTCTACAAAGTGAGTCCAGGATGGCCAAGACTACACAGAGAAACCCTGTCTCAAAAAACAAAAACAAAACAAAACAAAACCAAGGATGAGACCTTCTGGGTATCATTGCATGGGTCAATTCCCCTGGCATAATTCTCAGGAGTTTTGCAGATCATCTATCCGACAGAAGTAGCCACACCATCTGAGGACCGAACTTGGAGGTATCCCATGAGAACACCTAGGTCTTGAATCCTCCAACTCTCCTAACTGTTGGGCAGGAATCTCCCATCTCTCTCTCGGTTCCCTCCTCCCAATACAATAGCCTGGCTGGAGACACCTGCCCCTGTCTTTTTGTCTTTGCCTGATACTTTCTCCTCAGAGTCTATCTCAGACACTTATCAGTTTCTAGAGACAAAGTCTCAGTGGGGTGGCATCCCAAGACTGTTTTCATCTTGGGCCCAGACTAAGACAAGATTACATGCTCATCACAAGGCTCATTCCTGTTTATGATTAAACCTCTGTTTCACAAGGATTGGGCTATGCCCCACCTGGAACCTTAACTACACATGCTTCTGTACTGTACTCCCTGTTCCAGGAAACAGCCATGCTTTTATTTCAAAAAGTCACTATAACCATCTTACAACCCTGCCTTTGTTTCAAAAGGTTGTTATGACTATTTGACTATCTGTTGTTATGACTACTTTGTTAAGACTGCCTCACAATCATGTCTTTGTTTCAGAAGGTTGGTTCAACTAACTTATTATAGTTAAGTTCTGCTCCTTCAACCCTGCTTATTTTGCCCATCCCCCATATGGGAACGCCCTCTTCTTGAGCTACAAAAACCTTGTCTACCTCACATCCAATGCTGATCGCTTAAACCTTGCTTTTAGAGAGAGAGACAGCCTGTGTACTCGAATAGAAAAAAAAAAAAAAAAACCCTGCTTTAGTTAATTTGGCCATGACGATTTGTGTCAGTGATCTTTCTCATCACATCTTTGAGATGAAGAGTTGCCCCTGGGCTGGCAGTCCTGGGTTTTATAAGAAAGCAGACTGAGAAAGCTATGGAAGCAGGCCCATAAGCAACACTCCTCCATGGCCTTCGCACCAGCTCCTGCCTCCTGGTTCCTGCCTTGTTTGAGTTAATGCCCTCATGTGGTGGTTTGAATAGCTCTGGCCATCCTAGAGTCATGTGCTTGAATGCTTGGCCCATCAGGAGTGGCACTACTAGGAGGTGTGGCCTCATTGAAGTAGGTGTGGCCTCATTAGAGGAAATGCGTCACTGTGAGGGCGGGCTTTGAGGTCTCCAATGCTCAAGCTCCACCCAGTGTGGCACCCGGTCTCCTCCTGCTGTCTGTGGGTCAAGATGTAGAGCTCTCAGCTCCTCCTCCAGCACCATGTCTGCCTGCATGCTGCCATGCTTCCTGCCATGATGGACTAAAGCTCTAAATTGTAATCCAGCCCCAATGTAATGTTTTCCTTTATAAGAGTTGCCTTGGTCAAGGTGTTTCTTCACGAAATAGAAGCCATAAGACACCCTACTTTACAGAACTATGAGTGAAACAGACCCTTCCTTCTGAAGTTGCTTTGGTGACTGTATTTCATCCCAGCAATAGTAACCCGGACTAGGACAACCCTCTCCTTTCTCACTCATGCATACTTGCCCCGGCCCGCCGGGGTTCGACTAACGCTTGGGAGGATAATTTTCCTGTATAGGGACAGAACACAAGACACGAAGAAGGGGGCAAGCCTGCATTCTGATCAAACCCCGCTTATTGAGAAATTTCACAGAGTTTTTATCAGGCAGAGGGCAGGGAAGCATATTCCTATGGCAACCCAGCTGCAGGCTATCTCAAGATTCGAGGAATTCCAAGCAGGTCACAACGTCCTGCCACACCTAATATTTTGCTATCTTTATCTAATCTAACTGCTAAACTACAACAGGGTGGCTCCATCTAAATCTTATCTTTAGTCTAACTGCCGAACTATGGCAGGGTCAGCTGGTTTTTGGTAAATGGCAGACTGCTGGAGAAATAGGAACCTAGGCTCTGACAAGATGGCTGAACATTAGCCATGTAGCCCGTCCCCTACACATACTAACTGTTTGTATACAGGATTCTTACTTACTAAGATGCTCTTTCCTGTTGTACCAGTGTCTCATGGTTGCTTTAACAAAGATTAACATATTTGGTGGTTTCCAACAACATACATATGTTCTCTAAGAGTCCTGGAGCAGAGGGTGGAGGGGTGGGGGGGAGGGGTGGGAGGAGGCTGGAGAGATGGCTCAGAGGTTGGGAGCACTGACTGCTCTTCTGGAGGTCCTGAGTTCGATTCCCAGCAACCACGTGGTGGCTCACAACCATCCATAATGTGATCTGATGTGCATTGTATACATAATAAATAAACAAATCTTTAAAAAAAGAAAGGAAGGAAGGAAGAAAGAGTCCTAGAAGGCAGAAATCCTAAGTTGGTTTCATTGAACTGAAGTCAAGGCGTCCACAGGGCCTGGTTCCCTCCAGAGTGGGATTCCTGGTCAGCTCTGGCTCCCAGGGCTGCATTCTTTAAATTCCTTGGCTCTCGGTCTCTTTCATCTTTACAGCCAACAAGAAGCATCTTGCTTTGCAGTAGGATTGTCACTCTGCTGCTGACACCTCCTTTGTCTCTTTGTAAGGCCATCCTCTCTCAGCACACTTTGATCACTTTGAGAGAGAGAGAGAGAGAGCACCAGAGGTTGCCTGGCAAGGAGCTCATAGATATTTCTGTCTCTCTCTTGGAGGCACAGAACTCTGACCCTTGCAATCTCAGTACTCAGGGAAGCAGAGGCAGGTGGAGCTCTGTGAGTTCAAGGCCAGCCTGGTCTGCAAAGTGAGTCCAGCGCAGCCAGTACTACGCAGAGAAACCCTGTCTCAAAAAAACAAAACAAACAAGCAAACAAACAAAAAACCCAACAAAACAAACAAAAAACTCTGATTCTAGCTAGCTTCTGTTCTATTAAGGATAAACGTTTTCTTATAAAAAAAAAAAATAAAAATACTGTGCTAAAAAGAAACAAGTGCTAAGGGAGAAACAAGTAGAACAGGAAATAGATTAGGAATGTAGCAGGAGGAAGTAGAGATAGCTGAAATTTAAAAGAGGCTATCAAGACATTTGATAAAGCCGCGGGGGGTGGGGCTTATGGTTGTTATCTGGCAAATGAGACTTCTACATAGAAGGGAGTGTCACTGCAAAGGCCCTGTGGTCAACATGTTGGAGAGCAAAGAGGAGAGCTCCCAGAGACCTCGGAGCAGGCGAATGACAAGGTCTGGCTTTAAAAGACTCAGTTGCCCAGGGCTGTGACGTATGCACCTGTTGCATAGCACAGCGGGGGTAGGGACGCAGGGAAGCAGGGGGAAGGGCCAAGGAATGCCACAAAGACAGTCACACCAAGTGAGAGAGTTACAGGAGAGTGGGGGAGCATGTACTAAAGGCTGCCTCTGAGCTAGGATGGAAAAGGGCAGGCCCAGAAGGCACAGGCTTTAGAAAGGGCATAGTGCATGTGCATAGGGACAAGCTAAGCCACTTTTGGTGGCTGATGATGAGGTGGCACCAGGCTCTGGGAGCACCTGGTTCCAGGATGTGGGTGGTTCTCTGTTTACCAACAGGGGAGTCTCCTACTCTCAGACTGTGCATGCAACATGGCAACCTTAAAGCATTAGGCTAGAAAGAAACAAAGGGGGAAAGGCCAAGCAGGAGGGCCCGCAAGACGGTCTTTGTAATAAGCCCTGGACCACTGTGCTCAACATTAGAACTTAGTGTGCTCAGTTCGCAGAGGATGAATGAATGACCACAGATTGCCATTACAACATAGGTGGGACTCGGGGGACATGGTCTTCTTTGTGTTTCAGGACACTGGCTGGTTACAGTTCTTGAATGAAAGTCAGAGAAGATGATCATTGAAATCTAGGGTTCCATCCCCTCAGCCTTGTCCCCTAGGCTTTCTCCTGTTGTCTCCCACTCTGCACGTTGAAAACAGCAGATGGAACATTTCAGTGTTCCATCTTATCCTACTTTCTCAGCGTCCTTGCCTGTGGGCAGAAGCATCACTTACCCATCTACTCAAATCTTTTCCAGTCTTGCCCAGGCCCGTGTCTTAAAACATCTCCTTTAGCTGGGCGTGGTGGTGCACGCCTTTAATCCCAGCACTCGGAAGGCAGAGGCAGGCAGATTGCTGTAAATTCGAGGCCAACCTGGTCTACAAAGTGAGTCCAGGACAGCTGGAAACCCTGTCAAAAAAATGTTAATACTAAAAAATGAACTACATAATAATAATAATAAAAAAGAAAGAATGTTAAGTTTTTGAGTCTGGTGTGGTGGGTGCACTCCTGTAATCCCAGCAGTCTGGGAGGCAGATGATTTTGGTGAATTCGAGGGCCAGCCAGGTCTACAAAGTTTGTCCAGGACAGCCAAGGCTACATAGAGAAACCCTGTCTCAAAAAAACAGGAGAAAAAAAAAAAAAAAAAAGATAGATAGGTTTTACATCATAGAGCTGGGTGATTATTCAAAGCCAGTGGTTACAAAGACTATGTTTAGACACAAATACTTGCTACTTCCTCCTTCCCGTGCCCACAGTCCCACTAACTACAGTTTTTTTTTCCCTTTCTCTATTGCCTTGTTATATTTAGATAAAGTTTTACTTCTAAATATACAGTAAAAACACACTTATTATCGGTGGCAGTAATAGTAGCAACACATGAGATCGCAGCAGTCCAGGTAGAATGTGTAAGGCTATGGAGATTTTCCACGGTAACCATCTACTTGACTCCGCGTCAAAATCATTCCCAGGAGTGCCAACCTTTTGACGCTGTGACGCATGTCAGGGTGGTCTATAAGTGTGCTGGGCTGCATTCATAGTGATGCTGGAATGATTACATCCCGTGGGTTGCAGGCTGGGCACACTTACATTTATATAACTGTAGCACCAATTAAAAAACAAACAAAACAAAAAACAAGTCGGGCAGTGGTGGCGCATGCCTTTAATCACAGCACTCGGGAGGCAGAGGCAGGCAGGCCACTGTGAGTTCAAGGCTAGCCTGGTCTACAAAGAGAGTCCAGGACAGCCAAGGCTAACACAGAGAGACCCTGTCTCAAACAACAACAACAACAAAACAAACAAACAAACAAACTTATTTAGGGCTGAGAATGTGGCTTATTGGTAGAACACTTGCCTAGTCTATATAAGGCCCTGAGTTAAATCGCCAGCAACACAAAAATAAATAAATAACAGAAACCACTGGGCAGCATAAAGGAATAGAACACGGCTTTCTGGTACCGTCTACCCCTTATCACCAGCTCTTAGCCAGTCCAGTCTGTCTATTTCCTACTCTTGGTTTTACTTCTGGAGATCAGGTGATTCTGCAGGTGTCCTCACCATAAGGACCAAGAGTTGCTCATGTTCTCACGACAGCACACACACAACAGTAGAGCATTTCTCTTGTAGATCTGGAAGCCAGAAATCCAGATCAAAGTGCTATTAGGGTGAGTGTACGATCTGGTTAGGAAATGTCCCTTACAGGCTGTTTGGGGCACTTTTCAAGCTGGTGTTATTTTTGGGGGTCCTTTGGGGAGTGGGGCCTACTCTGTAGAAGTAGGCGCAGGGGCAGGCCTATGAGGTTGTTGCTGGACCTGGTTTCTACTGCTCTATTTCCTAGTTAGCCGCAATGGGAACAGACTCCAATACACAATGACAGTAACACAGTCACAATACCTTTCCAAATCTATTTTATGTGTTTATGTGTGTGAGTACGGCATGCATACATGAACAGAGGCAACTGCTGGAGTTAGGGGTGTGGGGGGAGAGCACCTGTGTGGGTGATGAGAACAAAGCTCTAGTCCTTTGCAGGAGCAGCCCCAGTTCTTAGCCACCGGGGTCATCACTCCAGCCCCAGAAATAAAATAATTTAAAAAAGCAAAATGTGATTCCCAAGCCCTACCCTCTTGCTGCTGCTTCTTCAGGAAATTGGGAGGCCACGATGTCTCCCACTGTTATTTTATCACCACCATCACCACCCCCACCCCCCCCTGCCCCCTGCCTCCCACCACGGAAAACTGACAACAATGACGTACCGGAATTACTTCAGTGTGGCAGATACCAAGAAAGTGGTCTCTGGGATAAGTGTGATTAAATGGGAGGTTATTGACCAGTCGACACCATTTCCAGTTTTTATGTTTTTGTTTTTGTTTTATTAGTTTAGTAAAGTTATTTCACTGACATCAATTCTTTTTCCACAAAATGTGATTTGTCCTCATTCCCCAATTGTGTCTGTTAAGACTTTTACTTTCTGGCCACGATGTCAACTAAGTCGTCTTCTTCTTCTTCTTCTTCTTCTTCTTCTTCTTCTTCTTCTTCTTCTTCTTCGTCTTTTCCTTCTTCTTCTTTGTTTTTGTTTTTTTGTTTTTTTGTTTGTTTTCGAGACAGGGTTTCTCTGTGT